>NC_137892.1:14917787-15517787 GCF_963455335.1 Martes martes | reverse complement strand
AGGTCGGGGGCCTACTTCTAGAATGGCCCCCGACCTGAGGCCCGGCAGGCAACCTCCCTTAGGCTTCCGCCACCCCCGCCGCGGCCAAGCGTTCTCTCTTCGCGAAAGAGGCCAGCTCGTGGCAAGGAGCTCGGCTTCAGGCTCGCTTCTCGGAGGTAAGGCTGTGCTGCTCCCTCGAGTTTTCCATTCTAAGCGTTGAGAAGGCATCCTTCTCCGTGGAGCGACCAGTGTGTGGACGTGGGCCGGGATGGCGTGCCACCCTGCCTGTTTTCTCCCAGGGAGGTCGGGGGGCTTGACCTCACACAGGGCGTCCCATCCCCGGCTAGTCAGCAAACCGCTTCCCCGTGTAGGACATGAGGCGCCGGCCCGGGAGAGGCCGGCCCCACAGGCAGGGCGCTCGTATCTCATGAAGCGCGCCCTTCCTCTCTCCTCCCCGCTTCTCTCTTCGCACTCATCTTTCCCTGGGCGGACGTTTTCCCGGCAGCACCGTGTTGCACGGGATCCAGGGGGGAGCTGTCTCCTCGGTTGCCGGGCCCGGGCGGGTGTCGACCTTGACTCCGCGAAGCCCGCTGTGGCCCCGGAGGGGCTGGCGGCACCTGCAGGTCCCGGGAGCGGAGGCCCAAGCCGGCAGCGTGAGCGCGTCTTCTTCCGCATCTGAGAGAAGGCGTGGTGCTTTCAGGGAAAGAGGAGGTGAAAGGGCCCCGTCCGGGAAGCGCGTTCCAAGAGCTGAGGGTTGGGCGCCTCGTTCCGGGCTCCTAGGTGCCAGAGCCGCTTCTCTCTTCCCGGGACGGAGTGGGGCTTGCTGGGCCAATGCCTCGTCCTGAAGCAATCCCGTGGCAGGGGCTCGGCGGTTTCGTCGTGCGTTTCGGGCGAGCCTCCCAGCTCAGGGCGCCCCCAGGGACTTTGGTCTGCAGGCCGGCGACGCCGTCACGACCTCCCCGAGAGCCGGGTGTTCAGCTCGGGGCACGCCGAACTCAGGCTCAGGCGGGTTCGACTGAGCGCGGGCGCCCGGCTGAGGCAAGCGGGGCTGCCTTCAGAAGGCCTCCCGTGCCCTCACAACCAGTGTGTTTGCTCTGCCGTGGGTCCCACGTCAGGGTCGTGGCAGGGGCCGCTTCCGACGCCCTTGCCAAGTACTTCGCTGAGGCCGAGGTCGGGGGCCTACTTCTAGAACGGCCCCCGACCTGAGGCCCGGCAGGCAACCTCCCTTAGGCTTCCGCCACCCCCGCCGCGGCCAAGCGTTCTCTCTTCACGAAAGAGGCCAGCTCGCGGCAAGGAGCTCGGCTTCAGGCTCGCTTCTCGGAGGTAAGGCTGTGCTGCTCCCTCGAGGTTTCCAGGCTAAGCGTTGAGAAGGCATCCTTCTCCGTGGAGCGACGAGTGTGTGGACGTGGGCCGGGATGGCGTGCCACCCTGCCTGGTTTCTCCCATGGAGGTCGGGGGGCTTGACCTCACTCAGGGCGTTCAAGCACCGGCGAGTCAGCAAACCGCTTCCCCGTGTAGGACGTGAGGCGCCGGCCCGACAGAGCCCGGCCCCACAGCCCGGGCGCTCGTGCCTCACGAAGCGCGCCCTTCCTCTCTCCTCCCCGCTTCTCTCTTCGCACTCATCTTTCCCTGGGCGGACGTTTTCCCGGCAGCACCGTGTTGCACGGGATCCAGGGGGGAGCTGTCTCCTCGGTTGCCAAGCCCGGGCGGGTGTCGACCTTGACTCCGCGAAGCCCGCTGTGGCCCCGGAGGGGCTGGCGGCACCCGCAGGTCCCGGGAGCGGAGGCCCAAGCCGGCAGCGTGAGCGCGTCTTCTTCCGCATCTGAGAGAAGGCCTGGTGCTTTCGGGGAACGGGGAGGTGAAAGGGCCCCGTCCGGGAAGCGCGTTCCAAGAGCTGAGGGTTGGGCGCCTCGTTCCGGGCTCCTAGGTGCCAGAGCCGCTTCTCTCTTCCCGGGACGGAGTGGGGCTTGCTGGGCCAAGGTGTCGTCCTGAAGCAATCCCGTGGCAGGGGCTCGGCGCTTCCCCCGTGCGTTTCGGGCGAGCCTCCCAGCTCAGGGTGCCCCCAGAGACTTTGGCCTGCAGGCCGGCGTCGCCGTCACGACCTCCCCGAGAGCCGGGTGTTCAGCTCGGGGCACGCCGTACGCAGGCTACGGCGGGTTCGACTGAGGGCAGGCGCCCGGCTGAGGCAAGCGGGGCTGTCGTCAGAAGGCCTCCCGTGCCCTCACAACCTGTGTGTTTGCTCTGCCGTGGGTCCCGCGTCAGGGTCGTGGCAGGAGCCACTTCCGACGCCCTTGCCAAGTGCTACGCTGAGGCCGAGGTCGGGGGCCTACTTCTAGGATGGCCCCCGACCTGAGGCCCGCCAGGGAGCCACCCTTAGGCTTCCTACACCCTCGCCTTGGCCAAGCGTTCTGTCTTCGCGAAAGAGACCTGCTCGCGGCAGGGAGCTCGGCTTCAGGCTCGCTTCTCGGAGGTAAGGCTGTGCTGCTCCCTTGAGGTTTCCAGGCTAAGCGTTGAGAAGGCATCCTTCTCCGTGGAGCGACCAGTGTGTGGACGTGGGCCGGGATGGCGTGCCACCCTGCCTGTTTTCTCCCAGGGAGGTCGGGGGCTTGACCTCACACAGGGCGTCCCATCCCCGGCTAGTCAGCAAACCGCTTCCCCGTGTAGGACATGAGGCGCCGGCCCGGGAGAGGCCGGCCCCACAGGCAGGGCGCTCGTGTCTCATGAAGCGCGCCCTTCCTCTCTCCTCCCCGCTTCTCTCTTCGCACTCATCTTTCCCTGGGCGGACGTTTTCCCGGCAGCACCGTGTTGCACGGGATCCAGGGGGGAGCTGTCTCCTCGGTTGCCGGGCCCGGGCGGGTGTCGACCTTGACTCCGCGAAGCCCGCTGTGGCCCCGGAGGGGCTGGCGGCACCCGCAGGTCCCAGGAGCGGAGGCCCAAGCCGGCAGCGTGAGCGCGTCTTCTTCCGCATCTGAGAGAAGGCGTGGTGCTTTCGGGGAAAGAGGAGGTGAAAGGGCCCCGTCCGGGAAGCGCGTTCCAAGAGCTGAGGGTTGGGCGCCTCGTTCCGGGCTCCTAGGTGCCAGAGCCGCTTCTCTCTTCCCGGGACGGAGTGGGGCTTGCTGGGCCAATGCCTCGTCCTGAAGCCATCCCGTGGCAGGGGCTCGGCGGTTCCGCCGTGCGTTTCGGGCGAGCCTCCCAGCTCAGGGCGCCCCCAGAGACTTTGGCCTGCAGGCCGGCGTCGCCGTCAGGACCTCCCCGAGAGCAGGGTGTTCAGCTCAGGGCACACCAAACTCAGGCTCAGGCGGGTTCGACTGAGGGCGGGCGCCCGGCTGAGGCAAGCGGGGCTGCCGTCAGAAGGCCTCCCGTGCCATGACAACCAGTGTGTTTGCTCTGCCGTGTGTCCCGCGTCAGGGTCGTGGCAGGAGCCGCTTCCGACGCCTTTGCCAAGTGCTTCCCTGAGGCCGAGGTCGGGGGCCTACTTCTAGAACGGCCCCCGACCTGAGGCCCGGCAGGCAACCTCCCTTAGGCTTATGCCACCCCCGCCGCGGCCAAGCGTTCTCTCTTCGCGAAAGAGGCCAGCTCGCGGCAAGGAGCTCGGCTTCAGGCTCGCTTCTCGGAGGTAAGGCTGTGCTGCTCCCTCGAGGTTTCCAGGCTAAGCGTTGAGAAGGCATCCTTCTCCGTGGAGCGACCAGTGTGTGGACGTGGGCCGGGATGGCGTGCCACCCTGCCTGTTTTCTCCCAGGGAGGTCGGGGGGCTTGACCTCACACAGGGCGTCCCATCCCCGGCTAGTCAGCAAACCGCTTCTCCGTGTAGGACATGAGGCGCCGGCCTGGGAGAGGCCGGCCCCACAGGCAGGTCGCTCGTGTCTCATGAAGCGCACCCTTCCTCTCTCCTCCCCGCTTCTCTCTTCGCACTCATCTTTCCCTGGGCGGACGTTTTCCCGGCAGCACCGTGTTGCACGGGATCCAGGGGGGAGCTGTCTCCTCGGTTGCCAGGCCCGGGCGGGTGTCGACCTTGACTCCGCGAAGCGCGCTGTGGCCCCGGAGGGGCTGGCGGCACCCGCAGGTCCCGGGAGCGGAGGCCCAAGCCGGCAGCGTGAGCGCGTCTTCTTCCGCATCTGAGAGAAGGCGTGGTGCTTTCGGGGAAAGGGGAGGTGAAAGGGCCCCGTCCGGGAAGCGCGTTCCAAGAGCTGAGGGTTGGGCGCCTCGCTCCGGGCTCCTAGGTGCCAGAGCCGCTTCTCTCTTCCCGGGACGGAGTGGGGCTTGTTGGGCCAATGCGTCGTCCTGAAGCAATCCCGTGGCAGGGGCTCGGCGGTTTCGCCGTGCGTTTCGGGCGAGCCTCCCAGCTCAGGGCGCCCCCAGAGACTTTGGTCTGCAGGCCGGCGACGCCGTCACGACCTCCCCGAGAGCCGGGTGTTCAGCTCGGGGCACGCCGAACTCAGGCTCAGGCGGGTTCGACTTAGGGCGGGCGCCCGGCTGAGGCAAGCGGGGCTGCCGTCAGAAGGCCTCCCGTGCCCTCACAACCAGTGTGTTTGCTCTGCCGTGGGTCCCGTGTCAGGGTCGTGGCAGGAGCCGCTTCCGACGCCCTTGCCAAGTACTTCGCTGAGGCCGAGGTCGGGGGCCTACTTCTAGAAAGGCCCCCGACCTGAGGCCCGGCAGGCAACCTCCCTTAGGCTTCCGCCACCCCCGCCGCGGCCAAGCGTTCTCTCTTCACGAAAGAGGCCAGCTCGCGGCAAGGAGCTCGGCTTCAGGCTCGCTTCTCGGAGGTAAGGCTGTGCTGCTCCCTCGAGTTTTCCATTCTAAGCGTTGAGAAGGCATCCTTCTCCGTGGAGCGACCAGTGTGTGGACGTGGGCCGGGATGGCGTGCCACCCTGCCTGTTTTCTCCCAGGGAGGTCGGGGGGCTTGACCTCACACAGGGCGTCCCATCCCCGGCTAGTCAGCAAACCGCTTCCCCGTGTAGGACATGAGGCGCCGGCCCGGGAGAGGCCGGCCCCACAGGCAGGGCGCTCGTATCTCATGAAGCGCGCCCTTCCTCTCTCCTCCCCGCTTCTCTCTTCGCACTCATCTTTCCCTGGGCGGACGTTTTCCCGGCAGCACCGTGTTGCACGGGATCCAGGGGGGAGCTGTCTCCTCGGTTGCCGGGCCCGGGCGGGTGTCGACCTTGACTCCGCGAAGCCCGCTGTGGCCCCGGAGGGGCTGGCGGCACCTGCAGGTCCCGGGAGCGGAGGCCCAAGCCGGCAGCGTCAGCGCGTCTTCTTCCGCATCTGAGAGAAGGCGTGGTGCTTTCGGGGAAAGAGGAGGTGAAAGGGCCCCGTCCGGGAAGCGCGTTCCAAGAGCTGAGGGTTGGGCGCCTCGTTCCGGGCTCCTAGGTGCCAGAGCCGCTTCTCTCTTCCCGGGACGGAGTGGGGCTTGCTGGGCCAAGGCGTTGACCTGAAGCAATCCCGTGGCAGGGGCTCGGCGGTTTCGTCGTGCGTTTCGGGCGAGCCTCCCAGCTCAGGGCGCCCCCAGGGACTTTGGTCTGCAGGCCGGCGACGCCGTCACGACCTCCCCGAGAGCCGGGTATTCAGCTCGGGGCACGCCGAACTCAGGCTCAGGCGGGTTCGACTGAGCGCGGGCGCCCGGCTGAGGCAAGCGGGGCTGCCTTCAGAAGGCCTCCCGTGCCCTCACAACCAGTGTGTTTGCTCTGCCGTGGGTCCCACGTCAGGGTCGTGGCAGGGGCCGCTTCCGACGCCCTTGCCAAGTACTTCGCTGAGGCCGAGGTCGGGGGCCTACTTCTAGAACGGCCCCCGACCTGAGGCCCGGCAGGCAACCTCCCTTAGGCTTCCGCCACCCCCGCCGCGGCCAAGCGTTCTCTCTTCACGAAAGAGGCCAGCTCGCGGCAAGGAGCTCGGCTTCAGGCTCGCTTCTCGGAGGTAAGGCTGTGCTGCTCCCTCGAGGTTTCCAGGCTAAGCGTTGAGAAGGCATCCTTCTCCGTGGAGCGACGAGTGTGTGGACGTGGGCCGGGATGGCGTGCCACCCTGCCTGGTTTCTCCCAGGGAGGTCGGGGGGCTTGACCTCACTCAGGGCGTTCAAGCCCCGGCGAGTCAGCAAACCGCTTCCCCGTGTAGGACGTGAGGCGCCGGCCCGGCAGAGCCCGGCCCCACAGCCCGGGCGCTCGTGCCTCACGAAGCGCGCCCTTCCTCTCTCCTCCCCGCTTCTCTCTTCGCACTCATCTTTCCCTGGGCGGACGTTTTCCCGGCAGCACCGTGTTGCACGGGATCCAGGGGGGAGCTGTCTCCTCGGTTGCCAAGCCCGGGCGGGTGTCGACCTTGACTCCGCGAAGCCCGCTGTGGCCCCGGAGGGGCTGGCGGCACCCGCAGGTCCCGGGAGCGGAGGCCCAAGCCGGCAGCGTGAGCGCGTCTTCTTCCGCATCTGAGAGAAGGCCTGGTGCTTTCGGGGAACGGGGAGGTGAAAGGGCCCCGTCCGGGAAGCGCGTTCCAAGAGCTGAGGGTTGGGCGCCTCGTTCCGGGCTCCTAGGTGCCAGAGCCGCTTCTCTCTTCCCGGTACGGAGTGGGGCTTGCTGGGCCAATGCGTCGTCCTGAAGCAATCCCGTGGCAGGGGCTCGGCGCTTCCCCCGTGCGTTTCGGGCGAGCCTCCCAGCTCAGGGTGCCCCCAGAGACTTTGGCCTGCAGGCCGGCGTCGCCGTCACGACCTCCCCGAGAGCCGGGTGTTCAGCTCGGGGCACGCCGTACGCAGGCTACGGCGGGTTCGACTGAGGGCAGGCGCCCGGCTGAGGCAAGCGGGGCTGTCGTCAGAAGGCCTCCCGTGCCCTCACAACCTGTGTGTTTGCTCTGCCGTGGGTCCCGCGTCAGGGTCGTGGCAGGAGCCACTTCCGACGCCCTTGCCAAGTGCTACGCTGAGGCCGAGGTCGGGGGCCTACTTCTAGGATGGCCCCCGACCTGAGGCCCGCCAGGGAGCCACCCTTAGGCTTCCTACACCCTCGCCTTGGCCAAGCGTTCTCTCTTCGCGAAAGAGACCTGCTCGCGGCAGGGAGCTCGGCTTCAGGCTCGCTTCTCGGAGGTAAGGCTGTGCTGCTCCCTCGAGGTTTCCAGGCTAAGCGTTGAGAAGGCATCCTTCTCCGTGGAGCGACCAGTGTGTGGACGTGGGCCGGGATGGCGTGCCACCCTGCCTGTTTTCTCCCAGGGAGGTCGGGGGGCTTGACCTCACACAGGGCGTCCCATCCCCGGCTAGTCAGCAAACCGCTTCCCCGTGTAGGACATGAGGCGCCGGCCCGGGAGAGGCCGGCCCCACAGGCAGGGCGCTCGTGTCTCATGAAGCGCGCCCTTCCTCTCTCCTCCCCGCTTCTCTCTTCGCACTCATCTTTCCCTGGGCGGACGTTTTCCCGGCAGCACCGTGTTGCACGGGATCCAGGGGGGAGCTGTCTCCTCGGTTGCCGGGCCCGGGCGGGTGTCGACCTTGACTCCGCGAAGCCCGCTTTGGCCCTGGAGGGGCTGGCGGCACCCGCAGGTCCCGGGAGCGGAGGCCCAAGCCGGCAGCGTGAGCGCGTCTTCTTCCGCATCTGAGAGAAGGCGTGGTGCTTTCGGGGAAAGGGGAGGTGAAAGGGCCCCGTCCGGGAAGCGCGTTCCAAGAGCTGAGGGTTGGGCGCCTCGCTCCGGGCTCCTAGGTGCCAGAGCCGCTTCTCTCTTCCCGGGACGGAGTGGGGCTTGCTGGGCCAATGCCTCGTCCTGAAGCCATCCCGTGGCAGGGGCTCGGCGGTTCCGCCGTGCGTTTCGGGCGAGCCTCCCAGCTCAGGGCGCCCCCAGAGACTTTGGCCTGCAGGCCGGCGTCGCCGTCAGGACCTCCCCGAGAGCAGGGTGTTCAGCTCAGGGCACGCCAAACTCAGGCTCAGGCGGGTTCGACTGAGGGCGGGCGCCCGGCTGAGGCAAGCGGGGCTGCCGTCAGAAGGCCTCCCGTGCCATGACAACCAGTGTGTTTGCTCTGCCGTGTGTCCCGCGTCAGGGTCGTGGCAGGAGCCGCTTCCGACGCCTTTGCCAAGTGCTTCCCTGAGGCCGAGGTCGGGGGCCTACTTCTAGAATGGCCCCCGACCTGAGGCCCGGCAGGCAACCTCCCTTAGGCTTCCGCCACCCCCGCCGCGGCCAAGCGTTCTCTCTTCGCGAAAGAGGCCAGCTCGTGGCAAGGAGCTCGGCTTCAGGCTCGCTTCTCGGAGGTAAGGCTGTGCTGCTCCCTCGAGTTTTCCATTCTAAGCGTTGAGAAGGCATCCTTCTCCGTGGAGCGACCAGTGTGTGGACGTGGGCCGGGATGGCGTGCCACCCTGCCTGTTTTCTCCCAGGGAGGTCGGGGGGCTTGACCTCACACAGGGCGTCCCATCCCCGGCTAGTCAGCAAACCGCTTCCCCGTGTAGGACATGAGGCGCCGGCCCGGGAGAGGCCGGCCCCACAGGCAGGGCGCTCGTATCTCATGAAGCGCGCCCTTCCTCTCTCCTCCCCGCTTCTCTCTTCGCACTCATCTTTCCCTGGGCGGACGTTTTCCCGGCAGCACCGTGTTGCACGGGATCCAGGGGGGAGCTGTCTCCTCGGTTGCCGGGCCCGGGCGGGTGTCGACCTTGACTCCGCGAAGCCCGCTGTGGCCCCGGAGGGGCTGGCGGCACCTGCAGGTCCCGGGAGCGGAGGCCCAAGCCGGCAGCGTGAGCGCGTCTTCTTCCGCATCTGAGAGAAGGCGTGGTGCTTTCAGGGAAAGAGGAGGTGAAAGGGCCCCGTCCGGGAAGCGCGTTCCAAGAGCTGAGGGTTGGGCGCCTCGTTCCGGGCTCCTAGGTGCCAGAGCCGCTTCTCTCTTCCCGGGACGGAGTGGGGCTTGCTGGGCCAATGCCTCGTCCTGAAGCAATCCCGTGGCAGGGGCTCGGCGGTTTCGTCGTGCGTTTCGGGCGAGCCTCCCAGCTCAGGGCGCCCCCAGGGACTTTGGTCTGCAGGCCGGCGACGCCGTCACGACCTCCCCGAGAGCCGGGTGTTCAGCTCGGGGCACGCCGAACTCAGGCTCAGGCGGGTTCGACTGAGCGCGGGCGCCCGGCTGAGGCAAGCGGGGCTGCCTTCAGAAGGCCTCCCGTGCCCTCACAACCAGTGTGTTTGCTCTGCCGTGGGTCCCACGTCAGGGTCGTGGCAGGGGCCGCTTCCGACGCCCTTGCCAAGTACTTCGCTGAGGCCGAGGTCGGGGGCCTACTTCTAGAACGGCCCCCGACCTGAGGCACGGCAGACAACCTCCCTTAGGCTTCCGCCACCCCCGCCGCGGCCAAGCGTTCTCTCTTCACGAAAGAGGCCAGCTCGCGGCAAGGAGCTCGGCTTCAGGCTCGCTTCTCGGAGGTAAGGCTGTGCTGCTCCCTCGAGGTTTCCAGGCTAAGCGTTGAGAAGGCATCCTTCTCCGTGGAGCGACGAGTGTGTGGACGTGGGCCGGGATGGCGTGCCACCCTGCCTGGTTTCTCCCATGGAGGTCGGGGGGCTTGACCTCACTCAGGGCGTTCAAGCCCCGGCGAGTCAGCAAACCGCTTCCCCGTGTAGGACGTGAGGCGCCGGCCCGACAGAGCCCGGCCCCACAGCCCGGGCGCTCGTGCCTCACGAAGCGCGCCCTTCCTCTCTCCTCCCCGCTTCTCTCTTCGCACTCATCTTTCCCTGGGCGGACGTTTTCCCGGCAGCACCGTGTTGCACGGGATCCAGGGGGGAGCTGTCTCCTCGGTTGCCAAGCCCGGGCGGGTGTCGACCTTGACTCCGCGAAGCCCGCTGTGGCCCCGGAGGGGCTGGCGGCACCCGCAGGTCCCGGGAGCGGAGGCCCAAGCCGGCAGCGTGAGCGCGTCTTCTTCCGCATCTGAGAGAAGGCCTGGTGCTTTCGGGGAACGGGGAGGTGAAAGGGCCCCGTCCGGGAAGCGCGTTCCAAGAGCTGAGGGTTGGGCGTCTCGCTCCGGGCTCCTAGGTGCCAGAGCCGCTTCTCTCTTCCCGGGACGGAGTGGGGCTTGCTGGGCCAAGGCGTCGTCCTGAAGCAATCCCGTGGCAGGGGCTCGGCGCTTCCCCCGTGCGTTTCGGGCGAGCCTCCCAGCTCAGGGTGCCCCCAGAGACTTTGGCCTGCAGGCCGGCGTCGCCGTCACGACCTCCCCGAGAGCCGGGTGTTCAGCTCGGGGCACGCCGTACGCAGGCTACGGCGGGTTCGACTGAGGGCAGGCGCCCGGCTGAGGCAAGCGGGGCTGTCGTCAGAAGGCCTCCCGTGCCCTCACAACCTGTGTGTTTGCTCTGCCGTGGGTCCCGCGTCAGGGTCGTGGCAGGAGCCACTTCCGACGCCCTTGCCAAGTGCTACGCTGAGGCCGAGGTCGGGGGCCTACTTCTAGGATGGCCCCCGACCTGAGGCCCGCCAGGGAGCCACCCTTAGGCTTCCTACACCCTCGCCTTGGCCAAGCGTTCTGTCTTCGCGAAAGAGACCTGCTCGCGGCAGGGAGCTCGGCTTCAGGCTCGCTTCTCGGAGGTAAGGCTGTGCTGCTCCCTTGAGGTTTCCAGGCTAAGCGTTGAGAAGGCATCCTTCTCCGTGGAGCGACCAGTGTGTGGACGTGGGCCGGGATGGCGTGCCACCCTGCCTGTTTTCTCCCAGGGAGGTCGGGGGCTTGACCTCACACAGGGCGTCCCATCCCCGGCTAGTCAGCAAACCGCTTCCCCGTGTAGGACATGAGGCGCCGGCCCGGGAGAGGCCGGCCCCACAGGCAGGGCGCTCGTGTCTCATGAAGCGCGCCCTTCCTCTCTCCTCCCCGCTTCTCTCTTCGCACTCATCTTTCCCTGGGCGGACGTTTTCCCGGCAGCACCGTGTTGCACGGGATCCAGGGGGGAGCTGTCTCCTCGGTTGCCGGGCCCGGGCGGGTGTCGACCTTGACTCCGCGAAGCCCGCTGTGGCCCCGGAGGGGCTGGCGGCACCCGCAGGTCCCAGGAGCGGAGGCCCAAGCCGGCAGCGTGAGCGCGTCTTCTTCCGCATCTGAGAGAAGGCGTGGTGCTTTCGGGGAAAGAGGAGGTGAAAGGGCCCCGTCCGGGAAGCGCGTTCCAAGAGCTGAGGGTTGGGCGCCTCGTTCCGGGCTCCTAGGTGCCAGAGCCGCTTCTCTCTTCCCGGGACGGAGTGGGGCTTGCTGGGCCAAGGCGTCGTCCTGAAGCAATCCCGTGGCAGGGGCTCGGCGGTTTCGCCGTGCGTTTCGGGCGAGCCTCCCAGCTCAGGGCGCCCCCAGAGACTTTGGTCTGCAGGCCGGCGACGCCGTCACGACCTCCCCGAGAGCCGGGTGTTCAGCTCGGGGCACGCCGAACTCAGGCTCAGGCGGGTTCGACTGAGGGCGGGCGCCCGGCTGAGGCAAGCGGGGCTGCCGTCAGAAGGCCTCCCGTGCCATGACAACCAGTGTGTTTGCTCTGCCGTGGGTCCCGCGTCAGGGTCGTGGCAGGAGCCGCTTCCGACGCCTTTGCCAAGTGCTTCCCAGAGGCCGAGGTCGGGGGTCTACTTCTAGAACTGCCCCCGACCTGAGGCCCGGCAGGCAACCTCCCTTAGGCTTCCGCCACCCCCGCCGCGGCCAAGCGTTCTCTCTTCGCGAAAGAGGCCAGCTCGTGGCAAGGAGCTCGGCTTCAGGCTCGCTTCTCGGAGGTAAGGCTGTGCTGCTCCCTCGAGGTTTCCAGGCTAAGCGTTGAGAAGGCATCCTTCTCCGTGGAGCGACGAGTGTGTGGACGTGGGCCGGGATGGCGTGCCACCCTGCCTGTTTTCTCCCAGGGAGGTCGGGGGGCTTGACCTCACTCAGGGCGTCCAAGCCCTGGCGAGTCAGCAAACCGCTTCCCCGTGTAGGACGTGAGGCGCCGGCCCGGCAGAGCCCGGCCCCACAGCCCGGGCGCTCGTGCCTCACGAAGCGCGCCCTTCCTCTCTCCTCCCCGCTTCTCTCTTCGCACTCATCTTTCCCTGGGCGGACGTTTTCCCGGCAGCACCGTGTTGCACGGGATCCCGGGGGGAGCTGTCTCCTCGGTTGCCGGGCCCGGGCGGGTGTCGACCTTGACTCCGCGAAGCCCGCTGTGGCCCCGGAGGGGCTGGCGGCACCCGCAGGTCCCGGGAGCGGAGGCCCAAGCCGGCAGCGTGAGCGCGTCTTCTTCCGCATCTGAGAGAAGGCGTGGTGCTTTCGGGGAACGGGGAGGTGAAAGGGCCCCGTCTGGGAAGCGAGTTCCAAGAGCTGAGGGTTGGGCGCCTCGCTCCGGGCTCCTAGGTGCCAGAGCCGCTTCTCTCTTCCCGGGACGGAGTGGGGCTTGCTGGGCCAATGCGTCGTCCTGAAGCAATCCCGTGGCAGGGGCTCGGCGGTTCCGCCGTGCGTTTCGGGCGAGCCTCCCAGCTCAGGGCGCCCCCAGAGACTTTGACCTGCACCCCGGCGTCGCCGTCACGACCTCCCCGAGAGCCGGGTGTTCAGCTCGGGGCACGCCGAACGCAGGCTCCGGCGGGTTCGACTGAGGGCCGGCGCCCGGCTGAGGCAAGCGGGGCTGCCGTCAGAAGGCCTCCCGTGCCCTCACAACCAGTGTGTTTGCTCTGCCGTGGGTCCCGCGTCAGGGTCGTGGCAGGAGCCGCTTCCGACGCCCTTGCCAAGTGCTTCGCTGAGGCCGAGGTCGGGGGAATACTTCTAGGACGTCCCCCGACCTGAGACCCGGCAGGCAGCCTCCCTTAGGCTTCCCCCACCCCCGCCGCGGTCAAGCGTTCTCTCTTCGCGAAAGAGACCTGCTCTTGGTAGGGAGCTCGGCTTCAGGCTCGCTTGTCGGAGGTAAGGCTGTGTTGCTCCCTCGAGGTTTCCAGGCTAAGCGTTGAGAATGCATCCTTCTCCATGGAGCGACGAGTGTGTGGACGTGGGCCGGGATGGCGTGCCACCCTGCCTGGTTTCTCCCAGGGAGGTCGGGGGGCTTGACCTCTCTCAGGGCGTCCAAGCCCCGGCGAGTCAACAAACCGCTTCCCCGTGTAGGACGTGAGGCGCCGGGCCGGGAGAGGCCGGCTCCACAGCCCGGGCGCTCGTGCCTCACGAAGCGCGCCCTTCCTCTCTCCTCCCCGCTTCTCTCTTCGCACTCATCTTTCCCTGGGCGGACGTTTTCCCGGCAGCACCGTGTTGCACGGGATCCAGGGGGAAGCTCTCTCCTCGGTTGCCAGGCCCGGGCGGGTGTCGACCTTGACTCCACGAAGCCCGCTGTGGCCCCGGAGGCGCTGGCGGCACCCGCAGGTCCCGGGAGCGGAGGACCAAGCCGAGGCGTGAGGGCGTCTTCCTCTGCATCTGAGAGAAGGCGTGGTGCTTTCGGGGATGGGGAGGTGAAAGGGCCCCGTCTGGGAAGCGCGTTCCAAGAGCTGAGGGTTGGGCGCCTCGCTCCGGGCTCCTAGGTGCCAGAGCCGCTTCTCTCTTCCCGGGACGGAGTGGGGCTTGCTGGGCCAATGCGTCGTCCTGAAGCAATCCCGTGGCAGGGGCTCGGCGCTTCCCCCGTGCGTTTCGGGCGAGCCTCCAAGCTCAGGGCGCCCCCAGAGTGTTTGGCCTGCAGGCCGGCGTCGCCGTCACGACCTCCCCGAGAACCGGGTGTTCAGCTTGGGGCACGCCATACGCAGGCTCCGGCGGGTTCGACTGAGGGCGGGCGCACGGCTGAGGCAAGCGGGGCTGCCGTCAGAAGGCCTCCCGTGCCCTCACAACCTGTGTGTTTGCTCTTCCGTGGGTCCCGCGTCAGGGTCGTGGCAGGAGCCGCTTCCGACGCCCTTGCCAAGTGCTACGCTGAGGCCGAGGTCGGGGGCCTACTTCTAGGATGGCCCCCGACCTGAGGCCCGCCAGGGAGCCTCCCTTAGGCTTCCTACACCCTCGCCTTGGCCAAGCGTTCTCTCTTCGCGAAAGAGACCTGCTCGCGGCAGGGACCTCGGCTTCAGGCTCGCTTCTCGGAGGGAAGGCTGTGCTGCTCCCTCGAGGTTTCCAGGCTAAGCGTTGAGAAGGCATCCTTCAACGTGGAGCGACGAGTGTGTGGACGATTGCCGGGATGGCGTGTCACCCTGCCTGGTATCTCCCAGGGAGGTCGGGGGGCTTGACCTCACTCAGGGCGTCCAAGCCTCGGCGAGTCAGCAAACCGCTTCCCCGTGTAGGACGTGAGGCGCCGGCCCGGGAGAGGCCGGCCCCACCGGCCGGGCGCTCGTGACTCATGAAGCGCGCCCTTCCTCTCTCCTCCCCGCTTCTCTCTTCGCACTCAGCTTTCCCTGGGCGGACGTTTTCCCGGCAGCACCGTGTTGCACGGGATCTAGGGGGGAGCTGTCTCCTCGGTTGCCAGGCACGGGCGGGTGTCGACCTTGACTCCTTACCCGCTGTGGCCCTGGATGGGCTGGCGGCACCCGCAGATCCCAGGAGCGGAGGCCCAAGCCGGCAGCGTGAGCGCGTCTTCTCCCGCATCTGAGAGAAGGCGTGCTGCTTTCGGGGAACGGGGAGGTGAAAGGGCCCCGTCCGGGTAGCGCGTTCCAAGAGCTGAGGGTTGGGCGACTCGCTCCGGGCTCCTAGGTGCCAGAGCCGCTTCTCTCTTCCCGGGACGGAGTGGGGCTTGCTGGGCCAAAGCGTCGTCCTGAGGCAATCCCGTGACAGGGGCTCGGCGCTTCCCCCGTGCGTTTCGGGCGAGCTTCCCAGCTCAGGGCGCCCCCAGAGAGTTTGGCCTGCAGGCCGGATTCGCCGTCACGACCTCCCCGAGAGCCGGGTGTTCAGCTCGGGGCACGCCGAACGCAGGCTCCGGCGGTTTCGACTGAGGGCGGGCGCCCGGCTGAGGCAAGCGGGGCTGCCGTCAGAAGGCCTTCCGTGCCCTCACAACCAGTGTGTTTGCTCTGCCGTGGGTCCCGCGTCAGGGTCGTGGCAAGAGCCGCTTCCGACGCCCTTGCGAAGTGCTTCGCTGAGGCCGAGGTCGGGGGCCTACTTCTAGGACGGCCCCTGACCTGAGGCCCGGCAGGCAGACTCCCTTAGGCTTCCTACACCCTCGCCTTGGCCAAGTGTTCTCTCTTCGCGAAAGAGACCTGCTCTTGGTAGGGAGCTCGGCTTCAGGCTCGCATCTCGGAGGTAAGGCTGTGCTGCTCCCTCGAGGTTTCCAGGCTAAGCGTTGAGAAGGCATCCTTCTCCGTGGAGCGACGAGTGTGTGGTCGTGGACCGGGATGGCGTTCCACCCTGCCTGGTATCTCCCAGGGAGCTCGGGGGGCTTGACCTCACTCAGGTGATCCAAGCCCCGGCGAGTCAGCAAACCGCTTCCCCGTGTAGGACGTGAGGCGCCGGGCCGGGAGAGGCCGGCCTCACAGCCCGGGCGCTCATGCCTCACGAAGCGCGCCCTTCCTCTCTCCTCCCCGCTTCTCTCTTCGCACTCATCTTTCCCTGGGCGGACGTTTTCCCGGCAGCACCGTGTTGCACAGGATCCAGGGGGAAGCTCTCTCCTCGGTTGCCAGGCCCGGGCGGGTGTCGAGCTTGACTCCCCGATGCCCGCTGTGGCCCCGGAGGGGCTGGCGGCACCCGCAGGTCCCGGGAGCGGAGGCCCAAGCTGGCAGCGTGAGCGTGTCTTCTTCTGCATCTGAGAGAAGGCGTGGTGCTTTCGGGGAACGGGGAGTTGAAAGGGCCCCGTCCGGGAAGCGCGTTCCAAGAGCTGAGGGTTGGGCGCCTCGCTCCGGGCTCCTAGGTGCCAGAGCCGCTTCTCTCTTCCCGGGACGGAGTGGGGCTTGCTGGGCCAATGCGTCGTCCTGAAGCCATCCCGTGGCAGGGGCTCGGCGGTTCCGCCGTGCGTTTCGGGCGTGCCTCCCAGCTCAGGGCGCCCCCAGAGACTTTGGCCTGCAGGCCGGCGTCGCCGTCACGACCTCCCCGAGAGCCGGGTGTTCAGCTCGGGGCACGCCGAACTCAGGCTCAAGCGGGTTCTACTGAGGGCGGGCGCCCGGCTGAGGCAAGCGGGGCTGCCGTCAGAAGGCCTCCCGTGCCCTCACAACCAGTGTGTTTGCTCTGCCGTGGGTCCCGCGTCAGGGTCGTGGCAGGAGCCGCTTCCGACGCCCTTGCCAAGTGCTTCGCTGAGGCCGAGGTCGGGAGCCTACTTCTAGAACGGCCCCCGACCTGAGGCCCGGCAGGCAACCTCCCTTAGGCTTCCGCCACCCCCGACGCGGCCAAGCGTTCTCTCTTCGCGAAAGAGGCCAGCTCGCGGCAAGGAGCTCGGCTTCAGGCTCGCTTCTCGGAGGTAAGGCTGTGCTGCTCCCTCGAGGTTTCCAGGCTAAGCGTTGAGAAGGCATCCTTCTCCGTGGAGCGACCAGTGTGTGGACGTGGGCCGGGATGGCGTGCCACCCTGCCTGTTTTCTCCCAGGGAGGTCGGGGGGCTTGACCTCACACAGGGCGTCCCATCCCCGGCTAGTCAGCAAACCGCTTCCCCGTGTAGGACATGAGGCGCCGGCCCGGGAGGGGCCGGCCCCACAGGCAGGGCGCTCGTGTCTCATGAAGCGCGCCCTTCCTCTCTCCTCCCCGCTTCTCTCTTCGCACTCATCTTTCCCTGGGCGGACGTTTTCCCGGCAGCACCGTGTTGCACGGGATCCAGGGGGGAGCTGTCTCCTCGGTTGCCGGGCCCGGGCGGGTGTCGACCTTGACTCCGCGAAGCCCGCTTTGGCCCTGGAGGGGCTGGCGGCACCCGCAGGTCCCGGGAGCGGAGGCCCAAGCCGGCAGCGTGAGCGCGTCTTCTTCCGCATCTGAGAGAAGGCGTGGTGCTTTCGGGGAAAGGGGAGGTGAAAGGGCCCCGTCCGGGAAGCGCGTTCCAAGAGCTGAGGGTTGGGCGCCTCGCTCCGGGCTCCTAGGTGCCAGAGCCGCTTCTCTCTTCCCGGGACGGAGTGGGGCTTGCTGGGCCAATGCCTCGTCCTGAAGCCATCCCGTGGCAGGGGCTCGGCGGTTCCGCCGTGCGTTTCGGGCGAGCCTCCCAGCTCAGGGCGCCCCCAGAGACTTTGGCCTGCAGGCCGGCGTCGCCGTCAGGACCTCCCCGAGAGCAGGGTGTTCAGCTCAGGGCACGCCAAACTCAGGCTCAGGCGGGTTCGACTGAGGGCGGGCGCCCGGCTGAGGCAAGCGGGGCTGCCGTCAGAAGGCCTCCCGTGCCATGACAACCAGTGTGTTTGCTCTGCCGTGTGTCCCGCGTCAGGGTCGTGGCAGGAGCCGCTTCCGACGCCTTTGCCAAGTGCTTCCCTGAGGCCGAGGTCGGGGGCCTACTTCTAGAACGGCCCCCGACCTGAGGCCCGGCAGGCAACCTCCCTTAGGCTTCCGCCACCCCCGCCGCGGCCAAGCGTTCTCTCTTCGCGAAAGAGGCCAGCTCGTGGCAAGGAGCTCGGCTTCAGGCTCGCTTCTCGGAGGTAAGGCTGTGCTGCTCCCTCGAGGTTTCCAGGCTAAGCGTTGAGAAGGCATCCTTCTCCGTGGAGCGACCAGTGTGTGGACGTGGGCCGGGATGGCGTGCCACCCTGCCTGTTTTCTCCCAGGGAGGTCGGGGGGCTTGACCTCACACAGGGCGTCCCATCCCCGGCTAGTCAGCAAACCGCTTCTCCGTGTAGGACATGAGGCGCCGGCCTGGGAGAGGCCGGCCCCACAGGCAGGTCGCTCGTGTCTCATGAAGCGCACCCTTCCTCTCTCCTCCCCGCTTCTCTCTTCGCACTCATCTTTCCCTGGGCGGACGTTTTCCCGGCAGCACCGTGTTGCACGGGATCCAGGGGGGAGCTGTCTCCTCGGTTGCCAGGCCCGGGCGGGTGTCGACCTTGACTCCGCGAAGCCCGCTGTGGCCCCGGAGGGGCTGGCGGCACCCGCAGGTCCCGGGAGCGGAGGCCCAAGCCGGCAGCGTGAGCGCGTCTTCTTCCGCATCTGAGAGAAGGCGTGGTGCTTTCGGGGAAAGGGGAGGTGAAAGGGCCCCGTCCGGGAAGCGCGTTCCAAGAGCTGAGGGTTGGGCGCCTCGCTCCGGGCTCCTAGGTGCCAGAGCCGCTTCTCTCTTCCCGGGACGGAGTGGGGCTTGTTGGGCCAATGCGTCGTCCTGAAGCAATCCCGTGGCAGGGGCTCGGCGGTTTCGCCGTGCGTTTCGGGCGAGCCTCCCAGCTCAGGGCGCCCCCAGAGACTTTGGTCTGCAGGCCGGCGACGCCGTCACGACCTCCCCGAGAGCCGGGTGTTCAGCTCGGGGCACGCCGAACTCAGGCTCAGGCGGGTTCGACTGAGGGCGGGCGCCCGGCTGAGGCAAGCGGGGCTGCCGTCAGAAGGCCTCCCGTGCCCTCACAACCAGTGTGTTTGCTCTGCCGTGGGTCCCGCGTCAGGGTCGTGGCAGGAGCCGCTTCCGACGCCCTTGCCAAGTACTTCGCTGAGGCCGAGGTCGGGGGCCTACTTCTAGAAAGGCCCCCGACCTGAGGCCCGGCAGGCAACCTCCCTTAGGCTTCCGCCACCCCCGCCGCGGCCAAGCGTTCTCTCTTCGCGAAAGAGGCCAGCTCGCGGCAAGGAGCTCGGCTTCAGGCTCGCTTCTCGGAGGTAAGGCTGTGCTGCTCCCTCGAGTTTTCCATTCTAAGCGTTGAGAAGGCATCCTTCTCCGTGGAGCGACCAGTGTGTGGACGTGGGCCGGGATGGCGTGCCACCCTGCCTGTTTTCTCCCAGGGAGGTCGGGGGGCTTGACCTCACACAGGGCGTCCCATCCCCGGCTAGTCAGCAAACCGCTTCCCCGTGTAGGACATGAGGCGCCGGCCCGGGAGAGGCCGGCCCCACAGGCAGGGCGTTCGTATCTCATGAAGCGCGCCCTTCCTCTCTCCTCCCCGCTTCTCTCTTCGCACTCATCTTTCCCTGGGCGGACGTTTTCCCGGCAGCACCGTGTTGCACGGGATCCAGGGGGGAGCTGTCTCCTCGGTTGCCGGGCCCGGGCGGGTGTCGACCTTGACTCCGCGAAGCCCGCTGTGGCCCCGGAGGGGCTGGCGGCACCTGCAAGTCCCGGGAGCGGAGGCCCAAGCCGGCAGCGTGAGCGCGTCTTCTTCCGCATCTGAGAGAAGGCGTGGTGCTTTCGGGGAAAGAGGAGGTGAAAGGGCCCCGTCCGGGAAGCGCGTTCCAAGAGCTGAGGGTTGGGCGCCTCGTTCCGGGCTCCTAGGTGCCAGAGCCACTTCTCTCTTCCCGGGACGGAGTGGGGCTTGCTGGGCCAAGGCGTCGTCCTGAAGCAATCCCGTGGCAGGGGCTCGGCGGTTTCGTCGTGCGTTTCGGGCGAGCCTCCCAGCTCAGGGCGCCCCCAGGGACTTTGGTCTGCAGGCCGGCGACGCCGTCACGACCTCCCCGAGAGCCGGGTGTTCAGCTCGGGGCACGCCGAACTCAGGCTCAAGCGGGTTCTACTGAGGGCGGGCGCCCGGCTGAGGCAAGCGGGGCTGCCGTCAGAAGGCCTCCCGTGCCCTCACAACCAGTGTGTTTGCTCTGCCGTGGGTCCCGCGTCAGGGTCGTGGCAGGAGCCGCTTCCGACGCCCTTGCCAAGTGCTTCGCTGAGGCCGAGGTCGGGAGCCTACTTCTAGAACGGCCCCCGACCTGAGGCCCGGCAGGCAACCTCCCTTAGGCTTCCGCCACCCCCGACGCGGCCAAGCATTCTCTCTTCGCGAAAGAGGCCAGCTCGCGGCAAGGAGCTCGGCTTCAGGCTCGCTTCTCGGAGGTAAGGCTGTGCTGCTCCCTCGAGGTTTCCAGGCTAAGCGTTGAGAAGGCATCCTTCTCCGTGGAGCGACCAGTGTGTGGACGTGGGCCGGGATGGCGTGCCACCCTGCCTGTTTTCTCCCAGGGAGGTCGGGGGGCTTGACCTCACACAGGGCGTCCCATCCCCGGCTAGTCAGCAAACCGCTTCCCCGTGTAGCACATGAGGCGCCGGCCCGGGAGGGGCCGGCCCCACAGGCAGGGCGCTCGTGTCTCATGAAGCGCGCCCTTCCTCTCTCCTCCCCGCTTCTCTCTTCGCACTCATCTTTCCCTGGGCGGACGTTTTCCCGGCAGCACCGTGTTGCACGGGATCCAGGGGGGAGCTGTCTCCTCGGTTGCCGGGCCCGGGCGGGTGTCGACCTTGACTCCGCGAAGCCCGCTGTGGCCCCGGAGGGGCTGGCGGCACCTGCAGGTCCCGGGAGCGGAGGCCCAAGCCGGCAGCGTGAGCGCGTCTTCTTCCGCATCTGAGAGAAGGCGTGGTGCTTTCGGGGAAAGAGGAGGTGAAAGGGCCCCGTCCGGGAAGCGCGTTCCAAGAGCTGAGGGTTGGGCGCCTCGTTCCGGGCTCCTAGGTGCCAGAGCCGCTTCTCTCTTCCCGGGACGGAGTGGGGCTTGCTGGGCCAAGGCGTTGACCTGAAGCAATCCCGTGGCAGGGGCTCGGCGGTTTCGTCGTGCGTTTCGGGCGAGCCTCCCAGCTCAGGGCGCCCCCAGGGACTTTGGTCTGCAGGCCGGCGACGCCGTCACGACCTCCCCGAGAGCCGGGTATTCAGCTCGGGGCACGCCGAACTCAGGCTCAGGCGGGTTCGACTGAGCGCGGGCGCCCGGCTGAGGCAAGCGGGGCTGCCTTCAGAAGGCCTCCCGTGCCCTCACAACCAGTGTGTTTGCTCTGCCGTGGGTCCCACGTCAGGGTCGTGGCAGGGGCCGCTTCCGACGCCCTTGCCAAGTACTTCGCTGAGGCCGAGGTCGGGGGCCTACTTCTAGAACGGCCCCCGACCTGAGGCCCGGCAGGCAACCTCCCTTAGGCTTCCGCCACCCCCGCCGCGGCCAAGCGTTCTCTCTTCACGAAAGAGGCCAGCTCGCGGCAAGGAGCTCGGCTTCAGGCTCGCTTCTCGGAGGTAAGGCTGTGCTGCTCCCTCGAGGTTTCCAGGCTAAGCGTTGAGAAGGCATCCTTCTCCGTGGAGCGACGAGTGTGTGGACGTGGGCCGGGATGGCGTGCCACCCTGCCTGGTTTCTCCCAGGGAGGTCGGGGGGCTTGACCTCACTCAGGGCGTTCAAGCCCCGGCGAGTCAGCAAACCGCTTCCCCGTGTAGGACGTGAGGCGCCGGCCCGGCAGAGCCCGGCCCCACAGCCCGGGCGCTCGTGCCTCACGAAGCGCGCCCTTCCTCTCTCCTCCCCGCTTCTCTCTTCGCACTCATCTTTCCCTGGGCGGACGTTTTCCCGGCAGCACCGTGTTGCACGGGATCCAGGGGGGAGCTGTCTCCTCGGTTGCCAAGCCCGGGCGGGTGTCGACCTTGACTCCGCGAAGCCCGCTCTGGCCCCGGAGGGGCTGGCGGCACCCGCAGGTCCCGGGAGCGGAGGCCCAAGCCGGCAGCGTGAGCGCGTCTTCTTCCGCATCTGAGAGAAGGCCTGGTGCTTTCGGGGAACGGGGAGGTGAAAGGGCCCCGTCCGGGAAGCGCGTTCCAAGAGCTGAGGGTTGGGCGCCTCGTTCCGGGCTCCTAGGTGCCAGAGCCGCTTCTCTCTTCCCGGTACGGAGTGGGGCTTGCTGGGCCAATGCGTCGTCCTGAAGCAATCCCTTGGCAGGGGCTCGGCGCTTCCCCCGTGCGTTTCGGGCGAGCCTCCCAGCTCAGGGTGCCCCCAGAGACTTTGGCCTGCAGGCCGGCGTCGCCGTCACGACCTCCCCGAGAGCCGGGTGTTCAGCTCGGGGCACGCCGTACGCAGGCTACGGCGGGTTCGACTGAGGGCAGGCGCCCGGCTGAGGCAAGCGGGGCTGTCGTCAGAAGGCCTCCCGTGCCCTCACAACCTGTGTGTTTGCTCTGCCGTGGGTCCCGCGTCAGGGTCGTGGCAGGAGCCACTTCCGACGCCCTTGCCAAGTGCTACGCTGAGGCCGAGGTCGGGGGCCTACTTCTAGGATGGCCCCCGACCTGAGGCCCGCCAGGGAGCCACCCTTAGGCTTCCTACACCCTCGCCTTGGCCAAGCGTTCTCTCTTCGCGAAAGAGACCTGCTCGCGGCAGGGAGCTCGGCTTCAGGCTCGCTTCTCGGAGGTAAGGCTGTGCTGCTCCCTCGAGGTTTCCAGGCTAAGCGTTGAGAAGGCATCCTTCTCCGTGGAGCGACCAGTGTGTGGACGTGGGCCGGGATGGCGTGCCACCCTGCCTGTTTTCTCCCAGGGAGGTCGGGGGGCTTGACCTCACACAGGGCGTCCCATCCCCGGCTAGTCAGCAAACCGCTTCCCCGTGTAGGACATGAGGCGCCGGCCCGGGAGAGGCCGGCCCCACAGGCAGGGCGCTCGTGTCTCATGAAGCGCGCCCTTCCTCTCTCCTCCCCGCTTCTCTCTTCGCACTCATCTTTCCCTGGGCGGACGTTTTCCCGGCAGCACCGTGTTGCACGGGATCCAGGGGGGAGCTGTCTCCTCGGTTGCCGGGCCCGGGCGGGTGTCGACCTTGACTCCGCGAAGCCCGCTTTGGCCCTGGAGGGGCTGGCGGCACCCGCAGGTCCCGGGAGCGGAGGCCCAAGCCGGCAGCGTGAGCGCGTCTTCTTCCGCATCTGAGAGAAGGCGTGGTGCTTTCGGGGAAAGGGGAGGTGAAAGGGCCCCGTCCGGGAAGCGCGTTCCAAGAGCTGAGGGTTGGGCGCCTCGCTCCGGGCTCCTAGGTGCCAGAGCCGCTTCTCTCTTCCCGGGACGGAGTGGGGCTTGCTGGGCCAATGCCTCGTCCTGAAGCCATCCCGTGGCAGGGGCTCGGCGGTTCCGCCGTGCGTTTCGGGCGAGCCTCCCAGCTCAGGGCGCCCCCAGAGACTTTGGCCTGCAGGCCGGCGTCGCCGTCAGGACCTCCCCGAGAGCAGGGTGTTCAGCTCAGGGCACGCCAAACTCAGGCTCAGGCGGGTTCGACTGAGGGCGGGCGCCCGGCTGAGGCAAGCGGGGCTGCCGTCAGAAGGCCTCCCGTGCCATGACAACCAGTGTGTTTGCTCTGCCGTGTGTCCCGCGTCAGGGTCGTGGCAGGAGCCGCTTCCGACGCCTTTGCCAAGTGCTTCCCTGAGGCCGAGGTCGGGGGCCTACTTCTAGAATGGCCCCCGACCTGAGGCCCGGCAGGCAACCTCCCTTAGGCTTCCGCCACCCCCGCCGCGGCCAAGCGTTCTCTCTTCGCGAAAGAGGCCAGCTCGTGGCAAGGAGCTCGGCTTCAGGCTCGCTTCTCGGAGGTAAGGCTGTGCTGCTCCCTCGAGTTTTCCATTCTAAGCGTTGAGAAGGCATCCTTCTCCGTGGAGCGACCAGTGTGTGGACGTGGGCCGGGATGGCGTGCCACCCTGCCTGTTTTCTCCCAGGGAGGTCGGGGGGCTTGACCTCACACAGGGCGTCCCATCCCCGGCTAGTCAGCAAACCGCTTCCCCGTGTAGGACATGAGGCGCCGGCCCGGGAGAGGCCGGCCCCACAGGCAGGGCGCTCGTATCTCATGAAGCGCGCCCTTCCTCTCTCCTCCCCGCTTCTCTCTTCGCACTCATCTTTCCCTGGGCGGACGTTTTCCCGGCAGCACCGTGTTGCACGGGATCCAGGGGGGAGCTGTCTCCTCGGTTGCCGGGCCCGGGCGGGTGTCGACCTTGACTCCGCGAAGCCCGCTGTGGCCCCGGAGGGGCTGGCGGCACCTGCAGGTCCCGGGAGCGGAGGCCCAAGCCGGCAGCGTGAGCGCGTCTTCTTCCGCATCTGAGAGAAGGCGTGGTGCTTTCGGGGAAAGAGGAGGTGAAAGGGCCCCGTCCGGGAAGCGCGTTCCAAGAGCTGAGGGTTGGGCGCCTCGTTCCGGGCTCCTAGGTGCCAGAGCCGCTTCTCTCTTCCCGGGACGGAGTGGGGCTTGCTGGGCCAATGCCTCGTCCTGAAGCAATCCCGTGGCAGGGGCTCGGCGGTTTCGTCGTGCGTTTCGGGCGAGCCTCCCAGCTCAGGGCGCCCCCAGGGACTTTGGTCTGCAGGCCGGCGACGCCGTCACGACCTCCCCGAGAGCCGGGTGTTCAGCTCGGGGCACGCCGAACTCAGGCTCAGGCGGGTTCGACTGAGCGCGGGCGCCCGGCTGAGGCAAGCGGGGCTGCCTTCAGAAGGCCTCCCGTGCCCTCACAACCAGTGTGTTTGCTCTGCCGTGGGTCCCACGTCAGGGTCGTGGCAGGGGCCGCTTCCGACGCCCTTGCCAAGTACTTCGCTGAGGCCGAGGTCGGGGGCCTACTTCTAGAACGGCCCCCGACCTGAGGCCCGGCAGACAACCTCCCTTAGGCTTCCGCCACCCCCGCCGCGGCCAAGCGTTCTCTCTTCACGAAAGAGGCCAGCTCGCGGCAAGGAGCTCGGCTTCAGGCTCGCTTCTCGGAGGTAAGGCTGTGCTGCTCCCTCGAGGTTTCCAGGCTAAGCGTTGAGAAGGCATCCTTCTCCGTGGAGCGACGAGTGTGTGGACGTGGGCCGGGATGGCGTGCCACCCTGCCTGGTTTCTCCCATGGAGGTCGGGGGGCTTGACCTCACTCAGGGCGTTCAAGCCCCGGCGAGTCAGCAAACCGCTTCCCCGTGTAGGACGTGAGGCGCCGGCCCGACAGAGCCCGGCCCCACAGCCCGGGCGCTCGTGCCTCACGAAGCGCGCCCTTCCTCTCTCCTCCCCGCTTCTCTCTTCGCACTCATCTTTCCCTGGGCGGACGTTTTCCCGGCAGCACCGTGTTGCACGGGATCCAGGGGGGAGCTGTCTCCTCGGTTGCCAAGCCCGGGCGGGTGTCGACCTTGACTCCGCGAAGCCCGCTGTGGCCCCGGAGGGGCTGGCGGCACCCGCAGGTCCCGGGAGCGGAGGCCCAAGCCGGCAGCGTGAGCGCGTCTTCTTCCGCATCTGAGAGAAGGCCTGGTGCTTTCGGGGAACGGGGAGGTGAAAGGGCCCCGTCCGGGAAGCGCGTTCCAAGAGCTGAGGGTTGGGCGCCTCGTTCCGGGCTCCTAGGTGCCAGAGCCGCTTCTCTCTTCCCGGGACGGAGTGGGGCTTGCTGGGCCAAGGCGTCGTCCTGAAGCAATCCCGTGGCAGGGGCTCGGCGCTTCCCCCGTGCGTTTCGGGCGAGCCTCCCAGCTCAGGGTGCCCCCAGAGACTTTGGCCTGCAGGCCGGCGTCGCCGTCACGACCTCCCCGAGAGCCAGGTGTTCAGCTCGGGGCACGCCGTACGCAGGCTACGGCGGGTTCGACTGAGGGCAGGCGCCCGGCTGAGGCAAGCGGGGCTGTCGTCAGAAGGCCTCCCGTGCCCTCACAACCTGTGTGTTTGCTCTGCCGTGGGTCCCGCGTCAGGGTCGTGGCAGGAGCCACTTCCGACGCCCTTGCCAAGTGCTACGCTGAGGCCGAGGTCGGGGGCCTACTTCTAGGATGGCCCCCGACCTGAGGCCCGCCAGGGAGCCACCCTTAGGCTTCCTACACCCTCGCCTTGGCCAAGCGTTCTGTCTTCGCGAAAGAGACCTGCTCGCGGCAGGGAGCTCGGCTTCAGGCTCGCTTCTCGGAGGTAAGGCTGTGCTGCTCCCTCGAGGTTTCCAGGCTAAGCGTTGAGAAGGCATCCTTCTCCGTGGAGCGACCAGTGTGTGGACGTGGGCCGGGATGGCGTGCCACCCTGCCTGTTTTCTCCCAGGGAGGTCGGGGGCTTGACCTCACACAGGGCGTCCCATCCCCGGCTAGTCAGCAAACCGCTTCCCCGTGTAGGACATGAGGCGCCGGCCCGGGAGAGGCCGGCCCCACAGGCAGGGCGCTCGTGTCTCATGAAGCGCGCCCTTCCTCTCTCCTCCCCGCTTCTCTCTTCGCACTCATCTTTCCCTGGGCGGACGTTTTCCCGGCAGCACCGTGTTGCACGGGATCCAGGGGGGAGCTGTCTCCTCGGTTGCCGGGCCCGGGCGGGTGTCGACCTTGACTCCGCGAAGCCCGCTGTGGCCCCGGAGGGGCTGGCGGCACCTGCAGGTCCCAGGAGCGGAGGCCCAAGCCGGCAGCGTGAGCGCGTCTTCTTCCGCATCTGAGAGAAGGCGTGGTGCTTTCGGGGAAAGAGGAGGTGAAAGGGCCCCGTCCGGGAAGCGCGTTCCAAGAGCTGAGGGTTGGGCGCCTCGTTCCGGGCTCCTAGGTGCCAGAGCCGCTTCTCTCTTCCCGGGACTGAGTGGGGCTTGCTGGGCCAAGGCGTCGTCCTGAAGCAATCCCGTGGCAGGGGCTCGGCGGTTTCGTCGTGCGTTTCGGGCGAGCCTCCCAGCTCAGGGCGCCCCCAGGGACTTTGGTCTGCAGGCCGGCGACGCCGTCACGACCTCCCCGAGAGCCGGGTGTTCAGCTCGGGGCACGCCGAACTCAGGCTCAAGCGGGTTCTACTGAGGGCGGGCGCCCGGCTGAGGCAAGCGGGGCTGCCGTCAGAAGGCCTCCCGTGCCCTCACAACCAGTGTGTTTGCTCTGCCGTGGGTCCCGCGTCAGGGTCGTGGCAGGAGCCGCTTCCGACGCCCTTGCCAAGTGCTTCGCTGAGGCCGAGGTCGGGAGCCTACTTCTAGAACGGCCCCCGACCTGAGGCCCGGCAGGCAACCTCCCTTAGGCTTCCGCCACCCCCGACGCGGCCAAGCGTTCTCTCTTCGCGAAAGAGGCCAGCTCGCGGCAAGGAGCTCGGCTTCAGGCTCGCTTCTCGGAGGTAAGGCTGTGCTGCTCCCTCGAGGTTTCCAGGCTAAGCGTTGAGAAGGCATCCTTCTCCGTGGAGCGACCAGTGTGTGGACGTGGGCCGGGATGGCGTGCCACCCTGCCTGTTTTCTCCCAGGGAGGTCGGGGGGCTTGACCTCACACAGGGCGTCCCATCCCCGGCTAGTCAGCAAACCGCTTCCCCGTGTAGCACATGAGGCGCCGGCCCGGGAGGGGCCGGCCCCACAGGCAGGGCGCTCGTGTCTCATGAAGCGCGCCCTTCCTCTCTCCTCCCCGCTTCTCTCTTCGCACTCATCTTTCCCTGGGCGGACGTTTTCCCGGCAGC
The DNA here is from genome assembly GCF_963455335.1 of Martes martes. Taxonomy (NCBI): domain Eukaryota; kingdom Metazoa; phylum Chordata; class Mammalia; order Carnivora; family Mustelidae; genus Martes; species Martes martes. The sequence continues at coordinate 15,490,929 of NC_137892.1, read as the reverse complement.
ACCGTGTTGCACGGGATCCAGGGGGGAGCTGTCTCCTCGGTTGCCGGGCCCGGGCGGGTGTCGACCTTGACTCCGCAAAGCCCGCTTTGGCCCTGGAGGGGCTGGCGGCACCCGCAGGTCCCGGGAGCGGAGGCCCAAGCCGGCAGCGTGAGCGCGTCTTCTTCCGCATCTGAGAGAAGGTGTGGTGCTTTCGGGGAAAGGGGAGGTGAAAGGGCCCCGTCCGGGAAGCGCGTTCCAAGAGCTGAGGGTTGGGCGCCTCGCTCCGGGCTCCTAGGTGCCAGAGCCGCTTCTCTCTTCCCGGGACGGAGTGGGGCTTGCTGGGCCAATGCCTCGTCCTGAAGCCATCCCGTGGCAGGGGCTCGGCGGTTCCGCCGTGCGTTTCGGGCGAGCCTCCCAGCTCAGGGCGCCCCCAGAGACTTTGGCCTGCAGGCCGGCGTCGCCGTCAGGACCTCCCCGAGAGCAGGGTGTTCAGCTCAGGGCACGCCAAACTCAGGCTCAGGCGGGTTCGACTGAGGGCGGGCGCCCGGCTGAGGCAAGCGGGGCTGCCGTCAGAAGGCCTCCCGTGCCATGACAACCAGTGTGTTTGCTCTGCCGTGTGTCCCGCGTCAGGGTCGTGGCAGGAGCCGCTTCCGACGCCTTTGCCAAGTGCTTCCCTGAGGCCGAGGTCGGGGGCCTACTTCTAGAAAGGCCCCCGACCTGAGGCCCGGCAGGCAACCTCCCTTAGGCTTCCGCCACCCCCGCCGCGGCCAAGCGTTCTCTCTTCGCGAAAGAGGCCAGCTCGTGGCAAGGAGCTCGGCTTCAGGCTCGCTTCTCGGAGGTAAGGCTGTGCTGCTCCCTCGAGGTTTCCAGGCTAAGCGTTGAGAAGGCATCCTTCTCCGTGGAGCGACCAGTGTGTGGACGTGGGCCGGGATGGCGTGCCACCCTGCCTGTTTTCTCCCAGGGAGGTCGGGGGGCTTGACCTCACACAGGGCGTCCCATCCCCGGCTAGTCAGCAAACCGCTTCTCCGTGTAGGACATGAGGCGCCGGCCTGGGAGAGGCCGGCCCCACAGGCAGGTCGCTCGTGTCTCATGAAGCGCACCCTTCCTCTCTCCTCCCCGCTTCTCTCTTCGCACTCATCTTTCCCTGGGCGGACGTTTTCCCGGCAGCACCGTGTTGCACGGGATCCAGGGGGGAGCTGTCTCCTCGGTTGCCAGGCCCGGGCGGGTGTCGACCTTGACTCCGCGAAGCCCGCTGTGGCCCCGGAGGGGCTGGCGGCACCCGCAGGTCCCGGGAGCGGAGGCCCAAGCCGGCAGCGTGAGCGCGTCTTCTTCCGCATCTGAGAGAAGGCGTGGTGCTTTCGGGGAAAGGGGAGGTGAAAGGGCCCCGTCCGGGAAGCGCGTTCCAAGAGCTGAGGGTTGGGCGCCTCGCTCCGGGCTCCTAGGTGCCAGAGCCGCTTCTCTCTTCCCGGGACGGAGTGGGGCTTGTTGGGCCAATGCGTCGTCCTGAAGCAATCCCGTGGCAGGGGCTCGGCGGTTTCGCCGTGCGTTTCGGGCGAGCCTCCCAGCTCAGGGCGCCCCCAGAGACTTTGGTCTGCAGGCCGGCGACGCCGTCACGACCTCCCCGAGAGCCGGGTGTTCAGCTCGGGGCACGCCGAACTCAGGCTCAGGCGGGTTCGACTTAGGGCGGGCGCCCGGCTGAGGCAAGCGGGGCTGCCGTCAGAAGGCCTCCCGTGCCCTCACAACCAGTGTGTTTGCTCTGCCGTGGGTCCCGCGTCAGGGTCGTGGCAGGAGCCGCTTCCGACGCCCTTGCCAAGTACTTCGCTGAGGCCGAGGTCGGGGGCCTACTTCTAGAAAGGCCCCCGACCTGAGGCCCGGCAGGCAACCTCCCTTAGGCTTCCGCCACCCCCGCCGCGGCCAAGCGTTCTCTCTTCGCGAAAGAGGCCAGCTCGCGGCAAGGAGCTCGGCTTCAGGCTCGCTTCTCGGAGGTAAGGCTGTGCTGCTCCCTCGAGTTTTCCATTCTAAGCGTTGAGAAGGCATCCTTCTCCGTGGAGCGACCAGTGTGTGGACGTGGGCCGGGATGGCGTGCCACCCTGCCTGTTTTCTCCCAGGGAGGTCGGGGGGCTTGACCTCACACAGGGCGTCCCATCCCCGGCTAGTCAGCAAACCGCTTCCCCGTGTAGGACATGAGGCGCCGGCCCGGGAGAGGCCGGCCCCACAGGCAGGGCGCTCGTATCTCATGAAGCGCGCCCTTCCTCTCTCCTCCCCGCTTCTCTCTTCGCACTCATCTTTCCCTGGGCGGACGTTTTCCCGGCAGCACCGTGTTGCACGGGATCCAGGGGGGAGCTGTCTCCTCGGTTGCCGGGCCCGGGCGGGTGTCGACCTTGACTCCGCGAAGCCCGCTGTGGCCCCGGAGGGGCTGGCGGCACCTGCAGGTCCCGGGAGCGGAGGCCCAAGCCGGCAGCGTGAGCGCGTCTTCTTCCGCATCTGAGAGAAGGCGTGGTGCTTTCGGGGAAAGAGGAGGTGAAAGGGCCCCGTCCGGGAAGCGCGTTCCAAGAGCTGAGGGTTGGGCGCCTCGTTCCGGGCTCCTAGGTGCCAGAGCCGCTTCTCTCTTCCCGGGACGGAGTGGGGCTTGCTGGGCCAAGGCGTCGTCCTGAAGCAATCCCGTGGCAGGGGCTCGGCGGTTTCGTCGTGCATTTCGGGCGAGCCTCCCAGCTCAGGGCGCCCCCAGGGACTTTGGTCTGCAGGCCGGCGACGCCGTCACGACCTCCCCGAGAGCCGGGTGTTCAGCTCGGGGCACGCCGAACTCAGGCTCAGGCGGGTTCGACTGAGCGCGGGCGCCCGGCTGAGGCAAGCGGGGCTGCCTTCAGAAGGCCTCCCGTGCCCTCACAACCAGTGTGTTTGCTCTGCCGTGGGTCCCACGTCAGGGTCGTGGCAGGGGCCGCTTCCGACGCCCTTGCCAAGTACTTCGCTGAGGCCGAGGTCGGGGGCCGACTTCTAGAACGGCCCCCGACCTGAGGCCCGGCAGGCAACCTCCCTTAGGCTTCCGCCACCCCCGCCGCGGCCAAGCGTTCTCTCTTCACGAAAGAGGCCAGCTCGCGGCAAGGAGCTCGGCTTCAGGCTCGCTTCTCGGAGGTAAGGCTGTGCTGCTCCCTCGAGGTTTCCAGGCTAAGCGTTGAGAAGGCATCCTTCTCCGTGGAGCGACGAGTGTGTGGACGTGGGCCGGGATGGCGTGCCACCCTGCCTGTTTTCTCCCAGGGAGGTCGGGGGGCTTGACCTCACACAGGGCGTCCCATCCCCGGCTAGTCAGCAAACCGCTTCCCCGTGTAGGACATGAGGCGCCGGCCCGGGAGAGGCCGGCCCCACAGGCAGGGCGCTCGTATCTCATGAAGCGCGCCCTTCCTCTCTCCTCCCCGCTTCTCTCTTCGCACTCATCTTTCCCTGGGCGGACGTTTTCCCGGCAGCACCGTGTTGCACGGGATCCAGGGGGGAGCTGTCTCCTCGGTTGCCAGGCCCGGGCGGGTGTCGACCTTGACTCCGCGAAGCCCGCTGTGGCCCCGGAGGGGCTGGCGGCACCCGCAGGTCCCGGGAGCGGAGGCCCAAGCCGGCAGCGTGAGCGCGTCTTCTTCCGCATCTGAGAGAAGGCGTGGTGCTTTCGGGGAACGGGGAGGTGAAAGGGCCCCGTCTGGGAAGCGCGTTCCAAGAGCCGAGGGTTGGGCGCCTCGCTCCGGGCTCCTAGGTGCCAGAGCCGCTTCTCTCTTCCCGGGACGGAGTGGGGCTTGCTGGGCCAATGCCTCGTCCTGGAGCCATCCCGTGGCAGGGGCTCGGCGGTTCCGCCGTGCGTTTCGGGCGAGCCTCGCAGCTCAGGGGGACCCCAGAGACTTTGGCCTGCAGGCCGGCGTCGCCGTCACGACCTCCCCGAGAGCCGGGTGTTCAGCTCGGGGCACGCCGAACTCAGGCTCAGGCGGGTTCGACTGAGGGCGGGCGCCCGGCTGAGGCAAGCGGGGCTGCCGTCAGAAGGCCTCCCGTGCCCTCACAACCAGTGTGTTTGCTCTGCCGTGGGTCCCGCGTCAGGGTCGTGGCAGGAGCCGCTTCCGACGCCCTTGCCAAGTGCTTCGCTGAGGCCGAGGTCGGGGGCCTACTTCTAGAACGGCCCCCGACCTGAGGCCCGGCAGGCAACCTCCCTTAGGCTTCCGCCACCCCCGCCGCGGCCAAGCGTTCTCTCTTCGCGAAGGAGGCCAGCTCGCGGCAAGGAGCTCGGCTTCAGGCTCGCTTCTCGGAGGTAAGGCTGTGCTGCTCCCTCGAGGTTTCCAGGCTAAGCGTTGAGAAGGCATCCTTCTCCGTGGAGCGACGAGTGTGTGCACGTGGGCCGGGATGGCGTGCCACCCTGCCTGTTTTCTCCCAGGGAGGTCGGGGGACTTGACCTCACACAGGGCGTCCCAGCCCCGGGGAGTCAGCAAACCGCTTCCCCGTGTAGGACGTGAGGCGCCGGCCTGGGAGAGGCCGGCCCCACCGGCCGGGCGCTCGTGTCTCATAAAGCGCGCCCTTCCTCTCTCCACCCCGCTTCTCTCTTCGCACTCATCTTTCCCTGGGCGGACGTTTTCCCGGCAGGACCGTGTTGCACAGGATCCAGGGGGGAACTGTCTCCTCGGTTGCCAGGCCCGGGCGGGTGTCGACCTTGACTCCGCGAAGCCCGCTGTGGCCCCGGAGGTGCTGGCGGCACCCACAGGTCCCGGGAGCGGAGGCCCAAGTCGGCAGCGTGAGCGCGTCTTCCTCCGCATCTGAGAGAAGGCGTGCTGCTTTCGGGGAACGGGGAGGTGAAAGGGCCCCTTCCGGGAAGCGCGTTCCAAGAGCTGAGGGTTGGGCGCCTCGTTCCGGGTTCCTAGGTGCCAGAGCCGCTTCTCTCTTCCCGGGACGGAGTGGGGCTTGCTGGGCCAATGCGTCTTCCTAAAGCAATACCGTGACAGGGGCTCGGCGCTTCCCCCGTGCGTTTCGGGCGAGCCTCCCAGCTCAGTACGCCCCCAGAGAGTTTGGCCTGCAGGCCGGCGTCGCCGTCATGACCTCCCCGAGAGTCGGGTGTTCAGCTCGGGGCACGGCGAACGCAGGCTCCGGCGGGTTCGACTGAGTTCGGGCGCCCGGCTAGGCAAGCGGGGCTGCCGTCAGAAGGCCTCCCGTGCCCTCACAACCAGTGTGTTTGCTCTGCCGTGGGTCCCGCGTCAGGGTCGTGGCAGGAGCCGCTTCCGACGCCCTTGCCAAGTACTTCGCTGAGGCCGAGGTCGGGGGCCTACTTCTAGAACGGCCCCCAACCTGAGGCCCGGCAGGCAACCTCCCTTAGGCTTCCGCCACCCCCGCCGCGGCCAAGCGTTCTCTCTTCGCGAAAGAGGCCAGCTCGCGGCAAGGAGCTCGGCTTCAGGCTCGCTTCTCGGAGGTAAGGCTGTGCTGCTGCCTCGAGGTTTCCATTCTAAGCGTTGAGAAGGCATCCTTCTCCGTGGAGCGACGAGTGTGGGGACGTGGGCCGGGATGGCGTGCCACCCTGCCTGGTTTCTCCCAGGGAGGTCGGGGGGCTTGACCTCACTCAGGGCGTCCAAGCCCTGGCGAGTCAGCAAACCGCTTCCCCGTGTAGGACGTGAGGCGCCGGCCCGGCAGAGCCCGGCCCCACAGCCCGGGCGCTCGTGCCTCACGAAGCGCGCCCTTCCTCTCTCCTCCCCGCTTCTCTCTTCGCACTCATCTTTCCCTGGGCGGACGTTTTCCCGGCAGCACCGTGTTGCACGGGATCCAGGCGGGAGCTGTCTCCTCGGTTGCCAGGCCCGGGCGGGTGTCGACCTTGACTCCGCGAAGCCCGCTGTGGCCCCGGAGGGGCTGGCGGCACCCGCAGGTCCCGGGAGCGGAGGCCCAAGCCGGCAGCGTGAGCGCGTCTTCTTCCGCATCTGAGAGAAGGCGTGGTGCTTTCGGGGAAAGGGGAGGTGAAAGGGCCCTGTCCGGGAAGCGCGTTCCAAGAGCTGAGGGTTGGGCGCGTCGCTCCGGGTTCCTAGGTGCCAGAGCCGCTTCTCTCTTCCCGGGACGGAGTGGGGCTTGCTGGGCCAATGCGTCGTCCTGAAGCAATCCTGTGGCAGGGGCTCGGCGGTTTCGCCGTGCGTTTCGGGCGAGCCTCCCAGCTCAGGGCGCCCCCAGAGACTTTGGTCTGCAGGCCGGCGACGCCGTCACGACCTCCCCGAGAGCCGGGTGTTCAGCTCGGGGCACGCCGAACTCAGGCTCAGGCGGGTTCGACTGAGGGCGGGCGCCCGGCTGAGGCAAGCGGGGCTGCCGTCAGAAGGCCTCCCGTGCCCTCACAACCAGTGTGTTTGCTCTGCCGTGGGTCCCGCGTCAGGGTCGTGGCAGGAGCCGCTTCCGACGCCCTTGCCAAGTACTTCGCTGAGGCCGAGGTCGGGGGCCTACTTCTAGAACGGCCCCCGACCTGAGGCCCGGCAGGCAACCTCCCTTAGGCTTCCACCACCCCCGCCGCGGCCAAGCGTTCTCTCTTCGCGAAAGAGGCCAGCTCTTGGCAAGGAGCTCGGCTTCAGGCTCGCTTCTCGGAGGTAAGGCTGTGGTGCTCCCTCGAGGTTTCCATTCTAAGCATTGAGAAGGCATCCTTCTCCGTGGAGCGACGAGTGTGTGGACGTGGGCCGGGATGGCGTGCCACCCTGCCTGGTTTTTCCCAGGGAGGTCGGGGGGCTTGACCTCACACAGGGCGTCCCATCCCCGGCTAGTCAGCAAACCGCTTCCCCGTGTAGGACGTGAGGCGCCGGCCCGGGAGAGGCGGGCCCCACAGGCTGGGCGCTCGTGTCTCATGAAGCGCGCCCTTCCTCTCTCCTCCCCGCTTCTCTCTTCGCACTCATCTTTCCCTGGGCGGACGTTTTCCCGGCAGCACCGTGTTGCACGGGATCCAGGGGGGAGCTGTCTCCTCGGTTGCCAGGCCCGGGCGGGTGTCGACCTTGACTCCGCGAAGCCCGCTGTGGCCCCGGAGGGTCTGGCGGCACCCGCAGGTCCCGGGAGCGGAGGCCCAAGCCGGCAGCGTGAGCGCGTCTTCTTCCGCATCTGAGAGAAGGCGTGGTGCTTTCGGGGAACAGGGAGGTGAAAGGGCCCCGTCCGGGAAGCGCGTTCCAAGAGCTGAGGTTGGGCGCCTCGTTCCGGGCTCCTAGGTGCCAGAGCCGCTTCTCTCTTCCCGGGACGGAGTGGGGCTTGCTGGGCCAATGCGTCGTCCTGAAGCAATCTCGTGGCAGGGGCTAGGCGCTTCCCCCGTGCGTTTCGGGCGAGCCTCCCAGCTCAGGGCGCCCCCAGAGAGATTGACCTGCAGGCCGGCGTCGCCGTCACGACCTCCCCGAGAGCCGGGTGTTCAGCTCGGGGCACGCCGAACTCAGGCTCCGGCGGGTTTGACTTAGGGCGGGCGCCCGGCTGAGGCAAGCAGGGCTGCCGTCAGAAGGCCTCCCATGCCCTCACAACCAGTGTGTTTGCTCTGCCGTGGGTCCCGCGTCAGGGTCGTGGCAGGAGCCGCTTCCGACGCCCTTGCGAAGTGCTTCGCTGAGGCCGAGGTCGGGGGCCTACTTCTAGGACGGCCCCCGACCTGAGGCCCGGCAGGCAGCCTCCCTTAGGCTTCCTACACCCTCGCCTTGGCCAAGCGTTCTCTCTTCGCGAAAGAGACCTGCTCTTGGTAGGGAGCTCGGCTTCAGGCTCGATTGTCGGAGGTAAGGCTGTGCTGCTCCCTCGAGGTTTCCAGGCTAAGCGTTGAGAAGGCATCCTTCTCCATGATGCGACGAGTGTGTGGACGTGGGCCGGGATAAGTGCCACCCTGCCTGGTTTCTCCCAGGGAGGTCGGGGGGCTTGACCTCTCTCAAAGCGTCCAAGACCCGGCGAGTAAGCAAACCGCTTCGCCGTGTAGGACGTGAGGCGCCGGCCCGGCAGAGCCCGGCCCGACAGCCCGGGAGCTCGTGCCTCACGAAGCGCGCCCTTCCTCTCTCCTCCCCGCTTCTCTCTTCGCACTCATCTTTCCCTGGGCGGACGTTTTCCCGGCAGCACCGTGTTGCTCCGGATCCAGGGGGGAGCTGTCTCCTCGGTTGCCGGGCCCAGGCGGGTGTCGACCTTGACTCCGCGAAGCCCGCTGTGGCCCCGGAGGGGCTGGCGGCACCCGCAAGTCCCGGGAGCGGAGGCCCAAGCCGGCAGCGTGAGTGCGTCTTCTTCCGCATCTGAGAGAAGGCGTGGTGCTTTCGGGGAACGGGGAGGTGAAAGGGCCCCGTCCGGGAAGCGCGTTCTAAGAGCTGAGGGTTGGGCGCCTCGTTCCGGGCTCCTAGGTGCCAGAGCCGCTTCTCTCTTCCCGGGATGGAGTGGGGCTTGCTGGGCCAATGAGTCCTCCTGAAGCAATCCCGTGGCAGGGGCTCGGCGCTTCCCCCGTGCGTTTCGGGCGAGCCTCCCAGCTTAGTGCGCCGCAGGAGAGTTTGGCCTGCACGACGGCGTCGCCGTCACGACCTCCCCGAGAGCCAGGAGTTCAGCTCGGGGCACGCTGAACGCAGGCTCCGGCGGGTTCGACTGAGGGCGGGCGCCCGGCTGAGGCAAGCGGGGCTGCCGTCAGAAGGCCTCCCGTGCCCTCACAACCAGTGTGTTTGCTCTGCCGTGGGTCCCGCGTCAGGGTCGTGGCAGGAGCCGCTTCAGACGCCCTTGCGAAGTGCATCGCTGAGGCCGAGGTCGGGGGCCTACTTCTAGGACGGCCCCCGACCTGAGGCCCGGGAGGCAGCCTCCCTTAGGCTTCTGCCACCCCCGCCGCGGCCAAGCGTTCTCTCTTTGCCAAAGTGGCCTGCTCGCGGCAAGGAGCTCGGCTTCAGGCTCGCAACTCAGGGTAAGGCTGTGCTGCTCCCTCGAGGTTTCCAGGCTAAGCGTTGAGAAGGCATCCTTCTCCGTGGAGCGACGAGTGTGTGGACATGGGCCGGGATGGCGTGCCACCCTGCCTGGTTTCTCCCAGGGAGGTCGGGGGGCTTGACCTCAATTAGGGCGTCCAAGCCCCGGCGAGTCAGCAAACCACTTCGCCGTGTAGGACGTGAGGCGCCGGGCCGGGAGAGGCCGGCCCCACAGCCCGGGCGCTCGTGCCTCACGAAGCGCGCCCTTCCTCTCTCCTCCCCGCTTCTCTCTTCGCACTCATCTTTCCCTGGGCGGACGTGTTCCCGGCAGCACCGTGTTGCACGGGATCCAGGGGGGAGCTGTCTCCTCGGTTGCCAGGTCCGGGAGGGTGTTGACCTTGACTCCCCGAAGCCCGCTGTGGCCCCGGAGGTGCTGCTGGAACCCGCAGGTCCCGGGAGCGGAGGCCCAAGCCGGCAGCGTGAGCGCGTCTTCCTCCGCATCTGAGAGAAGGCGTGGTGCTCTCGGGGAACGGGGAGGTGAGAGGGCCCCGTCCGGGAAGCGCGTTCCAAGAGCTGAGGGTTGGGCGCCTCGTTCCGGGCTCCTAGGTGCCAGAGCCGCTTCTCTCTTCCCGGGACGGAGTGGAGCTTGCTGGGCCAATGCATCGTCCTGAAGCAATCCCGTGGCAGGGGCTCGGCGCTTCCCCCGTGTGTTTCGGGTGAGCCTCCCAGCTCAGGGCGCCCCCAGAGAGTTTGGCTTGCAGGCCGGCATCGCCGTCACGACCTCCCCGAGAGCCGGGTGTTCAGCTCGGGGCACGCAGAACTCAGGCTCCGGCGTTTTCGACTGAGGGCGGTGCCCGGCTGAGGCAAGCGGGGCTGCCGTCAGAAGGCCTCCCGTGCCCTGACAACCAGTGTGTTTGCTCTGCCGTGGGTCCCGCGTCAGTGTCGTGGCAGGAGCCGCTTCCGACGCCCTTCCGAATTGCTTCGCTGAGTCCGAGGTCGGGGGCCTCCTAGGACGGCCCCCGACCTGAGGCCCGGCAGGCAGCCTCCCTTAGGCTTCCGCCACCCCCGCCCCGGCCAAGCGTTCTCTCTTCGCGAAAGAGTCCTGCTCGCGGCAAGGAGCTAGGCTTCAGGCTCGCTTCTCAGAGGTAAGGCTGTGCTGCTCCCTCGAGGTTTCCAGGCTAAGCGTTGAGAAGGCATCTTTCTCCGTGGAGCGACGAGTGTGTGGACGTGGACCTGGATGGCGTGCCACCCTGCCTGGTATCTCCCAGGGAGGTCGGGGGCTTGACATCACTCAGGGCGTCCACGCCCCGGCGAGTCAGCAAACCGCTTCCCCGTGTAGGACGTGAGGCGCTGGCCCGGGAGAGGCCGCCCCCACATCCCGGGCGCTCGTGCCTCACGAAGCGCGCCCTTCCTCTCTCCTCCCCGCTTCTCTCTTCGCACTCAACTTTCCCTGGGCGGACGTTTTCCCGGCAGCACCGTGTTGCACGGGATCCAGGGGGGAGCTGTCTCCTCGGTTGCCAGGCCCGGGCGGGTGTCGACCTTGACTCTGCGAAGCCCGCTGTGGCCCCGGAGGGGCTGGCGGCACCCGCAGGTCCCGGGAGCGGAGGCCCAAGCCGGCAGCGTGAGCGCGTCTTCCTCCGCATCTGAGAGAAGGCGTGGTGCTTTCTGGGAACGGGGAGGTGAAAGGGCCCCGTCCGGGAAGCGCTTTCCAAGAGCTGAGGGTTGGGCGCCTCGCTCCGGGCTCCTAGGTGCCAGAGCCGCTTCTCTCTTCCCGGGACGGAGTGGGGATTGCTGGGCCAATGCGTCGTCCTGAAGCAATCCCGTGGCAGGGGCTCGGCGCTTCCCCCGTGCGTTTCGGGCGAGCCTCCCAGCTCAGGGCGCCCCCAGAGTGTTTGGCCTGCAGGCCTGCGTCGCCGTCATGACCTCCCCGAGAGCCGGGTGTTCAGCTCGTGGCACGCCGAACTCAGGCTCCGGCGGGTTCGACTGAGGGCGGGCGCCTGGCTGAGGCAAGCGTGGCTGCCGTCAGAAGGCCTCCTGTGTCCTCACAACCAGTGTGTTTGCTCTGCCGTGGGTCCCGCGTCAGGGTCGTGGCAGGAGCCGCTTCCGACGCCCTTGCGAAATGCTTCGCTGAGGCCGAGGTCGGGGGCCTACTTCTAGGACGGCCCCCGTCCTGAGGCCCGGCAGGCAGCGTCCCTTAGGCTTCCGCCACCCCCACCGCGGCCAAGCATTCTCTCTTTGCCAAAGTGGCCTGCTCGCGGCAAGGAGCTCGACTTCAGGCTCGCATCTCGGAGGTAAGGCTGTGCTGCTCCCTCGAGGTTTCCAGGCTAAGCGTTGAGAAGGCATCATTCTCCGTGGAGCGACGAGTGTGTGGTCGTGGACCGGGATGGCGTTCCACCCTGCCTGGTATCTCCCAGGGAGGTCGGGGGGCTTGACCTCACTCAGGGCGTCCAAGCCCCGGCGAGTCAGCAAACCGCTTCCCCGTGTAGAACGTGAGGCACCGGGCCGGGAGAGGCCGGCCCCACAGCCCGGGCACTCGTGCCTCACGAAGCGCGCCCTTCCTCTCTCCTCCCCGCTTCTCTCTTCGCACTCATCTTTCCCTGGGCGGACGTTTTCCCGGTAGCACCGTGTTGCATGTGATCCAGGGGGGAGCTGCCTCCTGGTTGCCAGGCCCGGGCGGGTGTTGACCTTGACTCCACGAAGCCCGCTGTGGCCCCGGAAGGGCTGGCGGCACCCGCAGGTCCCGGCAGCGGAGGCCCAAGCCGGCAGCTTGAGCGGGTCTTCTTCCACATGAGAGAAGGCGTGGCGCTTTCGTGGAACGGGGAGGTGAAAGGGCCCCATCTGGGAAGCGCGTACCAAGAGCTGAGGGTTGGGCGCCTCGTTCCGGGCTCCTAGTTGCCAGAGCCGCTTCTCTCTTCCCGGGACGGAGTGGGGCTTGCTGGGCCAATGCGTCGTCCTGAAGCAATCCCGTGGCAGGGGCTCGGCGCTTCCCCCGTGTGTTTCGGGCGAGCCTCCCAGCTCAGGGCGCCCCCAGAGAGTTTGGCCTGCAGGCCGGCGTCGCCGTCTCTACCTCCCCGAGAGCCGGGTGTTCAGCTCGGGGCACGCCGAACTCAGGCTCAGGCGGGTTCGACTGAGGGCGGGCGCCCGGCTGAGGCAAGCGGGGCTGCCGTCAGAAGGCCTCCCGTGCCCTCACAACCAGTGTGTTTGCTCTGCCGTGGGTCCCGCGTCAGGGTCGTGGCAGGAGCCACTTCCGACGCCCTTGCCAAGTGCTACGCTGAGGCCGAGGTCGGGGGCCTACTTCTAGGATGGCCCCCGACCTGAGGCCCGCCAGGGAGCCACCCTTAGGCTTCCTACACCCTCGCCTTGGCCAAGCGTTCTCTCTTCGCGAAAGAGACCTGCTCGCGGCAGGGAGCTCGGCTTCAGGCTCGCTTCTCGGAGGTAAGGCTGTGCTGCTCCCTCGAGGTTTCCAGGCTAAGCGTTGAGAAGGCATCCTTCTCCGTGGAGCGACCAGTGTGTGGACGTGGGCCGGGATGGCGTGCCACCCTGCCTGTTTTCTCCCAGGGAGGTCGGGGGGCTTGACCTCACACAGGGCGTCCCATCCCCGGCTAGTCAGCAAACCGCTTCCCCGTGTAGGACATGAGGCGCCGGCCCGGGAGAGGCCGGCCCCACAGGCAGTGCGCTCGTGTCTCATGAAGCGCGCCCTTCCTCTCTCCTCCCCGCTTCTCTCTTCGCACTCATCTTTCCCTGGGCGGACGTTTTCCCGGCAGCACCGTGTTGCACGGGATCCAGGGGGGAGCTGTCTCCTCGGTTGCCAGGCCCGGGCGGGTGTCGACCTTGACTCAGCGAAGCCCGCTGTGGCCCCCGAGCGGTTGGCAGCACCCGCAGGTCCCGGGAGCGGAGGCCCAAGCCGGTAGCGTGAGCGCGTCTTCTTAAGCATCTGAGAGAAGGCGTGGTGCTTTCGGGGAAAGAGGAGGTGAAAGGGCCCCGTCCGGGAAGCGCATTCCAAGAGCTGAGGGTTGGGTGCCTCGCTCCGGGCTCCTAGGTGCCAGAGCCGCTTCTCTCTTCCCGGGACGGAGTGGGGCTTGCTGGGCCAATGCGTCGTCCTGAAGCAATCCCGTGGCAGTGGCTCGGCAGTTTCGCCGTGCGTTTCGGGCGAGCCTCCCAGCTCAGGGCGCCCCCAGAGACTTTCTTCTGCAGGCCGGCGACGCCGTCACGACCTCCCTGAGAGCCGGGTGTTCAGCTCGGGGCACGCCGAACTCAGGCTCAGGCGGGTTCGACTGAGGGCGGGCGCCCGGCTGAGGCAAGCGGGGCTGCCGTCAGAAGGCCTCCCGTGCCCTCACAACTAGTGTGTTTGCTCTGCTGTGGGTCCCGCGTCAGGGTCCTGGCAGGAGCCGCTTCCGACGCCCTTGCCAAGTGCTTCGCTGAGGCCGAGGTCTGGGGCCTACTTCTAGAACGGCCCCCGACCTGAGGCCCGGCAGGCAACCTCCCTTAGGCTTCCGCCACCCCCACCGCGGCCAAGTGTTCTCTCTTCGCGAAAGAGGCCAGCTCGCGGCAAGGAGCTCGGGTTCAGGCTCGCTTCTCGGAGGTAAGGCTGTGCTGCTCCCTCGAGGTTTCCAGGCTAAGCATTGAGAAGGCATTCTTCTCCGTGGAGCGATGAGTGTGTGGACGTGGGCCGGGATGGCGTGCCACCCTGCCTGTTTCCTCCCAGGGAGGTCGGGGGGCTTGACCTCACACAGGGCGTCCCATCCCCGGCTAGTCAGCAAACCGCTTCCCCGTGTAGGACGTGAGGCGTCGGCCCGGGAGATGCCAACTCCACAGCCCGGGCGCTCGTGCCTCACGAAGCGCACGCTTCCTCTCTCTTCCCCGCTTCTCTTTTCGCACTCATCTTTCCCTGGGCGGACGTTTTCCCGGCAGCACTCTTTTGCACGGGATCCAGGGGGAAGCTCTCTCCTCGGTTGCCAGGCCCGGGCGGGTGTCGACCATGACTCCACGAAGCCCGCTGTGGCCCCGGAGGGGCTGGCGGCACCCGCAGGTCCCGGGAGCGGAGGCCCAAGCCGGCAGCGTGAGCTCGTCTTCCTCCGCATCTGAGAGAAGGCGTGGTGCTTTCGGGGATGGGGAGGTGAAAGGGCCCTGTCTGGGAAGCGCGTTCCAAGAGCTGAGGGTTGGGCGCCTCGCTCCGGGCTCCTAGGTGAGAGAGCCGCTTCTCTCTTCCCGGGACGGAGTGGGGCTTGCTGGGCCAATGCCTCGTCCTGAAGCAATCCCGTGACAGGGGCTCGGCGCTTCCCCCGTGCATTTCAGGCGAGCCTCCCAGCTCAGGGCGCCCCCAGAGAGTTTGGCCTGCAGTCCGGTGTCGCCGTCACGACCTCCCCGAGTACCGGGTGTTCAGCTCGGGGCACGCCGTACGCAGGCTCCGGCGCGTTCGACTGAGGGCGGGCGCCCGGCTGAGGCAAGCGGGGCTGCCGTCAGAAGGCCTCCCGTGCCCTCACAACCTGTGTGTTTGCTCTGCCGTGGGTCCCGCGTCAGGGTCGTGGGAGGAGCCACTTCCGACGCCCTTGCCAAGTGCTACGCTGAGGCCGAGGTCGGGGGCCTATTCTAGGATGGCCCCCGACCTGAGGCCCGCCAGGGAGCCTCCCTTAGGCTTCCTACAAACTCGCCTTGGCCAAGCGTTCTCTCTTCGCGAAAGAGACCTGCTCGCGGCAGGGAGCTCGGCTTCAGGCTCGCTTCTCGGAGGTAAGGCTGTGCTGCTCCCTCGAGGTTTCCAGGCTAAGCGTTGAGAAGGCATCCTTCTCCGTGGAGCGACCAGTGTGTGGACGTGGGCCGGGATGGCGTGCCACCCTGCCTGTTTTCTCCCAGGGAGGTCGGGGGGCTTGACCTCACACAGGGCGTCCCAGCCCCGGGGAGTCAGCAAACCGCTTCCCCGTGTAGGACATGAGGCGCCGGCCCGGGAGAGGCCGGCCCCACCGGCCGGGCGCTCGTGTCTCATAAAGCGCGCCCTTCCTCTCTCCACCCCGCTTCTCTCTTCGCACTCATCTTTCCCTGGGCGGACGTTTTCCCGGCAGGACCGTGTTGCACGGGAACCAGGGGGGAACTGTCTCCTCGGTTGCCAGGCCCGGGCGGGTGTCGACCTTGACTCCACGAAGCCCGCTGTGGCCCCGGAGGGGCTGTCGGCACCCGCAGGTCCCGGAAGCGGAGGCCCAAGCCGGCAGCGTGAGCGCGTCTTCTTCCGCATCTGAGAGAAGGCGTGGTGCTTTCGGGGAACGGGGAGGTGAAAGGGCCCCGTCTGGGAAGCGCGTTCCAAGAGCTGAGGGTTGGGCGCCTCGCTCCGGGCTCCTAGGTGCCAGAGCCCCTTCTCTCTTCCCGGGACGGAGTGGGGCTTGCTGGGCCAATGCCTCGTCCTGAAGCCATCCCGTGGCAGGGGCTCGGCGGTTCCGCCGTGCGTTTCGGGCGAGCCTCCCAGCTCAGGGCGCCCCCAGAGACTTTGGCCTGCAGGCCGGCGTCGCCGCCACGACCTCCCCGAGAGCCGGGTGTTCAGCTCGGGGCACGCCGAACTCAGGCTCAAGCGGGTTCTACTGAGGGCGGGCGCCCGGCTGAGGCAAGCGGGGCTGCCGTCAGAAGGCCTCCCGTGCCCTGACAACCAGTGTGTTTGCTCTGCCGTGGGTCCCGCGTCAGGGTCGTGGCAGGAGCCGCTTCCGACGACCTTGCCAAGTGCTTCGCTGAGGCTGAGGTCGGGGGCCTACTTCTAGAACGGCCCCCGACCTGAGGCCCGGCAGGCAACCTCCCTTAGGCTTCCGCCACCCCCGCCGCGGCCAAGCGTTCTCTCTTCGCGAAAGAGGCCAGCTCGCGGCAAGGAGCTCGGCTTCAGGCTCGCTTCTCGGAGGTAAGGCTGTGCTGCTCCCTCGAGGTTTCCAGGCTAAGCGTTGAGAAGGCATCCTTCTCCGTGGAGCGACCAGTGTGTGGACGTGGGCCGGGATGGCGTGCCACCCTGCCTGTTTTCTCCCAGGGAGGTCGGGGGGCTTGACCTCACACAGGGCGTCCCATCCCCGGCTAGTCAGCAAACCGCTTCCCCGTGTAGGACATGAGGCGCCGGCCCGGGACAGGCCGGCCCCACAGGCAGGGCGCTCGTGTCTCATGAAGCGCGCCCTTCCTCTCTCCTCCCCTCTTCTCTCTTCGGACTCATCTTTCCCTGGGCGGACGTTTTCCCGGCAGCACCGTGTTGCACGGGATCCAGGGGGGAGCTGTCTCCTCGGTTGCCGGGCCCGGGCGGGTGTCGACCTTGACTCCGCGAAGCCCGCTGTGGCCCCGGAGGGGCTGGCGGCACCCGCAGGTCCCGGGAGCGGAGGCCCAAGCCGGCAGCGTGAGCGCGTCTTCTTCCGCATCTGAGAGAAGGCGTGGTGCTTTCGGGGAACGGGGAGGTGAAAGGGCCCCGTCCGGGAAGCGCGTTCCAAGAGCTAAGGGTTGGGCGCCTCGTTCCGGGCTCCTAGGTGCCAGAGCCGCTTCTCTCTTCCCGGGACGGAGTGGGGCTTGCTGGTCCAATGCGTCGTCCTGAAGCAATCCCGTGGCAGTGGCTAGGCGCTTCCCCCGTGCGTTTCGGGCGAGCCTCCCAGCTCAGGGCGCCCCCAGAGAGATTCGCCTGCAGGCCGGCGTCGCCGTCACGACCTCCGCGTGAGCCGGGTGTTCAGCTCGGGGCACGCCGAACGCAGGCTCCGGCGGGTTCGACTGCGGGCGGGCGCCCGGCTGAGGCAAGCGGGGCTGCCGTCAGAAGGCCTCCCGTGCCCTCACAACCAGTGTGTTTGCTCTGCCCTGGGTCCCGCGTCAGGGTCGTGGCAGGAGCCGCTTCCGACGCCCTTGCGAAGTGCTTCGCTGAGGCCGAGGTCGGGGGCCTACTTCTAGGACGGCCCCCGACCTGAGGCCCGGCAGGCAGCCTCCCTTAGGCTTCCTACACCCTCGCCTTGGCCAAGCGTTCTCTCTTCGCGAAAGAGACCTGCTCTTGGTAGGGAGCTCGGCTTCAGGCTCGCTTGTCGGAGGTAAGGCTGTGCTGCTCCCTCGAGGTTTCCAGGCTAAGCGTTGAGAAGGCATCCTTCTCCGTGGAGCGACGAGTGTGTGGACGTGGGCCGGGATGGTGTGCCACCCTGCCTGGTTTCCCCCAGGGAGGTCGGGGGGCTTGACCTCACTCAGGGCGTCCCATCCCCGGCTAGTCAGCAAACCGCTTCCCCGTGTAGGACGTGAGGCGCCGGCCCGGCAGAGCCCGGCACCACAGCCCGGACGCTCGTGCCTCACGAAGCGCGCCCTTCCACTCTCCTCCCCGCTTTTCTCTTCGCACTCATCTTTCCCTGGGCGGACGTTTTCCCGGCAGCACCGTGTTGCACGGGATCCAGGGGGGAGCTGTCTCCTCGGTTGCCAGGCCCGGGCGGGTGTCGACCTTGACTCCGCGAAGCCCGCTGTGGCCCCGGAGGGGTTGGCGGCACCCGCAGGTCCCGGGAGCGGAGGCCAAGCCGGCAGCGTGAGCGCGTCTTCCTCCGCATCTGAGAGAAGGCGTGCTGCTTTCGGGGAACGGGGAGGTGAAAGGGCCCCTTCCGGGAAGCGCGTTCCAAGAGCTGAGGGTTGGGCGCCTCGTTCCGGGTTCCTAGGTGCCAGAGCCGCTTCTCTCTTCCCGGGACGGAGTGGGGCTTGCTGGGCCAATGCGTCGTCCTGAAGCAATACCGTAGCAGGGGCTCGGCGCTTCCCCCGTGTGTTTCGGGCGAGCCTCCCAGCTCAGGGCGCCCCCAGAGAGATTCGCCTGCAGGCCGGCGTCGCCGTCACGACCTCCGCGTGAGCCGGGTGTTCAGCTCGGGGCACGCCGAACGCAGGCTCCGGCGGGTTCGACTGCGGGCGTGCGCCCGGCTGAGGCAAGCGGGGCTGCCGTCAGAAGGCCTCCCGTGCCCTCACAACCAGTGTGTTTGCTCTGCCCTGGGTCCCGCGTCAGGGTCGTGGCAGGAGCCGCTTCCGACGCCCTTGCGAAGTGCTTCGCTGAGGCCGAGGTCGGGGGCCTACTTCTAGGACGGCCCCCGACCTGAGGCCCGGCAGGCAGCCTCCCTTAGGCTTCCTACACCCTCGCCTTGGCCAAGCGTTCTCTCTTCGCGAAAGAGACCTGCTCTTGGTAGGGAGCTCGGCTTCAGGCTCGCTTGTCGGAGGTAAGGCTGTGCTGCTCCCTCGAGGTTTCCAGGCTAAGCGTTGAGAAGGCATCCTTCTCCGTGGAGCGACGAGTGTGTGGACGTGGGCCGGGATGGTGTGCCACCCTGCCTGGTTTCCCCCAGGGAGGTCGGGGGGCTTGACCTCACTCAGGGCGTCCCATCCCCGGCTAGTCAGCAAACCGCTTCCCCGTGTAGGACGTGAGGCGCCGGCCCGGCAGAGCCCGGCACCACAGCCCGGACGCTCGTGCCTCACGAAGCGCGCCCTTCCACTCTCCTCCCCGCTTTTCTCTTCGCACTCATCTTTCCCTGGGCGGACGTTTTCCCGGCAGCACCGTGTTGCACGGGATCCAGGGGGGAGCTGTCTCCTCGGTTGCCAGGCCCGGGCGGGTGTCGACCTTGACTCCGCGAAGCCCGCTGTGGCCCCGGAGGGGTTGGCGGCACCCGCAGGTCCCGGGAGCGGAGGCCAAGCCGGCAGCGTTAGCGCGTCTTCCTCCGCATCTGAGAGAAGGCGTGCTGCTTTCGGGGAACGGGGAGGTGAAAGGGCCCCTTCCGGGAAGCGCGTTCCAAGAGCTGAGGGTTGGGCGCCTCGTTCCGGGTTCCTAGGTGCCAGAGCCGCTTCTCTCTTCCCGGGACGGAGTGGGGCTTGCTGGGCCAATGCGTCGTCCTGAAGCAATACCGTAGCAGGGGCTCGGCGCTTCCCCCGTGTGTTTCGGGCGAGCCTCCCAGCTCAGGGCGCCCCCAGAGAGTTTGGCCTGCAGGCCGGCCTCGCAGTCATGACCTCCCCGAGAGTCGGGTGTTCAGCCCGGGGCACGCCGAACGCAGGCTCCGGCGGGTTCGACTGAGTTCGGGCGCCCGGCTAGGCAAGCGGGGCTGCCGTCAGAAGGCCTCCCGTGCCCTCACAACCAGTGTGTTTGCTCTGCCGTGGGTCCCGCGTCAGTGTCGTGGCAGGAGCCGCTTCCGACGCCCTTGCCAAGTGCTATGCTGAGGCCGAGGTCGGGGGCCTCGTTCTAGGACGGCCCCCGACCTGAGGCCCGGCAGGCAGCCACCCTTAGGCTTCCGCCACCCCCGCCGCGGCCAAGCGTTCTCTCTTTGCGAAAGTGGCCTGCTCGCGGCAAGGAGCTCGGCTTCAGGCTCGCGTCTCGAAGGTAAGGCTGTGCTGCTCCCTCGAGGTTTCCATTCTAAGCGTTGAGAAGGCATCCTTCTCCGTGGAGCGACCAGTGTGTGGACGTGGGCCGGGATGGCGTGCCACCCTGCCTGTTTTCTCCCAGGGAGGTCGGGGGGCTTGACCTCACACAGGGCGTCCCATCCCCGGCTAGTCAGCAAACCGCTTCTCCGTGTAGGACATGAGGCGCCGGCCTGGGAGAGGCCGGCCCCACAGGCAGGTCGCTCGTGTCTCATGAAGCGCACCCTTCCTCTCTCCTCCCCGCTTCTCTCTTCGCACTCATCTTTCCCTGGGCGGACGTTTTCCCGGCAGCACCGTGTTGCACGGGAACCAGGGGGGAGCTGTCTCCTCGGTTGCCGGGCCCGGGCGGGTGTCGAGCTTGACTCCGCGAAGCCCGTTGTGGCCCCGGAGGGGCTGGCGGCACCCGCAGGTCCCGGGAGCGGAGGCCCAAGCCGGCAGCGTGAGCGCGTCTTCTTCCGCATCTGAGAGAAGGCGTGGTGCTTTCGGGGAAAGGGGAGGTGAAAGGGCCCCGTCCGGGAAGCGCGTTCCAAGAGCTGAGGGTTGGGCGCCTCGCTCCGGGCTCCTAGGTGCCAGAGCCGCTTCTCTCTTCCCGGGACGGAGTGGGGCTTGCTGGGCCAATGCGTCTTCCTGAAGCAATCCCGTGGCAGGGGCTCGGCGGTTTCGCCGTGCGTTTCGGGCGAGCCTCCCAGCTCAGGGCGCCCCCAGAGACTTTGGTCTGCAGGCCGGCGACGCCGTCACGACCTCCCCGAGAGCCGGGTGTTCAGCTCGGGGCACGCCGAACTCAGGCTCAGGCGGGTTCGACTTAGGGCGGGCGCCCGGCTGAGGCAAGCGGGGCTGCCGTCAGAAGGCCTCCCGTGCCCTCACAACCAGTGTGTTTGCTCTGCCGTGGGTCCCGAGTCAGGGTCGTGGCAGGAGCCGCTTCCGACGCCCTTGCCTAGTACTTCGCTGAGGCCGAGGTCGGGGGCCTACTTCTAGAAAGGCCCCCGACCTGAGGCCCGGCAGGCAACCTCCCTTAGGCTTCCGCCACCCCCGCCGCGGACAAGCGTTCTCTCTTCGCGAAAGAGGCCAGCTCGCGGCAAGGAACTCGGCTTCAGGCTCGCTTCTCGGAGGTAAGGCTGTGCTGCTCCCTCGAGGTTTCCATTCTAAGCGTTGAGAAGGCATCCTTCTCCGTGGAGCGACGAGTGTGTGGACGTGGGCCGGGATGGCGTGCCACCCTGCCTGGTTTCTCCCAGGGAGGTCGGGGGGCTTGACCTCACTCAGGGCGTCCAAGCCCTGGCGAGTCAGCAAACCGCTTCCCCGTGTAGGACGTGAGGCGCCGGCCCGGCAGAGGCCGGCCCCACAGCCCGGGCGCTCGTGCCTCACGAAGCGCGCCCTTCCTCTCTCCTCCCCACTTCTCTCTTCGCACTCATCTTTCCCTGGGCGGACGTTTTCCCGGCAGCACCGTGTTGCACGGGATCCAGGGGGGAGCTGTCTCCTCGGTTGCCGGGCCCGGGCGGGTGTCGACCTTGACTCCGCGAAGCCCGCTGTGGCCCCGGAGGGGCTGGCGGCACCCGCAGGTCCCGGGAGCGGAGGCCCAAGCCGGCAGCGTGAGCGCGTCTTCTTCCGCATCTGAGAGAAGGCGTGGTGCTTTCGGGGAACGGGGAGGTGAAAGGGCCCCGTCTGGGAAGCGCGTTCCAAGAGCTGAGGGTTGGGCGCCTCGCTCCGGGCTCCTAGGTGCCAGAGCCGCTTCTCTCTTCCCGGGACGGAGTGGGGC
Source organism: Martes martes (assembly GCF_963455335.1). Taxonomy (NCBI): domain Eukaryota; kingdom Metazoa; phylum Chordata; class Mammalia; order Carnivora; family Mustelidae; genus Martes; species Martes martes. The sequence goes on along the minus strand of NC_137892.1, from coordinate 15,469,986 downwards.
TTGCTGGGCCAATGCGTCGTCCTGAAGCCATCCCGTGGCAGGGGCTCGGCGGTTCCGCCGTGCGTTTCGGGGGTGCCTCCCAGCTCAGGGCGCCCCCAGAGACTTTGGCCTGCAGGCCGGCGTCGCCGTCACGACCTCCCCGAGAGCCGGGTGTTCAGCTCGGGGCACGCCGAACTCAGGCTCAAGCGGGTTCTACTGAGGGCGGGCGCCCGGCTTAGGCAAGCGGGGCTGCCGTCAGAAGGCCTCCCGTGCCCTCACAACCAGTGTGTTTGCTCTGCCGTGGGTCCCGCGTCAGGGTCGTGGCAGGAGCCGCTTCCGACGCCCTTGCCAAGTGCTTCGCTGAGGCCGAGGTCGGGAGCCTACTTCTAGAACGGCCCCCGACCTGAGGCCCGGCAGGCAACCTCCCTTAGGCTTCCGCCACCCCCGACGCGGCCAAGCGTTCTCTCTTCGCGAAAGAGGCCAGCTCGCGGCAAGGAGCTCGGCTTCAGGCTCGCTTCTCGGAGGTAAGGCTGTGCTGCTCCCTCGAGGTTTCCAGGCTAAGCGTTGAGAAGGCATCCTTCTCCGTGGAGCGACCAGTGTGTAGACATGGGCCGGGATGGCGTGCCACCCTGCCTGTTTTCTCCCAGGGAGGTCGGGGGGCTTGACCTCACACAGGGCGTCCCATCCCCGGCTAGTCAGCAAACCGCTTCCCCGTGTAGGACATGAGGCGCCGGCCCGGGAGGGGCCGGCCCCACAGGCAGGGCGCTCGTGTCTCATGAAGCGCGCCCTTCCTCTCTCCTCCCCGCTTCTCTCTTCGCACTCATCTTTCCCTGGGCGGACGTTTTCCCGGCAGCACCGTGTTGCACGGGATCCAGGGGGGAGCTGTCTCCTCGGTTGCCGGGCCCGGGCGGGTGTCGACCTTGACTCCGCGAAGCCCGCTTTGGCCCTGGAGGGGCTGGCGGCACCCGCAGGTCCCGGGAGCGGAGGCCCAAGCCGGCAGCGTGAGCGCGTCTTCTTCCGCATCTGAGAGAAGGCGTGGTGCTTTCGGGGAAAGGGGAGGTGAAAGGGCCCCGTCCGGGAAGCGCGTTCCAAGAGCTGATGGTTGGGCGCCTCGCTCCGGGCTCCTAGGTGCCAGAGCCGCTTCTCTCTTCCCGGGACGGAGTGGGGCTTGCTGGGCCAATGCCTCGTCCTGAAGCCATCCCGTGGCAGGGGCTCGGCGGTTCCGCCGTGCGTTTCGGGCGAGCCTCCCAGCTCAGGGCGCCCCCAGAGACTTTGGCCTGCAGGCCGGCGTCGCCGTCAGGACCTCCCCGAGAGCAGGGTGTTCAGCTCAGGGCACGCCAAACTCAGGCTCAGGCGGGTTCGAGTGAGGGCGGGCGCCCGGCTGAGGCAAGCGGGGCTGCCGTCAGAAGGCCTCCCGTGCCCTCACAACCAGTGTGTTTGCTCTGCCATGGGTCCCGCGTCAGGGTCGTGGCAGGAGCCGCTTCCGACGCCCTTGCCAAGTACTTCGCTGAGGCCGAGGTCGGGGGCCTACTTCTAGAAAGGCCCCCGACCTGAGGCCCGGCAGGCAACCTCCCTTAGGCTTCCGCCACCCCCGCCGCGGCCAAGCGTTCTCTCTTCGCGAAAGAGGCCAGCTCGCGGCAAGGAGCTCGGCTTCAGGCTCGCTTCTCGGAGGTAAGGCTGTGCTGCTCCCTCGAGTTTTCCATTCTAAGCGTTGAGAAGGCATCCTTCTCCGTGGAGCGACCAGTGTGTGGACGTGGGCCGGGATGGCGTGCCACCCTGCCTGGTTTCTCCCAGGGAGGTCGGGGGGCTTGACCTCACACAGGGCGTCCCATCCCCGGCTAGTCAGCAAACCGCTTCCCCGTGTAGGACATGAGGCGCCGGCCCGGGAGAGGCCGGCCCCACAGGCAGGGCGCTCGTATCTCATGAAGCGCGCCCTTCCTCTCTCCTCCCCGCTTCTCTCTTCGCACTCATCTTTCCCTGGGCGGACGTTTTCCCGGCAGCACCGTGTTGCACGGGATCCAGGGGGGAGCTGTCTCCTCGGTTGCCGGGCCCGGGCGGGTGTCGACCTTGACTCCGCGAAGCCCGCTGTGGCCCCGGAGGGGCTGGCGGCACCCGCAGGTCCCGGGAGCGGAGGCCCAAGCCGGCAGCGTGAGCGCGTCTTCTTCCGCATCTGAGAGAAGGCGTGGTGCTTTCGGGGAACGGGGAGGTGAAAGGGCCCCGTCTGGGAAGCGCGTTCCAAGAGCTGAGGGTTGGGCGCCTCGCTCCGGGCTCCTAGGTGCCAGAGCCGCTTCTCTCTTCCCGGGACGGAGTGGGGCTTGCTGGGCCAATGCGTCGTCCTGAAGCCATCCCGTGGCAGGGGCTCGGCGGTTCCGCCGTGCGTTTCGGGCGTGCCTCCCAGCTCAGGGCGCCCCCAGAGACTTTGGCCTGCAGGCCGGCGTCGCCGTCACGACCTCCCCGAGAGCCGGGTGTTCAGCTCGGGGCACGCCGAACTCAGGCTCAAGCGGGTTCTACTGAGGGCGGGCGCCCGGCTGAGGCAAGCGGGGCTGCCGTCAGAAGGCCTCCCGTGCCCTCACAACCAGTGTGTTTGCTCTGCCGTGGGTCCCGCGTCAGGGTCGTGGCAGGAGCCGCTTCCGACGCCCTTGCCAAGTGCTTCGCTGAGGCCGAGGTCGGGAGCCTACTTCTAGAACGGCCCCCGACCTGAGGCCCGGCAGGCAACCTCCCTTAGGCTTCCGCCACCCCCGACGCGGCCAAGCGTTCTCTCTTCGCGAAAGAGGCCAGCTCGCGGCAAGGAGCTCGGCTTCAGGCTCACTTCTCGGAGGTAAGGCTGTGCTGCTCCCTCGAGGTTTCCAGGCTAAGCGTTGAGAAGGCATCCTTCTCCGTGGAGCGACCAGTGTGTGGACGTGGGCCGGGATGGCGTGCCACCCTGCCTGTTTTCTCCCAGGGAGGTCGGGGGGCTTGACCTCACACAGGGCGTCCCATCCCCGGCTAGTCAGCAAACCGCTTCCCCGTGTAGGACATGAGGCGCCGGCCCGGGAGGGGCCGGCCCCACAGGCAGGGCGCTCGTGTCTCATGAAGCGCGCCCTTCCTCTCTCCTCCCCGCTTCTCTCTTCGCACTCATCTTTCCCTGGGCGGACGTTTTCCCGGCAGCACCGTGTTGCACGGGATCCAGGGGGGAGCTGTCTCCTCGGTTGCCGGGCCCGGGCGGGTGTCGACCTTGACTCCGCGAAGCCCGCTTTGGCCCTGGAGGGGCTGGCGGCACCCGCAGGTCCCGGGAGTGGAGGCCCAAGCCGGCAGCGTGAGCGCGTCTTCTTCCGCATCTGAGAGAAGGCGTGGTGCTTTCGGGGAAAGGGGAGGTGAAAGGGCCCCGTCCGGGAAGCGCGTTCCAAGAGCTGAGGGTTGGGCGCCTCGCTCCGGGCTCCTAGGTGCCAGAGCCGCTTCTCTCTTCCCGGGACGGAGTGGGGCTTGCTGGGCCAATGCCTCGTCCTGAAGCCATCCCGTGGCAGGGGCTCGGCGGTTCCGCCGTGCGTTTCGGGCGAGCCTCCCAGCTCAGGGCGCCCCCAGAGACTTTGGCCTGCAGGCCGGCGTCGCCGTCAGGACCTCCCCGAGAGCAGGGTGTTCAGCTCAGGGCACACCAAACTCAGGCTCAGGCGGGTTCGACTGAGGGCGGGCGCCCGGCTGAGGCAAGCGGGGCTGCCGTCAGAAGGCCTCCCGTGCCATGACAACCAGTGTGTTTGCTCTGCCGTGGTTCCCGCGTCAGGGTCGTGGCAGGAGCCGCTTCCGACGCCTTTGCCAAGTGCTTCCCTGAGGCCGAGGTCGGGGGCCTACTTCTAGAACGGCCCCCGACCTGAGGCCCGGCAGGCAACCTCCCTTAGGCTTCCGCCACCCCCGCCGCGGCCAAGCGTTCTCTCTTCGCGAAAGAGGCCAGCTCGCGGCAAGGAGCTCGGCTTCAGGCTCGCTTCTCGGAGGTAAGGCTGTGCTGCTCCCTCGAGGTTTCCAGGCTAAGCGTTGAGAAGGCATCCTTCTCCGTGGAGCGACCAGTGTGTGGACGTGGGCCGGGATGGCGTGCCACCCTGCCTGTTTTCTCCCAGGGAGGTCGGGGGGCTTGACCTCACACAGGGCGTCCCATCCCCGGCTAGTCAGCAAACCGCTTCTCCGTGTAGGACATGAGGCGCCGGCCTGGGAGAGGCCGGCCCCACAGGCAGGTCGCTCGTGTCTCATGAAGCGCACCCTTCCTCTCTCCTCCCCGCTTCTCTCTTCGCACTCATCTTTCCCTGGGCGGACGTTTTCCCGGCAGCACCGTGTTGCACGGGATCCAGGGGGGAGCTGTCTCCTCGGTTGCCAGGCCCGGGCGGGTGTCGACCTTGACTCCGCGAAGCGCGCTGTGGCCCCGGAGGGGCTGGCGGCACCCGCAGGTCCCGGGAGCGGAGGCCCAAGCCGGCAGCGTGAGCGCGTCTTCTTCCGCATCTGAGAGAAGGCGTGGTGCTTTCGGGGAAAGGGGAGGTGAAAGGGCCCCGTCCGGGAAGCGCGTTCCAAGAGCTGAGGGTTGGGCGCCTCGCTCCGGGCTCCTAGGTGCCAGAGCCGCTTCTCTCTTCCCGGGACGGAGTGGGGCTTGTTGGGCCAATGCGTCGTCCTGAAGCAATCCCGTGGCAGGGGCTCGGCGGTTTCGTCGTGCGTTTCGGGCGAGCCTCCCAGCTCAGGGCGCCCCCAGAGACTTTGGTCTGCAGGCCGGCGACGCCGTCACGACCTCCCCGAGAGCCGGGTGTTCAGCTCGGGGCACGCCGAACTCAGGCTCAGGCGGGTTCGACTTAGGGCGGGCGCCCGGCTGAGGCAAGCGGGGCTGCCGTCAGAAGGCCTCCCGTGCCCTCACAACCAGTGTGTTTGCTCTGCCGTGGGTCCCGTGTCAGGGTCGTGGCAGGAGCCGCTTCCGACGACCTTGCCAAGTACTTCGCTGAGGCCGAGGTCGGGGGCCTACTTCTAGAAAGGCCCCCGACCTGAGGCCCGGCAGGCAACCTCCCTTAGGCTTCCGCCACCCCCGCCGCGGCCAAGCGTTCTCTCTTCGCGAAAGAGGCCAGCTCGTGGCAAGGAGCTCGGCTTCAGGCTCGCTTCTCGGAGGTAAGGCTGTGCTGCTCCCTCGAGTTTTCCATTCTAAGCGTTGAGAAGGCATCCTTCTCCGTGGAGCGACCAGTGTGTGGACGTGGGCCGGGATGGCGTGCCACCCTGCCTGTTTTCTCCCAGGGAGGTCGGGGGGCTTGACCTCACACAGGGCGTCCCATCCCCGGCTAGTCAGCAAACCGCTTCCCCGTGTAGGACATGAGGCGCCGGCCCGGGAGAGGCCGGCCCCACAGGCAGGGCGCTCGTATCTCATGAAGCGCGCCCTTCCTCTCTCCTCCCCGCTTCTCTCTTCGCACTCATCTTTCCCTGGGCGGACGTTTTCCCGGCAGCACCGTGTTGCACGGGATCCAGGGGGGAGCTGTCTCCTCGGTTGCCGGGCCCGGGCGGGTGTCGACCTTGACTCCGCGAAGCCCGCTGTGGCCCCGGAGGGGCTGGCGGCACCTGCAGGTCCCGGGAGCGGAGGCCCAAGCCGGCAGCGTGAGCGCGTCTTCTTCCGCATCTGAGAGAAGGCGTGGTGCTTTCGGGGAAAGAGGAGGTGAAAGGGCCCCGTCCGGGAAGCGCGTTCCAAGAGCTGAGGGTTGGGCGCCTCGTTCCGGGCTCCTAGGTGCCAGAGCCGCTTCTCTCTTCCCGGGACGGAGTGGGGCTTGCTGGGCCAAGGCGTTGACCTGAAGCAATCCCGTGGCAGGGGCTCGGCGGTTTCGTCGTGCGTTTCGGGCGAGCCTCCCAGCTCAGGGCGCCCCCAGGGACTTTGGTCTGCAGGCCGGCGACGCCGTCACGACCTCCCCGAGAGCCGGGTGTTCAGCTCGGGGCACGCCGAACTCAGGCTCAGGCGGGTTCGACTGAGCGCGGGCGCCCGGCTGAGGCAAGCGGGGCTGCCTTCAGAAGGCCTCCCGTGCCCTCACAACCAGTGTGTTTGCTCTGCCGTGGGTCCCACGTCAGGGTCGTGGCAGGGGCCGCTTCCGACGCCCTTGCCAAGTACTTCGCTGAGGCCGAGGTCGGGGGCCTACTTCTAGAACGGCCCCCGACCTGAGGCCCGGCAGGCAACCTCCCTTAGGCTTCCGCCACCCCCGCCGCGGCCAAGCGTTCTCTCTTCGCGAAAGAGGCCAGCTCGCGGCAAGGAGCTCGGCTTCAGGCTCGCTTCTCGGAGGTAAGGCTGTGCTGCTCCCTTGAGGTTTCCAGGCTAAGCGTTGAGAAGGCATCCTTCTCCGTGGAGCGACCAGTGTGTGGACGTGGGCCGGGATGGCGTGCCACCCTGCCTGTTTTCTCCCAGGGAGGTCGGGGGGCTTGACCTCACACAGGGCGTCCCATCCCCGGCTAGTCAGCAAACCGCTTCCCCGTGTAGGACATGAGGCGCCGGCCCGGGAGAGGCCGGCCCCACAGGCAGGGCGCTCGTGTCTCATGAAGCGCGCCCTTCCTCTCTCCTCCCCGCTTCTCTCTTCGCACTCATCTTTCCCTGGGCGGACGTTTTCCCGGCAGCACCGTGTTGCACGGGATCCAGGGGGGAGCTGTCTCCTCGGTTGCCGGGCCCGGGCGGGTGTCGACCTTGACTCCGCGAAGCCCGCTTTGGCCCTGGAGGGGCTGGCGGCACCCGCAGGTCCCGGGAGCGGAGGCCCAAGCCGGCAGCGTGAGCGCATCTTCTTCCGCATCTGAGAGAAGGCGTGGTGCTTTCGGGGAAAGGGGAGGTGAAAGGGCCCCGTCCGGGAAGCGCGTTCCAAGAGCTGAGGGTTGGGCGCCTCGCTCCGGGCTCCTAGGTGCCAGAGCCGCTTCTCTCTTCCCGGGACGGAGTGGGGCTTGCTGGGCCAATGCCTCGTCCTGAAGCCATCCCGTGGCAGGGGCTCGGCGGTTCCGCCGTGCGTTTCGGGCGAGCCTCCCAGCTCAGGGCGCCCCCAGAGACTTTGGCCTGCAGGCCGGCGTCGCCGTCAGGACCTCCCCGAGAGCAGGGTGTTCAGCTCAGGGCACGCCAAACTCAGGCTCAGGCGGGTTCGACTGAGGGCGGGCGCCCGGCTGAGGCAAGCGGGGCTGCCGTCAGAAGGCCTCCCGTGCCATGACAACCAGTGTGTTTGCTCTGCCGTGTGTCCCGCGTCAGGGTCGTGGCAGGAGCCGCTTCCGACGCCTTTGCCAAGTGCTTCCCTGAGGCCGAGGTCGGGGGCCTACTTCTAGAATGGCCCCCGACCTGAGGCCCGGCAGGCAACCTCCCTTAGGCTTCCGCCACCCCCGCCGCGGCCAAGCGTTCTCTCTTCGCGAAAGAGGCCAGCTCGTGGCAAGGAGCTCGGCTTCAGGCTCGCTTCTCGGAGGTAAGGCTGTGCTGCTCCCTCGAGTTTTCCATTCTAAGCGTTGAGAAGGCATCCTTCTCCGTGGAGCGACCAGTGTGTGGACGTGGGCCGGGATGGCGTGCCACCCTGCCTGTTTTCTCCCAGGGAGGTCGGGGGGCTTGACCTCACACAGGGCGTCCCATCCCCGGCTAGTCAGCAAACCGCTTCCCCGTGTAGGACATGAGGCGCCGGCCCGGGAGAGGCCGGCCCCACAGGCAGGGCGCTCGTATCTCATGAAGCGCGCCCTTCCTCTCTCCTCCCCGCTTCTCTCTTCGCACTCATCTTTCCCTGGGCGGACGTTTTCCCGGCAGCACCGTGTTGCACGGGATCCAGGGGGGAGCTGTCTCCTCGGTTGCCGGGCCCGGGCGGGTGTCGACCTTGACTCCGCGAAGCCCGCTGTGGCCCCGGAGGGGCTGGCGGCACCTGCAGGTCCCGGGAGCGGAGGCCCAAGCCGGCAGCGTGAGCGCGTCTTCTTCCGCATCTGAGAGAAGGCGTGGTGCTTTCGGGGAAAGAGGAGGTGAAAGGGCCCCGTCCGGGAAACGCGTTCCAAGAGCTGAGGGTTGGGCGCCTCGTTCCGGGCTCCTAGGTGCCAGAGCCGCTTCTCTCTTCCCGGGACGGAGTGGGGCTTGCTGGGCCAATGCCTCGTCCTGAAGCAATCCCGTGGCAGGGGCTCGGCGGTTTCGTCGTGCGTTTCGGGCGAGCCTCCCAGCTCAGGGCGCCCCCAGGGACTTTGGTCTGCAGGCCGGCGACGCCGTCACGACCTCCCCGAGAGCCGGGTGTTCAGCTCGGGGCACGCCGAACTCAGGCTCAGGCGGGTTCGACTGAGCGCGGGCGCCCGGCTGAGGCAAGCGGGGCTGCCTTCAGAAGGCCTCCCGTGCCCTCACAACCAGTGTGTTTGCTCTGCCGTGGGTCCCACGTCAGGGTCGTGGCAGGGGCCGCTTCCGACGCCCTTGCCAAGTACTTCGCTGAGGCCGAGGTCGGGGGCCTACTTCTAGAACGGCCCCCGACCTGAGGCCCGGCAGACAACCTCCCTTAGGCTTCCGCCACCCCCGCCGCGGCCAAGCGTTCTCTCTTCACGAAAGAGGCCAGCTCGCGGCAAGGAGCTCGGCTTCAGGCTCGCTTCTCGGAGGTAAGGCTGTGCTGCTCCCTCGAGGTTTCCAGGCTAAGCGTTGAGAAGGCATCCTTCTCCGTGGAGCGACGAGTGTGTGGACGTGGGCCGGGATGGCGTGCCACCCTGCCTGGTTTCTCCCATGGAGGTCGGGGGGCTTGACCTCACTCAGGGCGTTCAAGCCCCGGCGAGTCAGCAAACCGCTTCCCCGTGTAGGACGTGAGGCGCCGGCCCGACAGAGCCCGGCCCCACAGCCCGGGCGCTCGTGCCTCACGAAGCGCGCCCTTCCTCTCTCCTCCCCGCTTCTCTCTTCGCACTCATCTTTCCCTGGGCGGACGTTTTCCCGGCAGCACCGTGTTGCACGGGATCCAGGGGGGAGCTGTCTCCTCGGTTGCCAGGCCCGGGCGGGTGTCGACCTTGACTCCGCGAAGCCCGCTGTGGCCCCGGAGGGTCTGGCGGCACCCGCAGGTCCCGGGAGCGGAGGCCCAAGCCGGCAGCGTGAGCGCGTCTTCTTCCGCATCTGAGAGAAGGCGTGGTGCTTTCGGGGAACAGGGAGGTGAAAGGGCCCCGTCCGGGAAGCGCTTTCCAAGAGCTGAGGTTGGGCGCCTCGTTCCGGGCTCCTAGGTGCCAGAGCCGCTTCTCTCTTCCCGGGATGGAGTGGGGCTTGCTGGGCCAATGAGTCCTCCTGAAGCAATCCCGTGGCAGGGGCTCGGCGCTTCCCCCGTGCGTTTCGGGCGAGCCTCCCAGCTTAGTGCGCCGCAGGAGAGTTTGGCCTGCACGACGGCGTCGCCGTCACGACCTCCCCGAGAGCCAGGAGTTCAGCTCGGGGCACGCTGAACGCAGGCTCCGGCGGGTTCGACTGAGGGCGGGCGCCCGGCTGAGGCAAGCGGGGCTGCCGTCAGAAGGCCTCCCGTGCCCTCACAACCAGTGTGTTTGCTCTGCCGTGGGTCCCGCGTCAGGGTCGTGGCAGGAGCCGCTTCAGACGCCCTTGCGAAGTGCATCGCTGAGGCCGAGGTCGGGGGCCTACTTCTAGGACGGCCCCCGACCTGAGGCCCGGGAGGCAGCCTCCCTTAGGCTTCTGCCACCCCCGCCGCGGCCAAGCGTTCTCTCTTTGCCAAAGTGGCCTGCTCGCGGCAAGGAGCTCGGCTTCAGGCTCGCAACTCAGGGTAAGGCTGTGCTGCTCCCTCGAGGTTTCCAGGCTAAGCGTTGAGAAGGCATCCTTCTCCGTGGAGCGACGAGTGTGTGGACATGGGCCGGGATGGCGTGCCACCCTGCCTGGTTTCTCCCAGGGAGGTCGGGGGGCTTGACCTCAATTAGGGCGTCCAAGCCCCGGCGAGTCAGCAAACCACTTCGCCGTGTAGGACGTGAGGCGCCGGGCCGGGAGAGGCCGGCCCCACAGCCCGGGCGCTCGTGCCTCACGAAGCGCGCCCTTCCTCTCTCCTCCCCGCTTCTCTCTTCGCACTCATCTTTCCCTGGGCGGACGTGTTCCCGGCAGCACCGTGTTGCACGGGATCCAGGGGGGAGCTGTCTCCTCGGTTGCCAGGTCCGGGAGGGTGTTGACCTTGACTCCCCGAAGCCCGCTGTGGCCCCGGAGGTGCTGCTGGAACCCGCAGGTCCCGGGAGCGGAGGCCCAAGCCGGCAGCGTGAGCGCGTCTTCCTCCGCATCTGAGAGAAGGCGTGGTGCTCTCGGGGAACGGGGAGGTGAGAGGGCCCCGTCCGGGAAGCGCGTTCCAAGAGCTGAGGGTTGGGCGCCTCGTTCCGGGCTCCTAGGTGCCAGAGCCGCTTCTCTCTTCCCGGGACGGAGTGGGGCTTGCTGGGCCAATGCATCGTCCTGAAGCAATCCCGTGGCAGGGGCTCGGCGCTTCCCCCGTGTGTTTCGGGTGAGCCTCCCAGCTCAGGGCGCCCCCAGAGAGTTTGGCTTGCAGGCCGGCATCGCCGTCACGACCTCCCCGAGAGCCGGGTGTTCAGCTCGGGGCACGCAGAACTCAGGCTCCGGCGTTTTCGACTGAGGGCGGTGCCCGGCTGAGGCAAGCGGGGCTGCCGTCAGAAGGCCTCCCGTACCCTGACAACCAGTGTGCTTGCTCTGCCGTGGGTCCCGCGTCAGTGTCGTGGCAGGAGCCGCTTCCGACGCCCTTCCGAATTGCTTCGCTGAGTCCGAGGTCGGGGGCCTCCTAGGACGGCCCCCGACCTGAGGCCCGGCAGGCAGCCTCCCTTAGGCTTCCGCCACCCCCGCCCCGGCCAAGCGTTCTCTCTTCGCGAAAGAGTCCTGCTCGCGGCAAGGAGCTAGGCTTCAGGCTCGCTTCTCAGAGGTAAGGCTGTGCTGCTCCCTCGAGGTTTCCAGGCTAAGCGTTGAGAAGGCATCTTTCTCCGTGGAGCGACGAGTGTGTGGACGTGGACCTGGATGGCGTGCCACCCTGCCTGGTATCTCCCAGGGAGGTCGGGGGCTTGACATCACTCAGGGCGTCCACGCCCCGGCGAGTCAGCAAACCGCTTCCCCGTGTAGGACGTGAGGCGCTGGCCCGGGAGAGGCCGCCCCCACATCCCGGGCGCTCGTGCCTCACGAAGCGCGCCCTTCCTCTCTCCTCCCCGCTTCTCTCTTCGCACTCAACTTTCCCTGGGCGGACGTTTTCCCGGCAGCACCGTGTTGCACGGGATCCAGGGGGGAGCTGTCTCCTCGGTTGCCAGGCCCGGGCGGGTGTCGACCTTGACTCTGCGAAGCCCGCTGTGGCCCCGGAGGGGCTGGCGGCACCCGCAGGTCCCGGGAGCGGAGGCCCAAGCCGGCAGCGTGAGCGCGTCTTCCTCCGCATCTGAGAGAAGGCGTGGTGCTTTCTGGGAACGGGGAGGTGAAAGGGCCCCGTCCGGGAAGCGCTTTCCAAGAGCTGAGGGTTGGGCGCCTCGCTCCGGGCTCCTAGGTGCCAGAGCCGCTTCTCTCTTCCCGGGACGGAGTGGGGATTGCTGGGCCAATGCGTCGTCCTGAAGCAATCCCGTGGCAGGGGCTCGGCGCTTCCCCCGTGCGTTTCGGGCGAGCCTCCCAGCTCAGGGCGCCCCCAGAGTGTTTGGCCTGCAGGCCTGCGTCGCCGTCATGACCTCCCCGAGAGCCGGGTGTTCAGCTCGTGGCACGCCGAACTCAGGCTCCGGCGGGTTCGACTGAGGGCGGGCGCCTGGCTGAGGCAAGCGTGGCTGCCGTCAGAAGGCCTCCTGTGTCCTCACAACCAGTGTGTTTGCTCTGCCGTGGGTCCCGCGTCAGGGTCGTGGCAGGAGCCGCTTCCGACGCCCTTGCGAAATGCTTCGCTGAGGCCGAGGTCGGGGGCCTACTTCTAGGACGGCCCCCGTCCTGAGGCCCGGCAGGCAGCGTCCCTTAGGCTTCCGCCACCCCCACCGCGGCCAAGCATTCTCTCTTTGCCAAAGTGGCCTGCTCGCGGCAAGGAGCTCGACTTCAGGCTCGCATCTCGGAGGTAAGGCTGTGCTGCTCCCTCGAGGTTTCCAGGCTAAGCGTTGAGAAGGCATCATTCTCCGTGGAGCGACGAGTGTGTGGTCGTGGACCGGGATGGCGTTCCACCCTGCCTGGTATCTCCCAGGGAGGTCGGGGGGCTTGACCTCACTCAGGGCGTCCAAGCCCCGGCGAGTCAGCAAACCGCTTCCCCGTGTAGAACGTGAGGCACCGGGCCGGGAGAGGCCGGCCCCACAGCCCGGGCACTCGTGCCTCACGAAGCGCGCCCTTCCTCTCTCCTCCCCGCTTCTCTCTTCGCACTCATCTTTCCCTGGGCGGACGTTTTCCCGGTAGCACCGTGTTGCATGTGATCCAGGGGGGAGCTGCCTCCTGGTTGCCAGGCCCGGGCGGGTGTTGACCTTGACTCCACGAAGCCCGCTGTGGCCCCGGAAGGGCTGGCGGCACCCGCAGGTCCCGGCAGCGGAGGCCCAAGCCGGCAGCTTGAGCGGGTCTTCTTCCACATGAGAGAAGGCGTGGCGCTTTCGTGGAACGGGGAGGTGAAAGGGCCCCATCTGGGAAGCGCGTACCAAGAGCTGAGGGTTGGGCGCCTCGTTCCGGGCTCCTAGTTGCCAGAGCCGCTTCTCTCTTCCCGGGACGGAGTGGGGCTTGCTGGGCCAATGCGTCGTCCTGAAGCAATCCCGTGGCAGGGGCTCGGCGCTTCCCCCGTGTGTTTCGGGCGAGCCTCCCAGCTCAGGGCGCCCCCAGAGAGTTTGGCCTGCAGGCCGGCGTCGCCGTCTCTACCTCCCCGAGAGCCGGGTGTTCAGCTCGGGGCACGCCGAACTCAGGCTCAGGCGGGTTCGACTGAGGGCGGGCGCCCGGCTGAGGCAAGCGGGGCTGCCGTCAGAAGGCCTCCCGTGCCCTCACAACCAGTGTGTTTGCTCTGCCGTGGGTCCCGCGTCAGGGTCGTGGCAGGAGCCACTTCCGACGCCCTTGCCAAGTGCTACGCTGAGGCCGAGGTCGGGGGCCTACTTCTAGGATGGCCCCCGACCTGAGGCCCGCCAGGGAGCCACCCTTAGGCTTCCTACACCCTCGCCTTGGCCAAGCGTTCTCTCTTCGCGAAAGAGACCTGCTCGCGGCAGGGAGCTCGGCTTCAGGCTCGCTTCTCGGAGGTAAGGCTGTGCTGCTCCCTCGAGGTTTCCAGGCTAAGCGTTGAGAAGGCATCCTTCTCCGTGGAGCGACCAGTGTGTGGACGTGGGCCGGGATGGCGTGCCACCCTGCCTGTTTTCTCCCAGGGAGGTCGGGGGGCTTGACCTCACACAGGGCGTCCCATCCCCGGCTAGTCAGCAAACCGCTTCCCCGTGTAGGACATGAGGCGCCGGCCCGGGAGAGGCCGGCCCCACAGGCAGGGCGCTCGTGTCTCATGAAGCGCGCCCTTCCTCTCTCCTCCCCGCTTCTCTCTTCGCACTCATATTTCCCTGGGCGGACGTTTTCCCGGCAGCACCGTGTTGCACGGGATCCAGGGGGGAGCTGTCTCCTCGGTTGCCAGGCCCGGGCGGGTGTCGACCTTGACTCAGCGAAGCCCGCTGTGGCCCCCGAGCGGTTGGCAGCACCCGCAGGTCCCGGGAGCGGAGGCCCAAGCCGGCAGCGTGAGCGCGTCTTCTTAAGCATCTGAGAGAAGGCGTGGTGCTTTCGGGGAAAGAGGAGGTGAAAGGGCCCCGTCCGGGAAGCGCATTCCAAGAGCTGAGGGTTGGGTGCCTCGCTCCGGGCTCCTAGGTGCCAGAGCCGCTTCTCTCTTCCCGGGACGGAGTGGGGCTTGCTGGGCCAATGCGTCGTCCTGAAGCAATCCCGTGGCAGTGGCTCGGCAGTTTCGCCGTGCGTTTCGGGCGAGCCTCCCAGCTCAGGGCGCCCCCAGAGACTTTGGTCTGCAGGCCGGCGACGCCGTCACGACCTCCCTGAGAGCCGGGTGTTCAGCTCGGGGCACGCCGAACTCAGGCTCAGGCGGGTTCGACTGAGGGCGGGCGCCCGGCTGAGGCAAGCGGGGCTGCCGTCAGAAGGCCTCCCGTGCCCTCACAACTAGTGTGTTTGCTCTGCTGTGGGTCCCGCGTCAGGGTCCTGGCAGGAGCCGCTTCCGACGCCCTTGCCAAGTGCTTCGCTGAGGCCGAGGTCTGGGGCCTACTTCTAGAACGGCCCCCGACCTGAGGCCCGGCAGGCAACCTCCCTTAGGCTTCCGCCACCCCCGCCGCGGCCAAGTGTTCTCTCTTCGCGAAAGAGGCCAGCTCGCGGCAAGGAGCTAGGCTTCAGGCTCGCTTCTCGGAGGTAAGGCTGTGCTGCTCCCTCGAGGTTTCCAGGCTAAGCATTGAGAAGGCATTCTTCTCCGTGGAGCGATGAGTGTGTGGACGTGGGCCGGGATGGCGTGCCACCCTGCCTGTTTCCTCCCAGGGAGGTCGGGGGGCTTGACCTCACACAGGGCGTCCCATCCCCGGCTAGTCAGCAAACCGCTTCCCCGTGTAGGACGTGAGGCGTCGGCCCGGGAGATGCCAACTCCACAGCCCGGGCGCTCGTGCCTCACGAAGCGCACGCTTCCTCTCTCTTCCCCGCTTCTCTTTTCGCACTCATCTTTCCCTGGGCGGACGTTTTCCCGGCAGCACTCTTTTGCACGGGATCCAGGGGGAAGCTCTCTCCTCGGTTGCCAGGCCCGGGCGGGTGTCGACCATGACTCCACGAAGCCCGCTGTGGCCCCGGAGGGGCTGGCGGCACCCGCAGGTCCCGGGAGCGGAGGCCCAAGCCGGCAGCGTGAGCTCGTCTTCCTCCGCATCTGAGAGAAGGCGTGGTGCTTTCGGGGATGGGGAGGTGAAAGGGCCCTGTCTGGGAAGCGCGTTCCAAGAGCTGAGGGTTGGGCGCCTCGCTCCGGGCTCCTAGGTGAGAGAGCCGCTTCTCTCTTCCCGGGACGGAGTGGGGCTTGCTGGGCCAATGCCTCGTCCTGAAGCAATCCCGTGACAGGGGCTCGGCGCTTCCCCCGTGCATTTCAGGCGAGCCTCCCTGCTCAGGGCGCCCCCAGAGAGTTTGGCCTGCAGGCCGGTGTCGCCGTCACGACCTCCCCGAGTGCCGGGTGTTCAGCTCGGGGCACGCCGTACGCAGGCTCCGGCGGGTTCGAATGAGGGCGGGCGCCCGGCTGAGGCAAGCGGGGCTGCCGTCAGAAGGCCTCCCGTGCCCTCACAACCTGTGTGTTTGCTCTGCCGTGGGTCCCGCGTCAGGGTCGTGGGAGGAGCCACTTCCGACGCCCTTGCCAAGTGCTACGCTGAGGCCGAGGTCGGGGGCCTATTCTAGGATGGCCCCCGACCTGAGGCCCGCCAGGGAGCCTCCCTTAGGCTTCCTACACACTCGCCTTGGCCAAGCGTTCTCTCTTCGCGAAAGAGACCTGCTCGCGGCAGGGAGCTCGGCTTCAGGCTCGCTTCTCGGAGGTAAGGCTGTGCTGCTCCCTCGAGGTTTCCAGGCTAAGCGTTGAGAAGGCATCCTTCTCCGTGGAGCGACCAGTGTGTGGACGTGGGCCGGGATGGCGTGCCACCCTGCCTGTTTTCTCCCAGGGAGGTCGGGGGGCTTGACCTCACACAGGGCGTCCCAGCCCCGGGGAGTCAGCAAACCGCTTCCCCGTGTAGGACATGAGGCGCCGGCCCGGGAGAGGCCGTCCCCACCGGCCGGGCGCTCGTGTCTCATAAAGCGCGCCCTTCCTCTCTCCACCCCGCTTCTCTCTTCGCACTCATCTTTCCCTGGGCGGACGTTTTCCCGGCAGGACCGTGTTGCACGGGAACCAGGGGGGAACTGTCTCCTCGGTTGCCAGGCCCGGGCGGGTGTCGACCTTGACTCCACGAAGCCCGCTGTGGCCCCGGAGGGGCTGTCGGCACCCGCAGGTCCCGGGAGCGGAGGCCCAAGCCGGCAGCGTGAGCGCGTCTTCTTCCGCATCTGAGAGAAGGCGTGGTGCTTTCGGGGAACGGGGAGGTGAAAGGGCCCCGTCTGGGAAGCGCGTTCCAAGAGCTGAGGGTTGGGCGCCTCGCTCCGGGCTCCTAGGTGCCAGAGCCCCTTCTCTCTTCCCGGGACGGAGTGGGGCTTGCTGGGCCAATGCCTCGTCCTGAAGCCATCCCGTGGCAGGGGCTCGGCGGTTCCGCCGTGCGTTTCGGGCGAGCCTCCCAGCTCAGGGCGCCCCCAGAGACTTTGGCCTGCAGGCCGGCGTCGCCGCCACGACCTCCCCGAGAGCCGGGTGTTCAGCTCGGGGCACGCCGAACTCAGGCTCAAGCGGGTTCTACTGAGGGCGGGCGCCCGGCTGAGGCAAGCGGGGCTGCCGTCAGAAGGCCTCCCGTGCCCTGACAACCAGTGTGTTTGCTCTGCCGTGGGTCCCGCGTCAGGGTCGTGGCAGGAGCCGCTTCCGACGACCTTGCCAAGTGCTTCGCTGAGGCTGAGGTCGGGGGCCTACTTCTAGAACGGCCCCCGACCTGAGGCCCGGCAGGCAACCTCCCTTAGGCTTCCGCCACCCCCGCCGCGGCCAAGCGTTCTCTCTTCGCGAAAGAGGCCAGCTCGCGGCAAGGAGCTCGGCTTCAGGCTCGCTTCTCGGAGGTAAGGCTGTGCTGCTCCCTCGAGGTTTCCAGGCTAAGCGTTGAGAAGGCATCCTTCTCCGTGGAGCGACCAGTGTGTGGACGTGGGCCGGGATGGCGTGCCACCCTGCCTGTTTTCTCCCAGGGAGGTCGGGGGGCTTGACCTCACACAGGGCGTCCCATCCCCGGCTAGTCAGCAAACCGCTTCCCCGTGTAGGACATGAGGCGCCGGCCCGGGACAGGCCGGCCCCACAGGCAGGGCGCTCGTGTCTCATGAAGCGCGCCCTTCCTCTCTCCTCCCCTCTTCTCTCTTCGCACTCATCTTTCCCTGGGCGGACGTTTTCCCGGCAGCACCGTGTTGCACGGGATCCAGGGGGGAGCTGTCTCCTCGGTTGCCGGGCCCGGGCGGGTGTCGACCTTGACTCCGCGAAGCCCGCTGTGGCCCCGGAGGGGCTGGCGGCACCCGCAGGTCCCGGGAGCGGAGGCCCAAGCCGGCAGCGTGAGCGCGTCTTCTTCCGCATCTGAGAGAAGGCGTGGTGCTTTCGGGGAACGGGGAGGTGAAAGGGCCCCGTCCGGGAAGCGCGTTCCAAGAGCTGAGGGTTGGGCGCCTCGTTCCGGGCTCCTAGGTGCCAGAGCCGCTTCTCTCTTCCCGGGACGGAGTGGGGCTTGCTGGTCCAATGCGTCGTCCTGAAGCAATCCCGTGGCAGGGGCTAGGCGCTTCCCCCGTGCGTTTCGGGCGAGCCTCCCAGCTCAGGGCGCCCCCAGAGAGATTCGCCTGCAGGCCGGCGTCGCCGTCACGACCTCCGCGTGAGCCGGGTGTTCAGCTCGGGGCACGCCGAACGCAGGCTCCGGCGGGTTCGACTGAGGGCGGGCGCCCGGCTGAGGCAAGCGGGGCTGCCGTCAGAAGGCCTCCCGTGCCCTCACAACCAGTGTGTTTGCTCTGCCCTGGGTCCCGCGTCAGGGTCGTGGCAGGAGCCGCTTCCGACGCCCTTGCGAAGTGCTTCGCTGAGGCCGAGGTCGGGGGCCTACTTCTAGGACGGCCCCCGACCTGAGGCCCGGCAGGCAGCCTCCCTTAGGCTTCCTACACCCTATCCTTGGCCAAGCGTTCTCTCTTCGCGAAAGAGACCTGCTCTTGGTAGGGAGCTCGGCTTCAGGCTCGCTTGTCGGAGGTAAGGCTGTGCTGCTCCCTCGAGGTTTCCAGGCTAAGCGTTGAGAAGGCATCCTTCTCCGTGGAGCGACGAGTGTGTGGACGTGGGCCGGGATGGTGTGCCACCCTGCCTGGTTTCTCCCAGGGAGGTCGGGGGGCTTGACCTCACTCAGGGCGTCCCATCCCCGGCTAGTCAGCAAACCGCTTCCCCGTGTAGGACGTGAGGCGCCGGCCCGGCAGAGCCCGGCACCACAGCCCGGACGCTCGTGCCTCACGAAGCGCGCCCTTCCACTCTCCTCCCCGCTTCTCTCTTCGCACTCATCTTTCCCTGGGCGGACGTTTTCCCGGCAGCACCGTGTTGCACGGGATCCAGGGGGGAGCTGTCTCCTCGGTTGCCAGGCCCGGGCGGGTGTCGACCTTGACTCCGCGAAGCCCGCTGTGGCCCCGGAGGGGTTGGCGGCACCCGCAGGTCCCGGGAGCGGAGGCCAAGCCGGCAGCGTGAGCGCGTCTTCCTCCGCATCTGAGAGAAGGCGTGCTGCTTTCGGGTAACGGGGAGGTGAAAGGGCCCCTTCCGGGAAGCGCGTTCCAAGAGCTGAGGGTTGGGCGCCTCGTTCCGGGTTCCTAGGTGCCAGAGCCGCTTCTCTCTTCCCGGGACGGAGTGGGGCTTGCTGGGCCAATGCGTCGTCCTGAAGCAATACCGTAGCAGGGGCTCGGCGCTTCCCCCGTGTGTTTCGGGCGAGCCTCCCAGCTCAGGGCGCCCCCAGAGAGTTTGGCCTGCAGGCCGGCCTCGCAGTCATGACCTCCCCGAGAGTCGGGTGTTCAGCCCGGGGCACGCCGAACGCAGGCTCCGGCGGGTTCGACTGAGTTCGGGCGCCCGGCTAGGCAAGCGGGGCTGCCGTCAGAAGGCCTCCCGTGCCCTCACAACCAGTGTGTTTGCTCTGCCGTGGGTCCCGCGTCAGTGTCGTGGCAGGAGCCGCTTCCGACGCCCTTGCCAAGTGCTATGCTGAGGCCGAGGTCGGGGGCCTCGTTCTAGGACGGCCCCCGACCTGAGGCCCGGCAGGCAGCCACCCTTAGGCTTCCGCCACCCCCGCCGCGGCCAAGCGTTCTCTCTTTGCGAAAGTGGCCTGCTCGCGGCAAGGAGCTCGGCTTCAGGCTCGCGTCTCGAAGGTAAGGCTGTGCTGCTCCCTCGAGGTTTCCATTCTAAGCGTTGAGAAGGCATCCTTCTCCGTGGAGCGACCAGTGTGTGGACGTGGGCCGGGATGGCGTGCCACCCTGCCTGTTTTCTCCCAGGGAGGTCGGGGGGCTTGACCTCACACAGGGCGTCCCATCCCCGGCTAGTCAGCAAACCGCTTCTCCGTGTAGGACATGAGGCGCCGGCCTGGGAGAGGCCGGCCCCACAGGCAGGTCGCTCGTGTCTCATGAAGCGCACCCTTCCTCTCTCCTCCCCGCTTCTCTCTTCGCACTCATCTTTCCCTGGGCGGACGTTTTCCCGGCAGCACCGTGTTGCACGGGATCCAGGGGGGAGCTGTCTCCTCGGTTGCCGGGCCCGGGCGGGTGTCGACCTTGACTCCGCGAAGCCCGTTGTGGCCCCGGAGGGGCTGGCGGCACCCGCAGGTCCCGGGAGCGGAGGCCCAAGCTGGCAGCGTGAGCGCGTCTTCTTCCGCATCTGAGAGAAGGCGTGGTGCTTTCGGGGAAAGGGGAGGTGAAAGGGCCCCGTCCGGGAAGCGCGTTCCAAGAGCTGAGGGTTGGGCGCCTCGCTCCGGGCTCCTAGGTGCCAGAGCCGCTTCTCTCTTCCCGGGACGGAGTGGGGCTTGCTGGGCCAATGCGTCTTCCTGAAGCAATCCCGTGGCAGGGGCTCGGCGGTTTCGCCGTGCGTTTCGGGCGAGCCTCCCAGCTCAGGGCGCCCCCAGAGACTTTGGTCTGCAGGCCGGCGACGCCGTCACGACCTCCCCGAGAGCCGGGTGTTCAGCTCGGGGCACGCCGAACTCAGGCTCAGGCGGGTTCAACTTAGGGCGGGCGCCCGGCTGAGGCAAGCGGGGCTGCCGTCAGAAGGCCTCCCGTGCCCTCACAACCAGTGTGTTTGCTCTGCCTTGGGTCCCGAGTCAGGGTCGTGGCAGGAGCCGCTTCCGACGCCCTTGCCTAGTACTTCGCTGAGGCCGAGGTCGGGGGCCTACTTCTAGAAAGGCCCCCGACCTGAGGCCCGGCAGGCAACCTCCCTTAGGCTTCCGCCACCCCCGCCGCGGACAAGCGTTCTCTCTTCGCGAAAGAGGCCAGCTCGCGGCAAGGAACTCGGCTTCAGGCTCGCTTCTCGGAGGTAAGGCTGTGCTGCTCCCTCGAGGTTTCCATTCTAAGCGTTGAGAAGGCATCCTTCTCCGTGGAGCGACCAGTGTGTGGACGTGGGCCGGGATGGCGTGCCACCCTGCCTGGTTTCTCCCAGGGAGGTCGGGGGGCTTGACCTCACTCAGGGCGTCCAAGCCCTGGCGAGTCAGCAAACCGCTTCCCCGTGTAGGACGTGAGGCGACGGCCCGGCAGAGGCCGGCCCCACAGCCCGGGCGCTCGTGCCTCACGAAGCGCGCCCTTCCTCTCTCCTCCCCACTTCTCTCTTCGCACTCATCTTTCCCTGGGCGGACGTTTTCCCGGCAGCACCGTGTTGCACGGGATCCAGGGGGGAGCTGTCTCCTCGGTTGCCGGGCCCGGGCGGGTGTCGACCTTGACTCCGCGAAGCCCGCTGTGGCCCCGGAGGGGCTGGCGGCACCCGCAGGTCCCGGGAGCGGAGGCCCAAGCCGGCAGCGTGAGCGCGTCTTCTTCCGCATCTGAGAGAAGGCGTGGTGCTTTCGGGGAACGGGGAGGTGAAAGGGCCCCGTCTGGGAAGCGCGTTCCAAGAGCTGAGGGTTGGGCGCCTCGCTCCGGGCTCCTAGGTGCCAGAGCCGCTTCTCTCTTCCCGGGACGGAGTGGGGCTTGCTGGGCCAATGCGTCGTCCTGAAGCCATCCCGTGGCAGGGGCTCGGCGGTTCCGCCGTGCGTTTCGGGCGTGCCTCCCAGCTCAGGGCGCCCCCAGAGACTTTGGCCTGCAGGCCGGCGTCGCCGTCACGACCTCCCCGAGAGCCGGGTGTTCAGCTCGGGGCACGCCGAACTCAGGCTCAAGCGGGTTCTACTGAGGGCGGGCGCCCGGCTGAGGCAAGCGGGGCTGCCGTCAGAAGGCCTCCCGTGCCCTCACAACCAGTGTGTTTGCTCTGCCGTGGGTCCCGCGTCAGGGTCGTGGCAGGAGCCGCTTCCGACGCCCTTGCCAAGTGCTTCGCTGAGGCCGAGGTCGGGAGCCTACTTCTAGAACGGCCCCCGACCTGAGGCCCGGCAGGCAACCTCCCTTAGGCTTCCGCCACCCCCGACGCGGCCAAGCGTTCTCTCTTCGCGAAAGAGGCCAGCTCGCGGCAAGGAGCTCGGCTTCAGGCTCGCTTCTCGGAGGTAAGGCTGTGCTGCTCCCTCGAGGTTTCCAGGCTAAGCGTTGAGAAGGCATCCTTCTCCGTGGAGCGACCAGTGTGTAGACATGGGCCGGGATGGCGTGCCACCCTGCCTGTTTTCTCCCAGGGAGGTCGGGGGGCTTGACCTCACACAGGGCGTCCCATCCCCGGCTAGTCAGCAAACCGCTTCCCCGTGTAGGACATGAGGCGCCGGCCCGGGAGGGGCCGGCCCCACAGGCAGGGCGCTCGTGTCTCATGAAGCGCGCCCTTCCTCTCTCCTCCCCGCTTCTCTCTTCGCACTCATCTTTCCCTGGGCGGACGTTTTCCCGGCAGCACCGTGTTGCACGGGATCCAGGGGGGAGCTGTCTCCTCGGTTGCCGGGCCCGGGCGGGTGTCGACCTTGACTCCGCGAAGCCCGCTTTGGCCCTGGAGGGGCTGGCGGCACCCGCAGGTCCCGGGAGCGGAGGCCCAAGCCGGCAGCGTGAGCGCGTCTTCTTCCGCATCTGAGAGAAGGCGTGGTGCTTTCGGGGAAAGGGGAGGTGAAAGGGCCCCGTCCGGGAAGCGCGTTCCAAGAGCTGAGGGTTGGGCGCCTCGCTCCGGGCTCCTAGGTGCCAGAGCCGCTTCTCTCTTCCCGGGACGGAGTGGGGCTTGCTGGGCCAATGCCTCGTCCTGAAGCCATCCCGTGGCAGGGGCTCGGCGGTTCCGCCGTGCGTTTCGGGCGAGCCTCCCAGCTCAGGGCGCCCCCAGAGACTTTGGCCTGCAGGCCGGCGTCGCCGTCAGGACCTCCCCGAGAGCAGGGTGTTCAGCTCAGGGCACGCCAAACTCAGGCTCAGGCGGGTTCGACTGAGGGCGGGCGCCCGGCTGAGGCAAGCGGGGCTGCCGTCAGAAGGCCTCCCGTGCCCTCACAACCAGTGTGTTTGCTCTGCCGTGGGTCCCGCGTCAGGGTCGTGGCAGGAGCCGCTTCCGACGCCCTTGCCAAGTACTTCGCTGAGGCCGAGGTCGGGGGCCTACTTCTAGAAAGGCCCCCGACCTGAGGCCCGGCAGGCAACCTCCCTTAGGCTTCCGCCACCCCCGCCGCGGCCAAGCGTTCTCTCTTCGCGAAAGAGGCCAGCTCGCGGCAAGGAGCTCGGCTTCAGGCTCGCTTCTCGGAGGTAAGGCTGTGCTGCTCCCTCGAGTTTTCCATTCTAAGCGTTGAGAAGGCATCCTTCTCCGTGGAGCGACCAGTGTGTGGACGTGGGCCGGGATGGCGTGCCACCCTGCCTGGTTTCTCCCAGGGAGGTCGGGGGGCTTGACCTCACACAGGGCGTCCCATCCCCGGCTAGTCAGCAAACCGCTTCCCCGTGTAGGACATGAGGCGCCGGCCCGGGAGAGGCCGGCCCCACAGGCAGGGCGCTCGTATCTCATGAAGCGCGCCCTTCCTCTCTCCTCCCCGCTTCTCTCTTCGCACTCATCTTTCCCTGGGCGGACGTTTTCCCGGCAGCACCGTGTTGCACGGGATCCAGGGGGGAGCTGTCTCCTCGGTTGCCGGGCCCGGGCGGGTGTCGACCTTGACTCCGCGAAGCCCGCTGTGGCCCCGGAGGGGCTGGCGGCACCCGCAGGTCCCGGGAGCGGAGGCCCAAGCCGGCAGCGTGAGCGCGTCTTCTTCCGCATCTGAGAGAAGGCGTGGTGCTTTCGGGGAACGGGGAGGTGAAAGGGCCCCGTCTGGGAAGCGCGTTCCAAGAGCTGAGGGTTGGGCGCCTCGCTCCGGGCTCCTAGGTGCCAGAGCCGCTTCTCTCTTCCCGGGACGGAGTGGGGCTTGCTGGGCCAATGCGTCGTCCTGAAGCCATCCCGTGGCAGGGGCTCGGCGGTTCCGCCGTGCGTTTCGGGCGTGCCTCCCAGCTCAGGGCGCCCCCAGAGACTTTGGCCTGCAGGCCGGCGTCGCCGTCACGACCTCCCCGAGAGCCGGGTGTTCAGCTCGGGGCACGCCGAACTCAGGCTCAAGCGGGTTCGACTGAGCGCGGGCGCCCGGCTGAGGCAAGCGGGGCTGCCGTCAGAAGGCCTCCCGTGCCCTCACAACCAGTGTGTTTGCTCTGCCGTGGGTCCCGCGTCAGGGTCGTGGCAGGAGCCGCTTCCGACGCCCTTGCCAAGTTCTTCGCTGAGGCCGAGGTCGGGAGCCTACTTCTAGAACGGCCCCCGACCTGAGGCCCGGCAGGCAACCTCCCTTAGGCTTCCGCCACCCCCGACGCGGCCAAGCGTTCTCTCTTCGCGAAAGAGGCCAGCTCGCGGCAAGGAGCTCGGCTTCAGGCTCACTTCTCGGAGGTAAGGCTGTGCTGCTCCCTCGAGGTTTCCAGGCTAAGCGTTGAGAAGGCATCCTTCTCCGTGGAGCGACCAGTGTGTGGACGTGGGCCGGGATGGCGTGCCACCCTGCCTGTTTTCTCCCAGGGAGGTCGGGGGGCTTGACCTCACACAGGGCGTCCCATCCCCGGCTAGTCAGCAAACCGCTTCCCCGTGTAGGACATGAGGCGCCGGCCCGGGAGGGGCCGGCCCCACAGGCAGGGCGCTCGTGTCTCATGAAGCGCGCCCTTCCTCTCTCCTCCCCGCTTCTCTCTTCGCACTCATCTTTCCCTGGGCGGACGTTTTCCCGGCAGCACCGTGTTGCACGGGATCCAGGGGGGAGCTGTCTCCTCGGTTGCCGGGCCCGGGCGGGTGTCGACCTTGACTCCGCGAAGCCCGCTTTGGCCCTGGAGGGGCTGGCGGCACCCGCAGGTCCCGGGAGCGGAGGCCCAAGCCGGCAGCGTGAGCGCGTCTTCTTCCGCATCTGAGAGAAGGCGTGGTGCTTTCGGGGAAAGGGGAGGTGAAAGGGCCCCGTCCGGGAAGCGCGTTCCAAGAGCTGTGGGTTGGGCGCCTCGCTCCGGGCTCCTAGGTGCCAGAGCCGCTTCTCTCTTCCCGGGACGGAGTGGGGCTTGCTGGGCCAATGCCTCGTCCTGAAGCCATCCCGTGGCAGGGGCTCGGCGGTTCCGCCGTGCGTTTCGGGCGAGCCTCCCAGCTCAGGGCGCCCCCAGAGACTTTGGCCTGCAGGCCGGCGTCGCCGTCAGGACCTCCCCGAGAGCAGGGTGTTCAGCTCAGGGCACACCAAACTCAGGCTCAGGCGGGTTCGACTGAGGGCGGGCGCCCGGCTGAGGCAAGCGGGGCTGCCGTCAGAAGGCCTCCCGTGCCATGACAACCAGTGTGTTTGCTCTGCCGTGTGTCCCGTGTCAGGGTCGTGGCAGGAGCCGCTTCCGACGCCTTTGCCAAGTGCTTCCCTGAGGCCGAGGTCGGGGGCCTACTTCTAGAACGGCCCCCGACCTGAGGCCCGGCAGGCAACCTCCCTTAGGCTTCCGCCACCCCCGCCGCGGCCAAGCGTTCTCTCTTCGCGAAAGAGGCCAGCTCGCGGCAAGGAGCTCGGCTTCAGGCTCGCTTCTCGGAGGTAAGGCTGTGCTGCTCCCTCGAGGTTTCCAGGCTAAGCGTTGAGAAGGCATCCTTCTCCGTGGAGCGACCAGTGTGTGGACGTGGGCCGGGATGGCGTGCCACCCTGCCTGTTTTCTCCCAGGGAGGTCGGGGGGCTTGACCTCACACAGGGCGTCCCATCCCCGGCTAGTCAGCAAACCGCTTCTCCGTGTAGGACATGAGGCGCCGGCCTGGGAGAGGCCGGCCCCACAGGCAGGTCGCTCGTGTCTCATGAAGCGCACCCTTCCTCTCTCCTCCCCGCTTCTCTCTTCGCACTCATCTTTCCCTGGGCGGACGTTTTCCCGGCAGCACCGTGTTGCACGGGATCCAGGGGGGAGCTGTCTCCTCGGTTGCCAGGCCCGGGCGGGTGTCGACCTTGACTCCGCGAAGCGCGCTGTGGCCCCGGAGGGGCTGGCGGCACCCGCAGGTCCCGGGAGCGGAGGCCCAAGCCGGCAGCGTGAGCGCGTCTTCTTCCGCATCTGAGAGAAGGCGTGCTGCTTTCGGGGAAAGGGGAGGTGAAAGGGCCCCGTCCGGGAAGCGCGTTCCAAGAGCTGAGGGTTGGGCGCCTCGCTCCGGGCTCCTAGGTGCCAGAGCCGCTTCTCTCTTCCCGGGACGGAGTGGGGCTTGTTGGGCCAATGCGTCGTCCTGAAGCAATCCCGTGGCAGGGGCTCGGCGGTTTCGCCGTGCGTTTCGGGCGAGCCTCCCAGCTCAGGGCGCCCCCAGAGACTTTGGTCTGCAGGCCGGCGACGCCGTCACGACCTCCCCGAGAGCCGGGTGTTCAGCTCGGGGCACGCCGAACTCAGGCTCAGGCGGGTTCGACTTAGGGCGGGCGCCCGGCTGAGGCAAGCGGGGCTGCCGTCAGAAGGCCTCCCGTGCCCTCACAACCAGTGTGTTTGCTCTGCCGTGGGTCCCGTGTCAGGGTCGTGGCAGGAGCCGCTTCCGACGCCCTTGCCAAGTACTTCGCTGAGGCCGAGGTCGGGGGCCTACTTCTAGAAAGGCCCCCGACCTGAGGCCCGGCAGGCAACCTCCCTTAGGCTTCCGCCACCCCCGCCGCGGCCAAGCGTTCTCTCTTCGCGAAAGAGGCCAGCTCGCGGCAAGGAGCTCGGCTTCAGGCTCGCTTCTCGGAGGTAAGGCTGTGCTGCTCCCTCGAGTTTTCCATTCTAAGCGTTGAGAAGGCATCCTTCTCCGTGGAGCGACCAGTGTGTGGACGTGGGCCGGGATGGCGTGCCACCCTGCCTGTTTTCTCCCAGGGAGGTCGGGGGGCTTGACCTCACACAGGGCGTCCCATCCCCGGCTAGTCAGCAAACCGCTTCCCCGTGTAGGACATGAGGCGCCGGCCCGGGAGAGGCCGGCCCCACAGGCAGGGCGCTCGTATCTCATGAAGCGCGCCCTTCCTCTCTCCTCCCCGCTTCTCTCTTCGCACTCATCTTTCCCTGGGCGGACGTTTTCCCGGCAGCACCGTGTTGCACGGGATCCAGGGGGGAGCTGTCTCCTCGGTTGCCGGGCCCGGGCGGGTGTCGACCTTGACTCCGCGAAGCCCGCTGTGGCCCCGGAGGGGCTGGCGGCACCTGCAGGTCCCGGGAGCGGAGGCCCAAGCCGGCAGCGTGAGCGCGTCTTCTTCCGCATCTGAGAGAAGGCGTGGTGCTTTCGGGGAAAGAGGAGGTGAAAGGGCCCCGTCCGGGAAGCGCGTTCCAAGAGCTGAGGGTTGGGCGCCTCGTTCCGGGCTCCTAGGTGCCAGAGCCGCTTCTCTCTTCCCGGGACGGAGTGGGGCTTGCTGGGCCAAGGCGTTGACCTGAAGCAATCCCGTGGCAGGGGCTCGGCGGTTTCGTCGTGCGTTTCGGGCGAGCCTCCCAGCTCAGGGCGCCCCCAGGGACTTTGGTCTGCAGGCCGGCGACGCCGTCACGACCTCCCCGAGAGCCGGGTGTTCAGCTCGGGGCACGCCGAACTCAGGCTCAGGCGGGTTCGACTGAGCGCGGGCGCCCGGCTGAGGCAAGCGGGGCTGCCTTCAGAAGGCCTCCCATGCCCTCACAACCAGTGTGTTTGCTCTGCCGTGGGTCCCACGTCAGGGTCGTGGCAGGGGCCGCTTCCGACGCCCTTGCCAAGTACTTCGCTGAGGCCGAGGTCGGGGGCCTACTTCTAGAACGGCCCCCGACCTGAGGCCCGGCAGGCAACCTCCCTTAGGCTTCCGCCACCCCCGCCGCGGCCAAGCGTTCTCTCTTCACGAAAGAGGCCAGCTCGCGGCAAGGAGCTCGGCTTCAGGCTCGCTTCTCGGAGGTAAGGCTGTGCTGCTCCCTCGAGGTTTCCAGGCTAAGCGTTGAGAAGGCATCCTTCTCCGTGGAGCGACGAGTGTGTGGACGTGGGCCGGGATGGCGTGCCACCCTGCCTGGTTTCTCCCAGGGAGGTCGGGGGGCTTGACCTCACTCAGGGCGTTCAAGCCCCGGCGAGTCAGCAAACCGCTTCCCCGTGTAGGACGTGAGGCGCCGGCCCGGCAGAGCCCGGCCCCACAGCCCGGGCGCTCGTGCCTCACGAAGCGCGCCCTTCCTCTCTCCTCCCCGCTTCTCTCTTCGCACTCATCTTTCCCTGGGCGGACGTTTTCCCGGCAGCACCGTGTTGCACGGGATCCAGGGGGGAGCTGTCTCCTCGGTTGCCAAGCCCGGGCGGGTGTCGACCTTGACTCCGCGAAGCCCGCTGTGGCCCCGGAGGGGCTGGCGGCACCCGCAGGTCCCGGGAGCGGAGGCCCAAGCCGGCAGCGTGAGCGCGTCTTCTTCCGCATCTGAGAGAAGGCCTGGTGCTTTCGGGGAACGGGGAGGTGAAAGGGCCCCGTCCGGGAAGCGCGTTCCAAGAGCTGAGGGTTGGGCGCCTCGTTCCGGGCTCCTAGGTGCCAGAGCCGCTTCTCTCTTCCCGGTACGGAGTGGGGCTTGCTGGGCCAATGCGTCGTCCTGAAGCAATCCCGTGGCAGGGGCTCGGCGCTTCCCCCGTGCGTTTCGGGCGAGCCTCCCAGCTCAGGGTGCCCCCAGAGACTTTGGCCTGCAGGCCGGCGTCGCCGTCACGACCTCCCCGAGAGCCGGGTGTTCAGCTCGGGGCACGCCGTACGCAGGCTACGGCGGGTTCGACTGAGGGCAGGCGCCCGGCTGAGGCAAGCGGGGCTGTCGTCAGAAGGCCTCCCGTGCCCTCACAACCTGTGTGTTTGCTCTGCCGTGGGTCCCGCGTCAGGGTCGTGGCAGGAGCCACTTCCGACGCCCTTGCCAAGTGCTACGCTGAGGCCGAGGTCGGGGGCCTACTTCTAGGATGGCCCCCGACCTGAGGCCCGCCAGGGAGCCACCCTTAGGCTTCCTACACCCTCGCCTTGGCCAAGCGTTCTCTCTTCGCGAAAGAGACCTGCTCGCGGCAGGGAGCTCGGCTTCAGGCTCGCTTCTCGGAGGTAAGGCTGTGCTGCTCCCTCGAGGTTTCCAGGCTAAGCGTTGAGAAGGCATCCTTCTCCGTGGAGCGACCAGTGTGTGGACGTGGGCCGGGATGGCGTGCCACCCTGCCTGTTTTCTCCCAGGGAGGTCGGGGGGCTTGACCTCACACAGGGCGTCCCATCCCCGGCTAGTCAGCAAACCGCTTCCCCGTGTAGGACATGAGGCGCCGGCCCGGGAGAGGCCGGCCCCACAGGCAGGGCGCTCGTGTCTCATGAAGCGCGCCCTTCCTCTCTCCTCCCCGCTTCTCTCTTCGCACTCATCTTTCCCTGGGCGGACGTTTTCCCGGCAGCACCGTGTTGCACGGGATCCAGGGGGGAGCTGTCTCCTCGGTTGCCGGGCCCGGGCGGGTGTCGACCTTGACTCCGCGAAGCCCGCTTTGGCCCTGGAGGGGCTGGCGGCACCCGCAGGTCCCGGGAGCGGAGGCCCAAGCCGGCAGCGTGAGCGCGTCTTCTTCCGCATCTGAGAGAAGGCGTGGTGCTTTCGGGGAAAGGGGAGGTGAAAGGGCCCCGTCCGGGAAGCGCGTTCCAAGAGCTGAGGGTTGGGCGCCTCGCTCCGGGCTCCTAGGTGCCAGAGCCGCTTCTCTCTTCCCGGGACGGAGTGGGGCTTGCTGGGCCAATGCCTCGTCCTGAAGCCATCCCGTGGCAGGGGCTCGGCGGTTCCGCCGTGCGTTTCGGGCGAGCCTCCCAGCTCAGGGCGCCCCCAGAGACTTTGGCCTGCAGGCCGGCGTCGCCGTCAGGACCTCCCCGAGAGCAGGGTGTTCAGCTCAGGGCACGCCAAACTCAGGCTCAGGCGGGTTCGACTGAGGGCGGGCGCCCGGCTGAGGCAAGCGGGGCTGCCGTCAGAAGGCCTCCCGTGCCATGACAACCAGTGTGTTTGCTCTGCCGTGTGTCCCGCGTCAGGGTCGTGGCAGGAGCCGCTTCCGACGCCTTTGCCAAGTGCTTCCCTGAGGCCGAGGTCGGGGGCCTACTTCTAGAATGGCCCCCGACCTGAGGCCCGGCAGGCAACCTCCCTTAGGCTTCCGCCACCCCCGCCGCGGCCAAGCGTTCTCTCTTCGCGAAAGAGGCCAGCTCGTGGCAAGGAGCTCGGCTTCAGGCTCGCTTCTCGGAGGTAAGGCTGTGCTGCTCCCTCGAGTTTTCCATTCTAAGCGTTGAGAAGGCATCCTTCTCCGTGGAGCGACCAGTGTGTGGACGTGGGCCGGGATGGCGTGCCACCCTGCCTGTTTTCTCCCAGGGAGGTCGGGGGGCTTGACCTCACACAGGGCGTCCCATCCCCGGCTAGTCAGCAAACCGCTTCCCCGTGTAGGACATGAGGCGCCGGCCCGGGAGAGGCCGGCCCCACAGGCAGGGCGCTCGTGTCTCATGAAGCGCGCCCTTCCTCTCTCCTCCCCGCTTCTCTCTTCGCACTCATCTTTCCCTGGGCGGACGTTTTCCCGGCAGCACCGTGTTGCACGGGATCCAGGGGGGAGCTGTCTCCTCGGTTGCCAAGCCCGGGCGGGTGTCGACCTTGACTCCGCGAAGCCCGCTGTGGCCCCGGAGGGGCTGGCGGCACCCGCAGGTCCCGGGAGCGGAGGCCCAAGCCGGCAGCGTGAGCGCGTCTTCTTCCGCATCTGAGAGAAGGCCTGGTGCTTTCGGGGAACGGGGAGGTGAAAGGGCCCCGTCCGGGAAGCGCGTTCCAAGAGCTGAGGGTTGGGCGCCTCGTTCCGGGCTCCTAGGTGCCAGAGCCGCTTCTCTCTTCCCGGGACGGAGTGGGGCTTGCTGGGCCAAGGCGTCGTCCTGAAGCAATCCCGTGGCAGGGGCTCGGCGCTTCCCCCGTGCGTTTCGGGCGAGCCTCCCAGCTCAGGGTGCCCCCAGAGACTTTGGCCTGCAGGCCGGCGTCGCCGTCACGACCTCCCCGAGAGCCGGGTGTTCAGCTCGGGGCACGCCGTACGCAGGCTACGGCGGGTTCGACTGAGGGCAGGCGCCCGGCTGAGGCAAGCGGGGCTGTCGTCAGAAGGCCTCCCGTGCCCTCACAACCTGTGTGTTTGCTCTGCCGTGGGTCCCGCGTCAGGGTCGTGGCAGGAGCCACTTCCGACGCCCTTGCCAAGTGCTACGCTGAGGCCGAGGTCGGGGGCCTACTTCTAGGATGGCCCCCGACCTGAGGCCCGCCAGGGAGCCACCCTTAGGCTTCCTACACCCTCGCCTTGGCCAAGCGTTCTGTCTTCGCGAAAGAGACCTGCTCGCGGCAGGGAGCTCGGCTTCAGGCTCGCTTCTCGGAGGTAAGGCTGTGCTGCTCCCTTGAGGTTTCCAGGCTAAGCGTTGAGAAGGCATCCTTCTCCGTGGAGCGACCAGTGTGTGGACGTGGGCCGGGATGGCGTGCCACCCTGCCTGTTTTCTCCCAGGGAGGTCGGGGGCTTGACCTCACACAGGGCGTCCCATCCCCGGCTAGTCAGCAAACCGCTTCCCCGTGTAGGACATGAGGCGCCGGCCCGGGAGAGGCCGGCCCCACAGGCAGGGCGCTCGTGTCTCATGAAGCGCGCCCTTCCTCTCTCCTCCCCGCTTCTCTCTTCGCACTCATCTTTCCCTGGGCGGACGTTTTCCCGGCAGCACCGTGTTGCACGGGATCCAGGGGGGAGCTGTCTCCTCGGTTGCCGGGCCCGGGCGGGTGTCGACCTTGACTCCGCGAAGCCCGCTGTGGCCCTGGAGGGGCTGGCGGCACCCGCAGGTCCCAGGAGCGGAGGCCCAAGCCGGCAGCGTGAGCGCGTCTTCTTCCGCATCTGAGAGAAGGCGTGGTGCTTTCGGGGAAAGAGGAGGTGAAAGGGCCCCGTCCGGGAAGCGCGTTCCAAGAGCTGAGGGTTGGGCGCCTCGTTCCGGGCTCCTAGGTGCCAGAGCCGCTTCTCTCTTCCCGGGACGGAGTGGGGCTTGCTGGGCCAAGGCGTCGTCCTGAAGCAATCCCGTGGCAGGGGCTCGGCGGTTTCGCCGTGCGTTTCGGGCGAGCCTCCCAGCTCAGGGCGCCCCCAGAGACTTTGGTCTGCAGGCCGGCGACGCCGTCACGACCTCCCCGAGAGCCGGGTGTTCAGCTCGGGGCACGCCGAACTCAGGCTCAGGCGGGTTCGACTGAGGGCGGGCGCCCGGCTGAGGCAAGCGGGGCTGCCGTCAGAAGGCCTCCCGTGCCATGACAACCAGTGTGTTTGCTCTGCCGTGGGTCCCGCGTCAGGGTCGTGGCAGGAGCCGCTTCCGACGCCTTTGCCAAGTGCTTCCCAGAGGCCGAGGTCGGGGGTCTACTTCTAGAACTGCCCCCGACCTGAGGCCCGGCAGGCAACCTCCCTTAGGCTTCCGCCACCCCCGCCGCGGCCAAGCGTTCTCTCTTCGCGAAAGAGGCCAGCTCGTGGCAAGGAGCTCGGCTTCAGGCTCGCTTCTCGGAGGTAAGGCTGTGCTGCTCCCTCGAGGTTTCCAGGCTAAGCGTTGAGAAGGCATCCTTCTCCGTGGAGCGACGAGTGTGTGGACGTGGGCCGGGATGGCGTGCCACCCTGCCTGTTTTCTCCCAGGGAGGTCGGGGGGCTTGACCTCACTCAGGGCGTCCAAGCCCTGGCGAGTCAGCAAACCGCTTCCCCGTGTAGGACGTGAGGCGCCGGCCCGGCAGAGCCCGGCCCCACAGCCCGGGCGCTCGTGCCTCACGAAGCGCGCCCTTCCTCTCTCCTCCCCGCTTCTCTCTTCGCACTCATCTTTCCCTGGGCGGACGTTTTCCCGGCAGCACCGTGTTGCACGGGATCCAGGGGGGAGCTGTCTCCTCGGTTGCCGGGCCCGGGCGGGTGTCGACCTTGACTCCGCGAAGCCCGCTGTGGCCCCGGAGGGGCTGGCGGCACCCGCAGGTCCCGGGAGCGGAGGCCCAAGCCGGCAGCGTGAGCGCGTCTTCTTCCGCATCTGAGAGAAGGCGTGGTGCTTTCGGGGAACGGGGAGGTGAAAGGGCCCCGTCTGGGAAGCGAGTTCCAAGAGCTGAGGGTTGGGCGCCTCGCTCCGGGCTCCTAGGTGCCAGAGCCGCTTCTCTCTTCCCGGGACGGAGTGGGGCTTGCTGGGCCAATGCGTCGTCCTGAAGCAATCCCGTGGCAGGGGCTCGGCGGTTCCGCCGTGCGTTTCGGGCGAGCCTCCCAGCTCAGGGCGCCCCCAGAGACTTTGACCTGCACCCCGGCGTCGCCGTCACGACCTCCCCGAGAGCCGGGTGTTCAGCTCGGGGCACGCCGAACGCAGGCTCCGGCGGGTTCGACTGAGGGCCGGCGCCCGGCTGAGGCAAGCGGGGCTGCCGTCAGAAGGCCTCCCGTGCCCTCACAACCAGTGTGTTTGCTCTGCCGTGGGTCCCGCGTCAGGGTCGTGGCAGGAGCCGCTTCCGACGCCCTTGCCAAGTGCTTCGCTGAGGCCGAGGTCGGGGGAATACTTCTAGGACGTCCCCCGACCTGAGACCCGGCAGGCAGCCTCCCTTAGGCTTCCCCCACCCCCGCCGCGGTCAAGCGTTCTCTCTTCGCGAAAGAGACCTGCTCTTGGTAGGGAGCTCGGCTTCAGGCTCGCTTGTCGGAGGTAAGGCTGTGTTGCTCCCTCGAGGTTTCCAGGCTAAGCGTTGAGAATGCATCCTTCTCCATGGAGCGACGAGTGTGTGGACGTGGGCCGGGATGGCGTGCCACCCTGCCTGGTTTCTCCCAGGGAGGTCGGGGGGCTTGACCTCTCTCAGGGCGTCCAAGCCCCGGCGAGTCAACAAACCGCTTCCCCGTGTAGGACGTGAGGCTCCGGGCCGGGAGAGGCCGGCTCCACAGCCCGGGCGCTCGTGCCTCATGAATCGCGCCCTTCCTCTCTCCTCCCCGCTTCTCTCTTCGCACTCATCTTTCCCTGGGCGGACGTTTTCCCGGCAGCACCGTGTTGCACGGGATCCAGGGGGAAGCTCTCTCCTCGGTTGCCAGGCCCGGGCGGGTGTCGACCTTGACTCCACGAAGCCCGCTGTGGCCCCGGAGGCGCTGGCGGCACCCGCAGGTCCCGGGAGCGGAGGACCAAGCCGAGGCGTGAGGGCGTCTTCCTCTGCATCTGAGAGAAGGCGTGGTGCTTTCGGGGATGGGGAGGTGAAAGGGCCCCATCTGGGAAGCGCGTTCCAAGAGCTGAGGGTTGGGCGCCTCGCTCCGGGCTCCTAGGTGCCAGAGCCGCTTCTCTCTTCCCGGGACGGAGTGGGGCTTGCTGGGCCAATGCGTCGTCCTGAAGCAATCCCGTGGCAGGGGCTCGGCGCTTCCCCCGTGCGTTTCGGGCGAGCCTCCAAGCTCAGGGCACCCCCAGAGTGTTTGGCCTGCAGGCCGGCGTCGCCGTCACGACCTCCCCGAGAACCGGGTGTTCAGCTTGGGGCATGCCATACGCAGGCTCCGGCGGGTTCGACTGAGGGCGGGCGCACGGCTGAGGCAAGCGGGGCTGCCGTCAGAAGGCCTCCCGTGCCCTCACAACCTGTGTGTTTGCTCTTCCGTGGGTCCCGCGTCAGGGTCGTGGCAGGAGCCGCTTCCGACGCCCTTGCCAAGTGCTACGCTGAGGCCGAGGTCGGGGGCCTACTTCTAGGATGGCCCCCGACCTGAGGCCCGCCAGGGAGCCTCCCTTAGGCTTCCTACACCCTCGCCTTGGCCAAGCGTTCTCTCTTCGCGAAAGAGACCTGCTCGCGGCAGGGACCTCGGCTTCAGGCTCGCTTCTCGGAGGGAAGGCTGTGCTGCTCCCTCGAGGTTTCCAGGCTAAGCGTTGAGAAGGCATCCTTCAACGTGGAGCGACGAGTGTGTGGACGATTGCCGGGATGGCGTGTCACCCTGCCTGGTATCTCCCAGGGAGGTCGGGGGGCTTGACCTCACTCAGGGCGTCCAAGCCTCGGCGAGTCAGCAAACCGCTTCCCCGTGTAGGACGTGAGGCGCCGGCCCGGGAGAGGCCGGCCCCACCGGCCGGGCGCTCGTGACTCATGAAGCGCGCCCTTCCTCTCTCCTCCCCGCTTCTCTCTTCGCACTCAGCTTTCCCTGGGCGGACGTTTTCCCGGCAGCACCGTGTTGCACGGGATCTAGGGGGGAGCTGTCTCCTCGGTTGCCAGGCACGGGCGGGTGTCGACCTTGACTCCTTACCCGCTGTGGCCCTGGATGGGCTGGCGGCACCCGCAGATCCCAGGAGCGGAGGCCCAAGCCGGCAGCGTGAGCGCGTCTTCTCCCGCATCTGAGAGAAGGCGTGCTGCTTTCGGGGAACGGGGAGGTGAAAGGGCCCCGTCCGGGTAGCGCGTTCCAAGAGCTGAGGGTTGGGCGACTCGCTCCGGGCTCCTAGGTGCCAGAGCCGCTTCTCTCTTCCCGGGACGGAGTGGGGCTTGCTGGGCCAAAGCGTCGTCCTGAGGCAATCCCGTGACAGGGGCTCGGCGCTTCCCCCGTGCGTTTCGGGCGAGCCTCCCAGCTCAGGGCGCCCCCAGAGAGATTGGCCTGCAGGCCGGATTCGCCGTCACGACCTCCCCGAGAGCCGGGTGTTCAGCTCGGGGCACGCCGAACGCAGGCTCCGGCGGTTTCGACTGAGGGCGGGCGCCCGGCTGAGGCAAGCGGGGCTGCCGTCAGAAGGCCTTCCGTGCCCTCACAACCAGTGTGTTTGCTCTGCCGTGGGTCCCGCGTCAGGGTCGTGGCAAGAGCCGCTTCCGACGCCCTTGCGAAGTGCTTCGCTGAGGCCGAGGTCGGGGGCCTACTTCTAGGACGGCCCCTGACCTGAGGCCCGGCAGGCAGACTCCCTTAGGCTTCCTACACCCTCGCCTTGGCCAAGTGTTCTCTCTTCGCGAAAGAGACCTGCTCTTGGTAGGGAGCTCGGCTTCAGGCTCGCATCTCGGAGGTAAGGCTGTGCTGCTCCCTCGAGGTTTCCAGGCTAAGCGTTGAGAAGGCATCCTTCTCCGTGGAGCGACGAGTGTGTGGTCGTGGACCGGGATGGCGTTCCACCCTGCCTGGTATCTCCCAGGGAGCTCGGGGGGCTTGACCTCACTCAGGTGATCCAAGCCCCGGCGAGTCAGCAAACCGCTTCCCCGTGTAGGACGTGAGGCGCCGGGCCGGGAGAGGCCGGCCTCACAGCCCGGGCGCTCATGCCTCACGAAGCGCGCCCTTCCTCTCTCCTCCCCGCTTCTCTCTTCGCACTCATCTTTCCCTGGGCGGACGTTTTCCCGGCAGCACCGTGTTGCACAGGATCCAGGGGGAAGCTCTCTCCTCGGTTGCCAGGCCCGGGCGGGTGTCGAGCTTGACTCCCCGATGCCCGCTGTCGCCCCGGAGGGGCTGGCGGCACCCGCAGGTCCCGGGAGCGGAGGCCCAAGCTGGCAGCGTGAGCGTGTCTTCTTCTGCATCTGAGAGAAGGCGTGGTGCTTTCGGGGAACGGGGAGTTGAAAGGGCCCCGTCCGGGAAGCGCGTTCCAAGAGCTGAGGGTTGGGCGCCTCGCTCCGGGCTCCTAGGTGCCAGAGCCGCTTCTCTCTTCCCGGGACGGAGTGGGGCTTGCTGGGCCAATGCGTCGTCCTGAAGCCATCCCGTGGCAGGGGCTCGGCGGTTCCGCCGTGCGTTTCGGGCGTGCCTCCCAGCTCAGGGCGCCCCCAGAGACTTTGGCCTGCAGGCCGGCGTCGCCGTCACGACCTCCCCGAGAGCCGGGTGTTCAGCTCGGGGCACGCCGAACTCAGGCTCAAGCGGGTTCTACTGAGGGCGGGCGCCCGGCTGAGGCAAGCGGGGCTGCCGTCAGAAGGCCTCCCGTGCCCTCACAACCAGTGTGTTTGCTCTGCCGTGGGTCCCGCGTCAGGGTCGTGGCAGGAGCCGCTTCCGACGCCCTTGCCAAGTGCTTCGCTGAGGCCGAGGTCGGGAGCCTACTTCTAGAACGGCCCCCGACCTGAGGCCCGGCAGGCAACCTCCCTTAGGCTTCCGCCACCCCCGACGCGGCCAAGCGTTCTCTCTTCGCGAAAGAGGCCAGCTCGCGGCAAGGAGCTCGGCTTCAGGCTCGCTTCTCGGAGGTAAGGCTGTGCTGCTCCCTCGAGGTTTCCAGGCTAAGCGTTGAGAAGGCATCCTTCTCCGTGGAGCGACCAGTGTGTGGACGTGGGCCGGGATGGCGTGCCACCCTGCCTGTTTTCTCCCAGGGAGGTCGGGGGGCTTGACCTCACACAGGGCGTCCCATCCCCGGCTAGTCAGCAAACCGCTTCCCCGTGTAGGACATGAGGCGCCGGCCCGGGAGGGGCCGGCCCCACAGGCAGGGCGCTCGTGTCTCATGAAGCGCGCCCTTCCTCTCTCCTCCCCGCTTCTCTCTTCGCACTCATCTTTCCCTGGGCGGACGTTTTCCCGGCAGCACCGTGTTGCACGGGATCCAGGGGGGAGCTGTCTCCTCGGTTGCCGGGCCCGGGCGGGTGTCGACCTTGACTCCGCGAAGCCCGCTTTGGCCCTGGAGGGGCTGGCGGCACCCGCAGGTCCCGGGAGCGGAGGCCCAAGCCGGCAGCGTGAGCGCGTCTTCTTCCGCATCTGAGAGAAGGCGTGGTGCTTTCGGGGAAAGGGGAGGTGAAAGGGCCCCGTCCGGGAAGCGCGTTCCAAGAGCTGAGGGTTGGGCGCCTCGCTCCGGGCTCCTAGGTGCCAGAGCCGCTTCTCTCTTCCCGGGACGGAGTGGGGCTTGCTGGGCCAATGCCTCGTCCTGAAGCCATCCCGTGGCAGGGGCTCGGCGGTTCCGCCGTGCGTTTCGGGCGAGCCTCCCAGCTCAGGGCGCCCCCAGAGACTTTGGCCTGCAGGCCGGCGTCGCCGTCAGGACCTCCCCGAGAGCAGGGTGTTCAGCTCAGGGCACGCCAAACTCAGGCTCAGGCGGGTTCGACTGAGGGCGGGCGCCCGGCTGAGGCAAGCGGGGCTGCCGTCAGAAGGCCTCCCGTGCCATGACAACCAGTGTGTTTGCTCTGCCGTGTGTCCCGCGTCAGGGTCGTGGCAGGAGCCGCTTCCGACGCCTTTGCCAAGTGCTTCCCTGAGGCCGAGGTCGGGGGCCTACTTCTAGAACGGCCCCCGACCTGAGGCCCGGCAGGCAACCTCCCTTAGGCTTCCGCCACCCCCGCCGCGGCCAAGCGTTCTCTCTTCGCGAAAGAGGCCAGCTCGTGGCAAGGAGCTCGGCTTCAGGCTCGCTTCTCGGAGGTAAGGCTGTGCTGCTCCCTCGAGGTTTCCAGGCTAAGCGTTGAGAAGGCATCCTTCTCCGTGGAGCGACCAGTGTGTGGACGTGGGCCGGGATGGCGTGCCACCCTGCCTGTTTTCTCCCAGGGAGGTCGGGGGGCTTGACCTCACACAGGGCGTCCCATCCCCGGCTAGTCAGCAAACCGCTTCTCCGTGTAGGACATGAGGCGCCGGCCTGGGAGAGGCCGGCCCCACAGGCAGGTCGCTCGTGTCTCATGAAGCGCACCCTTCCTCTCTCCTCCCCGCTTCTCTCTTCGCACTCATCTTTCCCTGGGCGGACGTTTTCCCGGCAGCACCGTGTTGCACGGGATCCAGGGGGGAGCTGTCTCCTCGGTTGCCAGGCCCGGGCGGGTGTCGACCTTGACTCCGCGAAGCCCGCTGTGGCCCCGGAGGGGCTGGCGGCACCCGCAGGTCCCGGGAGCGGAGGCCCAAGCCGGCAGCGTGAGCGCGTCTTCTTCCGCATCTGAGAGAAGGCGTGGTGCTTTCGGGGAAAGGGGAGGTGAAAGGGCCCCGTCCGGGAAGCGCGTTCCAAGAGCTGAGGGTTGGGCGCCTCGCTCCGGGCTCCTAGGTGCCAGAGCCGCTTCTCTCTTCCCGGGACGGAGTGGGGCTTGTTGGGCCAATGCGTCGTCCTGAAGCAATCCCGTGGCAGGGGCTCGGCGGTTTCGCCGTGCGTTTCGGGCGAGCCTCCCAGCTCAGGGCGCCCCCAGAGACTTTGGTCTGCAGGCCGGCGACGCCGTCACGACCTCCCCGAGAGCCGGGTGTTCAGCTCGGGGCACGCCGAACTCAGGCTCAGGCGGGTTCGACTTAGGGCGGGCGCCCGGCTGAGGCAAGCGGGGCTGCCGTCAGAAGGCCTCCCGTGCCCTCACAACCAGTGTGTTTGCTCTGCCGTGGGTCCCGCGTCAGGGTCGTGGCAGGAGCCGCTTCCGACGCCCTTGCCAAGTACTTCGCTGAGGCCGAGGTCGGGGGCCTACTTCTAGAAAGGCCCCCGACCTGAGGCCCGGCAGGCAACCTCCCTTAGGCTTCCGCCACCCCCGCCGCGGCCAAGCGTTCTCTCTTCGCGAAAGAGGCCAGCTCGCGGCAAGGAGCTCGGCTTCAGGCTCGCTTCTCGGAGGTAAGGCTGTGCTGCTCCCTCGAGTTTTCCATTCTAAGCGTTGAGAAGGCATCCTTCTCCGTGGAGCGACCAGTGTGTGGACGTGGGCCGGGATGGCGTGCCACCCTGCCTGTTTTCTCCCAGGGAGGTCGGGGGGCTTGACCTCACACAGGGCGTCCCATCCCCGGCTAGTCAGCAAACCGCTTCCCCGTGTAGGACATGAGGCGCCGGCCCGGGAGAGGCCGGCCCCACAGGCAGGGCGTTCGTATCTCATGAAGCGCGCCCTTCCTCTCTCCTCCCCGCTTCTCTCTTCGCACTCATCTTTCCCTGGGCGGACGTTTTCCCGGCAGCACCGTGTTGCACGGGATCCAGGGGGGAGCTGTCTCCTCGGTTGCCGGGCCCGGGCGGGTGTCGACCTTGACTCCGCGAAGCCCGCTGTGGCCCCGGAGGGGCTGGCGGCACCTGCAAGTCCCGGGAGCGGAGGCCCAAGCCGGCAGCGTGAGCGCGTCTTCTTCCGCATCTGAGAGAAGGCGTGGTGCTTTCGGGGAAAGAGGAGGTGAAAGGGCCCCGTCCGGGAAGCGCGTTCCAAGAGCTGAGGGTTGGGCGCCTCGTTCCGGGCTCCTAGGTGCCAGAGCCACTTCTCTCTTCCCGGGACGGAGTGGGGCTTGCTGGGCCAAGGCGTCGTCCTGAAGCAATCCCGTGGCAGGGGCTCGGCGGTTTCGTCGTGCGTTTCGGGCGAGCCTCCCAGCTCAGGGCGCCCCCAGGGACTTTGGTCTGCAGGCCGGCGACGCCGTCACGACCTCCCCGAGAGCCGGGTGTTCAGCTCGGGGCACGCCGAACTCAGGCTCAAGCGGGTTCTACTGAGGGCGGGCGCCCGGCTGAGGCAAGCGGGGCTGCCGTCAGAAGGCCTCCCGTGCCCTCACAACCAGTGTGTTTGCTCTGCCGTGGGTCCCGCGTCAGGGTCGTGGCAGGAGCCGCTTCCGACGCCCTTGCCAAGTGCTTCGCTGAGGCCGAGGTCGGGAGCCTACTTCTAGAACGGCCCCCGACCTGAGGCCCGGCAGGCAACCTCCCTTAGGCTTCCGCCACCCCCGACGCGGCCAAGCATTCTCTCTTCGCGAAAGAGGCCAGCTCGCGGCAAGGAGCTCGGCTTCAGGCTCGCTTCTCGGAGGTAAGGCTGTGCTGCTCCCTCGAGGTTTCCAGGCTAAGCGTTGAGAAGGCATCCTTCTCCGTGGAGCGACCAGTGTGTGGACGTGGGCCGGGATGGCGTGCCACCCTGCCTGTTTTCTCCCAGGGAGGTCGGGGGGCTTGACCTCACACAGGGCGTCCCATCCCCGGCTAGTCAGCAAACCGCTTCCCCGTGTAGCACATGAGGCGCCGGCCCGGGAGGGGCCGGCCCCACAGGCAGGGCGCTCGTGTCTCATGAAGCGCGCCCTTCCTCTCTCCTCCCCGCTTCTCTCTTCGCACTCATCTTTCCCTGGGCGGACGTTTTCCCGGCAGCACCGTGTTGCACGGGATCCAGGGGGGAGCTGTCTCCTCGGTTGCCGGGCCCGGGCGGGTGTCGACCTTGACTCCGCAAAGCCCGCTTTGGCCCTGGAGGGGCTGGCGGCACCCGCAGGTCCCGGGAGCGGAGGCCCAAGCCGGCAGCGTGAGCGCGTCTTCTTCCGCATCTGAGAGAAGGCGTGGTGCTTTCGGGGAAAGGGGAGGTGAAAGGGCCCCGTCCGGGAAGCGCGTTCCAAGAGCTGAGGGTTGGGCGCCTCGCTCCGGGCTCCTAGGTGCCAGAGCCGCTTCTCTCTTCCCGGGACGGAGTGGGGCTTGCTGGGCCAATGCCTCGTCCTGAAGCCATCCCGTGGCAGGGGCTCGGCGGTTCCGCCGTGCGTTTCGGGCGAGCCTCCCAGCTCAGGGCGCCCCCAGAGACTTTGGCCTGCAGGCCGGCGTCGCCGTCAGGACCTCCCCGAGAGCAGGGTGTTCAGCTCAGGGCACGCCAAACTCAGGCTCAGGCGGGTTCGACTGAGGGCGGGCGCCCGGCTGAGGCAAGCGGGGCTGCCGTCAGAAGGCCTCCCGTGCCATGACAACCAGTGTGTTTGCTCTGCCGTGTGTCCCGCGTCAGGGTCGTGGCAGGAGCCGCTTCCGACGCCTTTGCCAAGTGCTTCCCTGAGGCCGAGGTCGGGGGCCTACTTCTAGAACGGCCCCCGACCTGAGGCCCGGCAGGCAACCTCCCTTAGGCTTCCGCCACCCCCGCCGCGGCCAAGCGTTCTCTCTTCGCGAAAGAGGCCAGCTCGTGGCAAGGAGCTCGGCTTCAGGCTCGCTTCTCGGAGGTAAGGCTGTGCTGCTCCCTCGAGGTTTCCAGGCTAAGCGTTGAGAAGGCATCCTTCTCCGTGGAGCGACCAGTGTGTGGACGTGGGCCGGGATGGCGTGCCACCCTGCCTGTTTTCTCCCAGGGAGGTCGGGGGGCTTGACCTCACACAGGGCGTCCCATCCCCGGCTAGTCAGCAAACCGCTTCTCCGTGTAGGACATGAGGCGCCGGCCTGGGAGAGGCCGGCCCCACAGGCAGGTCGCTCGTGTCTCATGAAGCGCACCCTTCCTCTCTCCTCCCCGCTTCTCTCTTCGCACTCATCTTTCCCTGGGCGGACGTTTTCCCGGCAGCACCGTGTTGCACGGGATCCAGGGGGGAGCTGTCTCCTCGGTTGCCAGGCCCGGGCGGGTGTCGACCTTGACTCCGCGAAGCCCGCTGTGGCCCCGGAGGGGCTGGCGGCACCCGCAGGTCCCGGGAGCGGAGGCCCAAGCCGGCAGCGTGAGCGCGTCTTCTTCCGCATCTGAGAGAAGGCGTGGTGCTTTCGGGGAAAGGGGAGGTGAAAGGGCCCCGTCCGGGAAGCGCGTTCCAAGAGCTGAGGGTTGGGCGCCTCGCTCCGGGCTCCTAGGTGCCAGAGCCGCTTCTCTCTTCCCGGGACGGAGTGGGGCTTGTTGGGCCAATGCGTTGTCCTGAAGCAATCCCGTGGCAGGGGCTCGGCGGTTTCGCCGTGCGTTTCGGGCGAGCCTCCCAGCTCAGGGCGCCCCCAGAGACTTTGGTCTGCAGGCCGGCGACGCCGTCACGACCTCCCCGAGAGCCGGGTGTTCAGCTCGGGGCACGCCGAACTCAGGCTCAGGCGGGTTCGACTTAGGGCGGGCGCCCGGCTGAGGCAAGCGGGGCTGCCGTCAGAAGGCCTCCCGTGCCCTCACAACCAGTGTGTTTGCTCTGCCGTGGGTCCCGCGTCAGGGTCGTGGCAGGAGCCGCTTCCGACGCCCTTGCCAAG
The DNA here is from genome assembly GCF_963455335.1 of Martes martes. NCBI lineage: Eukaryota > Metazoa > Chordata > Mammalia > Carnivora > Mustelidae > Martes > Martes martes. The sequence goes on along the minus strand of NC_137892.1, from coordinate 15,428,382 downwards.
TACTTCGCTGAGGCCGAGGTCGGGGGCCTACTTCTAGAAAGGCCCCCGACCTGAGGCCCGGCAGGCAACCTCCCTTAGGCTTCCGCCACCCCCGCCGCGGCCAAGCGTTCTCTCTTCGCGAAAGAGGCCAGCTCGCGGCAAGGAGCTCGGCTTCAGGCTCGCTTCTCGGAGGTAAGGCTGTGCTGCTCCCTCGAGGTTTCCATTCTAAGCGTTGAGAAGGCATCCTTCTCCGTGGAGCGACCAGTGTGTGGACGTGGGCCGGGATGGCGTGCCACCCTGCCTGTTTTCTCCCAGGGAGGTCGGGGGGCTTGACCTCACACAGGGCGTCCCATCCCCGGCTAGTCAGCAAACCGCTTCCCCGTGTAGGACATGAGGCGCCGGCCCGGGAGGGGCCGGCCCCACAGGCAGGGCGCTCGTGTCTCATGAAGCGCGCCCTTCCTCTCTCCTCCCCGCTTCTCTCTTCGCACTCATCTTTCCCTGGGCGGACGTTTTCCCGGCAGCACCGTGTTGCACGGGATCCAGGGGGGAGCTGTCTCCTCGGTTGCCGGGCCCGGGCGGGTGTCGACCTTGACTCCGCGAAGCCCGCTTTGGCCCTGGAGGGGCTGGCGGCACCCGCAGGTCCCGGGAGCGGAGGCCCAAGCCGGCAGCGTGAGCGCGTCTTCTTCCGCATCTGAGAGAAGGCGTGGTGCTTTCGGGGAAAGGGGAGGTGAAAGGGCCCCGTCCGGGAAGCGCGTTCCAAGAGCTGAGGGTTGGGCGCCTCGCTCCGGGCTCCTAGGTGCCAGAGCCGCTTCTCTCTTCCCGGGACGGAGTGGGGCTTGCTGGGCCAATGCCTCGTCCTGAAGCCATCCCGTGGCAGGGGCTCGGTGGTTCCGCCGTGCGTTTCGGGCGAGCCTCCCAGCTCAGGGCGCCCCCAGAGACTTTGGCCTGCAGGCCGGCGTCGCCGTCAGGACCTCCCCGAGAGCAGGGTGTTCAGCTCAGGGCACGCCAAACTCAGGCTCAGGCGGGTTCGACTGAGGGCGGGCGCCCGGCTGAGGCAAGCGGGGCTGCCGTCAGAAGGCCTCCCGTGCCATGACAACCAGTGTGTTTGCTCTGCCGTGTGTCCCGCGTCAGGGTCGTGGCAGGAGCCGCTTCCGACGCCTTTGCCAAGTGCTTCCCTGAGGCCGAGGTCGGGGGCCTACTTCTAGAACGGCCCCCGACCTGAGGCCCGGCAGGCAACCTCCCTTAGGCTTCCGCCACCCCCGCCGCGGCCAAGCGTTCTCTCTTCGCGAAAGAGGCCAGCTCGTGGCAAGGAGCTCGGCTTCAGGCTCGCTTCTCGGAGGTAAGGCTGTGCTGCTCCCTCGAGGTTTCCAGGCTAAGCGTTGAGAAGGCATCCTTCTCCGTGGAGCGACCAGTGTGTGGACGTGGGCCGGGATGGCGTGCCACCCTGCCTGTTTTCTCCCAGGGAGGTCGGGGGGCTTGACCTCACACAGGGCGTCCCATCCCCGGCTAGTCAGCAAACCGCTTCCCCGTGTAGGACATGAGGCGCCGGCCCGGGAGGGGCCGGCCCCACAGGCAGGGCGCTCGTGTCTCATGAAGCGCGCCCTTCCTCTCTCCTCCCCGCTTCTCTCTTCGCACTCATCTTTCCCTGGGCGGACGTTTTCCCGGCAGCACCGTGTTGCACGGGATCCAGGGGGGAGCTGTCTCCTCGGTTGCCGGGCCCGGGCGGGTGTCGACCTTGACTCCGCGAAGCCCGCTGTGGCCCCGGAGGGGCTGGCGGCACCTGCAGGTCCCGGGAGCGGAGGCCCAAGCCGGCAGCGTGAGCGCGTCTTCTTCCGCATCTGAGAGAAGGCGTGGTGCTTTCGGGGAAAGAGGAGGTGAAAGGGCCCCGTCCGGGAAGCGCGTTCCAAGAGCTGAGGGTTGGGCGCCTCGTTCCGGGCTCCTAGGTGCCAGAGCCACTTCTCTCTTCCCGGGACGGAGTGGGGCTTGCTGGGCCAAGGCGTCGTCCTGAAGCAATCCCGTGGCAGGGGCTCGGCGGTTTCGTCGTGCGTTTCGGGCGAGCCTCCCAGCTCAGGGCGCCCCCAGGGACTTTGGTCTGCAGGCCGGCGACGCCGTCACGACCTCCCCGAGAGCCGGGTGTTCAGCTCGGGGCACGCCGAACTCAGGCTCAGGCGGGTTCGACTGAGCGCGGGCGCCCGGCTGAGGCAAGCGGGGCTGCCTTCAGAAGGCCTCCCGTGCCCTCACAACCAGTGTGTTTGCTCTGCCGTGGGTCCCACGTCAGGGTCGTGGCAGGGGCCGCTTCCGACGCCCTTGCCAAGTACTTCGCTGAGGCCGAGGTCGGGGGCCGACTTCTAGAACGGCCCCCGACCTGAGGCCCGGCAGGCAACCTCCCTTAGGCTTCCGCCACCCCCGCCGCGGCCAAGCGTTCTCTCTTCACGAAAGAGGCCAGCTCGCGGCAAGGAGCTCGGCTTCAGGCTCGCTTCTCGGAGGTAAGGCTGTGCTGCTCCCTCGAGGTTTCCAGGCTAAGCGTTGAGAAGGCATCCTTCTCCGTGGAGCGACGAGTGTGTGGACGTGGGCCGGGATGGCGTGCCACCCTGCCTGTTTTCTCCCAGGGAGGTCGGGGGGCTTGACCTCACACAGGGCGTCCCATCCCCGGCTAGTCAGCAAACCGCTTCCCCGTGTAGGACATGAGGCGCCGGCCCGGGAGAGGCCGGCCCCACAGGCAGGGCGCTCGTATCTCATGAAGCGCGCCCTTCCTCTCTCCTCCCCGCTTCTCTCTTCGCACTCATCTTTCCCTGGGCGGACGTTTTCCCGGCAGCACCGTGTTGCACGGGATCCAGGGGGGAGCTGTCTCCTCGGTTGCCGGGCCCGGGCGGGTGTCGACCTTGACTCCGCGAAGCCCGCTGTGGCCCCGGAGGGGCTGGCGGCACCCGCAGGTCCCGGGAGCGGAGGCCCAAGCCGGCAGCGTGAGCGCGTCTTCTTCCGCATCTGAGAGAAGGCGTGGTGCTTTCGGGGAACGGGGAGGTGAAAGGGCCCCGTCTGGGAAGCGCGTTCCAAGAGCTGAGGGTTGGGCGCCTCGCTCCGGGCTCCTAGGTGCCAGAGCCGCTTCTCTCTTCCCGGGACGGAGTGGGGCTTGCTGGGCCAATGCGTCGTCCTGAAGCCATCCCGTGGCAGGGGCTCGGCGGTTCCACCGTGCGTTTCGGGCGTGCCTCCCAGCTCAGGGCGCCCCCAGAGACTTTGGCCTGCAGGCCGGCGTCGCCGTCACGACCTCCCCGAGAGCCGGGTGTTCAGCTCGGGGCACGCCGAACTCAGGCTCAAGCGGGTTCTACTGAGGGCGGGCGCCCGGCTGAGGCAAGCGGGGCTGCCGTCAGAAGGCCTCCCGTGCCCTCACAACCAGTGTGTTTGCTCTGCCGTGGGTCCCGCGTCAGGGTCGTGGCAGGAGCCGCTTCCGACGCCCTTGCCAAGTGCTTCGCTGAGGCCGAGGTCGGGAGCCTACTTCTAGAACGGCCCCCGACCTGAGGCCCGGCAGGCAACCTCCCTTAGGCTTCCGCCACCCCCGACGCGGCCAAGCGTTCTCTCTTCGCGAAAGAGGCCAGCTCGCGGCAAGGAGCTCGGCTTCAGGCTCGCTTCTCGGAGGTAAGGCTGTGCTGCTCCCTCGAGGTTTCCAGGCTAAGCGTTGAGAAGGCATCCTTCTCCGTGGAGCGACCAGTGTGTGGACGTGGGCCGGGATGGCGTGCCACCCTGCCTGTTTTCTCCCAGGGAGGTCGGGGGGCTTGACCTCACACAGGGCGTCCCATCCCCGGCTAGTCAGCAAACCGCTTCCCCGTGTAGCACATGAGGCGCCGGCCCGGGAGGGGCCGGCCCCACAGGCAGGGCGCTCGTGTCTCATGAAGCGCGCCCTTCCTCTCTCCTCCCCGCTTCTCTCTTCGCACTCATCTTTCCCTGGGCGGACGTTTTCCCGGCAGCACCGTGTTGCACGGGATCCAGGGGGGAGCTGTCTCCTCGGTTGCCGGGCCCGGGCGGGTGTCGACCTTGACTCCGCGAAGCCCGCTTTGGCCCTGGAGGGGCTGGCGGCACCCGCAGGTCCCGGGAGCGGAGGCCCAAGCCGGCAGCGTGAGCGCGTCTTCTTCCGCATCTGAGAGAAGGCGTGGTGCTTTCGGGGAAAGGGGAGGTGAAAGGGCCCCGTCCGGGAAGCGCGTTCCAAGAGCTGAGGGTTGGGCGCCTCGCTCCGGGCTCCTAGGTGCCAGAGCCGCTTCTCTCTTCCCGGGACGGAGTGGGGCTTGCTGGGCCAATGCCTCGTCCTGAAGCCATCCCGTGGCAGGGGCTCGGCGGTTCCGCCGTGCGTTTCGGGCGAGCCTCCCAGCTCAGGGCGCCCCCAGAGACTTTGGCCTGCAGGCCGGCGTCGCCGTCAGGACCTCCCCGAGAGCAGGGTGTTCAGCTCAGGGCACGCCAAACTCAGGCTCAGGCGGGTTCGACTGAGGGCGGGCGCCCGGCTGAGGCAAGCGGGGCTGCCGTCAGAAGGCCTCCCGTGCCATGACAACCAGTGTGTTTGCTCTGCCGTGTGTCCCGCGTCAGGGTCGTGGCAGGAGCCGCTTCCGACGCCTTTGCCAAGTGCTTCCCTGAGGCCGAGGTCGGGGGCCTACTTCTAGAACGGCCCCCGACCTGAGGCCCGGCAGGCAACCTCCCTTAGGCTTCCGCCACCCCCGCCGCGGCCAAGCGTTCTCTCTTCGCGAAAGAGGCCAGCTCGTGGCAAGGAGCTCGGCTTCAGGCTCGCTTCTCGGAGGTAAGGCTGTGCTGCTCCCTCGAGGTTTCCAGGCTAAGCGTTGAGAAGGCATCCTTCTCCGTGGAGCGACCAGTGTGTGGACGTGGGCCGGGATGGCGTGCCACCCTGCCTGTTTTCTCCCAGGGAGGTCGGGGGGCTTGACCTCACACAGGGCGTCCCATCCCCGGCTAGTCAGCAAACCGCTTCTCCGTGTAGGACATGAGGCGCCGGCCTGGGAGAGGCCGGCCCCACAGGCAGGTCGCTCGTGTCTCATGAAGCGCACCCTTCCTCTCTCCTCCCCGCTTCTCTCTTCGCACTCATCTTTCCCTGGGCGGACGTTTTCCCGGCAGCACCGTGTTGCACGGGATCCAGGGGGGAGCTGTCTCCTCGGTTGCCAGGCCCGGGCGGGTGTCGACCTTGACTCCGCGAAGCCCGCTGTGGCCCCGGAGGGGCTGGCGGCACCCGCAGGTCCCGGGAGCGGAGGCCCAAGCCGGCAGCGTGAGCGCGTCTTCTTCCGCATCTGAGAGAAGGCGTGGTGCTTTCGGGGAAAGGGGAGGTGAAAGGGCCCCGTCCGGGAAGCGCGTTCCAAGAGCTGAGGGTTGGGCGCCTCGCTCCGGGCTCCTAGGTGCCAGAGCCGCTTCTCTCTTCCCGGGACGGAGTGGGGCTTGTTGGGCCAATGCGTCGTCCTGAAGCAATCCCGTGGCAGGGGCTCGGCGGTTTCGCCGTGCGTTTCGGGCGAGCCTCCCAGCTCAGGGCGCCCCCAGAGACTTTGGTCTGCAGGCCGGCGACGCCGTCACGACCTCCCCGAGAGCCGGGTGTTCAGCTCGGGGCACGCCGAACTCAGGCTCAGGCGGGTTCGACTTAGGGCGGGCGCCCGGCTGAGGCAAGCGGGGCTGCCGTCAGAAGGCCTCCCGTGCCCTCACAACCAGTGTGTTTGCTCTGCCGTGGGTCCCGCGTCAGGGTCGTGGCAGGAGCCGCTTCCGACGCCCTTGCCAAGTACTTCGCTGAGGCCGAGGTCGGGGGCCTACTTCTAGAAAGGCCCCCGACCTGAGGCCCGGCAGGCAACCTCCCTTAGGCTTCCGCCACCCCCGCCGCGGCCAAGCGTTCTCTCTTCGCGAAAGAGGCCAGCTCGCGGCAAGGAGCTCGGCTTCAGGCTCGCTTCTCGGAGGTAAGGCTGTGCTGCTCCCTCGAGTTTTCCATTCTAAGCGTTGAGAAGGCATCCTTCTCCGTGGAGCGACCAGTGTGTGGACGTGGGCCGGGATGGCGTGCCACCCTGCCTGTTTTCTCCCAGGGAGGTCGGGGGGCTTGACCTCACACAGGGCGTCCCATCCCCGGCTAGTCAGCAAACCGCTTCCCCGTGTAGGACATGAGGCGCCGGCCCGGGAGAGGCCGGCCCCACAGGCAGGGCGCTCGTATCTCATGAAGCGCGCCCTTCCTCTCTCCTCCCCGCTTCTCTCTTCGCACTCATCTTTCCCTGGGCGGACGTTTTCCCGGCAGCACCGTGTTGCACGGGATCCAGGGGGGAGCTGTCTCCTCGGTTGCCGGGCCCGGGCGGGTGTCGACCTTGACTCCGCGAAGCCCGCTGTGGCCCCGGAGGGGCTGGCGGCACCTGCAGGTCCCGGGAGCGGAGGCCCAAGCCGGCAGCGTGAGCGCGTCTTCTTCCGCATCTGAGAGAAGGCGTGGTGCTTTCGGGGAAAGAGGAGGTGAAAGGGCCCCGTCCGGGAAGCGCGTTCCAAGAGCTGAGGGTTGGGCGCCTCGTTCCGGGCTCCTAGGTGCCAGAGCCGCTTCTCTCTTCCCGGGACGGAGTGGGGCTTGCTGGGCCAAGGCGTTGACCTGAAGCAATCCCGTGGCAGGGGCTCGGCGGTTTCGTCGTGCGTTTCGGGCGAGCCTCCCAGCTCAGGGCGCCCCCAGGGACTTTGGTCTGCAGGCCGGCGACGCCGTCACGACCTCCCCGAGAGCCGGGTGTTCAGCTCGGGGCACGCCGAACTCAGGCTCAGGCGGGTTCGACTGAGCGCGGGCGCCCGGCTGAGGCAAGCGGGGCTGCCTTCAGAAGGCCTCCCGTGCCCTCACAACCAGTGTGTTTGCTCTGCCGTGGGTCCCACGTCAGGGTCGTGGCAGGGGCCGCTTCCGACGCCCTTGCCAAGTACTTCGCTGAGGCCGAGGTCGGGGGCCTACTTCTAGAACGGCCCCCGACCTGAGGCCCGGCAGGCAACCTCCCTTAGGCTTCCGCCACCCCCGCCGCGGCCAAGCGTTCTCTCTTCACGAAAGAGGCCAGCTCGCGGCAAGGAGCTCGGCTTCAGGCTCGCTTCTCGGAGGTAAGGCTGTGCTGCTCCCTCGAGGTTTCCAGGCTAAGCGTTGAGAAGGCATCCTTCTCCGTGGAGCGACGAGTGTGTGGACGTGGGCCGGGATGGCGTGCCACCCTGCCTGGTTTCTCCCAGGGAGGTCGGGGGGCTTGACCTCACTCAGGGCGTTCAAGCCCCGGCGAGTCAGCAAACCGCTTCCCCGTGTAGGACGTGAGGCGCCGGCCCGGCAGAGCCCGGCCCCACAGCCCGGGCGCTTGTGCCTCACGAAGCGCGCCCTTCCTCTCTCCTCCCCGCTTCTCTCTTCGCACTCATCTTTCCCTGGGCGGACGTTTTCCCGGCAGCACCGTGTTGCACGGGATCCAGGGGGGAGCTGTCTCCTCGGTTGCCAAGCCCGGGCGGGTGTCGACCTTGACTCCGCGAAGCCCGCTGTGGCCCCGGAGGGGCTGGCGGCACCCGCAGGTCCCGGGAGCGGAGGCCCAAGCCGGCAGCGTGAGCGCGTCTTCTTCCGCATCTGAGAGAAGGCCTGGTGCTTTCGGGGAACGGGGAGGTGAAAGGGCCCCGTCCGGGAAGCGCGTTCCAAGAGCTGAGGGTTGGGCGCCTCGTTCCGGGCTCCTAGGTGCCAGAGCCGCTTCTCTCTTCCCGGTACGGAGTGGGGCTTGCTGGGCCAATGCGTCGTCCTGAAGCAATCCCGTGGCAGGGGCTCGGCGCTTCCCCCGTGCGTTTCGGGCGAGCCTCCCAGCTCAGGGTGCCCCCAGAGACTTTGGCCTGCAGGCCGGCGTCGCCGTCACGACCTCCCCGAGAGCCGGGTGTTCAGCTCGGGGCACGCCGTACGCAGGCTACGGCGGGTTCGACTGAGGGCAGGCGCCCGGCTGAGGCAAGCGGGGCTGTCGTCAGAAGGCCTCCCGTGCCCTCACAACCTGTGTGTTTGCTCTGCCGTGGGTCCCGCGTCAGGGTCGTGGCAGGAGCCACTTCCGACGCCCTTGCCAAGTGCTACGCTGAGGCCGAGGTCGGGGGCCTACTTCTAGGATGGCCCCCGACCTGAGGCCCGCCAGGGAGCCACCCTTAGGCTTCCTACACCCTCGCCTTGGCCAAGCGTTCTCTCTTCGCGAAAGAGACCTGCTCGCGGCAGGGAGCTCGGCTTCAGGCTCGCTTCTCGTAGGTAAGGCTGTGCTGCTCCCTTGAGGTTTCCAGGCTAAGCGTTGAGAAGGCATCCTTCTCCGTGGAGCGACCAGTGTGTGGACGTGGGCCGGGATGGCGTGCCACCCTGCCTGTTTTCTCCCAGGGAGGTCGGGGGGCTTGACCTCACACAGGGCGTCCCATCCCCGGCTAGTCAGCAAACCGCTTCCCCGTGTAGGACATGAGGCGCCGGCCCGGGAGAGGCCGGCCCCACAGGCAGGGCGCTCGTGTCTCATGAAGCGCGCCCTTCCTCTCTCCTCCCCGCTTCTCTCTTCGCACTCATCTTTCCCTGGGCGGACGTTTTCCCGGCAGCACCGTGTTGCACGGGATCCAGGGGGGAGCTGTCTCCTCGGTTGCCGGGCCCGGGCGGGTGTCGACCTTGACTCCGCGAAGCCCGCTTTGGCCCTGGAGGGGCTGGCGGCACCCGCAGGTCCCGGGAGCGGAGGCCCAAGCCGGCAGCGTGAGCGCGTCTTCTTCCGCATCTGAGAGAAGGCGTGGTGCTTTCGGGGAAAGGGGAGGTGAAAGGGCCCCGTCCGGGAAGCGCGTTCCAAGAGCTGAGGGTTGGGCGCCTCGCTCCGGGCTCCTAGGTGCCAGAGCCGCTTCTCTCTTCCCGGGACGGAGTGGGGCTTGCTGGGCCAATGCCTCGTCCTGAAGCCATCCCGTGGCAGGGGCTCGGCGGTTCCGCCGTGCGTTTCGGGCGAGCCTCCCAGCTCAGGGCGCCCCCAGAGACTTTGGCCTGCAGGCCGGCGTCGCCGTCAGGACCTCCCCGAGAGCAGGGTGTTCAGCTCAGGGCACGCCAAACTCAGGCTCAGGCGGGTTCGACTGAGGGCGGGCGCCCGGCTGAGGCAAGCGGGGCTGCCGTCAGAAGGCCTCCCGTGCCATGACAACCAGTGTGTTTGCTCTGCCGTGTGTCCCGCGTCAGGGTCGTGGCAGGAGCCGCTTCCGACGCCTTTGCCAAGTGCTTCCCTGAGGCCGAGGTCGGGGGCCTACTTCTAGAACGGCCCCCGACCTGAGGCCCGGCAGGCAACCTCCCTTAGGCTTCCGCCACCCCCGCCGCGGCCAAGCGTTCTCTCTTCGCGAAAGAGGCCAGCTCGTGGCAAGGAGCTCGGCTTCAGGCTCGCTTCTCGGAGGTAAGGCTGTGCTGCTCCCTCGAGGTTTCCAGGCTAAGCGTTGAGAAGGCATCCTTCTCCGTGGAGCGACCAGTGTGTGGACGTGGGCCGGGATGGCGTGCCACCCTGCCTGTTTTCTCCCAGGGAGGTCGGGGGGCTTGACCTCACACAGGGCGTCCCATCCCCGGCTAGTCAGCAAACCGCTTCTCCGTGTAGGACATGAGGCGCCGGCCTGGGAGAGGCCGGCCCCACAGGCAGGTCGCTCGTGTCTCATGAAGCGCACCCTTCCTCTCTCCTCCCCGCTTCTCTCTTCGCACTCATCTTTCCCTGGGCGGACGTTTTCCCGGCAGCACCGTGTTGCACGGGATCCAGGGGGGAGCTGTCTCCTCGGTTGCCAGGCCCGGGCGGGTGTCGACCTTGACTCCGCGAAGCCCGCTGTGGCCCCGGAGGGGCTGGCGGCACCCGCAGGTCCCGGGAGCGGAGGCCCAAGCCGGCAGCGTGAGCGCGTCTTCTTCCGCATCTGAGAGAAGGCGTGGTGCTTTCGGGGAAAGGGGAGGTGAAAGGGCCCCGTCCGGGAAGCGCGTTCCAAGAGCTGAGGGTTGGGCGCCTCGCTCCGGGCTCCTAGGTGCCAGAGCCGCTTCTCTCTTCCCGGGACGGAGTGGGGCTTGTTGGGCCAATGCGTCGTCCTGAAGCAATCCCGTGGCAGGGGCTCGGCGGTTTCGCCGTGCGTTTCGGGCGAGCCTCCCAGCTCAGGGCGCCCCCAGAGACTTTGGTCTGCAGGCCGGCGACGCCGTCACGACCTCCCCGAGAGCCGGGTGTTCAGCTCGGGGCACGCCGAACTCAGGCTCAGGCGGGTTCGACTTAGGGCGGGCGCCCGGCTGAGGCAAGCGGGGCTGCCGTCAGAAGGCCTCCCGTGCCCTCACAACCAGTGTGTTTGCTCTGCCGTGGGTCCCGCGTCAGGGTCGTGGCAGGAGCCGCTTCTGACGCCCTTGCCAAGTACTTCGCTGAGGCCGAGGTCGGGGGCCTACTTCTAGAAAGGCCCCCGACCTGAGGCCCGGCAGGCAACCTCCCTTAGGCTTCCGCCACCCCCGCCGCGGCCAAGCGTTCTCTCTTCGCGAAAGAGGCCAGCTCGCGGCAAGGAGCTCGGCTTCAGGCTCGCTTCTCGGAGGTAAGGCTGTGCTGCTCCCTCGAGTTTTCCATTCTAAGCGTTGAGAAGGCATCCTTCTCCGTGGAGCGACCAGTGTGTGGACGTGGGCCGGGATGGCGTGCCACCCTGCCTGTTTTCTCCCAGGGAGGTCGGGGGGCTTGACCTCACACAGGGCGTCCCATCCCCGGCTAGTCAGCAAACCGCTTCCCCGTGTAGGACATGAGGCGCCGGCCCGGGAGAGGCCGGCCCCACAGGCAGGGCGCTCGTATCTCATGAAGCGCGCCCTTCCTCTCTCCTCCCCGCTTCTCTCTTCGCACTCATCTTTCCCTGGGCGGACGTTTTCCCGGCAGCACCGTGTTGCACGGGATCCAGGGGGGAGCTGTCTCCTCGGTTGCCGGGCCCGGGCGGGTGTCGACCTTGACTCCGCGAAGCCCGCTGTGGCCCCGGAGGGGCTGGCGGCACCTGCAGGTCCCGGGAGCGGAGGCCCAAGCCGGCAGCGTGAGCGCGTCTTCTTCCGCATCTGAGAGAAGGCGTGGTGCTTTCGGGGAAAGAGGAGGTGAAAGGGCCCCGTCCGGGAAGCGCGTTCCAAGAGCTGAGGGTTGGGCGCCTCGTTCCGGGCTCCTAGGTGCCAGAGCCGCTTCTCTCTTCCCGGGACGGAGTGGGGCTTGCTGGGCCAAGGCGTCGTCCTGAAGCAATCCCGTGGCAGGGGCTCGGCGGTTTCGTCGTGCGTTTCGGGCGAGCCTCCCAGCTCAGGGCGCCCCCAGAGTCTTTGGCCTGCAGGCCGGCGTCGCCGTCAGGACCTCCCCGAGAGCAGGGTGTTCAGCTCAGGGCACGCCAAGCTCAGGCTCAGGCGGGTTCGACTGAGGGCGGGCGCCCGGCTGAGGCAAGCGGGGCTGCCGTCAGAAGGCCTCCCGTGCCATGACAACCAGTGTGTTTGCTCTGCCGTGTGTCCCGCGTCAGGGTCGTGGCAGGAGCCGCTTCCGACGCCTTTGCCAAGTGCTTCCCTGAGGCCGAGGTCGGGGGCCTACTTCTAGAACGGCCCCCGACCTGAGGCCCGGCAGGCAACCTCCCTTAGGCTTCCGCCACCCCCGCCGCGGCCAAGCGTTCTCTCTTCGCGAAAGAGGCCAGCTCGTGGCAAGGAGCTCGGCTTCAGGCTCGCTTCTCGGAGGTAAGGCTGTGCTGCTCCCTCGAGGTTTCCAGGCTAAGCGTTGAGAAGGCATCCTTCTCCGTGGAGCGACCAGTGTGTGGACGTGGGCCGGGATGGCGTGCCACCCTGCCTGTTTTCTCCCAGGGAGGTCGGGGGGCTTGACCTCACACAGGGCGTCCCATCCCCGGCTAGTCAGCAAACCGCTTCTCCGTGTAGGACATGAGGCGCCGGCCTGGGAGAGGCCGGCCCCACAGGCAGGTCGCTCGTGTCTCATGAAGCGCACCCTTCCTCTCTCCTCCCCGCTTCTCTCTTCGCACTCATCTTTCCCTGGGCGGACGTTTTCCCGGCAGCACCGTGTTGCACGGGATCCAGGGGGGAGCTGTCTCCTCGGTTGCCAGGCCCGGGCGGGTGTCGACCTTGACTCCGCGAAGCGCGCTGTGGCCCCGGAGGGGCTGGCGGCACCCGCAGGTCCCGGGAGCGGAGGCCCAAGCCGGCAGCGTGAGCGCGTCTTCTTCCGCATCTGAGAGAAGGCGTGGTGCTTTCGGGGAAAGGGGAGGTGAAAGGGCCCCGTCCGGGAAGCGCGTTCCAAGAGCTGAGGGTTGGGCGCCTCGCTCCGGGCTCCTAGGTGCCAGAGCCGCTTCTCTCTTCCCGGGACGGAGTGGGGCTTGTTGGGCCAATGCGTCGTCCTGAAGCAATCCCGTGGCAGGGGCTCGGCGGTTTCGCCGTGCGTTTCGGGCGAGCCTCCCAGCTCAGGGCGCCCCCAGAGACTTTGGTCTGCAGGCCGGCGACGCCGTCACGACCTCCCCGAGAGCCGGGTGTTCAGCTCGGGGCACGCCGAACTCAGGCTCAGGCGGGTTCGACTTAGGGCGGGCGCCCGGCTGAGGCAAGCGGGGCTGCCGTCAGAAGGCCTCCCGTGCCCTCACAACCAGTGTGTTTGCTCTGCCGTGGGTCCCGCGTCAGGGTCGTGGCAGGAGCCGCTTCCGACGCCCTTGCCAAGTACTTCGCTGAGGCCGAGGTCGGGGGCCTACTTCTAGAAAGGCCCCCGACCTGAGGCCCGGCAGGCAACCTCCCTTAGGCTTCCGCCACCCCCGCCGCGGCCAAGCGTTCTCTCTTCGCGAAAGAGGCCAGCTCGCGGCAAGGAGCTCGGCTTCAGGCTCGCTTCTCGGAGGTAAGGCTGTGCTGCTCCCTCGAGTTTTCCATTCTAAGCGTTGAGAAGGCATCCTTCTCCGTGGAGCGACCAGTGTGTGGACGTGGGCCGGGATGGCGTGCCACCCTGCCTGTTTTCTCCCAGGGAGGTCGGGGGGCTTGACCTCACACAGGGCGTCCCATCCCCGGCTAGTCAGCAAACCGCTTCCCCGTGTAGGACATGAGGCGCCGGCCCGGGAGAGGCCGGCCCCACAGGCAGGGCGCTCGTATCTCATGAAGCGCGCCCTTCCTCTCTCCTCCCCGCTTCTCTCTTCGCACTCATCTTTCCCTGGGCGGACGTTTTCCCGGCAGCACCGTGTTGCACGGGATCCAGGGGGGAGCTGTCTCCTCGGTTGCCGGGCCCGGGCGGGTGTCGACCTTGACTCCGCGAAGCCCGCTGTGGCCCCGGAGGGGCTGGCGGCACCTGCAGGTCCCGGGAGCGGAGGCCCAAGCCGGCAGCGTGAGCGCGTCTTCTTCCGCATCTGAGAGAAGGCGTGGTGCTTTCGGGGAAAGAGGAGGTGAAAGGGCCCCGTCCGGGAAGCGCGTTCCAAGAGCTGAGGGTTGGGCGCCTCGTTCCGGGCTCCTAGGTGCCAGAGCCGCTTCTCTCTTCCCGGGACGGAGTGGGGCTTGCTGGGCCAAGGCGTTGACCTGAAGCAATCCCGTGGCAGGGGCTCGGCGGTTTCGTCGTGCGTTTCGGGCGAGCCTCCCAGCTCAGGGCGCCCCCAGGGACTTTGGTCTGCAGGCCGGCGACGCCGTCACGACCTCCCCGAGAGCCGGGTGTTCAGCTCGGGGCACGCCGAACTCAGGCTCAGGCGGGTTCGACTGAGCGCGGGCGCCCGGCTGAGGCAAGCGGGGCTGCCTTCAGAAGGCCTCCCGTGCCCTCACAACCAGTGTGTTTGCTCTGCCGTGGGTCCCACGTCAGGGTCGTGGCAGGGGCCGCTTCCGACGCCCTTGCCAAGTACTTCGCTGAGGCCGAGGTCGGGGGCCTACTTCTAGAACGGCCCCCGACCTGAGGCCCGGCAGGCAACCTCCCTTAGGCTTCCGCCACCCCCGCCGCGGCCAAGCGTTCTCTCTTCACGAAAGAGGCCAGCTCGCGGCAAGGAGCTCGGCTTCAGGCTCGCTTCTCGGAGGTAAGGCTGTGCTGCTCCCTCGAGGTTTCCAGGCTAAGCGTTGAGAAGGCATCCTTCTCCGTGGAGCGACGAGTGTGTGGACGTGGGCCGGGATGGCGTGCCACCCTGCCTGGTTTCTCCCAGGGAGGTCGGGGGGCTTGACCTCACTCAGGGCGTTCAAGCCCCGGCGAGTCAGCAAACCGCTTCCCCGTGTAGGACGTGAGGCGCCGGCCCGGCAGAGCCCGGCCCCACAGCCCGGGCGCTCGTGCCTCACGAAGCGCGCCCTTCCTCTCTCCTCCCCGCTTCTCTCTTCGCACTCATCTTTCCCTGGGCGGACGTTTTCCCGGCAGCACCGTGTTGCACGGGATCCAGGGGGGAGCTGTCTCCTCGGTTGCCAAGCCCGGGCGGGTGTCGACCTTGACTCCGCGAAGCCCGCTGTGGCCCCGGAGGGGCTGGCGGCACCCGCAGGTCCCGGGAGCGGAGGCCCAAGACGGCAGCGTGAGCGCGTCTTCTTCCGCATCTGAGAGAAGGCCTGGTGCTTTCGGGGAACGGGGAGGTGAAAGGGCCCCGTCCGGGAAGCGCGTTCCAAGAGCTGAGGGTTGGGCGCCTCGTTCCGGGCTCCTAGGTGCCAGAGCCGCTTCTCTCTTCCCGGGACGGAGTGGGGCTTGCTGGGCCAAGGCGTTGACCTGAAGCAATCCCGTGGCAGGGGCTCGGCGGTTTCGTCGTGCGTTTCGGGCGAGCCTCCCAGCTCAGGGCGCCCCCAGGGACTTTGGTCTGCAGGCCGGCGACGCCGTCACGACCTCCCCGAGAGCCGGGTGTTCAGCTTGGGGCACGCCGAACTCAGGCTCAGGCGGGTTCGACTGAGCGCGGGCGCCCGGCTGAGGCAAGCGGGGCTGCCTTCAGAAGGCCTCCCGTGCCCTCACAACCAGTGTGTTTGCTCTGCCGTGGGTCCCACGTCAGGGTCGTGGCAGGGGCCGCTTCCGACGCCCTTGCCAAGTACTTCGCTGAGGCCGAGGTCGGGGGCCTACTTCTAGAACGGCCCCCGACCTGAGGCCCGGCAGGCAACCTCCCTTAGGCTTCCGCCACCCCCGCCGCGGCCAAGCGTTCTCTCTTCACGAAAGAGGCCAGCTCGCGGCAAGGAGCTCGGCTTCAGGCTCGCTTCTCGGAGGTAAGGCTGTGCTGCTCCCTCGAGGTTTCCAGGCTAAGCGTTGAGAAGGCATCCTTCTCCGTGGAGCGACGAGTGTGTGGACGTGGGCCGGGATGGCGTGCCACCCTGCCTGGTTTCTCCCAGGGAGGTCGGGGGGCTTGACCTCACTCAGGGCGTTCAAGCCCCGGCGAGTCAGCAAACCGCTTCCCCGTGTAGGACGTGAGGCGCCGGCCCGGCAGAGCCCGGCCCCACAGCCCGGGCGCTCGTGCCTCACGAAGCGCGCCCTTCCTCTCTCCTCCCCGCTTCTCTCTTCGCACTCATCTTTCCCTGGGCGGACGTTTTCCCGGCAGCACCGTGTTGCACGGGATCCAGGGGGGAGCTGTCTCCTCGGTTGCCAAGCCCGGGCGGGTGTCGACCTTGACTCCGCGAAGCCCGCTGTGGCCCCGGAGGGGCTGGCGGCACCCGCAGGTCCCGGGAGCGGAGGCCCAAGCCGGCAGCGTGAGCGCGTCTTCTTCCGCATCTGAGAGAAGGCCTGGTGCTTTCGGGGAACAGGGAGGTGAAAGGGCCCCGTCCGGGAAGCGCGTTCCAAGAGCTGAGGGTTGGGCGCCTCGTTCCGGGCTCCTAGGTGCCAGAGCCGCTTCTCTCTTCCCGGTACGGAGTGGGGCTTGCTGGGCCAATGCGTCGTCCTGAAGCAATCCCGTGGCAGGGGCTCGGCGCTTCCCCCGTGCGTTTCGGGCGAGCCTCCCAGCTCAGGGTGCCCCCAGAGACTTTGGCCTGCAGGCCGGCGTCGCCGTCACGACCTCCCCGAGAGCCGGGTGTTCAGCTCAGGGCACGCCAAACTCAGGCTCAGGCGGGTTCGACTGAGGGCGGGCGCCCGGCTGAGGCAAGCGGGGCTGCCGTCAGAAGGCCTCCCGTGCCATGACAACCAGTGTGTTTGCTCTGCCGTGTGTCCCGCGTCAGGGTCGTGGCAGGAGCCGCTTCCGACGCCTTTGCCAAGTGCTTCCCTGAGCCGAGGTCGGGGGCCTACTTCTAGAACGGCCCCCGACCTGAGGCCCGGCAGGCAACCTCCCTTAGGCTTCCGCCACCCCCGCCGCGGCCAAGCGTTCTCTCTTCGCGAAAGAGGCCAGCTCGTGGCAAGGAGCTCGGCTTCAGGCTCGCTTCTCGGAGGTAAGGCTGTGCTGCTCCCTCGAGGTTTCCAGGCTAAGCGTTGAGAAGGCATCCTTCTCCGTGGAGCGACCAGTGTGTGGACGTGGGCCGGGATGGCGTGCCACCCTGCCTGTTTTCTCCCAGGGAGGTCGGGGGGCTTGACCTCACACAGGGCGTCCCATCCCCGGCTAGTCAGCAAACCGCTTCTCCGTGTAGGATATGAGGCGCCGGCCTGGGAGAGGCCGGCCCCACAGGCAGGTCGCTCGTGTCTCATGAAGCGCACCCTTTCTCTCTCCTCCCCGCTTCTCTCTTCGCACTCATCTTTCCCTGGGCGGACGTTTTCCCGGCAGCACCGTGTTGCACGGGATCCAGGGGGGAGCTGTCTCCTCGGTTGCCAGGCCCGGGCGGGTGTCGACCTTGACTCCGCGAAGCCCGCTGTGGCCCCGGAGGGGCTGGCGGCACCCGCAGGTCCCGGGAGCGGAGGCCCAAGCCGGCAGCGTGAGCGCGTCTTCTTCCGCATCTGAGAGAAGGCGTGGTGCTTTCGGGGAAAGGGGAGGTGAAAGGGCCCCGTCCGGGAAGCGCGTTCCAAGAGCTGAGGGTTGGGCGCCTCGCTCCGGGCTCCTAGGTGCCAGAGCCGCTTCTCTCTTCCCGGGACGGAGTGGGGCTTGTTGGGCCAATGCGTCGTCCTGAAGCAATCCCGTGGCAGGGGCTCGGCGGTTTCGCCGTGCGTTTCGGGCGAGCCTCCCAGCTCAGGGCGCCCCCAGAGACTTTGGTCTGCAGGCCGGCGACGCCGTCACGACCTCCCCGAGAGCCGGGTGTTCAGCTCGGGGCACGCCGAACTCAGGCTCAGGCGGGTTCGACTTAGGGCGGGCGCCCGGCTGAGGCAAGCGGGGCTGCCGTCAGAAGGCCTCCCGTGCCCTCACAACCAGTGTGTTTGCTCTGCCGTGGGTCCCGCGTCAGGGTCGTGGCAGGAGCCGCTTCCGACGCCCTTGCCAAGTACTTCGCTGAGGCCGAGGTCGGGGGCCTACTTCTAGAAAGGCCCCCGACCTGAGGCCCGGCAGGCAACCTCCCTTAGGCTTCCGCCACCCCCGCCGCGGCCAAGCGTTCTCTCTTCGCGAAAGAGGCCAGCTCGCGGCAAGGAGCTCGGCTTCAGGCTCGCTTCTCGGAGGTAAGGCTGTGCTGCTCCCTCGAGTTTTCCATTCTAAGCGTTGAGAAGGCATCCTTCTCCGTGGAGCGACCAGTGTGTGGACGTGGGCCGTGATGGCGTGCCACCCTGCCTGTTTTCTCCCAGGGAGGTCGGGGGGCTTGACCTCACACAGGGCGTCCCATCCCCGGCTAGTCAGCAAACCGCTTCCCCGTGTAGGACATGAGGCGCCGGCCCGGGAGAGGCCGGCCCCACAGGCAGGGCGCTCGTATCTCATGAAGCGCGCTCTTCCTCTCTCCTCCCCGCTTCTCTCTTCGCACTCATCTTTCCCTGGGCGGACGTTTTCCCGGCAGCACCGTGTTGCACGGGATCCAGGGGGGAGCTGTCTCCTCGGTTGCCGGGCCCGGGCGGGTGTCGACCTTGACTCCGCGAAGCCCGCTGTGGCCCCGGAGGGGCTGGCGGCACCTGCAGGTCCCGGGAGCGGAGGCCCAAGCCGGCAGCGTGAGCGCGTCTTCTTCCGCATCTGAGAGAAGGCGTGGTGCTTTCGGGGAAAGAGGAGGTGAAAGGGCCCCGTCCGGGAAGCGCGTTCCAAGAGCTGAGGGTTGGGCGCCTCGTTCCGGGCTCCTAGGTGCCAGAGCCGCTTCTCTCTTCCCGGGACGGAGTGGGGCTTGCTGGGCCAAGGCGTCGTCCTGAAGCAATCCCGTGGCAGGGGCTCGGCGGTTTCGTCGTGCGTTTCGGGCGAGCCTCCCAGCTCAGGGCGCCCCCAGAGACTTTGGCCTGCAGGCCGGCGTCGCCGTCAGGACCTCCCCGAGAGCAGGGTGTTCAGCTCAGGGCACGCCAAGCTCAGGCTCAGGCGGGTTCGACTGAGGGCGGGCGCCCGGCTGAGGCAAGCGGGGCTGCCGTCAGAAGGCCTCCCGTGCCATGACAACCAGTGTGTTTGCTCTGCCGTGTGTCCCGCGTCAGGGTCGTGGCAGGAGCCGCTTCCGACGCCTTTGCCAAGTGCTTCCCTGAGGCCGAGGTCGGGGGCCTACTTCTAGAACGGCCCCCGACCTGAGGCCCGGCAGGCAACCTCCCTTAGGCTTCCGCCACCCCCGCCACGGCCAAGCGTTCTCTCTTCGCGAAAGAGGCCAGCTCGTGGCAAGGAGCTCGGCTTCAGGCTCGCTTCTCGGAGGTAAGGCTGTGCTGCTCCCTCGAGGTTTCCAGGCTAAGCGTTGAGAAGGCATCCTTCTCCGTGGAGCGACCAGTGTGTGGACGTGGGCCGGGATGGCGTGCCACCCTGCCTGTTTTCTCCCAGGGAGGTCGGGGGGCTTGACCTCACACAGGGCGTCCCATCCCCGGCTAGTCAGCAAACCGCTTCTCCGTGTAGGACATGAGGCGCCGGCCTGGGAGAGGCCGGCCCCACAGGCAGGTCGCTCGTGTCTCATGAAGCGCACCCTTCCTCTCTCCTCCCCGCTTCTCTCTTCGCACTCATCTTTCCCTGGGCGGACGTTTTCCCGGCAGCACCGTGTTGCACGGGATCCAGGGGGGAGCTGTCTCCTCGGTTGCCAGGCCCGGGCGGGTGTCGACCTTGACTCCGCGAAGCGCGCTGTGGCCCCGGAGGGGCTGGCGGCACCCGCAGGTCCCGGGAGCGGAGGCCCAAGCCGGCAGCGTGAGCGCGTCTTCTTCCGCATCTGAGAGAAGGCGTGGTGCTTTCGGGGAAAGGGGAGGTGAAAGGGCCCCGTCCGGGAAGCGCGTTCCAAGAGCTGAGGGTTGGGCGCCTCGCTCCGGGCTCCTAGGTGCCAGAGCCGCTTCTCTCTTCCCGGGACGGAGTGGGGCTTGTTGGGCCAATGCGTCGTCCTGAAGCAATCCCGTGGCAGGGGCTCGGCGGTTTCGCCGTGCGTTTCGGGCGAGCCTCCCAGCTCAGGGCGCCCCCAGAGACTTTGGTCTGCAGGCCGGCGACGCTGTCACGACCTCCCCGAGAGCCGGGTGTTCAGCTCGGGGCACGCCGAACTCAGGCTCAGGCGGGTTCGACTTAGGGCGGGCGCCCGGCTGAGGCAAGCGGGGCTGCCGTCAGAAGGCCTCCCGTGCCCTCACAACCAGTGTGTTTGCTCTGCCGTGGGTCCCGCGTCAGGGTCGTGGCAGGAGCCGCTTCCGACGCCCTTGCCAAGTACTTCGCTGAGGCCGAGGTCGGGGGCCTACTTCTAGAAAGGCCCCCGACCTGAGGCCCGGCAGGCAACCTCCCTTAGGCTTCCGCCACCCCCGCCGCGGCCAAGCGTTCTCTCTTCGCGAAAGAGGCCAGCTCGCGGCAAGGAGCTCGGCTTCAGGCTCGCTTCTCGGAGGTAAGGCTGTGCTGCTCCCTCGAGTTTTCCATTCTAAGCGTTGAGAAGGCATCCTTCTCCGTGGAGCGACCAGTGTGTGGACGTGGGCCGGGATGGCGTGCCACCCTGCCTGTTTTCTCCCAGGGAGGTCGGGGGGCTTGACCTCACACAGGGCGTCCCATCCCCGGCTAGTCAGCAAACCGCTTCCCCGTGTAGGACATGAGGCGCCGGCCCGGGAGAGGCCGGCCCCACAGGCAGGGCGCTCGTATCTCATGAAGCGCGCCCTTCCTCTCTCCTCCCCGCTTCTCTCTTCGCACTCATCTTTCCCTGGGCGGACGTTTTCCCGGCAGCACCGTGTTGCACGGGATCCAGGGGGGAGCTGTCTCCTCGGTTGCCGGGCCCGGGCGGGTGTCGACCTTGACTCCGCGAAGCCCGCTGTGGCCCCGGAGGGGCTGGCGGCACCTGCAGGTCCCGGGAGCGGAGGCCCAAGCCGGCAGCGTGAGCGCGTCTTCTTCCGCATCTGAGAGAAGGCGTGGTGCTTTCGGGGAAAGAGGAGGTGAAAGGGCCCCGTCCGGGAAGCGCGTTCCAAGAGCTGAGGGTTGGGCGCCTCGTTCCGGGCTCCTAGGTGCCAGAGCCGCTTCTCTCTTCCCGGGACGGAGTGGGGCTTGCTGGGCCAAGGCGTTGACCTGAAGCAATCCCGTGGCAGGGGCTCGGCGGTTTCGTCGTGCGTTTCGGGCGAGCCTCCTAGCTCAGGGCGCCCCCAGGGACTTTGGTCTGCAGGCCGGCGACGCCGTCACGACCTCCCCGAGAGCCGGGTGTTCAGCTCGGGGCACGCCGAACTCAGGCTCAGGCGGGTTCGACTGAGCGCGGGCGCCCGGCTGAGGCAAGCGGGGCTGCCTTCAGAAGGCCTCCCGTGCCCTCACAACCAGTGTGTTTGCTCTGCCGTGGGTCCCACGTCAGGGTCGTGGCAGGGGCCGCTTCCGACGCCCTTGCCAAGTACTTCGCTGAGGCCGAGGTCGGGGGCCTACTTCTAGAACGGCCCCCGACCTGAGGCCCGGCAGGCAACCTCCCTTAGGCTTCCGCCACCCCCGCCGCGGCCAAGCGTTCTCTCTTCACGAAAGAGGCCAGCTCGCGGCAAGGAGCTCGGCTTCAGGCTCGCTTCTCGGAGGTAAGGCTGTGCTGCTCCCTCGAGGTTTCCAGGCTAAGCGTTGAGAAGGCATCCTTCTCCGTGGAGCGACGAGTGTGTGGACGTGGGCCGGGATGGCGTGCCACCCTGCCTGGTTTCTCCCAGGGAGGTCGGGGGGCTTGACCTCACTCAGGGCGTTCAAGCCCCGGCGAGTCAGCAAACCGCTTCCCCGTGTAGGACGTGAGGCGCCGGCCCGGCAGAGCCCGGCCCCACAGCCCGGGCGCTCGTGCCTCACGAAGCGCGCCCTTCCTCTCTCCTCCCCGCTTCTCTCTTCGCACTCATCTTTCCCTGGGCGGACGTTTTCCCGGCAGCACCGTGTTGCACGGGATCCAGGGGGGAGCTGTCTCCTCGGTTGCCAAGCCCGGGCGGGTGTCGACCTTGACTCCGCGAAGCCCGCTGTGGCCCCGGAGGGGCTGGCGGCACCCGCAGGTCCCGGGAGCGGAGGCCCAAGCCGGCAGCGTGAGCGCGTCTTCTTCCGCATCTGAGAGAAGGCCTGGTGCTTTCGGGGAACGGGGAGGTGAAAGGGCCCCGTCCGGGAAGCGCGTTCCAAGAGCTGAGGGTTGGGCGCCTCGTTCCGGGCTCCTAGGTGCCAGAGCCGCTTCTCTCTTCCCGGTACGGAGTGGGGCTTGCTGGGCCAATGCGTCGTCCTGAAGCAATCCCGTGGCAGGGGCTCGGCGCTTCCCCCGTGCGTTTCGGGCGAGCCTCCCAGCTCAGGGTGCCCCCAGAGACTTTGGCCTGCAGGCCGGCGTCGCCGTCACGACCTCCCCGAGAGCCGGGTGTTCAGCTCGGGGCACGCCGTACGCAGGCTACGGCGGGTTCGACTGAGGGCAGGCGCCCGGCTGAGGCAAGCGGGGCTGTCGTCAGAAGGCCTCCCGTGCCCTCACAACCTGTGTGTTTGCTCTGCCGTGGGTCCCGCGTCAGGGTCGTGGCAGGAGCCACTTCCGACGCCCTTGCCAAGTGCTACGCTGAGGCCGAGGTCGGGGGCCTACTTCTAGGATGGCCCCCGACCTGAGGCCCGCCAGGGAGCCACCCTTAGGCTTCCTACACCCTCGCCTTGGCCAAGCGTTCTCTCTTCGCGAAAGAGACCTGCTCGCGGCAGGGAGCTCGGCTTCAGGCTCGCTTCTCGGAGGTAAGGCTGTGCTGCTCCCTCGAGGTTTCCAGGCTAAGCGTTGAGAAGGCATCCTTCTCCGTGGAGCGACCAGTGTGTGGACGTGGGCCGGGATGGCGTGCCACCCTGCCTGTTTTCTCCCAGGGAGGTCGGGGGGCTTGACCTCACACAGGGCGTCCCATCCCCGGCTAGTCAGCAAACCGCTTCCCCGTGTAGGACATGAGGCGCCGGCCCGGGAGAGGCCGGCCCCACAGGCAGGGCGCTCGTGTCTCATGAAGCGCGCCCTTCCTCTCTCCTCCCCGCTTCTCTCTTCGCACTCATCTTTCCCTGGGAGGACGTTTTCCCGGCAGCACCGTGTTGCACGGGATCCAGGGGGGAGCTGTCTCCTCGGTTGCCGGGCCCGGGCGGGTGTCGACCTTGACTCCGCGAAGCCCGCTTTGGCCCTGGAGGGGCTGGCGGCACCCGCAGGTCCCGGGAGCGGAGGCCCAAGCCGGCAGCGTGAGCGCGTCTTCTTCCGCATCTGAGAGAAGGCGTGGTGCTTTCGGGGAAAGGGGAGGTGAAAGGGCCCCGTCCGGGAAGCGCGTTCCAAGAGCTGAGGGTTGGGCGCCTCGCTCCGGGCTCCTAGGTGCCAGAGCCGCTTCTCTCTTCCCGGGACGGAGTGGGGCTTGCTGGGCCAATGACTCGTCCTGAAGCCATCCCGTGGCAGGGGCTCGGCGGTTCCGCCGTGCGTTTCGGGCGAGCCTCCCAGCTCAGGGCGCCCCCAGAGACTTTGGCCTGCAGGCCGGCGTCGCCGTCAGGACCTCCCCGAGAGCAGGGTGTTCAGCTCAGGGCACGCCAAACTCAGGCTCAGGCGGGTTCGACTGAGGGCGGGCGCCCGGCTGAGGCAAGCGGGGCTGCCGTCAGAAGGCCTCCCGTGCCATGACAACCAGTGTGTTTGCTCTGCCGTGTGTCCCGCGTCAGGGTCGTGGCAGGAGCCGCTTCCGACGCCTTTGCCAAGTGCTTCCCTGAGGCCGAGGTCGGGGGCCTACTTCTAGAACGGCCCCCGACCTGAGGCCCGGCAGGCAACCTCCCTTAGGCTTCCGCCACCCCCGCCGCGGCCAAGCGTTCTCTCTTCGCGAAAGAGGCCAGCTCGCGGCAAGGAGCTCGGCTTCAGGCTCGCTTCTCGGAGGTAAGGCTGTGCTGCTCCCTCGAGGTTTCCAGGCTAAGCGTTGAGAAGGCATCCTTCTCCGTGGAGCGACCAGTGTGTGGACGTGGGCCGGGATGGCGTGCCACCCTGCCTGTTTTCTCCCAGGGAGGTCGGGGGGCTTGACCTCACACAGGGCGTCCCATCCCCGGCTAGTCAGCAAACCGCTTCTCCGTGTAGGACATGAGGCGCCGGCCTGGGAGAGGCCGGCCCCACAGGCAGGTCGCTCGTGTCTCATGAAGCGCACCCTTCCTCTCTCCTCCCCGCTTCTCTCTTCGCACTCATCTTTCCCTGGGCGGACGTTTTCCCGGCAGCACCGTGTTGCACGGGATCCAGGGGGGAGCTGTCTCCTCGGTTGCCAGGCCCGGGCGGGTGTCGACCTTGACTCCGCGAAGCGCGCTGTGGCCCCGGAGGGGCTGGCGGCACCCGCAGGTCCCGGGAGCGGAGGCCCAAGCCGGCAGCGTGAGCGCGTCTTCTTCCGCATCTGAGAGAAGGCGTGGTGCTTTCGGGGAAAGGGGAGGTGAAAGGGCCCCGTCCGGGAAGCGCGTTCCAAGAGCTGAGGGTTGGGCGCCTCGCTCCGGGCTCCTAGGTGCCAGAGCCGCTTCTCTCTTCCCGGGACGGAGTGGGGCTTGTTGGGCCAATGCGTCGTCCTGAAGCAATCCCGTGGCAGGGGCTCGGCGGTTTCGCCGTGCGTTTCGGGCGAGCCTCCCAGCTCAGGGCGCCCCCAGAGACTTTGGTCTGCAGGCCGGCGACGCCGTCACGACCTCCCCGAGAGCCGGGTGTTCAGCTCGGGGCACGCCGAACTCAGGCTCAGGCGGGTTCGACTTAGGGCGGGCGCCCGGCTGAGGCAAGCGGGGCTGCCGTCAGAAGGCCTCCCGTGCCCTCACAACCAGTGTGTTTGCTCTGCCGTGGGTCCCGCGTCAGGGTCGTGGCAGGAGCCGCTTCCGACGAACTTGCCAAGTACTTCGCTGAGGCCGAGGTCGGGGGCCTACTTCTAGAAAGGCCCCCGACCTGAGGCCCGGCAGGCAACCTCCCTTAGGCTTCCGCCACCCCCGCCGCGGCCAAGCGTTCTCTCTTCGCGAAAGAGGCCAGCTCGCGGCAAGGAGCTCGGCTTCAGGCTCGCTTCTCGGAGGTAAGGCTGTGCTGCTCCCTCGAGTTTTCCATTCTAAGCGTTGAGAAGGCATCCTTCTCCGTGGAGCGACCAGTGTGTGGACGTGGGCCGGGATGGCGTGCCACCCTGCCTGTTTTCTCCCAGGGAGGTCGGGGGGCTTGACCTCACACAGGGCGTCCCATCCCCGGCTAGTCAGCAAACCGCTTCCCCGTGTAGGACATGAGGCGCCGGCCCGGTAGAGGCCGGCCCCACAGGCAGGGCGCTCGTATCTCATGAAGCGCGCCCTTCCTCTCTCCTCCCCGCTTCTCTCTTCGCACTCATCTTTCCCTGGGCGGACGTTTTCCCGGCAGCACCGTGTTGCACGGGATCCAGGGGGGAGCTGTCTCCTCGGTTGCCGGGCCCGGGCGGGTGTCGACCTTGACTCCGCGAAGCCCGCTGTGGCCCCGGAGGGGCTGGCGGCACCTGCAGGTCCCGGGAGCGGAGGCCCAAGCCGGCAGCGTGAGCGCGTCTTCTTCCGCATCTGAGAGAAGGCGTGGTGCTTTCGGGGAAAGAGGAGGTGAAAGGGCCCCGTCCGGGAAGCGCGTTCCAAGAGCTGAGGGTTGGGCGCCTCGTTCCGGGCTCCTAGGTGCCAGAGCCGCTTCTCTCTTCCCGGGACGGAGTGGGGCTTGCTGGGCCAAGGCGTTGACCTGAAGCAATCCCGTGGCAGGGGCTCGGCGGTTTCGTCGTGCGTTTCGGGCGAGCCTCCCAGCTCAGGGCGCCCCCAGGGACTTTGGTCTGCAGGCCGGCGACGCCGTCACGACCTCCCCGAGAGCCGGGTGTTCAGCTCGGGGCACGCCGAACTCAGGCTCAGGCGGGTTCGACTGAGCGCGGGCGCCCGGCTGAGGCAAGCGGGGCTGCCTTCAGAAGGCCTCCCGTGCCCTCACAACCAGTGTGTTTGCTCTGCCGTGGGTCCCACGTCAGGGTCGTGGCAGGGGCCGCTTCCGACGCCCTTGCCAAGTACTTCGCTGAGGCCGAGGTCGGGGGCCTACTTCTAGAACGGCCCCCGACCTGAGGCCCGGCAGGCAACCTCCCTTAGGCTTCCGCCACCCCCGCCGCGGCCAAGCGTTCTCTCTTCACGAAAGAGGCCAGCTCGCGGCAAGGAGCTCGGCTTCAGGCTCGCTTCTCGGAGGTAAGGCTGTGCTGCTCCCTCGAGGTTTCCAGGCTAAGCGTTGAGAAGGCATCCTTCTCCGTGGAGCGACGAGTGTGTGGACGTGGGCCGGGATGGCGTGCCACCCTGCCTGGTTTCTCCCAGGGAGGTCGGGGGGCTTGACCTCACTCAGGGCGTTCAAGCCCCGGCGAGTCAGCAAACCGCTTCCCCGTGTAGGACGTGAGGCGCCGGCCCGGCAGAGCCCGGCCCCACAGCCCGGGCGCTCGTGCCTCACGAAGCGCGCCCTTCCTCTCTCCTCCCCGCTTCTCTCTTCGCACTCATCTTTCCCTGGGCGGACGTTTTCCCGGCAGCACCGTGTTGCACGGGATCCAGGGGGGAGCTGTCTCCTCGGTTGCCAAGCCCGGGCGGGTGTCGACCTTGACTCCGCGAAGCCCGCTGTGGCCCCGGAGGGGCTGGCGGCACCCGCAGGTCCCGGGAGCGGAGGCCCAAGCCGGCAGCGTGAGCGCGTCTTCTTCCGCATCTGAGAGAAGGCCTGGTGCTTTCGGGGAACGGGGAGGTGAAAGGGCCCCGTCCGGGAAGCGCGTTCCAAGAGCTGAGGGTTGGGCGCCTCGTTCCGGGCTCCTAGGTGCCAGAGCCGCTTCTCTCTTCCCGGTACGGAGTGGGGCTTGCTGGGCCAATGCGTCGTCCTGAAGCAATCCCGTGGCAGGGGCTCGGCGCTTCCCCCGTGCGTTTCGGGCGAGCCTCCCAGCTCAGGGTGCCCCCAGAGACTTTGGCCTGCAGGCCGGCGTCGCCGTCACGACCTCCCCGAGAGCCGGGTGTTCAGCTCGGGGCACGCCGTACGCAGGCTACGGCGGGTTCGACTGAGGGCAGGCGCCCGGCTGAGGCAAGCGGGGCTGTCGTCAGAAGGCCTCCCGTGCCCTCACAACCTGTGTGTTTGCTCTGCCGTGGGTCCCGCGTCAGGGTCGTGGCAGGAGCCACTTCCGACGCCCTTGCCAAGTGCTACGCTGAGGCCGAGGTCGGGGGCCTACTTCTAGGATGGCCCCCGACCTGAGGCCCGCCAGGGAGCCACCCTTAGGCTTCCTACACCCTCGCCTTGGCCAAGCGTTCTCTCTTCGCGAAAGAGACCTGCTCGCGGCAGGGAGCTCGGCTTCAGGCTCGCTTCTCGGAGGTAAGGCTGTGCTGCTCCCTTGAGGTTTCCAGGCTAAGCGTTGAGAAGGCATCCTTCTCCGTGGAGCGACCAGTGTGTGGACGTGGGCCGGGATGGCGTGCCACCCTGCCTGTTTTCTCCCAGAGAGGTCGGGGGGCTTGACCTCACACAGGGCGTCCCATCCCCGGCTAGTCAGCAAACCGCTTCCCCGTGTAGGACATGAGGCGCCGGCCCGGGAGAGGCCGGCCCCACAGGCAGGGCGCTCGTGTCTCATGAAGCGCGCCCTTCCTCTCTCCTCCCCGCTTCTCTCTTCGCACTCATCTTTCCCTGGGCGGACGTTTTCCCGGCAGCACCGTGTTGCACGGGATCCAGGGGGGAGCTGTCTCCTCGGTTGCCGGGCCCGGGCGGGTGTCGACCTTGACTCCGCGAAGCCCGCTTTGGCCCTGGAGGGGCTGGCGGCACCCGCAGGTCCCGGGAGCGGAGGCCCAAGCCGGCAGCGTGAGCGCGTCTTCTTCCGCATCTGAGAGAAGGCGTGGTGCTTTCGGGGAAAGGGGAGGTGAAAGGGCCCCGTCCGGGAAGCGCGTTCCAAGAGCTGAGGGTTGGGCGCCTCGCTCCGGGCTCCTAGGTGCCAGAGCCGCTTCTCTCTTCCCGGGACGGAGTGGGGCTTGCTGGGCCAATGCCTCGTCCTGAAGCCATCCCGTGGCAGGGGCTCGGCGGTTCCGCCGTGCGTTTCGGGCGAGCCTCCCAGCTCAGGGCGCCCCCAGAGACTTTGGCCTGCAGGCCGGCGTCGCCGTCAGGACCTCCCCGAGAGCAGGGTGTTCAGCTCAGGGCACGCCAAACTCAGGCTCAGGCGGGTTCGATTGAGGGCGGGCGCCCGGCTGAGGCAAGCGGGGCTGCCGTCAGAAGGCCTCCCGTGCCATGACAACCAGTGTGTTTGCTCTGCCGTGTGTCCCGCGTCAGGGTCGTGGCAGGAGCCGCTTCCGACGCCTTTGCCAAGTGCTTCCCTGAGGCCGAGGTCGGGGGCCTACTTCTAGAACGGCCCCCGACCTGAGGCCCGGCAGGCAACCTCCCTTAGGCTTCCGCCACCCCCGCCGCGGCCAAGCGTTCTCTCTTCGCGAAAGAGGCCAGCTCGCGGCAAGGAGCTCGGCTTCAGGCTCGCTTCTCGGAGGTAAGGCTGTGCTGCTCCCTCGAGGTTTCCAGGCTAAGCGTTGAGAAGGCATCCTTCTCCGTGGAGCGACCAGTGTGTGGACGTGGGCCGGGATGGCGTGCCACCCTGCCTGTTTTCTCCCAGGGAGGTCGGGGGGCTTGACCTCACACAGGGCGTCCCATCCCCGGCTAGTCAGCAAACCGCTTCCCCGTGTAGGACATGAGGCGCCGGCCCGGGAGAGGCCGGCCCCACAGGCATGGCGCTCGTGTCTCATGAAGCGCGCCCTTCCTCTCTCCTCCCCGCTTCTCTCTTCGCACTCATCTTTCCCTGGGCGGACGTTTTCCCGGCAGCACCGTGTTGCATGGGATCCAGGGGGGAGCTGTCTCCTCGGTTGCCAGGCCCGGGCGGGTGTCGAGCTTGACTCCGCGAAGCCCGCTGTGGCCCCGGAGGGGCTGGCGGCACCCGCAGGTCCCGGGAGCGGAGGCCCAAGCCGGCAGCGTGAGCGCGTCTTCTTCCGCATCTGAGAGAAGGTGTGGTGCTTTCGGGGAAATGGGAGGTGAAAGGGCCCCGTCCGGGAAGCGCGTTCCAAGAGCTGAGGGTTGGGCGCGTCGCTCCGGGCTCCTAGGTGCCAGAGCCGCTTCTCTCTTCCCGGGACGGAGTGGGGCTTGCTGGGCCAATGCCTCGTCCTGAAGCAATCCCGTGGCAGTGGCTCGGCGGTTTCGCCGTGCGTTTCGGGCGAGCCTCCCAGTTCAGGGCGCCCCCAGAGACTTTGGCCTGCAGGCCGGCGTCGCCGTCACGACCTCCCCGAGAGCCGGGTGTTCAGCTCGGGGCACGCCGAACTCAGGCTCAGGCGGGTTCGACTGAGGGCGGGCGCCCGGCTGAGGCAAGCGGGGATGCCGTCAGAAGGCCTCCCGTGCCCTCACAACCAGTGTGTTTGCTCTGCCCTGGGTCCCGCGTCAGGGTCGTGGCAGGAGAAGCTTCCGACGCCCTTGCGAAGTGCTTCGCTGAGGCCGAGGTCGGGGGCCTACTTCTAGGACGGCCCCCGACCTGAGGCCCGGCAGGCAGCCTCCCTTAGGCTTCCTACACCCTCGCCTTGGCCAAGCGTTCTCTCTTCGCGAAAGAGACCTGCTCTTGGTAGGGAGCTCGGCTTCAGGCTCGCTTGTCGGAGGTAAGGCTGTGCTGCTCCCTCGAGGTTTCCAGGCTAAGCGTTGAGAAGGCATCCTTCTCCATGGAGCGACGAGTGTGTGGACGTGGGCCGGGATAAGTGCCACCCTGCCTGGTTTCTCCCAGGGAGGTCGGGGGGCTTGACCTCTCTCAGGGCGTCCAAGCCCCGGCGAGTCAACAAACCGCTTCCCCGTGTAGGACGTGAGGCGTCGGCCCGGGAGAGGCCGGCTCCACAGCCCGGGCGCTCGTGCCTCACGAAGCACACGCTTCCTCTCTCTTCCCCGCTTCTCTTTTCGCACTCATCTTTCCCTGGGCGGACGTTTTCCTGGCAGCACTCTTTTGCACGGGATCCAGGGGGAAGCTCTCTCCTCGGTTGCCAGGCCCGGGCGGGTGTCGACCTTGACTCCACGAAGCCCGCTGTGGCCCCGGAGGGGCTGGCGGCACCCGCAGGTCCCGGGAGCGGAGGCCCAAGCCGGCAGCGTGAGCTCGTCTTCCTCCGCATCTGAGAGTAGGCGTGGTGCTTTCGGGGATGGGGAGGTGAAAGGGCCCCGTCTGGGAAGCGCGTTCCAAGAGCTGAGGGTTGGGCGCCTCGCTCCGGGATCCTAGGTGCCAGAGCCGCTTCTCTCTTCCCGGGACGGTGTGGGGCTTGCTGGGCCAATGCCTCGTCCTGAAGCCATCCCGTGGCAAGGGCTCGGCGGTTCCGCCGTGCGTTTCGGGCGAGCCTCCCAGCTCAGGGCGCCCCCAGAGACTTTGGCCTGCAGGCCGGCGTCGCCGTCACGACCTCCCCGAGAGCCGGGTGTTCAGCTCGGGGCACGCCGAACTCAGGCTCAGGCGGGTTCTACTGAGGGCGGGCGCCCGGCTGAGGCAAGCGGGGCTGCCGTCAGAAGGCCTCCCGTGCCCTCACAACCAGTGTGTTTGCTCTGCCGCGGGTCCCGCGTCAGGGTCGTGGCAGGAGCCGCTTCCGACGCCCTTGCCAAGTGCTTCGCTGAGGCCGAGGTCGGGGGCCTACTTCTAGAACGGCCCCCGACCTGAGGCCCGGCAGGCAACCTCCCTTAGGCTTCCGCCACCCCCGCCGCGGCCAAGCGTTCTCTCTTCGCGAAAGAGGCCAGCTCGCGGCAAGGAGCTCGGCTTCAGGCTCGCTTCTCGGAGGTAAGGCTGTGCTGCTCCCTCGAGGTTTCCAGGCTAAGCGTTGAGAAGGCATCCTTCTCCGTGGAGCGACCAGTGTGTGGACGTGGGCCGGGATGGCGTGCCACCCTGCCTGTTTTCTCCCAGGGAGGTCGGGGGGCTTGACCTCACACAGGGCGTCCCATCCCCGGCTAGTCAGCAAACCGCTTCCCCGTGTAGGACATGAGGCGCCGGCCCGGGAGAGGCCGGCCCCACAGGCATGGCGCTCGTGTCTCATGAAGCGCGCCCTTCCTCTCTCCTCCCCGCTTCTCTCTTCGCACTCATCTTTCCCTGGGCGGACGTTTTCCCGGCAGCACCGTGTTGCATGGGATCCAGGGGGGAGCTGTCTCCTCGGTTGCCAGGCCCGGGCGGGTGTCGAGCTTGACTCCGCGAAGCCCGCTGTGGCCCCGGAGGGGCTGGCGGCACCCGCAGGTCCCGGGAGCGGAGGCCCAAGCCGGCAGCGTGAGCGCGTCTTCTTCCGCATCTGAGAGAAGGCGTGGTGCTTTCGGGGAAAGGGGAGGTGAAAGGGCCCCGTCCGGGAAGCGCGTTCCAAGAGCTGAGGGTTGGGCGCGTCGCTCCGGGCTCCTAGGTGCCAGAGCCGCTTCTCTCTTCCCGGGACGGAGTGGGGCTTGCTGGGCCAATGCCTCGTCCTGAAGCAATCCCGTGGCAGTGGCTCGGCGGTTTCGCCGTGCGTTTCGGGCGAGCCTCCCAGTTCAGGGCGCCCCCAGAGACTTTGGCCTGCAGGCCGGCGTCGCCGTCACGACCTCCCCGAGAGCCGGGTGTTCAGCTCGGGGCACGCCGAACTCAGGCTCAGGCGGGTTCGACTGAGGGCGGGCGCCCGGCTGAGGCAAGCGGGGATGCCGTCAGAAGGCCTCCCGTGCCCTCACAACCAGTGTGTTTGCTCTGCCCTGGGTCCCGCGTCAGGGTCGTGGCAGGAGAAGCTTCCGACGCCCTTGCGAAGTGCTTCGCTGAGGCCGAGGTCGGGGGCCTACTTCTAGGACGGCCCCCGACCTGAGGCCCGGCAGGCAGCCTCCTTTAGGCTTCCTACACCCTCGCCTTGGCCAAGCGTTCTCTCTTCGCGAAAGAGACCTGCTCTTGGTAGGGAGCTCGGCTTCAGGCTCGCTTGTCGGAGGTAAGGCTGTGCTGCTCCCTCGAGGTTTCCAGGCTAAGCGTTGAGAAGGCATCCTTCTCCATGGAGCGACGAGTGTGTGGACGTGGGCCGGGATAAGTGCCACCCTGCCTGGTTTCTCCCAGGGAGGTCGGGGGGCTTGACCTCTCTCAGGGCGTCCAAGCCCCGGCGAGTCAACAAACCGCTTCCCCGTGTAGGACGTGAGGCGTCGGCCCGGGAGAGGCCGGCTCCACAGCCCGGGCGCTCGTGCCTCACGAAGCGCACGCTTCCTCTCTCTTCCCCGCTTCTCTTTTCGCACTCATCTTTCCCTGGGCGGACGTTTTCCTGGCAGCACTCTTTTGCACGGGATCCAGGGGGAAGCTCTCTCCTCGGTTGCCAGGCCCGGGCGGGTGTCGACCTTGACTCCACGAAGCCCGCTGTGGCCCCGGAGGGGCTGGCGGCACCCGCAGGTCCCGGGAGCGGAGGCCCAAGCCGGCAGCGTGAGCTCGTCTTCCTCCGCATCTGAGAGTAGGCGTGGTGCTTTCGGGGATGGGGAGGTGAAAGGGCCCCGTCTGGGAAGCACGTTCCAAGAGCTGAGGGTTGGGCGCCTCGCTCCGGGATCCTAGGTGCCAGAGCCGCTTCTCTCTTCCCGGGACGGTGTGGGGCTTGCTGGGCCAATGCCTCGTCCTGAAGCCATCCCGTGGCAAGGGCTCGGCGGTTCCGCCGAGCGTTTCGGGCGAGCCTCCCAGCTCAGGGCGCCCCCAGAGACTTTGGCCTGCAGGCCGGCGTCGCCGTCACGACCTCCCCGAGAGCCGGGTGTTCAGCTCGGGGCACGCCGAACTCAGGCTCAGGCGGGTTCGACTGAGCGCGGGCGCCCGGCTGAGGCAAGCGGGGCTGCCGTCAGAAGGCCTCCCGTGCCCTCACAACCAGTGTGTTTGCTCTGCCGCGGGTCCCGCGTCAGGGTCGTGGCAGGAGCCGCTTCCGACGCCCTTGCCAAGTGCTTCGCTGAGGCCGAGGTCGGGGGCCTACTTCTAGAACGGCCCCCGACCTGAGGCCCGGCAGGCAACCTCCCTTAGGCTTCCGCCACCCCCGCCGCGGCCAAGCGTTCTCTCTTCGCGAAAGAGGCCAGCTCGCGGCAAGGAGCTCGGCTTCAGGCTCGCTTCTCGGAGGTAAGGCTGTGCTGCTCCCTCGAGGTTTCCAGGCTAAGCGTTGAGAAGGCATCCTTTTCCGTGGAGCGACCAGTGTGTGGACGTGGGCCGGGATGGCGTGCCACCCTGCCTGTTTTCTCCCAGGGAGGTCGGGGGGCTTGACCTCACACAGGGCGTCCCATCCCCGGCTAGTCAGCAAACCGCTTCCCCGTGTAGGACATGAGGCGCCGGCCCGGGAGAGGCCGGCCCCACAGGCATGGCGCTCGTGTCTCATGAAGCGCGCCCTTCCTCTCTCCTCCCCGCTTCTCTCTTCGCACTCATCTTTCCCTGGGCGGACGTTTTCCCGGCAGCACCGTGTTGCATGGGATCCAGGGGGGAGCTGTCTCCTCGGTTGCCAGGCCCGGGCGGGTGTCGAGCTTGACTCCGCGAAGCCCGCTGTGGCCCCGGAGGGGCTGGCGGCACCCGCAGGTCCCGGGAGCGGAGGCCCAAGCCGGCAGCGTGAGCGCGTCTTCTTCCGCATCTGAGAGAAGGTGTGGTGCTTTCGGGGAAATGGGAGGTGAAAGGGCCCCGTCCGGGAAGCGCGTTCCAAGAGCTGAGGGTTGGGCGCGTCGCTCCGGGCTCCTAGGTGCCAGAGCCGCTTCTCTCTTCCCGGGACGGAGTGGGGCTTGCTGGGCCAATGCCTCGTCCTGAAGCAATCCCGTGGCAGTGGCTCGGCGGTTTCGCCGTGCGTTTCGGGCGAGCCTCCCAGTTCAGGGCGCCCCCAGAGACTTTGGCCTGCAGGCCGGCGTCGCCGTCACGACCTCCCCGAGAGCCGGGTGTTCAGCTCGGGGCACGCCGAACTCAGGCTCAGGCGGGTTCGACTGAGGGCGGGCGCCCGGCTGAGGCAAGCGGGGATGCCGTCAGAAGGCCTCCCGTGCCCTCACAACCAGTGTGTTTGCTCTGCCCTGGGTCCCGCGTCAGGGTCGTGGCAGGAGAAGCTTCCGACGCCCTTGCGAAGTGCTTCGCTGAGGCCGAGGTCGGGGGCCTACTTCTAGGACGGCCCCCGACCTGAGGCCCGGCAGGCAGCCTCCCTTAGGCTTCCTACACCCTCGCCTTGGCCAAGCGTTCTCTCTTCGCGAAAGAGACCTGCTCTTGGTAGGGAGCTCGGCTTCAGGCTCGCTTCTCGGAGGTAAGGCTGTGCTGCTCCCTCGAGGTTTCCAGGCTAAGCGTTGAGAAGGCATCCTTCTCCAGGGAGCGACGAGTGTGTGGACGTGGGCCGGGATAAGTGCCACCCTGCCTGGTTTCTCCCAGGGAGGTCGGGGGGCTTGACCTCTCTCAGGGCGTCCAAGCCCCGGCGAGTCAACAAACCGCTTCCCCGTGTAGGACGTGAGGCGTCGGCCCGGGAGAGGCCGGCTCCACAGCCCGGGCGCTCGTGCCTCACGAAGCGCACGCTTCCTCTCTCTTCCCCGCTTCTCTTTTCGCACTCATCTTTCCCTGGGCGGACGTTTTCCTGGCAGCACTCTTTTGCACGGGATCCAGGGGGAAGCTCTCTCCTCGGTTGCCAGGCCCGGGCGGGTGTCGACCTTGACTCCACGAAGCCCGCTGTGGCCCCGGAGGGGCTGGCGGCACCCGCAGGTCCCGGGAGCGGAGGCCCAAGCCGGCAGCGTGAGCTCGTCTTCCTCCGCATCTGAGAGAAGGCGTGGTGCTTTCGGGGATGGGGAGGTGAAAGGGCCCCGTCTGGGAAGCGCGTTCCAAGAGCTGAGGGTTGGGCGCCTCGCTCCGGGATCCTAGGTGCCAGAGCCGCTTCTCTCTTCCCGGGACGGTGTGGGGCTTGCTGGGCCAATGCCTCGTCCTGAAGCCATCCCGTGGCAAGGGCTCGGCGGTTCCGCCGTGCGTTTCGGGCGAGCATCCCAGCTCAGGGCGCCCCCAGAGACTTTGGCCTGCAGGCCGGCGTCGCCGTCACGACCTCCCCGAGAGCCGGGTGTTCAGCTCGGGGCACGCCGAACTCAGGCTCAGGCGGGTTCTACTGAGGGCGGGCGCCCGGCTGAGGCAAGCGTCAGAAGGCCTCCCGTGCCCTCACAACCAGTGTGTTTGCTCTGCCGTGGGTCCCGCGTCAGGGTCGTGGCAGGAGCCGCTTCCGACGCCCTTGCCAAGTGCTTCGCTGAGGCCGAGGTCGGGGGCCTACTTCTAGAACGGCCCCCGACCTGAGGCCCGGCAGGCAACCTCCCTTAGGCTTCCGCCACCCCCGCCGCGGCCAAGCGTTCTCTCTTCGCGAAAGAGGCCAGCTCGCGGCAAGGAGCTCGGCTTCAGGCTCGCTTCTCGGAGGTAAGGCTGTGCTGCTCCCTCGAGGTTTCCAGGCTAAGCGTTGAGAAGGCATCTTTCTCCGTGGAGCGACCAGTGTGTGGACGTGGGCCGGGATGGCGTGCCACCCTGCCTGGTATCTCCCAGGGAGGTCGGGGGGCTTGACCTCACTCAGGGAGTCCAAGCCCTGGCGAGTCAGCAAACCGCTTCCCCGTGTAGGACGTGAGGCGCCGGCCCGGCAGAGCCCGGCCCCACAGCCCGGGCGCTCGTGCCTCACGAAGCGCGCCCTTCCACTCTCCTCCCCGCTTCTCTCTTCGCACTCATCTTTCCCTGGGCGGACGTTTTCCCGGCAGCACCGTGTTGCACGGGATCCAGGGGGGAGCTGTCTCCTCGGTTGCCAGGCCCGGGCGGTTGTCGACCTTGACTCCGCGAAGACCACTGTGGCCCCGGAGGGGCTGGCGGCACCCGCAGGTCCCGGGAGCGGAGGCCCAAGCCGGCAGCGTGAGCGCGTCTTCTTCCGCATCTGAGAGAAGGCGTGGTGCTTTCGGGGAACGGGGAGGTGAAAGGGCCCCGTCTGGGAAGCGCGTTCCAAGAGCTGAGGGTTGGCCGCCTCGCTCCGGACTCCTAGGTGCCAGAGCCGCTTCTCTCCTCCCGGGACGGAGTGGGGCTTGCTGGGCCAATGCCTCGTCCTGAAGCCATCCCGTGGCAGGGGCTCGGCGGTTCCGCCGTGCGTTTCGGGCGAGCCTCCCAGCTCAGGGTGCCCCCAGAGACTTTGGCCTGCAGGCCGGCGTCACCGTCACGACCTCCCCGAGAGCCGGATGTTCAGTTCGGGGCACGCCGAACTCAGGCTCAAGCGGGTTCTACTGAGGGCGGGAGCCCGGCTGAGGCAAGCGGGGCTGCCGTCAGAAGGCCTCCCGTGCCATGACAACCAGTGTGTTTGCTCTGCCGTGGGTCCCGCGTCAGGGTCGTGGCAGGAGCCGCTTCCGAGGCCTTTGCCAAGTGCTTCCCTGAGGCCGAGGTCGGGGGCCTACTTCTAGAACGGCCCCCGACCTGAGGCCCGGCAGGCAACCTCCCTTAGGCTTCCGCCACCCCCGCCGCGGCCAAGTGTTCTCTCTTCGCGAAAGAGGCCAGCTCGTGGCAAGGAGCTCGGCTTCAGACTCGCTTCTCGGAGGTAAGGCTGTGCTGCTCCCTCGAGGTTTCCAGGCTAAGCGTTGAGAAGGCATCCTTCTCCGTGGAGCGACCAGTGTGTGGACGTGGGCCGGGATGGCGTGCCACCCTGCCTGTTTTCTCCCAGGGAGGTCGGGGGGCTTGACCTCACACAGGGCGTCCCATCCCCGGCTAGTCAGCAAACCGCTTCTCCGTGTAGGACATGAGGCGCCGGCCTGGAAGAGGCCGGCCCCACAGGCAGGGCGCTCGTGTCTCATGAAGCGCGCCCTTCCTCTCTCCTCCCCGCTTCTCTCTTCGCACTCATCTTTCCCTGGGCGGACGTTTTCCCGGCAGCACTCTTTTGCACGGGATCCAGGGGGAAGCTCTCTCCTCGGTTGCCAGGCCCGGGCGGTTGTCGACCTTGACTCCGCGAAGCCCGCTGTGGCCCCGGAGGGGCTGGCGGCACCCGCAGGTCCCGGGAGCGGAGGCCCAAGCCGGCAGCGTGAGCGCGTCTTCTTCCGCATCTGAGAGAAGGCGTGGTGCTTTCGGGGAACGGGGAGGTGAAAGGGCCCCGTCCGGGAAGCGCGTTCCAAGAGCTGAGGGTTGGGCGCCTCGTTCCGGGCTCCTAGGTGCCAGAGCCGCTTCTCTCTTCCCGGGACGGAGTGGGGCTTGCTGGTCCAATGTGTCGTCCTGAAGCAATCCCGTGACAGGGGCTAGGCGCTTCCCCCGTGCGTTTCAGGCGAGCCTCCCAGCTCAGGGCGCCCGCAGAGAGATTGGCCTGCAGGCCGGCGTCGCCGTCACGACCTCCCCGTGAGCCGGGTGTTCAGCTCGGGGCACGCCGAACGCAGGCTCCGGCGGGTTCGACTGAGGGCGGGCGCCCGGCTGAGGCAAATAGGGCTGCCGTCAGAAGGCCTCCCGTGCCCTCACAACCAGTGTGTTTGCTCTGCCCTGGGTCCCGCGTCAGGGTCGTGGCAGGAGCCGCTTCCGACGCCCTTGCGAAGTGCTTCGCGGAGGCCGAGGTCGGGGGCCTACTTCTAGGACGGCCCCCGACCTGAGGCCCGGCAGGCAGGCTCCCTTAGGCTTCCTACACCCTCGCCTTGGCCAAGCGTTCTCTCTTTGCGAAAGAGACCTGCTCTTGGTAGGGAGCTCGGCTTCAGGCTCGCTTGTCGGAGGTAAGGCTGTGCTGCTCCCTCGAGGTTTCCAGGCTAAGCGTTGAGAAGGCATCCTTCTCCATGGAGCGACGAGTGTGTGGACGTGGGCCGGGATAAGTGCCACCCTGCCTGGTTTCTCCCAGGGAGGTCGGGGGGCTTGACCTCTCTCAGGGCGTCCAAGCCCCGGCGAGTCAACAAACCGCTTCTCCGTGTAGGACGTGAGGCGTCGGCCCGGGAGAGCCCGGCCCCACAGCCCGGGCGCTCGTGCATCACAAAGCGCGCCCTTCCTCTCTCCTCCCCGCTTCTCTCTTCGCACTCATCTTTCCCTGGGCGGACGTTTTCCCGGCAGCACCGTGTTGCACGGGATCCAGGGGGGAGCTGTCTCTTCGGTTGCCAGGCCCGGGCGGGTGTCGACATTGACTCCACGAAGCCCGCTGTGGCCCCGGAGGGGCTGGCGGCACCCGCAGGTCCCGGGAGCGGAGGCCCAAGCCGGCAGCGTGAGCGCGTCTTCTTCCGCATCTGAGAGAAGGCGTGGTGCTTTTGGGGAACGGGGAGGTGAAAGGTCCCCGTCCGGGAAGCGCGTTCCAAGAGCTGAGGGTTGGGCGCCTCGTTCCGGGCTCCTAGGTGCCAGAGCCGCTTCTCTCTTCCCGGGACGGAGTGGGGCTTGCTGGTCCAATGCGTCATCCTGAAGCAATCCCGTGGCAGGGGCTAGGCGCTTCCCCCGTGCGTTTCGGGCGAGCCTCCCAGCTCAGGTCGCCCCCAGAGAGATTGGCCTGCAGGCCGGCGTCGCCGTCACGACCTCCCCGTGAGCCGGGTGTTCAGCTCGGGGCACGCCGAAAGCAGGCTCCGGCGGGTTCGACTGAGGGCGGGCGCCCGGCTGAGGCAAGCAGGGCTGCCGTCAGAAGGCCTCCCGTGCCCTCACAACCAGTGTGTTTGCTCTGCCCTGGGTCCCGCGTCAGGGTCGTGGCAGGAGCCGCTTCCGACGCCCTTGCGAAGTGCTTCGCTGAGGCCGAGGTCGGGGGCCTACTTCTAGGAGGGCCCCCGACCTGAGGCCCGGCAGGCAGGCTCCCTTAGGCTTCCTACACCCTCGCCTTGGCCAAGCGTTCTCTCTTCGCGAAAGAGACCTGCTCTTGGTAGGGAGCTCGGCTTCAGGCTCGCTTGTCGGAGGTAAGGCTGTGCTGCTCCCTCGAGGTTTCCAGGCTAAGCGTTGAGAAGGCATCCTTCTCCATGGAGCGACGAGTGTGTGGACGTGGGCCGGGATAAGTGCCACCCTGCCTGGTTTCTCCCAGGGAGGTCGGGGGCTTGACCTCTCTCAGGGCGTCCAAGCCCCGGCGAGTCAACAAACCGCTTCCCCGTGTAGGACGTGAGGCGTCGGCCCGGGAGAGGCCGGCTCCACAGCCCGGGCGCTCGTGCCTCACGAAGCGCACGCTTCCTCTCTCTTCCCTGCTTCTCTTTTCGCACTCATCTTTCCCTGGGCGGACGTTTTCCCGGCAGCACTCTTTTGCACGGGATCCAGGGGGAAGTTCTCTCCTCGGTTGCCAGGCCCGGGCGGGTGTCGACCTTGACTCCACGAAGCCCGCTGTGGCCCCGGAGGGGCTGGCGGCACCCGCAGGTCCCGGGAGCGGAGGCCCAAGCCGGCAGCTTGAGCGGGTCTTCTTCCGCATGAGAGAAGGCGTGGCGCTTTCGTGGAACTGGGAGGTGAAAGGGCCCCGTCTGGGAAGCGAGTTCCAAGAGCTGAGGGTTGGGCGCCTCGTTCCGGGCTCCTAGTTGCCAGAGCTGCTTCTCTCTTCCCGGGACGGAGTGGGGCTTGCTGGGCCAATGCGTCGTCCTGAAGCAATCCCGTGGCAGTGGCTCGGCGCTTCCCCCGTGCGTTTCGGGCGAGCCTCCCAGCTCAGGGCTCCCCCAGAGAGTTTGGCCTGCAGGCCGGCGTCGCCGTCACTACCTCCCCGAGAGCCGGGTGTTCAGCTCGGGGCACGCCGAACTCAGGCTCAGGCGGGTTCGACTGAGGGCGGGCGCCCGGCTGAGGCAAGCGGGGCTGCCGTCACAAGGCCTCCCGTGCCTTCACAACCAGTGTGTTTGCTCTGCCCTGGGTGCCGCGTCAGGGTCGTGGCAGGAGCCGCTTCCGACGCCCTTGCCAAGTACTTCGCTGAGGCCGAGGTCGGGGGCCTACTTCTAGAACGGCCCCCGACCTGAGGCCCGGCAGGCAACCTCCCTTAGGCTTCCGCCACCCCCGCCGCGGCCAAGCGTTCTCTCTTCGCGAAAGAGGCCAGCTCGCGGCAAGGAGCTCGGCTTCAGGCTCGCTTCTCGGAGGTAAGGCTGTGCTGCTCCCTCGAGGTTTCCAGGCTAAGCGTTGAGAAGGCATCCTTCTCCGTGGAGCGACCAGTGTGTGGACGTGGGCCGGGATGGCGTGCCACCCTGCCTGGTATCTCCCAGGGAGGTCGGGGGGCTTGACCTCACTCAGGGAGTCCAAGCCCTGGCGAGTCAGCAAACCGCTTCCCCGTGTAGGACGTGAGGCGCCGGCCCGGCAGAGCCCGGCCCCACAGCCCGGGCGCTCGTGCCTCACGAAGCGCGCCCTTCCTCTCTCCTCCCCGCTTCTCTCTTCGCACTCATCTTTCCCTTGGCGGACGTTTTCCCGGCAGCACCGTGTTGCACGGGATCCAGGGGGGAGCTGTCTCCTCGGTTGCCAGGCCCGGGCGGTTGTCGACCTTGACTCCGCGAAGACCACTGTGGCCCCGGAGGGGCTGGCGGCACCCGCAGGTCCCGGGAGCGGAGGCCCAAGCCGGCAGCGTGAGCGCGTCTTCTTCCGCATCTGAGAGAAGGCGTGGTGCTTTCGGGGAACGGGGAGGTGAAAGGGCCCCGTCTGGGAAGCGCGTTCCAAGAGCTGAGGGTTGGCCGCCTCGCTCCGGGCTCCTAGGTGCCAGAGCCGCTTCTCTCTTCCCGGGACGGAGTGGGGCTTGCTGGGCCAATGCCTCGTCCTGAAGCCATCCCGTGGCAGGGGCTCGGTGGTTCCGCCGTGCGTTTCGGGCGAGCCTCCCAGCTCAGGGTGCCCCCAGAGACTTTGGCCTGCAGGCCGGCGTCACCGTCACGACCTCCCCGAGAGCCGGATGTTCAGTTCGGGGCACGCCGAACTCAGGCTCAAGCGGGTTCTACTGAGGGCGGGAGCCCGGCTGAGGCAAGCGGGGCTGCCGTCAGAAGGCCTCCCGTGCCATGACAACCAGTGTGTTTGCTCTGCCGTGGGTCCCGCGTCAGGGTCGTGGCAGGAGCCGCTTCCGACGCCTTTGCCAAGTGCTTCCCTGAGGCCGAGGTCGGGGGCCTACTTCTAGAACGGCCCCCGACCTGAGGCCCGGCAGGCAACCTCCCTTAGGCTTCCGCCACCCCCGCCGCGGCCAAGCGTTCTCTCTTCGCGAAAGAGGCCAGCTCGTGGCAAGGAGCTCGGCTTCAGACTCGCTTCTCGGAGGTAAGGCTGTGCTGCTCCCTCGAGGTTTCCAGGCTAAGCGTTGAGAAGGCATCCTTCTCCGTGGAGCGACCAGTGTGTGGACGTGGGCCGGGATGGCGTGCCACCCTGCCTGTTTTCTCCCAGGGAGGTCGGGGGGCTTGACCTCACACAGGGCGTCCCATCCCCGGCTAGTCAGCAAACCGCTTCTCCGTGTAGGACATGAGGCGCCGGCCTGGAAGAGGCCGGCCCCACAGGCAGGGCGCTCGTGTCTCATGAAGCGCGCCCTTCCTCTCTCCTCCCCGCTTCTCTCTTCGCACTCATCTTTCCCTGGGCGGACGTTTTCCCGGCAGCACCGTGTTGCACGGGATCCAGGGGGGAGCTGTCTCCTCGGTTGCCAGGCCCGGGCGGGTGTCGAGCTTGACTCCGC
Organism: Martes martes; assembly: GCF_963455335.1. Taxonomy (NCBI): domain Eukaryota; kingdom Metazoa; phylum Chordata; class Mammalia; order Carnivora; family Mustelidae; genus Martes; species Martes martes. The sequence continues at coordinate 15,387,681 of NC_137892.1, read as the reverse complement.
GAAGCCCGCTGTGGCCCCGGAGGGGCTGGCGGCACCCGCAGGTCCCGGGAGCGGAGGCCCAAGCCGGCAGCGTGAGCGCGTCTTCTTCCGCATCTGAGAGAAGGCGTGGTGCTTTCGGGGAAAGGGGATGTGAAAGGGCCCCGTCCGGGAAGCGCGTTCCAAGAGCTGAGGGTTGGGCGCCTCGCTCCGGGCTCCTAGGTGCCAGAGCCGCTTCTCTCTTCCCGGGACGGAGTGGGGCTTGCTGGGCCAATGCGTCGTCCTGAAGCAATCCCGTGGCAGGTGCTCGGCGGTTTCGCCGTGCGTTTCGGGCGAGCCTCCCAGCTCAGGGCGCCCCCAGAGACTTTGGTCTGCAGGCCGGCGACGCAGTCACGACCTCCCCGAGAGCCGGGTGTTCAGCTCGGGGCACGCCGAACTCAGGCTCAGGCGGGTTCGACTTAGGGCAGGCGCCCGGCTGAGGCAAGCGGGGCTGCCGTCAGAAGGCCTCCCGTGCCATGACAACCAGTGTGTTTGCTCTGCCGTGGGTCCCGCGTCAGGGTCGTGGCAGGAGCCGCTTCCGACGCTCTTGCCAAGTACTTCGCTGAGGCTGAGGTCGGGGGCCTACTTCTAGAAAGGCCCCCGACCTGAGGCCCGGCAGGCAACCTCCCTTAGGCTTCCGCCACCCCCGCCGCGGCCAAGCGTTCTCTCTTCGCGAAAGAGGCCAGCTCGCGGCAAGGAGCTCGGCTTCAGGCTCGCTTCTCGGAGGTAAGGCTGTGCTGCTCCCTCGAGGTTTCCAGGCTAAGCGTTGAGAAGGCATCCTTCTCCGTGGAGCGACCAGTGTGTGGACGTGGGCCGGGATGGCGTGCCACCCTGCCTGTTTTCTCCCAGGGAGGTCGGGGGGCTTGACCTCACTCATGGCGTACAAGCCCTGGCGAGTCAGCAAACCGCTTCCCCGTGTAGGACGTGAGACGCCGGCCCGGGAGAGGCCGGCCCCACAGCCCGGGCGCTCGTGCCTCACGAAGCGCGCCCTTCCTCTCTCCTCCCCGCTTCTCTCTTCGCACTCATCTTTCCCTGGGCGGACGTTTTCCCGGCAGCACCGTGTTGCACGGTATCCAGGGGGGAGCTGTCTCCTCGGTTGCCAGGCCCGGGCGGGTGTCGACCTTGACTCCGCGAAGCCCGCTGTGGCCCCGGAGGGGCTGGCGGCACCCGCAGGTCCCGGGAGCGGAGGCCCAAGCCGGCAGCGTGAGCGCGTCTTCTTCCGCATCTGAGAGAAGGCGTGGTGCTTTCGGGGAACGGGGAGGTGAAAGGGCCCCGTCTGGGAAGCGCGTTCCAAGAGCTGAGGGTTGGGCGCCTCGTTCCGGGCTCCTAGGTGCCAGAGCTGCTTCTCTCTTCCCGGGACGGAGTGGGGCTTGCTGGGCCAATGCGTCGTCCTGAAGCAATCCCGTGGCAGGGGCTCGGCGCTTCCCCCGTGCGTTTCGGGCGAGCCTCCCAGCTCAGGGCTCCCCCAGAGAGTTTGGCCTGCAGGCCGGCGTCGCCGTCACTACCTCCCCGAGAGCCGGGTGTTCAGCTCGGGGCACGCCGAACTCAGGCTCAGGCGGGTTCGACTGAGGGCGGGCGCCCGGCTGAGGCAAGCGGGGCTGCCGTCAGAAGGCCTCCCGTGCCTTCACAACCAGTGTGTTTGCTCTGCCCTGGGTGCCGCGTCAGGGTCGTGGCAGGAGCCGCTTCCGACGCCCTTGCCAAGTACTTCGCTGAGGCCGAGGTCGGGGGCCTACTTCTAGAACGGCCCCCGACCTGAGGCCCGGCAGGCAACCTCCCTTAGGCTTCCGCCACCCCCGCCGCGGCCAAGCGTTCTCTCTTCGCGAAAGAGGCCAGCTCGCGGCAAGGAGCTCGGCTTCAGGCTCGCTTCTCGGAGGTAAGGCTGTGCTGCTCCCTCGAGGTGTCCATTCTAAGCGTTGAGAAGGCATCCTTCCCCGTGGAGCGACCAGTGTGTGGACGTGGGCCGGGATGGCGTGCCATCCTGCCTGGTTTCTCCCAGGGAGGTCGGGGGGCTTGACCTCACTCAGGGCGTCCAAGCCCTGGCGAGTCAGCAAACCGCTTCCCCGTGTAGGACGTGAGACGCCGGCCCGGGAGAGGCCAGCCCCACAGCCCGGGCGCTCGTGCCTCATGAAGCGCGCCCTTCCTCTCTCCTCCTCGCTTCTCTCTTCGCACTCATCTTTCCCTGGGCGGACGTTTTCCCGGCAGCACCGTGTTGCACGGGATCCAGGGGGGAGCTTTCTCCTCGGTTGCCAGGCCCGGGCGGGTGTCGACCTTGACTCCGCGAAGCCCGCTGTGGCCCCGGAGGGGTTGGCGGCACCCGCAGGTCCCGGGAGCGGAGGCCAAGCCGGCAGCGTGAGCGCGTCTTCCTCCGCATCTGAGAGAAGGCGTGCTGCTTTCGGGGAACGGGGAGGTGAAAGGGCCCCTTCCGGGAAGCGCGTTCCAAGAGCTGAGGGTTGGGCGCCTCGTTCCGGGTTCCTAGGTGCCAGAGCCGCTTCTCTCTTCCCGGGACGGAGTGGGGCTTGCTGGGCCAATGCGTCGTCCTGAAGCAATACCGTGGCAGGGGCTCGGCGCTTCCCCCGTGTGTTTCGGGCGAGCCTCCCAGCTCAGTACGCCCCCAGAGAGTTTGGCCTGCAGGCCGGCCTCGCCGTCATGACCTCCCCGAGAATCGGGTGTTCAGCTCGGGGCACGCCGAACGCAGGCTCCGGCGGGTCCGACTGAGTTCGGGCGCCCGGCTAGGCAAGCGGGGCTGCCGTCAGAAGGCCTCCCGTGCCCTCACAACCAGTGTGTTTGCTCTGCCGTGGGTCCCGCGTCAGTGTCGTGGCAGGAGCCGCTTCCGACGCCCTTGCCAAGTGCTACGCTGAGGCCGAGGTCGGGGGCTTCGTTCTAGGACGGCCCCCGACCTGAGGCCCGGCAGGCAGCCACCCTTAGGCTTCCGCCACCCACGCCGCGGCCAAGCGTTCTCTCTTTGCGAAAGTGGCCTGCTCGCGGCAAGGAGCTCGGCTTCAGGCTCGCGTCTCGAAGGTAAGGCTCTGCTGCTACCTCGAGGTTTCCAGGCTAAGCGTTGAGAAGGCATCCTTCTCCATGGAGCGACGAGTGTGTGGACGTGGGCCGGGATAAGTGCCACCCTGCCTGGTTTCTCCCAGGGAGGTCGGGGGGCTTGACCTCACTCAGGGCGTCCAAGCCTCGGCGAGTCAGCAAACCGCTTCCCCGTGTAGGACGTGAGGCGCCGGCCCGGGAGAGGCCGGATCCACAGCCCGGGCGCTCGTGCCTCACGAAGCGCGCCCTTCCTCTCTTCTCCCCGCTTTTCTCTTCGCACTCATCTTTCCCTGGGCGGACGTTTTCCCGGCAGCACCGTGTTGCACGGGATCCAGGGGGGAGCTGTCTCCTCGGTTGCCAGGCCCGGGCGGGTGTCGACCTTGACTCCGCGAAGCCCGCTGTGGCCCCGGAGGGGCTGGCGGCACCCGCAGGTCCCGGGAGCGGAGGCCCAAGCCGGCAGCGTGAGCGCGTCTTCTTCCGCATCTGAGAGAAGGCGTGGTACTTTCGGGGAACGGGGAGGTGAAAGGGCCCCGTCCGGGAAGCGCGTTCCAAGAGCTGAGGGTTGGGCGCCTCGTTCCGGGCTCCTAGGTGCCAGAGCCGCTTCTCTCTTCCCGGGACGGAGTGGGGCTTGCTGGTCCAATGCGTCGTCCTGAAGCCATCCCGTGGCAGGGGCTAGGCGCTTCCCCCGTGCGTTTCGGGCGAGCCTCCCAGCTCAGGGCGCCCCCAGAGAGATTGGCCTGCAGGCCGGCGTCGCCGTCACGACCTCCCCGTGAGCCGGGTGTTCAGCTCGGGGCACGCCGAACGCAGGCTCCGGCGGGTTCGACTGAGGGCGGGCGCCCGGCTGAGGCAAGCAGGGCTGCCGTCAGAAGGCCTCCCGTGCCCTCACAACCAGTGTGTTTGCTCTGCCCTGGGTGCCGCGTCAGGGTCGTGGCAGGAGAAGCTTCCGACGCCCTTGCGAAGTGCTTCGCTGAGGCCGAGGTCGGGGGCCTACTTCTAGGACTGCCCCCGACCTGAGGCCCGGCAGGCAGCCTCCCTTAGGCTTCCTACACCCTCGCCTTGGCCAAGCGTTCTCTCTTCGCGAAAGAGACCTGCTCTTGGTAGGGAGGTCGGCTTCAGGCTCGCTTGTCGGAGGTAAGGCTGTGCTGCTCCCTCGAGGTTTCCAGGCTAAGCGTTGAGAAGGCATCCTTCTCCATGGAGCGACGAGTGTGTGGACGTGGGCCGGGATAAGTGCCACCCTGCCTGGTTTCTCCCAGGGAGGTCGGGGGTTTGACCTCTCTCAGGGCGTCCAAGCCCCGGCGAGTCAACAAACCGCTTCCCCGTGTAGGACGTGAGGCGTCGGCCCGGGAGAGGCCGGCTCCACAGCCCGGGCGCTCGTGCCTCACGAAGCGCACGCTTCCTCTCTCTTCCCCGCTTCTCTTTTCGCACTCATCTTTCCCTGGGCGGACGTTTTCCCGGCAGCACTCTTTTGCACGGGATCCAGGGGGAAGCTCTCTCCTCGGTTGCCAGGCCCGGGCGGTTGTCGACCTTGACTCCACGAAGCCCGCTGTGGCCCCGGAGGGGCTGGCGGCACCCGCAGGTCCCGGGAGCGGAGGCCCAAGCCGGCAGCTTGAGCGGGTCTTCTTCCGCATGAGAGAAGGCGTGGCGCTTTCGTGGAACTGGGAGGTGAAAGGGCCCCGTCTGGGAAGCGCGTTCCAAGAGCTGAGGGTTGGGCGCCTCGTTCCGGGCTCCTAGGTGCCAGAGCTGCTTCTCTCTTCCCGGGACGGAGTGGGGCTTGCTGGGCCAATGCGTCGTCCTGAAGCAATCCCGTGGCAGGGGCTCGGCGCTTCCCCCGTGCGTTTCGGGCGAGCCTCCCAGCTCAGGGCTCCCCCAGAGAGTTTGGCCTGCAGGCCGGCGTCGCCGTCACTACCTCCCCGAGAGCCGGGTGTTCAGCTCGGGGCACGCCGAACTCAGGCTCAGGCGGGTTCGACTGAGGGCGGGCGCCCGGCTGAGGCAAGCGGGGTTGCCGTCAGAAGGCCTCCCGTGCCCTCACAACCAGTGTGTTTGCTCTGCCGTGGTTCCCGCGTCAGGGTCGTGGCAGGAGCCGCTTCCGACGCCCTTGCCAAGTACTTCGCTGAGGCCGAGGTCGGGGGCCTACTTCTAGAACGGCCCCCGACCTGAGGCCCGGCAGGCAACCTCCCTTAGGCTTCCGCCACCCCCGCCGCGGCCAAGCGTTCTCTATTCGCGAAAGAGGCCAGCTCGCGGCAAGGAGCTCGGCTTCAGGCTCGCTTCTCGGAGGTAAGGCTGTGCTGCTCCCTCGAGGTGTCCATTCTAAGCATTGAGAAGGCATCCTTCTCCGTGGAGCGACCAGTGTGTGGACGTGGGCCGGGATGGCGTGCCATCCTGCCTGGTTTCTCCCAGGGAGGTCGGGGGGCTTGACCTCACTCAGGGCGTCCAAGCCCTGGCGAGTCAGCAAACCGCTTCCCCGTGTAGGACGTGAGACGCCGGCCCGGGAGAGGCCGGCCCCACAGCCCGGGCGCTCGTGCCTCACGAAGCGCGCCCTTCCTCTCTCCTCCCCGCTTCTCTCTTCGCACTCATCTTTCCCTGGGCGGACGTTTTCCCGGCAGCACCGTGTTGCACGGGATCCAGGGGGGAGCTGTCTCCTCGGTTGCCAGGCCCGGGCGGGTGTCGACCTTGACTCCGCGAAGACCGCTGTGGCCCCGGAGGAGCTGGCGGCACCCGCAGGTCCCGGGAGCGGAGGCCCAAGCCGGCAGCGTGAGCGCGTCTTCTTCCGCATCTGAGAGAAGGCGTGGTGCTTTCGGGGAACGGGGAGGTGAAAGGGCCCCGTCTGGGAAGCGCGTTCCAAGAGCTGAGGGTTGGGCGCCTCGCTCCGGGCTCCTAGGTGCCAGAGCCGCTTCTCTCTTCGCGGGACGGAGTGGGGCTTGCTGGGCCAATGCCTCGTCCTGAAGCCATCCCGTGGCAGGGGCTCGGCGGTTCCGCCGTGCGTTTCGGGCGAGCCTCCCAGCTCAGGGCGCCCCCTGAGACTTTGGTCTGCAGGCCGGCGACGCCGTCACGACCTCCCCGAGAGCCGGGTGTTCAGCTCGGGGCACGCCGAACTCAGGCTCAGGCGGGTTCGACTGAGGGCGGGCGCCCGGCTGAGGCAAGCGGGGCTGCCGTCAGAAGGCCTCCCGTGCCCTCACAACCAGTGTGTTTGCTCTGCCGTGGTTCCCGCGTCAGGGTCGTGGCAGGAGCCGCTTCCGACGCCCTTGCCAAGTACTTCGCTGAGGCCGAGGTCGGGGGCCTACTTCTAGAACGGCCCCCGACCTGAGGCCCGGCAGGCAACCTCCCTTAGGCTTCCGCCACCCCCGCCGCGGCCAAGCGTTCTCTATTCGCGAAAGAGGCCAGCTCGCGGCAAGGAGCTCGGCTTCAGGCTCGCTTCTCGGAGGTAAGGCTGTGCTGCTCCCTCGAGGTTTCCAGGCTAAGCGTTGAGAAGGCATCCTTCTCCATGGAGCGACGAGTGTGTGGACGTGGGCCGGGATAAGTGCCACCCTGCCTGGTTTCTCCCAGGGAGGTCGGGGGGCTTGACCTCTCTCAGGGCGTCCAAGCCCCGGCGAGTCAACAAACCGCTTCCCCGTGTAGGACGTGAGGCGTCGGCCCGGGAGAGGCCAGCTCCACAGCCCGGGCGCTCGTGCCTCACGAAGCGCACGCTTCCTCTCTCTTCCCCGCTTCTCTTTTCGCACTCATCTTTCCCTGGGCGGACGTTTTCCTGGCAGCACTCTTTTGCACGGGATCCAGGGGGAAGCTCTCTCCTCGGTTGCCAGGCCCGGGCGGGTGTCGACCTTGACTCCACGAAGCCCGCTGTGGCCCCGGAGGGGCTGGCGGCACCCGCAGGTCCCGGGAGCGGAGGCCCAAGCCGGCAGCGTGAGCTCGTCTTCCTCCGCATCTGAGAGTAGGCGTGGTGCTTTCGGGGATGGGGAGGTGAAAGGGCCCCGTCTGGGAAGCGCGTTCCAAGAGCTGAGGGTTGGGCGCCTCGCTCCGGGATCCTAGGTGCCAGAGCCGCTTCTCTCTTCCCGGGACGGTGTGGGGCTTGCTGGGCCAATGCCTCGTCCTGAAGCCATCCCGTGGCAAGGGCTCGGCGGTTCCGCCGTGCGTTTCGGGCGAGCCTCCCAGCTCAGGGCGCCCCCAGAGACTTTGGCCTGCAGGCCGGCGTCGCCGTCACGACCTCCCCGAGAGCCGGGTGTTCAGCTCGGGGCACGCCGAACTCAGGCTCAGGCGGGTTCTACTGAGGGCGGGCGCCCGGCTGAGGCAAGCGGGGCTGCCGTCAGAAGGCCTCCCGTGCCCTCACAACCAGTGTGTTTGCTCTGCCGCGGGTCCCGCGTCAGGGTCGTGGCAGGAGCCGCTTCCGACGCCCTTGCCAAGTGCTTCGCTGAGGCCGAGGTCGGGGGCCTACTTCTAGAACGGCCCCCGACCTGAGGCCCGGCAGGCAACCTCCCTTAGGCTTCCGCCACCCCCGCCGCGGCCAAGCGTTCTCTCTTCGCGAAAGAGGCCAGCTCGCGGCAAGGAGCTCGGCTTCAGGCTCGCTTCTCGGAGGTAAGGCTGTGCTGCTCCCTCGAGGTTTCCAGGCTAAGCGTTGAGAAGGCATCCTTCTCCGTGGAGCGACCAGTGTGTGGACGTGGGCCGGGATGGCGTGCCACCCTGCCTGTTTTCTCCCAGGGAGGTCGGGGGGCTTGACCTCACACAGGGCGTCCCATCCCCGGCTAGTCAGCAAACCGCTTCCCCGTGTAGGACATGAGGCGCCGGCCCGGGAGAGGCCGGCCCCACAGGCATGGCGCTCGTGTCTCATGAAGCGCGCCCTTCCTCTCTCCTCCCCGCTTCTCTCTTCGCACTCATCTTTCCCTGGGCGGACGTTTTCCCGGCAGCACCGTGTTGCATGGGATCCAGGGGGGAGCTGTCTCCTCGGTTGCCAGGCCCGGGCGGGTGTCGAGCTTGACTCCGCGAAGCCCGCTGTGGCCCCGGAGGGGCTGGCGGCACCCGCAGGTCCCGGGAGCGGAGGCCCAAGCCGGCAGCGTGAGCGCGTCTTCTTCCGCATCTGAGAGAAGGCGTGGTGCTTTCGGGGAAAGGGGAGGTGAAAGGGCCCCGTCCGGGAAGCGCGTTCCAAGAGCTGAGGGTTGGGCGCGTCGCTCCGGGCTCCTAGGTGCCAGAGCCGCTTCTCTCTTCCCGGGACGGAGTGGGGCTTGCTGGGCCAATGCCTCGTCCTGAAGCAATCCCGTGGCAGTGGCTCGGCGGTTTCGCCGTGCGTTTCGGGCGAGCCTCCCAGTTCAGGGCGCCCCCAGAGACTTTGGCCTGCAGGCCGGCGTCGCCGTCACGACCTCCCTGAGAGCCGGGTGTTCAGCTCGGGGCACGCCGAACTCAGGCTCAGGTGGGTTCGACTGAGGGTGGGCGCCCGGCTGAGGCAAGCGGGGATGCCGTCAGAAGGCCTCCCGTGCCCTCACAACCAGTGTGTTTGCTCTGCCCTGGGTCCCGCGTCAGGGTCGTGGCAGGAGAAGCTTCCGACGCCCTTGCGAAGTGCTTCGCTGAGGCCGAGGTCGGGGGCCTACTTCTAGGACGGCCCCCGACCTGAGGCCCGGCAGGCAGCCTCCCTTAGGCTTCCTACACCCTCGCCTTGGCCAAGCGTTCTCTCTTCGCGAAAGAGACCTGCTCTTGGTAGGGAGCTCGGCTTCAGGCTCGCTTGTCGGAAGTAAGGCTGTGCTGCTCCCTCGAGGTTTCCAGGCTAAGCGTTGAGAAGGCATCCTTCTCCATGGAGCGACGAGTGTGTGGACGTGGGCCGGGATAAGTGCCACCCTGCCTGGTTTCTCCCAGGGAGGTCGGGGGGCTTGACCTCTCTCAGGGCGTCCAAGCCCCGGCGAGTCAACAAACCGCTTCCCCGTGTAGGACGTGAGGCGTCGGCCCGGGAGAGGCCAGCTCCACAGCCCGGGCGCTCGTGCCTCACGAAGCGCACGCTTCCTCTCTCTTCCCCGCTTCTCTTTTCGCACTCATCTTTCCCTGGGCGGACGTTTTCCTGGCAGCACTCTTTTGCACGGGATCCAGGGGGAAGCTCTCTCCTCGGTTGCCAGGCCCGGGCGGGTGTCGACCTTGACTCCACGAAGCCCGCTGTGGCCCCGGAGGGGCTGGCGGCACCCGCAGGTCCCGGGAGCGGAGGCCCAAGCCGGCAGCGTGAGCTCGTCTTCCTCCGCATCTGAGAGTAGGCGTGGTGCTTTCGGGGATGGGGAGGTGAAAGGGCCCCGTCTGGGAAGCGCGTTCCAAGAGCTGAGGGTTGGGCGCCTCGCTCCGGGATCCTAGGTGCCAGAGCCGCTTCTCTCTTCCCGGGACGGTGTGGGGCTTGCTGGGCCAATGCCTCGTCCTGAAGCCATCCCGTGGCAAGGGCTCGGCGGTTCCGCCGTGCGTTTCGGGCGAGCCTCCCAGCTCAGGGCGCCCCCAGAGACTTTGGCCTGCAGGCCGGCGTCGCCGTCACGACCTCCCCGAGAGCCGGGTGTTCAGCTCGGGGCACGCCGAACTCAGGCTCAGGCGGGTTCTACTGAGGGCGGGCGCCCGGCTGAGGCAAGCGGGGCTGCCGTCAGAAGGCCTCCCGTGCCCTCACAACCAGTGTGTTTGCTCTGCCGCGGGTCCCGCGTCAGGGTCGTGGCAGGAGCCGCTTCCGACACCCTTGCCAAGTGCTTCGCTGAGGCCGAGGTCGGGGGCCTACTTCTAGAACGGCCCCCGACCTGAGGCCCGGCAGGCAACCTCCCTTAGGCTTCCGCCACCCCCGCCGCGGCCAAGCGTTCTCTCTTCGCGAAAGAGGCCAGCTCGCGGCAAGGAGCTCGGCTTCAGGCTCGCTTCTCGGAGGTAAGGCTGTGCTGCTCCCTCGAGGTTTCCAGGCTAAGCGTTGAGAAGGCATCCTTCTCCGTGGAGCGACCAGTGTGTGGACGTGGGCCGGGATGGCGTGCCACCCTGCCTGTTTTCTCCCAGGGAGGTCGGGGGGCTTGACCTCACACAGGGCGTCCCATCCCCGGCTAGTCAGCAAACCGCTTCCCCGTGTAGGACATGAGGCGCCGGCCCGGGAGAGGCCGGCCCCACAGGCATGGCGCTCGTGTCTCATGAAGCGCGCCCTTCCTCTCTCCTCCCCGCTTCTCTCTTCGCACTCATCTTTCCCTGGGCGGACGTTTTCCCGGCAGCACCGTGTTGCATGGGATCCAGGGGGGAGCTGTCTCCTCGGTTGCCAGGCCCGGGCGGGTGTCGAGCTTGACTCCGCGAAGCCCGCTGTGGCCCCGGAGGGGCTGGCGGCACCCGCAGGTCCCGGGAGCGGAGGCCCAAGCCGGCAGCGTGAGCGCGTCTTCTTCCGCATCTGAGAGAAGGCGTGGTGCTTTCGGGGAAAGGGGAGGTGAAAGGGCCCCGTCCGGGAAGCGCGTTCCAAGAGCTGAGGGTTGGGCGCCTCGCTCCGGGATCCTAGGTGCCAGAGCCGCTTCTCTCTTCCCGGGACGGAGTGGGGCTTGCTGGGCCAATGCCTCGTCCTGAAGCAATCCCGTGGCAGTGGCTCGGCGGTTTCGCCGTGCGTTTCGGGCGAGCCTCCCAGTTCAGGGCGCCCCCAGAGACTTTGGCCTGCAGGCCGGCGTCGCCGTCACGACCTCCCCGAGAGCCGGGTGTTCAGCTCGGGGCACGCCGAACTCAGGCTCAGGCGGGTTCGACTGAGGGCGGGCGCCCGGCTGAGGCAAGCGGGGATGCCGTCAGAAGGCCTCCCGTGCCCTCACAACCAGTGTGTTTGCTCTGCCCTGGGTCCCGCGTCAGGGTCGTGGCAGGAGAAGCTTCCGACGCCCTTGCGAAGTGCTTCGCTGAGGCCGAGGTCGGGGGCCTACTTCTAGGACGGCCCCCGACCTGAGGCCCGGCAGGCAGCCTCCCTTAGGCTTCCTACACCCTCGCCTTGGCCAAGCGTTCTCTCTTCGCGAAAGAGACCTGCTCTTGGTAGGGAGCTCGGCTTCAGGCTCGCTTGTCGGAGGTAAGGCTGTGCTGCTCCCTCGAGGTTTCCAGGCTAAGCGTTGAGAAGGCATCCTTCTCCATGGAGCGACGAGTGTGTGGACGTGGGCCGGGATAAGTGCCACCCTGCCTGGTTTCTCCCAGGGAGGTCGGGGGGCTTGACCTCTCTCAGGGCGTCCAAGCCCCGGCGAGTCAACAAACCGCTTCCCCGTGTAGGACGTGAGGCGTCGGCCCGGGAGAGGCCGGCTCCACAGCCCGGGCGCTCGTGCCTCACGAAGCGCACGCTTCCTCTCTCTTCCCCGCTTCTCTTTTCGCACTCATCTTTCCCTGGGCGGACGTTTTCCTGGCAGCACTCTTTTGCACGGGATCCAGGGGGAAGCTCTCTCCTCGGTTGCCAGGCCCGGGCGGGTGTCGACCTTGACTCCACGAAGCCCGCTGTGGCCCCGGAGGGGCTGGCGGCACCCGCAGGTCCCGGGAGCGGAGGCCCAAGCCGGCAGCGTGAGCTCGTCTTCCTCCGCATCTGAGAGTAGGCGTGGTGCTTTCGGGGATGGGGAGGTGAAAGGGCCCCGTCTGGGAAGCGCGTTCCAAGAGCTGAGGGTTGGGCGCCTCGCTCCGGGATCCTAGGTGCCAGAGCCGCTTCTCTCTTCCCGGGACGGTGTGGGGCTTGCTGGGCCAATGCCTCGTCCTGAAGCCATCCCGTGGCAAGGGCTCGGCGGTTCCGCCGTGCGTTTCGGGCGAGCCTCCCAGCTCAGGGCGCCCCCAGAGACTTTGGCCTGCAGGCCGGCGTCGCCGTCACGACCTCCCCGAGAGCCGGGTGTTCAGCTCGGGGCACGCCGAACTCAGGCTCAGGCGGGTTCGACTGAGGGCGGGCGCCCGGCTGAGGCAAGCGGGGCTGCCGTCAGAAGGCCTCCCGTGCCCTCACAACCAGTGTGTTTGCTCTGCCGCGGGTCCCGCGTCAGGGTCGTGGCAGGAGCCGCTTCCGACGCCCTTGCCAAGTGCTTCGCTGAGGCCGAGGTCGGGGGCCTACTTCTAGAACGGCCCCCGACCTGAGGCCCGGCAGGCAACCTCCCTTAGGCTTCCGCCACCCCCGCCGCGGCCAAGCGTTCTCTCTTCGCGAAAGAGGCCAGCTCGCGGAAAGGAGCTCGGCTTCAGGCTCGCTTCTCGGAGGTAAGGCTGTGCTGCTCCCTCGAGGTTTCCAGGCTAAGCGTTGAGAAGGCATCCTTCTCCGTGGAGCGACCAGTGTGTGGACGTGGGCCGAGATGGCGTGCCACCCTGCCTGTTTTCTCCCAGGGAGGTCGGGGGGCTTGACCTCACACAGGGCGTCCCATCCCCGGCTAGTCAGCAAACCGCTTCCCCGTGTAGGACATGAGGCGCCGGCCCGGGAGAGGCCGGCCCCACAGGCATGGCGCTCGTGTCTCATGAAGCGCGCCCTTCCTCTCTCCTCCCCGCTTCTCTCTTCGCACTCATCTTTCCCTGGGCGGACGTTTTCCCGGCAGCACCGTGTTGCATGGGATCCAGGGGGGAGCTGTCTCCTCGGTTGCCAGGCCCGGGCGGGTGTCGAGCTTGACTCCGCGAAGCCCGCTGTGGCCCCGGAGGGGCTGGCGGCACCCGCAGGTCCCGGGAGCGGAGGCCCAAGCCGGCAGCGTGAGCGCGTCTTCTTCCGCATCTGAGAGAAGGCGTGGTGCTTTCGGGGAAAGGGGAGGTGAAAGGGCCCCGTCCGGGAAGCGCGTTCCAAGAGCTGAGGGTTGGGCGCCTCGTTCCGGGCTCCTAGGTGCCAGAGCCGCTTCTCTCTTCCCGGGACGGAGTGGGGCTTGCTGGTCCAATGCGTCGTCCTGAAGCCATCCCGTGGCAGGGGCTAGGCGCTTCCCCCGTGCGTTTCGGGCGAGCCTCCCAGCTCAGGGCGCCCCCAGAGAGATTGGCCTGCAGGCCGGCGTCGCCGTCACGACCTCCCCGTGAGCCGGGTGTTCAGCTCGGGGCACGCCGAACGCAGGCTCCGGCGGGTTCGACTGAGGGCGGGCGCCCGGCTGAGGCAAGCAGGGCTGCCGTCAGAAGGCCTCCCGTGCCCTCACAACCAGTGTGTTTGCTCTGCCCTGGGTGCCGCGTCAGGGTCGTGGCAGGAGCCGCTTCCGACGCCCTTGCGAAGTGCTTCGCTGAGGCCGAGGTCGGGGGCCTACTTCTAGGACTGCCCCCGACCTGAGGCCAGGCAGGCAGCCTCCCTTAGGCTTCCTACACCCTCGCCTTGGCCAAGCGTTCTCTCTTCGCGAAAGAGACCTGCTCTTGGTAGGGAGGTCGGCTTCAGGCTCGCTTGTCGGAGGTAAGGCTGTGCTGCTCCCTCGAGGTTTCCAGGCTAAGCGTTGAGAAGGCATCCTTCTCCATGGAGCGACGAGTGTGTGGACGTGGGCCGGGATAAGTGCCACCCTGCCTGGTTTCTCCCAGGGAGGTCGGGGGTTTGACCTCTCTCAGGGCGTCCAAGCCCCGGCGAGTCAACAAACCGCTTCCCCGTGTAGGACGTGAGGCGTCGGCCCGGGAGAGGCCGGCTCCACAGCCCGGGCGCTCGTGCCTCACGAAGCGCACGCTTCCTCTCTCTTCCCCGCTTCTCTTTTCGCACTCATCTTTCCCTGGGCGGACGTTTTCCCGGCAGCACTCTTTTGCACGGGATCCAGGGGGAAGCTCTCTCCTCGGTTGCCAGGCCCGGGCGGTTGTCGACCTTGACTCCACGAAGCCCGCTGTGGCCCCGGAGGGGCTGGCGGCACCCGCAGGTCCCGGGAGCGGAGGCCCAAGCCGGCAGCTTGAGCGGGTCTTCTTCCGCATGAGAGAAGGCGTGGCGCTTTCGTGGAACTGGGAGGTGAAAGGGCCCCGTCTGGGAAGCGCGTTCCAAGAGCTGAGGGTTGGGCGCCTCGTTCCGGGCTCCTAGGTGCCAGAGCTGCTTCTCTCTTCCCGGGACGGAGTGGGGCTTGCTGGGCCAATGCGTCGTCCTGAAGCAATCCCGTGGCAGGGGCTCGGCGCTTCCCCCGTGCGTTTCGGGCGAGCCTCCCAGCTCAGGGCTCCCCCAGAGAGTTTGGCCTGCAGGCCGGCGTCGCCGTCACTACCTCCCCGAGAGCCGGGTGTTCAGCTCGGGGCACGCCGAACTCAGGCTCAGGCGGGTTCGACTGAGGGCGGGCGCCCGGCTGAGGCAAGCGGGGTTGCCGTCAGAAGGCCTCCCGTGCCCTCACAACCAGTGTGTTTGCTCTGCCGTGGTTCCCGCGTCAGGGTCGTGGCAGGAGCCGCTTCCGACGCCCTTGCCAAGTACTTCGCTGAGGCCGAGGTCGGGGGCCTACTTCTAGAACGGCCCCCGACCTGAGGCCCGGCAGGCAACCTCCCTTAGGCTTCCGCCACCCCCACCGCGGCCAAGCGTTCTCTATTCGCGAAAGAGGCCAGCTCGCGGCAAGGAGCTCGGCTTCAGGCTCGCTTCTCGGAGGTAAGGCTGTGCTGCTCCCTCGAGGTGTCCATTCTAAGCATTGAGAAGGCATCCTTCTCCGTGGAGCGACCAGTGTGTGGACGTGGGCCGGGATGGCGTGCCATCCTGCCTGGTTTCTCCCAGGGAGGTCGGGGGGCTTGACCTCACTCAGGGCGTCCAAGCCCTGGCGAGTCAGCAAACCGCTTCCCCGTGTAGGACGTGAGACGCCGGCCCGGGAGAGGCCGGCCCCACAGCCCGGGCGCTCGTGCCTCACGAAGCGCGCCCTTCCTCTCTCCTCCCCGCTTCTCTCTTCGCACTCATCTTTCCCTGGGCGGACGTTTTCCCGGCAGCACCGTGTTGCACGGGATCCAGGGGGGAGCTGTCTCCTCGGTTGCCAGGCCCGGGCGGGTGTCGACCTTGACTCCGCGAAGACCGCTGTGGCCCCGGAGGAGCTGGCGGCACCCGCAGGTCCCGGGAGCGGAGGCCCAAGCCGGCAGCGTGAGCGCGTCTTCTTCCGCATCTGAGAGAAGGCGTGGTGCTTTCGGGGAACGGGGAGGTGAAAGGGCCCCGTCTGGGAAGCGCGTTCCAAGAGCTGAGGGTTGGGCGCCTCGCTCCGGGCTCCTAGGTGCCAGAGCCGCTTCTCTCTTCCCGGGACGGAGTGGGGCTTGCTGGGCCAATGCGTCGTCCTGAAGCCATCCCGTGGCAGGGGCTCGGCGGTTCCGCCGTGCGTTTCGGGCGTGCCTCCCAGCTCAGGGCGCCCCCAGAGACTTTGGCCTGCAGGCCGGCGTCGCCGTCACGACCTCCCCGAGAGCCGGGTGTTCAGCTCGGGGCACGCCGAACTCAGGCTCAAGCGGGTTCGACTGAGCGCGGGCGCCCGGCTGAGGCAAGCGGGGCTGCCGTCAGAAGGCCTCCCGTGCCCTCACAACCAGTGTGTTTGCTCTGCCGTGGGTCCCGCGTCAGGGTCGTGGCAGGAGCCGCTTCCGACGCCCTTGCCAAGTTCTTCGCTGAGGCCGAGGTCGGGAGCCTACTTCTAGAACGGCCCCCGACCTGAGGCCCGGCAGGCAACCTCCCTTAGGCTTCCGCCACCCCCGACGCGGCCAAGCGTTCTCTCTTCGCGAAAGAGGCCAGCTCGCGGCAAGGAGCTCGGCTTCAGGCTCACTTCTCGGAGGTAAGGCTGTGCTGCTCCCTCGAGGTTTCCAGGCTAAGCGTTGAGAAGGCATCCTTCTCCGTGGAGCGACCAGTGTGTGGACGTGGGCCGGGATGGCGTGCCACCCTGCCTGTTTTCTCCCAGGGAGGTCGGGGGGCTTGACCTCACACAGGGCGTCCCATCCCCGGCTAGTCAGCAAACCGCTTCCCCGTGTAGGACATGAGGCGCCGGCCCGGGAGGGGCCGGCCCCACAGGCAGGGCGCTCGTGTCTCATGAAGCGCGCCCTTCCTCTCTCCTCCCCGCTTCTCTCTTCGCACTCATCTTTCCCTGGGCGGACGTTTTCCCGGCAGCACCGTGTTGCACGGGATCCAGGGGGGAGCTGTCTCCTCAGTTGCCGGGCCCGGGCGGGTGTCGACCTTGACTCCGCGAAGCCCGCTTTGGCCCTGGAGGGGCTGGCGGCACCCGCAGGTCCCGGGAGCGGAGGCCCAAGCCGGCAGCGTGAGCGCGTCTTCTTCCGCATCTGAGAGAAGGCGTGGTGCTTTCGGGGAAAGGGGAGGTGAAAGGGCCCCGTCCGGGAAGCGCGTTCCAAGAGCTGAGGGTTGGGCGCCTCGCTCCGGGCTCCTAGGTGCCAGAGCCGCTTCTCTCTTCCCGGGACGGAGTGGGGCTTGCTGGGCCAATGCCTCGTCCTGAAGCCATCCCGTGGCAGGGGCTCGGCGGTTCCGCCGTGCGTTTCGGGCGAGCCTCCCAGCTCAGGGCGCCCCCAGAGACTTTGGCCTGCAGGCCGGCGTCGCCGTCAGGACCTCCCCGAGAGCAGGGTGTTCAGCTCAGGGCACACCAAACTCAGGCTCAGGCGGGTTCGACTGAGGGCGGGCGCCCGGCTGAGGCAAGCGGGGCTGCCGTCAGAAGGCCTCCCGTGCCATGACAACCAGTGTGTTTGCTCTGCCGTGTGTCCCGTGTCAGGGTCGTGGCAGGAGCCGCTTCCGACGCCTTTGCCAAGTGCTTCCCTGAGGCCGAGGTCGGGGGCCTACTTCTAGAACGGCCCCCGACCTGAGGCCCGGCAGGCAACCTCCCTTAGGCTTCCGCCACCCCCGCCGCGGCCAAGCGTTCTCTCTTCGCGAAAGAGGCCAGCTCGCGGCAAGGAGCTCGGCTTCAGGCTCGCTTCTCGGAGGTAAGGCTGTGCTGCTCCCTCGAGGTTTCCAGGCTAAGCGTTGAGAAGGCATCCTTCTCCGTGGAGCGACCAGTGTGTGGACGTGGGCCGGGATGGCGTGCCACCCTGCCTGTTTTCTCCCAGGGAGGTCGGGGGGCTTGACCTCACACAGGGCGTCCCATCCCCGGCTAGTCAGCAAACCGCTTCTCCGTGTAGGACATGAGGCGCCGGCCTGGGAGAGGCCGGCCCCACAGGCAGGTCGCTCGTGTCTCATGAAGCGCACCCTTCCTCTCTCCTCCCCGCTTCTCTCTTCGCACTCATCTTTCCCTGGGCGGACGTTTTCCCGGCAGCACCGTGTTGCACGGGATCCAGGGGGGAGCTGTCTCCTCGGTTGCCAGGCCCGGGCGGGTGTCGACCTTGACTCCGCGAAGCGCGCTGTGGCCCCGGAGGGGCTGGCGGCACCCGCAGGTCCCGGGAGCGGAGGCCCAAGCCGGCAGCGTGAGCGCGTCTTCTTCCGCATCTGAGAGAAGGCGTGCTGCTTTCGGGGAAAGGGGAGGTGAAAGGGCCCCGTCCGGGAAGCGCGTTCCAAGAGCTGAGGGTTGGGCGCCTCGCTCCGGGCTCCTAGGTGCCAGAGCCGCTTCTCTCTTCCCGGGACGGAGTGGGGCTTGTTGGGCCAATGCGTCGTCCTGAAGCAATCCCGTGGCAGGGGCTCGGCGGTTTCGCCGTGCGTTTCGGGCGAGCCTCCCAGCTCAGGGCGCCCCCAGAGACTTTGGTCTGCAGGCCGGCGACGCCGTCACGACCTCCCCGAGAGCCGGGTGTTCAGCTCGGGGCACGCCGAACTCAGGCTCAGGCGGGTTCGACTTAGGGCGGGCGCCCGGCTGAGGCAAGCGGGGCTGCCGTCAGAAGGCCTCCCGTGCCCTCACAACCAGTGTGTTTGCTCTGCCGTGGGTCCCGTGTCAGGGTCGTGGCAGGAGCCGCTTCCGACGCCCTTGCCAAGTACTTCGCTGAGGCCGAGGTCGGGGGCCTACTTCTAGAAAGGCCCCCGACCTGAGGCCCGGCAGGCAACCTCCCTTAGGCTTCCGCCACCCCCGCCGCGGCCAAGCGTTCTCTCTTCGCGAAAGAGGCCAGCTCGCGGCAAGGAGCTCGGCTTCAGGCTCGCTTCTCGGAGGTAAGGCTGTGCTGCTCCCTCGAGTTTTCCATTCTAAGCGTTGAGAAGGCATCCTTCTCCGTGGAGCGACCAGTGTGTGGACGTGGGCCGGGATGGCGTGCCACCCTGCCTGTTTTCTCCCAGGGAGGTCGGGGGGCTTGACCTCACACAGGGCGTCCCATCCCCGGCTAGTCAGCAAACCGCTTCCCCGTGTAGGACATGAGGCGCCGGCCCGGGAGAGGCCGGCCCCACAGGCAGGGCGCTCGTATCTCATGAAGCGCGCCCTTCCTCTCTCCTCCCCGCTTCTCTCTTCGCACTCATCTTTCCCTGGGCGGACGTTTTCCCGGCAGCACCGTGTTGCACGGGATCCAGGGGGGAGCTGTCTCCTCGGTTGCCGGGCCCGGGCGGGTGTCGACCTTGACTCCGCGAAGCCCGCTGTGGCCCCGGAGGGGCTGGCGGCACCTGCAGGTCCCGGGAGCGGAGGCCCAAGCCGGCAGCGTGAGCGCGTCTTCTTCCGCATCTGAGAGAAGGCGTGGTGCTTTCGGGGAAAGAGGAGGTGAAAGGGCCCCGTCCGGGAAGCGCGTTCCAAGAGCTGAGGGTTGGGCGCCTCGTTCCGGGCTCCTAGGTGCCAGAGCCGCTTCTCTCTTCCCGGGACGGAGTGGGGCTTGCTGGGCCAAGGCGTTGACCTGAAGCAATCCCGTGGCAGGGGCTCGGCGGTTTCGTCGTGCGTTTCGGGCGAGCCTCCCAGCTCAGGGCGCCCCCAGGGACTTTGGTCTGCAGGCCGGCGACGCCGTCACGACCTCCCCGAGAGCCGGGTGTTCAGCTCGGGGCACGCCGAACTCAGGCTCAGGCGGGTTCGACTGAGCGCGGGCGCCCGGCTGAGGCAAGCGGGGCTGCCTTCAGAAGGCCTCCCATGCCCTCACAACCAGTGTGTTTGCTCTGCCGTGGGTCCCACGTCAGGGTCGTGGCAGGGGCCGCTTCCGACGCCCTTGCCAAGTACTTCGCTGAGGCCGAGGTCGGGGGCCTACTTCTAGAACGGCCCCCGACCTGAGGCCCGGCAGGCAACCTCCCTTAGGCTTCCGCCACCCCCGCCGCGGCCAAGCGTTCTCTCTTCACGAAAGAGGCCAGCTCGCGGCAAGGAGCTCGGCTTCAGGCTCGCTTCTCGGAGGTAAGGCTGTGCTGCTCCCTCGAGGTTTCCAGGCTAAGCGTTGAGAAGGCATCCTTCTCCGTGGAGCGACGAGTGTGTGGACGTGGGCCGGGATGGCGTGCCACCCTGCCTGGTTTCTCCCAGGGAGGTCGGGGGGCTTGACCTCACTCAGGGCGTTCAAGCCCCGGCGAGTCAGCAAACCGCTTCCCCGTGTAGGACGTGAGGCGCCGGCCCGGCAGAGCCCGGCCCCACAGCCCGGGCGCTCGTGCCTCACGAAGCGCGCCCTTCCTCTCTCCTCCCCGCTTCTCTCTTCGCACTCATCTTTCCCTGGGCGGACGTTTTCCCGGCAGCACCGTGTTGCACGGGATCCAGGGGGGAGCTGTCTCCTCGGTTGCCAAGCCCGGGCGGGTGTCGACCTTGACTCCGCGAAGCCCGCTGTGGCCCCGGAGGGGCTGGCGGCACCCGCAGGTCCCGGGAGCGGAGGCCCAAGCCGGCAGCGTGAGCGCGTCTTCTTCCGCATCTGAGAGAAGGCCTGGTGCTTTCGGGGAACGGGGAGGTGAAAGGGCCCCGTCCGGGAAGCGCGTTCCAAGAGCTGAGGGTTGGGCGCCTCGTTCCGGGCTCCTAGGTGCCAGAGCCGCTTCTCTCTTCCCGGTACGGAGTGGGGCTTGCTGGGCCAATGCGTCGTCCTGAAGCAATCCCGTGGCAGGGGCTCGGCGCTTCCCCCGTGCGTTTCGGGCGAGCCTCCCAGCTCAGGGTGCCCCCAGAGACTTTGGCCTGCAGGCCGGCGTCGCCGTCACGACCTCCCCGAGAGCCGGGTGTTCAGCTCGGGGCACGCCGTACGCAGGCTACGGCGGGTTCGACTGAGGGCAGGCGCCCGGCTGAGGCAAGCGGGGCTGTCGTCAGAAGGCCTCCCGTGCCCTCACAACCTGTGTGTTTGCTCTGCCGTGGGTCCCGCGTCAGGGTCGTGGCAGGAGCCACTTCCGACGCCCTTGCCAAGTGCTACGCTGAGGCCGAGGTCGGGGGCCTACTTCTAGGATGGCCCCCGACCTGAGGCCCGCCAGGGAGCCACCCTTAGGCTTCCTACACCCTCGCCTTGGCCAAGCGTTCTCTCTTCGCGAAAGAGACCTGCTCGCGGCAGGGAGCTCGGCTTCAGGCTCGCTTCTCGGAGGTAAGGCTGTGCTGCTCCCTCGAGGTTTCCAGGCTAAGCGTTGAGAAGGCATCCTTCTCCGTGGAGCGACCAGTGTGTGGACGTGGGCCGGGATGGCGTGCCACCCTGCCTGTTTTCTCCCAGGGAGGTCGGGGGGCTTGACCTCACACAGGGCGTCCCATCCCCGGCTAGTCAGCAAACCGCTTCCCCGTGTAGGACATGAGGCGCCGGCCCGGGAGAGGCCGGCCCCACAGGCAGGGCGCTCGTGTCTCATGAAGCGCGCCCTTCCTCTCTCCTCCCCGCTTCTCTCTTCGCACTCATCTTTCCCTGGGCGGACGTTTTCCCGGCAGCACCGTGTTGCACGGGATCCAGGGGGGAGCTGTCTCCTCGGTTGCCGGGCCCGGGCGGGTGTCGACCTTGACTCCGCGAAGCCCGCTTTGGCCCTGGAGGGGCTGGCGGCACCCGCAGGTCCCGGGAGCGGAGGCCCAAGCCGGCAGCGTGAGCGCGTCTTCTTCCGCATCTGAGAGAAGGCGTGGTGCTTTCGGGGAAAGGGGAGGTGAAAGGGCCCCGTCCGGGAAGCGCGTTCCAAGAGCTGAGGGTTGGGCGCCTCGCTCCGGGCTCCTAGGTGCCAGAGCCGCTTCTCTCTTCCCGGGACGGAGTGGGGCTTGCTGGGCCAATGCCTCGTCCTGAAGCCATCCCGTGGCAGGGGCTCGGCGGTTCCGCCGTGCGTTTCGGGCGAGCCTCCCAGCTCAGGGCGCCCCCAGAGACTTTGGCCTGCAGGCCGGCGTCGCCGTCAGGACCTCCCCGAGAGCAGGGTGTTCAGCTCAGGGCACGCCAAACTCAGGCTCAGGCGGGTTCGACTGAGGGCGGGCGCCCGGCTGAGGCAAGCGGGGCTGCCGTCAGAAGGCCTCCCGTGCCATGACAACCAGTGTGTTTGCTCTGCCGTGTGTCCCGCGTCAGGGTCGTGGCAGGAGCCGCTTCCGACGCCTTTGCCAAGTGCTTCCCTGAGGCCGAGGTCGGGGGCCTACTTCTAGAATGGCCCCCGACCTGAGGCCCGGCAGGCAACCTCCCTTAGGCTTCCGCCACCCCCGCCGCGGCCAAGCGTTCTCTCTTCGCGAAAGAGGCCAGCTCGTGGCAAGGAGCTCGGCTTCAGGCTCGCTTCTCGGAGGTAAGGCTGTGCTGCTCCCTCGAGTTTTCCATTCTAAGCGTTGAGAAGGCATCCTTCTCCGTGGAGCGACCAGTGTGTGGACGTGGGCCGGGATGGCGTGCCACCCTGCCTGTTTTCTCCCAGGGAGGTCGGGGGGCTTGACCTCACACAGGGCGTCCCATCCCCGGCTAGTCAGCAAACCGCTTCCCCGTGTAGGACATGAGGCGCCGGCCCGGGAGAGGCCGGCCCCACAGGCAGGGCGCTCGTGTCTCATGAAGCGCGCCCTTCCTCTCTCCTCCCCGCTTCTCTCTTCGCACTCATCTTTCCCTGGGCGGACGTTTTCCCGGCAGCACCGTGTTGCACGGGATCCAGGGGGGAGCTGTCTCCTCGGTTGCCGGGCCCGGGCGGGTGTCGACCTTGACTCCGCGAAGCCCGCTGTGGCCCCGGAGGGGCTGGCGGCACCTGCAGGTCCCGGGAGCGGAGGCCCAAGCCTGCAGCGTGAGCGCGTCTTCTTCCGCATCTGAGAGAAGGCGTGGTGCTTTCGGGGAAAGAGGAGGTGAAAGGGCCCCGTCCGGGAAGCGCGTTCCAAGAGCTGAGGGTTGGGCGCCTCGTTCCGGGCTCCTAGGTGCCAGAGCCGCTTCTCTCTTCCCGGGACGGAGTGGGGCTTGCTGGGCCAATGCCTCGTCCTGAAGCAATCCCGTGGCAGGGGCTCGGCGGTTTCGTCGTGCGTTTCGGGCGAGCCTCCCAGCTCAGGGCGCCCCCAGGGACTTTGGTCTGCAGGCCGGCGACGCCGTCACGACCTCCCCGAGAGCCGGGTGTTCAGCTCGGGGCACGCCGAACTCAGGCTCAGGCGGGTTCGACTGAGCGCGGGCGCCCGGCTGAGGCAAGCGGGGCTGCCTTCAGAAGGCCTCCCGTGCCCTCACAACCAGTGTGTTTGCTCTGCCGTGGGTCCCACGTCAGGGTCGTGGCAGGGGCCGCTTCCGACGCCCTTGCCAAGTACTTCGCTGAGGCCGAGGTCGGGGGCCTACTTCTAGAACGGCCCCCGACCTGAGGCCCGGCAGACAACCTCCCTTAGGCTTCCGCCACCCCCGCCGCGGCCAAGCGTTCTCTCTTCACGAAAGAGGCCAGCTCGCGGCAAGGAGCTCGGCTTCAGGCTCGCTTCTCGGAGGTAAGGCTGTGCTGCTCCCTCGAGGTTTCCAGGCTAAGCGTTGAGAAGGCATCCTTCTCCGTGGAGCGACGAGTGTGTGGACGTGGGCCGGGATGGCGTGCCACCCTGCCTGGTTTCTCCCATGGAGGTCGGGGGGCTTGACCTCACTCAGGGCGTTCAAGCCCCGGCGAGTCAGCAAACCGCTTCCCCGTGTAGGACGTGAGGCGCCGGCCCGACAGAGCCCGGCCCCACAGCCCGGGCGCTCGTGCCTCACGAAGCGCGCCCTTCCTCTCTCCTCCCCGCTTCTCTCTTCGCACTCATCTTTCCCTGGGCGGACGTTTTCCCGGCAGCACCGTGTTGCACGGGATCCAGGGGGGAGCTGTCTCCTCGGTTGCCAAGCCCGGGCGGGTGTCGACCTTGACTCCGCGAAGCCCGCTGTGGCCCCGGAGGGGCTGGCGGCACCCGCAGGTCCCGGGAGCGGAGGCCCAAGCCGGCAGCGTGAGCGCGTCTTCTTCCGCATCTGAGAGAAGGCCTGGTGCTTTCGGGGAACGGGGAGGTGAAAGGGCCCCGTCCGGGAAGCGCGTTCCAAGAGCTGAGGGTTGGGCGCCTCGTTCCGGGCTCCTAGGTGCCAGAGCCGCTTCTCTCTTCCCGGGACGGAGTGGGGCTTGCTGGGCCAAGGCGTCGTCCTGAAGCAATCCCGTGGCAGGGGCTCGGCGCTTCCCCCGTGCGTTTCGGGCGAGCCTCCCAGCTCAGGGTGCCCCCAGAGACTTTGGCCTGCAGGCCGGCGTCGCCGTCACGACCTCCCCGAGAGCCGGGTGTTCAGCTCGGGGCACGCCGTACGCAGGCTACGGCGGGTTCGACTGAGGGCAGGCGCCCGGCTGAGGCAAGCGGGGCTGTCGTCAGAAGGCCTCCCGTGCCCTCACAACCTGTGTGTTTGCTCTGCCGTGGGTCCCGCGTCAGGGTCGTGGCAGGAGCCACTTCCGACGCCCTTGCCAAGTGCTACGCTGAGGCCGAGGTCGGGGGCCTACTTCTAGGATGGCCCCCGACCTGAGGCCCGCCAGGGAGCCACCCTTAGGCTTCCTACACCCTCGCCTTGGCCAAGCGTTCTGTCTTCGCGAAAGAGACCTGCTCGCGGCAGGGAGCTCGGCTTCAGGCTCGCTTCTCGGAGGTAAGGCTGTGCTGCTCCCTTGAGGTTTCCAGGCTAAGCGTTGAGAAGGCATCCTTCTCCGTGGAGCGACCAGTGTGTGGACGTGGGCCGGGATGGCGTGCCACCCTGCCTGTTTTCTCCCAGGGAGGTCGGGGGCTTGACCTCACACAGGGCGTCCCATCCCCGGCTAGTCAGCAAACCGCTTCCCCGTGTAGGACATGAGGCGCCGGCCCGGGAGAGGCCGGCCCCACAGGCAGGGCGCTCGTGTCTCATGAAGCGCGCCCTTCCTCTCTCCTCCCCGCTTCTCTCTTCGCACTCATCTTTCCCTGGGCGGACGTTTTCCCGGCAGCACCGTGTTGCACGGGATCCAGGGGGGAGCTGTCTCCTCGGTTGCCGGGCCCGGGCGGGTGTCGACCTTGACTCCGCGAAGCCCGCTGTGGCCCCGGAGGGGCTGGCGGCACCCGCAGGTCCCAGGAGCGGAGGCCCAAGCCGGCAGCGTGAGCGCGTCTTCTTCCGCATCTGAGAGAAGGCGTGGTGCTTTCGGGGAAAGAGGAGGTGAAAGGGCCCCGTCCGGGAAGCGCGTTCCAAGAGCTGAGGGTTGGGCGCCTCGTTCCGGGCTCCTAGGTGCCAGAGCCGCTTCTCTCTTCCCGGGACGGAGTGGGGCTTGCTGGGCCAAGGCGTCGTCCTGAAGCAATCCCGTGGCAGGGGCTCGGCGGTTTCGCCGTGCGTTTCGGGCGAGCCTCCCAGCTCAGGGCGCCCCCAGAGACTTTGGTCTGCAGGCCGGCGACGCCGTCACGACCTCCCCGAGAGCCGGGTGTTCAGCTCGGGGCACGCCGAACTCAGGCTCAGGCGGGTTCGACTGAGGGCGGGCGCCCGGCTGAGGCAAGCGGGGCTGCCGTCAGAAGGCCTCCCGTGCCATGACAACCAGTGTGTTTGCTCTGCCGTGGGTCCCGCGTCAGGGTCGTGGCAGGAGCCGCTTCCGACGCCTTTGCCAAGTGCTTCCCAGAGGCCGAGGTCGGGGGTCTACTTCTAGAACTGCCCCCGACCTGAGGCCCGGCAGGCAACCTCCCTTAGGCTTCCGCCACCCCCGCCGCGGCCAAGCGTTCTCTCTTCGCGAAAGAGGCCAGCTCGTGGCAAGGAGCTCGGCTTCAGGCTCGCTTCTCGGAGGTAAGGCTGTGCTGCTCCCTCGAGGTTTCCAGGCTAAGCGTTGAGAAGGCATCCTTCTCCGTGGAGCGACGAGTGTGTGGACGTGGGCCGGGATGGCGTGCCACCCTGCCTGTTTTCTCCCAGGGAGGTCGGGGGGCTTGACCTCACTCAGGGCGTCCAAGCCCTGGCGAGTCAGCAAACCGCTTCCCCGTGTAGGACGTGAGGCGCCGGCCCGGCAGAGCCCGGCCCCACAGCCCGGGCGCTCGTGCCTCACGAAGCGCGCCCTTCCTCTCTCCTCCCCGCTTCTCTCTTCGCACTCATCTTTCCCTGGGCGGACGTTTTCCCGGCAGCACCGTGTTGCACGGGATCCAGGGGGGAGCTGTCTCCTCGGTTGCCGGGCCCGGGCGGGTGTCGACCTTGACTCCGCGAAGCCCGCTGTGGCCCCGGAGGGGCTGGCGGCACCCGCAGGTCCCGGGAGCGGAGGCCCAAGCCGGCAGCGTGAGCGCGTCTTCTTCCGCATCTGAGAGAAGGCGTGGTGCTTTCGGGGAACGGGGAGGTGAAAGGGCCCCGTCTGGGAAGCGAGTTCCAAGAGCTGAGGGTTGGGCGCCTCGCTCCGGGCTCCTAGGTGCCAGAGCCGCTTCTCTCTTCCCGGGACGGAGTGGGGCTTGCTGGGCCAATGCGTCGTCCTGAAGCAATCCCGTGGCAGGGGCTCGGCGGTTCCGCCGTGCGTTTCGGGCGAGCCTCCCAGCTCAGGGCGCCCCCAGAGACTTTGACCTGCACCCCGGCGTCGCCGTCACGACCTCCCCGAGAGCCGGGTGTTCAGCTCGGGGCACGCCGAACGCAGGCTCCGGCGGGTTCGACTGAGGGCCGGCGCCCGGCTGAGGCAAGCGGGGCTGCCGTCAGAAGGCCTCCCGTGCCCTCACAACCAGTGTGTTTGCTCTGCCGTGGGTCCCGCGTCAGGGTCGTGGCAGGAGCCGCTTCCGACGCCCTTGCCAAGTGCTTCGCTGAGGCCGAGGTCGGGGGAATACTTCTAGGACGTCCCCCGACCTGAGACCCGGCAGGCAGCCTCCCTTAGGCTTCCCCCACCCCCGCCGCGGTCAAGCGTTCTCTCTTCGCGAAAGAGACCTGCTCTTGGTAGGGAGCTCGGCTTCAGGCTCGCTTGTCGGAGGTAAGGCTGTGTTGCTCCCTCGAGGTTTCCAGGCTAAGCGTTGAGAATGCATCCTTCTCCATGGAGCGACGAGTGTGTGGACGTGGGCCGGGATGGCGTGCCACCCTGCCTGGTTTCTCCCAGGGAGGTCGGGGGGCTTGACCTCTCTCAGGGCGTCCAAGCCCCGGCGAGTCAACAAACCGCTTCCCCGTGTAGGACGTGAGGCTCCGGGCCGGGAGAGGCCGGCTCCACAGCCCGGGCGCTCGTGCCTCACGAATCGCGCCCTTCCTCTCTCCTCCCCGCTTCTCTCTTCGCACTCATCTTTCCCTGGGCGGACGTTTTCCCGGCAGCACCGTGTTGCACGGGATCCAGGGGGAAGCTCTCTCCTCGGTTGCCAGGCCCGGGCGGGTGTCGACCTTGACTCCACGAAGCCCGCTGTGGCCCCGGAGGCGCTGGCGGCACCCGCAGGTCCCGGGAGCGGAGGACCAAGCCGAGGCGTGAGGGCGTCTTCCTCTGCATCTGAGAGAAGGCGTGGTGCTTTCGGGGATGGGGAGGTGAAAGGGCCCCATCTGGGAAGCTCGTTCCAAGAGCTGAGGGTTGGGCGCCTCGCTCCGGGCTCCTAGGTGCCAGAGCCGCTTCTCTCTTCCCGGGACGGAGTGGGGCTTGCTGGGCCAATGCGTCGTCCTGAAGCAATCCCGTGGCAGGGGCTCGGCGCTTCCCCCGTGCGTTTCGGGCGAGCCTCCAAGCTCAGGGCACCCCCAGAGTGTTTGGCCTGCAGGCCGGCGTCGCCGTCACGACCTCCCCGAGAACCGGGTGTTCAGCTTGGGGCATGCCATACGCAGGCTCCGGCGGGTTCGACTGAGGGCGGGCGCACGGCTGAGGCAAGCGGGGCTGCCGTCAGAAGGCCTCCCGTGCCCTCACAACCTGTGTGTTTGCTCTTCCGTGGGTCCCGCGTCAGGGTCGTGGCAGGAGCCGCTTCCGACGCCCTTGCCAAGTGCTACGCTGAGGCCGAGGTCGGGGGCCTACTTCTAGGATGGCCCCCGACCTGAGGCCCGCCAGGGAGCCTCCCTTAGGCTTCCTACACCCTCGCCTTGGCCAAGCGTTCTCTCTTCGCGAAAGAGACCTGCTCGCGGCAGGGACCTCGGCTTCAGGCTCGCTTCTCGGAGGGAAGGCTGTGCTGCTCCCTCGAGGTTTCCAGGCTAAGCGTTGAGAAGGCATCCTTCAACGTGGAGCGACGAGTGTGTGGACGATTGCCGGGATGGCGTGTCACCCTGCCTGGTATCTCCCAGGGAGGTCGGGGGGCTTGACCTCACTCAGGGCGTCCAAGCCTCGGCGAGTCAGCAAACCGCTTCCCCGTGTAGGACGTGAGGCGCCGGCCCGGGAGAGGCCGGCCCCACCGGCCGGGCGCTCGTGACTCATGAAGCGCGCCCTTCCTCTCTCCTCCCCGCTTCTCTCTTCGCACTCAGCTTTCCCTGGGCGGACGTTTTCCCGGCAGCACCGTGTTGCACGGGATCTAGGGGGGAGCTGTCTCCTCGGTTGCCAGGCACGGGCGGGTGTCGACCTTGACTCCTTACCCGCTGTGGCCCTGGATGGGCTGGCGGCACCCGCAGATCCCAGGAGCGGAGGCCCAAGCCGGCAGCGTGAGCGCGTCTTCTCCCGCATCTGAGAGAAGGCGTGCTGCTTTCGGGGAACGGGGAGGTGAAAGGGCCCCGTCCGGGTAGCGCGTTCCAAGAGCTGAGGGTTGGGCGACTCGCTCCGGGCTCCTAGGTGCCAGAGCCGCTTCTCTCTTCCCGGGACGGAGTGGGGCTTGCTGGGCCAAAGCGTCGTCCTGAGGCAATCCCGTGACAGGGGCTCGGCGCTTCCCCCGTGCGTTTCGGGCGAGCCTCCCAGCTCAGGGCGCCCCCAGAGAGATTGGCCTGCAGGCCGGATTCGCCGTCACGACCTCCCCGAGAGCCGGGTGTTCAGCTCGGGGCACGCCGAACGCAGGCTCCGGCGGTTTCGACTGAGGGCGGGCGCCCGGCTGAGGCAAGCGGGGCTGCCGTCAGAAGGCCTTCCGTGCCCTCACAACCAGTGTGTTTGCTCTGCCGTGGGTCCCGCGTCAGGGTCGTGGCAAGAGCCGCTTCCGACGCCCTTGCGAAGTGCTTCGCTGAGGCCGAGGTCGGGGGCCTACTTCTAGGACGGCCCCTGACCTGAGGCCCGGCAGGCAGACTCCCTTAGGCTTCCTACACCCTCGCCTTGGCCAAGTGTTCTCTCTTCGCGAAAGAGACCTGCTCTTGGTAGGGAGCTCGGCTTCAGGCTCGCATCTCGGAGGTAAGGCTGTGCTGCTCCCTCGAGGTTTCCAGGCTAAGCGTTGAGAAGGCATCCTTCTCCGTGGAGCGACGAGTGTGTGGTCGTGGACCGGGATGGCGTTCCACCCTGCCTGGTATCTCCCAGGGAGCTCGGGGGGCTTGACCTCACTCAGGTGATCCAAGCCCCGGCGAGTCAGCAAACCGCTTCCCCGTGTAGGACGTGAGGCGCCGGGCCGGGAGAGGCCGGCCTCACAGCCCGGGCGCTCATGCCTCACGAAGCGCGCCCTTCCTCTCTCCTCCCCGCTTCTCTCTTCGCACTCATCTTTCCCTGGGCGGACGTTTTCCCGGCAGCACCGTGTTGCACAGGATCCAGGGGGAAGCTCTCTCCTCGGTTGCCAGGCCCGGGCGGGTGTCGAGCTTGACTCCCCGATGCCCGCTGTGGCCCCGGAGGGGCTGGCGGCACCCGCAGGTCCCGGGAGCGGAGGCCCAAGCTGGCAGCGTGAGCGTGTCTTCTTCTGCATCTGAGAGAAGGCGTGGTGCTTTCGGGGAACGGGGAGTTGAAAGGGCCCCGTCCGGGAAGCGCGTTCCAAGAGCTGAGGGTTGGGCGCCTCGCTCCGGGCTCCTAGGTGCCAGAGCCGCTTCTCTCTTCCCGGGACGGAGTGGGGCTTGCTGGGCCAATGCGTCGTCCTGAAGCCATCCCGTGGCAGGGGCTCGGCGGTTCCGCCGTGCGTTTCGGGCGTGCCTCCCAGCTCAGGGCGCCCCCAGAGACTTTGGCCTGCAGGCCGGCGTCGCCGTCACGACCTCCCCGAGAGCCGGGTGTTCAGCTCGGGGCACGCCGAACTCAGGCTCAAGCGGGTTCTACTGAGGGCGGGCGCCCGGCTGAGGCAAGCGGGGCTGCCGTCAGAAGGCCTCCCGTGCCCTCACAACCAGTGTGTTTGCTCTGCCGTGGGTCCCGCGTCAGGGTCGTGGCAGGAGCCGCTTCCGACGCCCTTGCCAAGTGCTTCGCTGAGGCCGAGGTCGGGAGCCTACTTCTAGAACGGCCCCCGACCTGAGGCCCGGCAGGCAACCTCCCTTAGGCTTCCGCCACCCCCGACGCGGCCAAGCGTTCTCTCTTCGCGAAAGAGGCCAGCTCGCGGCAAGGAGCTCGGCTTCAGGCTCGCTTCTCGGAGGTAAGGCTGTGCTGCTCCCTCGAGGTTTCCAGGCTAAGCGTTGAGAAGGCATCCTTCTCCGTGGAGCGACCAGTGTGTGGACGTGGGCCGGGATGGCGTGCCACCCTGCCTGTTTTCTCCCAGGGAGGTCGGGGGGCTTGACCTCACACAGGGCGTCCCATCCCCGGCTAGTCAGCAAACCGCTTCCCCGTGTAGGACATGAGGCGCCGGCCCGGGAGGGGCCGGCCCCACAGGCAGGGCGCTCGTGTCTCATGAAGCGCGCCCTTCCTCTCTCCTCCCCGCTTCTCTCTTCGCACTCATCTTTCCCTGGGCGGACGTTTTCCCGGCAGCACCGTGTTGCACGGGATCCAGGGGGGAGCTGTCTCCTCGGTTGCCGGGCCCGGGCGGGTGTCGACCTTGACTCCGCGAAGCCCGCTTTGGCCCTGGAGGGGCTGGCGGCACCCGCAGGTCCCGGGAGCGGAGGCCCAAGCCGGCAGCGTGAGCGCGTCTTCTTCCGCATCTGAGAGAAGGCGTGGTGCTTTCGGGGAAAGGGGAGGTGAAAGGGCCCCGTCCGGGAAGCGCGTTCCAAGAGCTGAGGGTTGGGCGCCTCGCTCCGGGCTCCTAGGTGCCAGAGCCGCTTCTCTCTTCCCGGGACGGAGTGGGGCTTGCTGGGCCAATGCCTCGTCCTGAAGCCATCCCGTGGCAGGGGCTCGGCGGTTCCGCCGTGCGTTTCGGGCGAGCCTCCCAGCTCAGGGCGCCCCCAGAGACTTTGGCCTGCAGGCCGGCGTCGCCGTCAGGACCTCCCCGAGAGCAGGGTGTTCAGCTCAGGGCACGCCAAACTCAGGCTCAGGCGGGTTCGACTGAGGGCGGGCGCCCGGCTGAGGCAAGCGGGGCTGCCGTCAGAAGGCCTCCCGTGCCATGACAACCAGTGTGTTTGCTCTGCCGTGTGTCCCGCGTCAGGGTCGTGGCAGGAGCCGCTTCCGACGCCTTTGCCAAGTGCTTCCCTGAGGCCGAGGTCGGGGGCCTACTTCTAGAACGGCCCCCGACCTGAGGCCCGGCAGGCAACCTCCCTTAGGCTTCCGCCACCCCCGCCGCGGCCAAGCGTTCTCTCTTCGCGAAAGAGGCCAGCTCGTGGCAAGGAGCTCGGCTTCAGGCTCGCTTCTCGGAGGTAAGGCTGTGCTGCTCCCTCGAGGTTTCCAGGCTAAGCGTTGAGAAGGCATCCTTCTCCGTGGAGCGACCAGTGTGTGGACGTGGGCCGGGATGGCGTGCCACCCTGCCTGTTTTCTCCCAGGGAGGTCGGGGGGCTTGACCTCACACAGGGCGTCCCATCCCCGGCTAGTCAGCAAACCGCTTCTCCGTGTAGGACATGAGGCGCCGGCCTGGGAGAGGCCGGCCCCACAGGCAGGTCGCTCGTGTCTCATGAAGCGCACCCTTCCTCTCTCCTCCCCGCTTCTCTCTTCGCACTCATCTTTCCCTGGGCGGACGTTTTCCCGGCAGCACCGTGTTGCACGGGATCCAGGGGGGAGCTGTCTCCTCGGTTGCCAGGCCCGGGCGGGTGTCGACCTTGACTCCGCGAAGCCCGCTGTGGCCCCGGAGGGGCTGGCGGCACCCGCAGGTCCCGGGAGCGGAGGCCCAAGCCGGCAGCGTGAGCGCGTCTTCTTCCGCATCTGAGAGAAGGCGTGGTGCTTTCGGGGAAAGGGGAGGTGAAAGGGCCCCGTCCGGGAAGCGCGTTCCAAGAGCTGAGGGTTGGGCGCCTCGCTCCGGGCTCCTAGGTGCCAGAGCCGCTTCTCTCTTCCCGGGACGGAGTGGGGCTTGTTGGGCCAATGCGTCGTCCTGAAGCAATCCCGTGGCAGGGGCTCGGCGGTTTCGCCGTGCGTTTCGGGCGAGCCTCCCAGCTCAGGGCGCCCCCAGAGACTTTGGTCTGCAGGCCGGCGACGCCGTCACGACCTCCCCGAGAGCCGGGTGTTCAGCTCGGGGCACGCCGAACTCAGGCTCAGGCGGGTTCGACTTAGGGCGGGCGCCCGGCTGAGGCAAGCGGGGCTGCCGTCAGAAGGCCTCCCGTGCCCTCACAACCAGTGTGTTTGCTCTGCCGTGGGTCCCGCGTCAGGGTCGTGGCAGGAGCCGCTTCCGACGCCCTTGCCAAGTACTTCGCTGAGGCCGAGGTCGGGGGCCTACTTCTAGAAAGGCCCCCGACCTGAGGCCCGGCAGGCAACCTCCCTTAGGCTTCCGCCACCCCCGCCGCGGCCAAGCGTTCTCTCTTCGCGAAAGAGGCCAGCTCGCGGCAAGGAGCTCGGCTTCAGGCTCGCTTCTCGGAGGTAAGGCTGTGCTGCTCCCTCGAGTTTTCCATTCTAAGCGTTGAGAAGGCATCCTTCTCCGTGGAGCGACCAGTGTGTGGACGTGGGCCGGGATGGCGTGCCACCCTGCCTGTTTTCTCCCAGGGAGGTCGGGGGGCTTGACCTCACACAGGGCGTCCCATCCCCGGCTAGTCAGCAAACCGCTTCCCCGTGTAGGACATGAGGCGCCGGCCCGGGAGAGGCCGGCCCCACAGGCAGGGCGTTCGTATCTCATGAAGCGCGCCCTTCCTCTCTCCTCCCCGCTTCTCTCTTCGCACTCATCTTTCCCTGGGCGGACGTTTTCCCGGCAGCACCGTGTTGCACGGGATCCAGGGGGGAGCTGTCTCCTCGGTTGCCGGGCCCGGGCGGGTGTCGACCTTGACTCCGCGAAGCCCGCTGTGGCCCCGGAGGGGCTGGCGGCACCTGCAAGTCCCGGGAGCGGAGGCCCAAGCCGGCAGCGTGAGCGCGTCTTCTTCCGCATCTGAGAGAAGGCGTGGTGCTTTCGGGGAAAGAGGAGGTGAAAGGGCCCCGTCCGGGAAGCGCGTTCCAAGAGCTGAGGGTTGGGCGCCTCGTTCCGGGCTCCTAGGTGCCAGAGCCACTTCTCTCTTCCCGGGACGGAGTGGGGGTTGCTGGGCCAAGGCGTCGTCCTGAAGCAATCCCGTGGCAGGGGCTCGGCGGTTTCGTCGTGCGTTTCGGGCGAGCCTCCCAGCTCAGGGCGCCCCCAGGGACTTTGGTCTGCAGGCCGGCGACGCCGTCACGACCTCCCCGAGAGCCGGGTGTTCAGCTCGGGGCACGCCGAACTCAGGCTCAAGCGGGTTCTACTGAGGGCGGGCGCCCGGCTGAGGCAAGCGGGGCTGCCGTCAGAAGGCCTCCCGTGCCCTCACAACCAGTGTGTTTGCTCTGCCGTGGGTCCCGCGTCAGGGTCGTGGCAGGAGCCGCTTCCGACGCCCTTGCCAAGTGCTTCGCTGAGGCCGAGGTCGGGAGCCTACTTCTAGAACGGCCCCCGACCTGAGGCCCGGCAGGCAACCTCCCTTAGGCTTCCGCCACCCCCGACGCGGCCAAGCATTCTCTCTTCGCGAAAGAGGCCAGCTCGCGGCAAGGAGCTCGGCTTCAGGCTCGCTTCTCGGAGGTAAGGCTGTGCTGCTCCCTCGAGGTTTCCAGGCTAAGCGTTGAGAAGGCATCCTTCTCCGTGGAGCGACCAGTGTGTGGACGTGGGCCGGGATGGCGTGCCACCCTGCCTGTTTTCTCCCAGGGAGGTCGGGGGGCTTGACCTCACACAGGGCGTCCCATCCCCGGCTAGTCAGCAAACCGCTTCCCCGTGTAGCACATGAGGCGCCGGCCCGGGAGGGGCCGGCCCCACAGGCAGGGCGCTCGTGTCTCATGAAGCGCGCCCTTCCTCTCTCCTCCCCGCTTCTCTCTTCGCACTCATCTTTCCCTGGGCGGACGTTTTCCCGGCAGCACCGTGTTGCACGGGATCCAGGGGGGAGCTGTCTCCTCGGTTGCCGGGCCCGGGCGGGTGTCGACCTTGACTCCGCAAAGCCCGCTTTGGCCCTGGAGGGGCTGGCGGCACCCGCAGGTCCCGGGAGCGGAGGCCCAAGCCGGCAGCGTGAGCGCGTCTTCTTCCGCATCTGAGAGAAGGCGTGGTGCTTTCGGGGAAAGGGGAGGTGAAAGGGCCCCGTCCGGGAAGCGCGTTCCAAGAGCTGAGGGTTGGGCGCCTCGCTCCGGGCTCCTAGGTGCCAGAGCCGCTTCTCTCTTCCCGGGACGGAGTGGGGCTTGCTGGGCCAATGCCTCGTCCTGAAGCCATCCCGTGGCAGGGGCTCGGCGGTTCCGCCGTGCGTTTCGGGCGAGCCTCCCAGCTCAGGGCGCCCCCAGAGACTTTGGCCTGCAGGCCGGCGTCGCCGTCAGGACCTCCCCGAGAGCAGGGTGTTCAGCTCAGGGCACGCCAAACTCAGGCTCAGGCGGGTTCGACTGAGGGCGGGCGCCCGGCTGAGGCAAGCGGGGCTGCCGTCAGAAGGCCTCCCGTGCCATGACAACCAGTGTGTTTGCTCTGCCGTGTGTCCCGCGTCAGGGTCGTGGCAGGAGCCGCTTCCGACGCCTTTGCCAAGTGCTTCCCTGAGGCCGAGGTCGGGGGCCTACTTCTAGAACGGCCCCCGACCTGAGGCCCGGCAGGCAACCTCCCTTAGGCTTCCGCCACCCCCGCCGCGGCCAAGCGTTCTCTCTTCGCGAAAGAGGCCAGCTCGTGGCAAGGAGCTCGGCTTCAGGCTCGCTTCTCGGAGGTAAGGCTGTGCTGCTCCCTCGAGGTTTCCAGGCTAAGCGTTGAGAAGGCATCCTTCTCCGTGGAGCGACCAGTGTGTGGACGTGGGCCGGGATGGCGTGCCACCCTGCCTGTTTTCTCCCAGGGAGGTCGGGGGGCTTGACCTCACACAGGGCGTCCCATCCCCGGCTAGTCAGCAAACCGCTTCTCCGTGTAGGACATGAGGCGCCGGCCTGGGAGAGGCCGGCCCCACAGGCAGGTCGCTCGTGTCTCATGAAGCGCACCCTTCCTCTCTCCTCCCCGCTTCTCTCTTCGCACTCATCTTTCCCTGGGCGGACGTTTTCCCGGCAGCACCGTGTTGCACGGGATCCAGGGGGGAGCTGTCTCCTCGGTTGCCAGGCCCGGGCGGGTGTCGACCTTGACTCCGCGAAGCCCGCTGTGGCCCCGGAGGGGCTGGCGGCACCCGCAGGTCCCGGGAGCGGAGGCCCAAGCCGGCAGCGTGAGCGCGTCTTCTTCCGCATCTGAGAGAAGGCGTGGTGCTTTCGGGGAAAGGGGAGGTGAAAGGGCCCCGTCCGGGAAGCGCGTTCCAAGAGCTGAGGGTTGGGCGCCTCGCTCCGGGCTCCTAGGTGCCAGAGCCGCTTCTCTCTTCCCGGGACGGAGTGGGGCTTGTTGGGCCAATGCGTTGTCCTGAAGCAATCCCGTGGCAGGGGCTCGGCGGTTTCGCCGTGCGTTTCGGGCGAGCCTCCCAGCTCAGGGCGCCCCCAGAGACTTTGGTCTGCAGGCCGGCGACGCCGTCACGACCTCCCCGAGAGCCGGGTGTTCAGCTCGGGGCACGCCGAACTCAGGCTCAGGCGGGTTCGACTTAGGGCGGGCGCCCGGCTGAGGCAAGCGGGGCTGCCGTCAGAAGGCCTCCCGTGCCCTCACAACCAGTGTGTTTGCTCTGCCGTGGGTCCCGCGTCAGGGTCGTGGCAGGAGCCGCTTCCGACGCCCTTGCCAAGTACTTCGCTGAGGCCGAGGTCGGGGGCCTACTTCTAGAAAGGCCCCCGACCTGAGGCCCGGCAGGCAACCTCCCTTAGGCTTCCGCCACCCCCGCCGCGGCCAAGCGTTCTCTCTTCGCGAAAGAGGCCAGCTCGCGGCAAGGAGCTCGGCTTCAGGCTCGCTTCTCGGAGGTAAGGCTGTGCTGCTCCCTCGAGGTTTCCATTCTAAGCGTTGAGAAGGCATCCTTCTCCGTGGAGCGACCAGTGTGTGGACGTGGGCCGGGATGGCGTGCCACCCTGCCTGTTTTCTCCCAGGGAGGTCGGGGGGCTTGACCTCACACAGGGCGTCCCATCCCCGGCTAGTCAGCAAACCGCTTCCCCGTGTAGGACATGAGGCGCCGGCCCGGGAGGGGCCGGCCCCACAGGCAGGGCGCTCGTGTCTCATGAAGCGCGCCCTTCCTCTCTCCTCCCCGCTTCTCTCTTCGCACTCATCTTTCCCTGGGCGGACGTTTTCCCGGCAGCACCGTGTTGCACGGGATCCAGGGGGGAGCTGTCTCCTCGGTTGCCAGGCCCGGGCGGGTGTCGACCTTGACTCCGCGAAGCCCGCTTTGGCCCTGGAGGGGCTGGCGGCACCCGCAGGTCCCGGGAGCGGAGGCCCAAGCCGGCAGCGTGAGCGCGTCTTCTTCCGCATCTGAGAGAAGGCGTGGTGCTTTCGGGGAAAGGGGAGGTGAAAGGGCCCCGTCCGGGAAGCGCGTTCCAAGAGCTGAGGGTTGGGCGCCTCGCTCCGGGCTCCTAGGTGCCAGAGCCGCTTCTCTCTTCCCGGGACGGAGTGGGGCTTGCTGGGCCAATGCCTCGTCCTGAAGCCATCCCGTGGCAGGGGCTCGGCGGTTCCGCCGTGCGTTTCGGGCGAGCCTCCCAGCTCAGGGCGCCCCCAGAGACTTTGGCCTGCAGGCCGGCGTCGCCGTCAGGACCTCCCCGAGAGCAGGGTGTTCAGCTCAGGGCACGCCAAACTCAGGCTCAGGCGGGTTCGACTGAGGGCGGGCGCCCGGCTGAGGCAAGCGGGGCTGCCGTCAGAAGGCCTCCCGTGCCATGACAACCAGTGTGTTTGCTCTGCCGTGTGTCCCGCGTCAGGGTCGTGGCAGGAGCCGCTTCCGACGCCTTTGCCAAGTGCTTCCCTGAGGCCGAGGTCGGGGGCCTACTTCTAGAACGGCCCCCGACCTGAGGCCCGGCAGGCAACCTCCCTTAGGCTTCCGCCACCCCCGCCGCGGCCAAGCGTTCTCTCTTCGCGAAAGAGGCCAGCTCGTGGCAAGGAGCTCGGCTTCAGGCTCGCTTCTCGGAGGTAAGGCTGTGCTGCTCCCTCGAGGTTTCCAGGCTAAGCGTTGAGAAGGCATCCTTCTCCGTGGAGCGACCAGTGTGTGGACGTGGGCCGGGATGGCGTGCCACCCTGCCTGTTTTCTCCCAGGGAGGTCGGGGGGCTTGACCTCACACAGGGCGTCCCATCCCCGGCTAGTCAGCAAACCGCTTCCCCGTGTAGGACATGAGGCGCCGGCCCGGGAGGGGCCGGCCCCACAGGCAGGGCGCTCGTGTCTCATGAAGCGCGCCCTTCCTCTCTCCTCCCCGCTTCTCTCTTCGCACTCATCTTTCCCTGGGCGGACGTTTTCCCGGCAGCACCGTGTTGCACGGGATCCAGGGGGGAGCTGTCTCCTCGGTTGCCGGGCCCGGGCGGGTGTCGACCTTGACTCCGCGAAGCCCGCTGTGGCCCCGGAGGGGCTGGCGGCACCTGCAGGTCCCGGGAGCGGAGGCCCAAGCCGGCAGCGTGAGCGCGTCTTCTTCCGCATCTGAGAGAAGGCGTGGTGCTTTCGGGGAAAGAGGAGGTGAAAGGGCCCCGTCCGGGAAGCGCGTTCCAAGAGCTGAGGGTTGGGCGCCTCGTTCCGGGCTCCTAGGTGCCAGAGCCACTTCTCTCTTCCCGGGACGGAGTGGGGCTTGCTGGGCCAAGGCGTCGTCCTGAAGCAATCCCGTGGCAGGGGCTCGGCGGTTTCGTCGTGCGTTTCGGGCGAGCCTCCCAGCTCAGGGCGCCCCCAGGGACTTTGGTCTGCAGGCCGGCGACGCCGTCACGACCTCCCCGAGAGCCGGGTGTTCAGCTCGGGGCACGCCGAACTCAGGCTCAGGCGGGTTCGACTGAGCGCGGGCGCCCGGCTGAGGCAAGCGGGGCTGCCTTCAGAAGGCCTCCCGTGCCCTCACAACCAGTGTGTTTGCTCTGCCGTGGGTCCCACGTCAGGGTCGTGGCAGGGGCCGCTTCCGACGCCCTTGCCAAGTACTTCGCTGAGGCCGAGGTCGGGGGCCGACTTCTAGAACGGCCCCCGACCTGAGGCCCGGCAGGCAACCTCCCTTAGGCTTCCGCCACCCCCGCCGCGGCCAAGCGTTCTCTCTTCACGAAAGAGGCCAGCTCGCGGCAAGGAGCTCGGCTTCAGGCTCGCTTCTCGGAGGTAAGGCTGTGCTGCTCCCTCGAGGTTTCCAGGCTAAGCGTTGAGAAGGCATCCTTCTCCGTGGAGCGACGAGTGTGTGGACGTGGGCCGGGATGGCGTGCCACCCTGCCTGTTTTCTCCCAGGGAGGTCGGGGGGCTTGACCTCACACAGGGCGTCCCATCCCCGGCTAGTCAGCAAACCGCTTCCCCGTGTAGGACATGAGGCGCCGGCCCGGGAGAGGCCGGCCCCACAGGCAGGGCGCTCGTATCTCATGAAGCGCGCCCTTCCTCTCTCCTCCCCGCTTCTCTCTTCGCACTCATCTTTCCCTGGGCGGACGTTTTCCCGGCAGCACCGTGTTGCACGGGATCCAGGGGGGAGCTGTCTCCTCGGTTGCCGGGCCCGGGCGGGTGTCGACCTTGACTCCGCGAAGCCCGCTGTGGCCCCGGAGGGGCTGGCGGCACCCGCAGGTCCCGGGAGCGGAGGCCCAAGCCGGCAGCGTGAGCGCGTCTTCTTCCGCATCTGAGAGAAGGCGTGGTGCTTTCGGGGAACGGGGAGGTGAAAGGGCCCCGTCTGGGAAGCGCGTTCCAAGAGCTGAGGGTTGGGCGCCTCGCTCCGGGCTCCTAGGTGCCAGAGCCGCTTCTCTCTTCCCGGGACGGAGTGGGGCTTGCTGGGCCAATGCGTCGTCCTGAAGCCATCCCGTGGCAGGGGCTCGGCGGTTCCGCCGTGCGTTTCGGGCGTGCCTCCCAGCTCAGGGCGCCCCCAGAGACTTTGGCCTGCAGGCCGGCGTCGCCGTCACGACCTCCCCGAGAGCCGGGTGTTCAGCTCGGGGCACGCCGAACTCAGGCTCAAGCGGGTTCTACTGAGGGCGGGCGCCCGGCTGAGGCAAGCGGGGCTGCCGTCAGAAGGCCTCCCGTGCCCTCACAACCAGTGTGTTTGCTCTGCCGTGGGTCCCGCGTCAGGGTCGTGGCAGGAGCCGCTTCCGACGCCCTTGCCAAGTGCTTCGCTGAGGCCGAGGTCGGGAGCCTACTTCTAGAACGGCCCCCGACCTGAGGCCCGGCAGGCAACCTCCCTTAGGCTTCCGCCACCCCCGACGCGGCCAAGCGTTCTCTCTTCGCGAAAGAGGCCAGCTCGCGGCAAGGAGCTCGGCTTCAGGCTCGCTTCTCGGAGGTAAGGCTGTGCTGCTCCCTCGAGGTTTCCAGGCTAAGCGTTGAGAAGGCATCCTTCTCCGTGGAGCGACCAGTGTGTGGACGTGGGCCGGGATGGCGTGCCACCCTGCCTGTTTTCTCCCAGGGAGGTCGGGGGGCTTGACCTCACACAGGGCGTCCCATCCCCGGCTAGTCAGCAAACCGCTTCCCCGTGTAGCACATGAGGCGCCGGCCCGGGAGGGGCCGGCCCCACAGGCAGGGCGCTCGTGTCTCATGAAGCGCGCCCTTCCTCTCTCCTCCCCGCTTCTCTCTTCGCACTCATCTTTCCCTGGGCGGACGTTTTCCCGGCAGCACCGTGTTGCACGGGATCCAGGGGGGAGCTGTCTCCTCGGTTGCCGGGCCCGGGCGGGTGTCGACCTTGACTCCGCGAAGCCCGCTTTGGCCCTGGAGGGGCTGGCGGCACCCGCAGGTCCCGGGAGCGGAGGCCCAAGCCGGCAGCGTGAGCGCGTCTTCTTCCGCATCTGAGAGAAGGCGTGGTGCTTTCGGGGAAAGGGGAGGTGAAAGGGCCCCGTCCGGGAAGCGCGTTCCAAGAGCTGAGGGTTGGGCGCCTCGCTCCGGGCTCCTAGGTGCCAGAGCCGCTTCTCTCTTCCCGGGACGGAGTGGGGCTTGCTGGGCCAATGCCTCGTCCTGAAGCCATCCCGTGGCAGGGGCTCGGCGGTTCCGCCGTGCGTTTCGGGCGAGCCTCCCAGCTCAGGGCGCCCCCAGAGACTTTGGCCTGCAGGCCGGCGTCGCCGTCAGGACCTCCCCGAGAGCAGGGTGTTCAGCTCAGGGCACGCCAAACTCAGGCTCAGGCGGGTTCGACTGAGGGCGGGCGCCCGGCTGAGGCAAGCGGGGCTGCCGTCAGAAGGCCTCCCGTGCCATGACAACCAGTGTGTTTGCTCTGCCGTGTGTCCCGCGTCAGGGTCGTGGCAGGAGCCGCTTCCGACGCCTTTGCCAAGTGCTTCCCTGAGGCCGAGGTCGGGGGCCTACTTCTAGAACGGCCCCCGACCTGAGGCCCGGCAGGCAACCTCCCTTAGGCTTCCGCCACCCCCGCCGCGGCCAAGCGTTCTCTCTTCGCGAAAGAGGCCAGCTCGTGGCAAGGAGCTCGGCTTCAGGCTCGCTTCTCGGAGGTAAGGCTGTGCTGCTCCCTCGAGGTTTCCAGGCTAAGCGTTGAGAAGGCATCCTTCTCCGTGGAGCGACCAGTGTGTGGACGTGGGCCGGGATGGCGTGCCACCCTGCCTGTTTTCTCCCAGGGAGGTCGGGGGGCTTGACCTCACACAGGGCGTCCCATCCCCGGCTAGTCAGCAAACCGCTTCTCCGTGTAGGACATGAGGCGCCGGCCTGGGAGAGGCCGGCCCCACAGGCAGGTCGCTCGTGTCTCATGAAGCGCACCCTTCCTCTCTCCTCCCCGCTTCTCTCTTCGCACTCATCTTTCCCTGGGCGGACGTTTTCCCGGCAGCACCGTGTTGCACGGGATCCAGGGGGGAGCTGTCTCCTCGGTTGCCAGGCCCGGGCGGGTGTCGACCTTGACTCCGCGAAGCCCGCTGTGGCCCCGGAGGGGCTGGCGGCACCCGCAGGTCCCGGGAGCGGAGGCCCAAGCCGGCAGCGTGAGCGCGTCTTCTTCCGCATCTGAGAGAAGGCGTGGTGCTTTCGGGGAAAGGGGAGGTGAAAGGGCCCCGTCCGGGAAGCGCGTTCCAAGAGCTGAGGGTTGGGCGCCTCGCTCCGGGCTCCTAGGTGCCAGAGCCGCTTCTCTCTTCCCGGGACGGAGTGGGGCTTGTTGGGCCAATGCGTCGTCCTGAAGCAATCCCGTGGCAGGGGCTCGGCGGTTTCGCCGTGCGTTTCGGGCGAGCCTCCCAGCTCAGGGCGCCCCCAGAGACTTTGGTCTGCAGGCCGGCGACGCCGTCACGACCTCCCCGAGAGCCGGGTGTTCAGCTCGGGGCACGCCGAACTCAGGCTCAGGCGGGTTCGACTTAGGGCGGGCGCCCGGCTGAGGCAAGCGGGGCTGCCGTCAGAAGGCCTCCCGTGCCCTCACAACCAGTGTGTTTGCTCTGCCGTGGGTCCCGCGTCAGGGTCGTGGCAGGAGCCGCTTCCGACGCCCTTGCCAAGTACTTCGCTGAGGCCGAGGTCGGGGGCCTACTTCTAGAAAGGCCCCCGACCTGAGGCCCGGCAGGCAACCTCCCTTAGGCTTCCGCCACCCCCGCCGCGGCCAAGCGTTCTCTCTTCGCGAAAGAGGCCAGCTCGCGGCAAGGAGCTCGGCTTCAGGCTCGCTTCTCGGAGGTAAGGCTGTGCTGCTCCCTCGAGTTTTCCATTCTAAGCGTTGAGAAGGCATCCTTCTCCGTGGAGCGACCAGTGTGTGGACGTGGGCCGGGATGGCGTGCCACCCTGCCTGTTTTCTCCCAGGGAGGTCGGGGGGCTTGACCTCACACAGGGCGTCCCATCCCCGGCTAGTCAGCAAACCGCTTCCCCGTGTAGGACATGAGGCGCCGGCCCGGGAGAGGCCGGCCCCACAGGCAGGGCGCTCGTATCTCATGAAGCGCGCCCTTCCTCTCTCCTCCCCGCTTCTCTCTTCGCACTCATCTTTCCCTGGGCGGACGTTTTCCCGGCAGCACCGTGTTGCACGGGATCCAGGGGGGAGCTGTCTCCTCGGTTGCCGGGCCCGGGCGGGTGTCGACCTTGACTCCGCGAAGCCCGCTGTGGCCCCGGAGGGGCTGGCGGCACCTGCAGGTCCCGGGAGCGGAGGCCCAAGCCGGCAGCGTGAGCGCGTCTTCTTCCGCATCTGAGAGAAGGCGTGGTGCTTTCGGGGAAAGAGGAGGTGAAAGGGCCCCGTCCGGGAAGCGCGTTCCAAGAGCTGAGGGTTGGGCGCCTCGTTCCGGGCTCCTAGGTGCCAGAGCCGCTTCTCTCTTCCCGGGACGGAGTGGGGCTTGCTGGGCCAAGGCGTCGTCCTGAAGCAATCCCGTGGCAGGGGCTCGGCGGTTTCGTCGTGCGTTTCGGGCGAGCCTCCCAGCTCAGGGCGCCCCCAGAGACTTTGGCCTGCAGGCCGGCGTCGCCGTCAGGACCTCCCCGAGAGCAGGGTGTTCAGCTCAGGGCACGCCAAGCTCAGGCTCAGGCGGGTTCGACTGAGGGCGGGCGCCCGGCTGAGGCAAGCGGGGCTGCCGTCAGAAGGCCTCCCGTGCCATGACAACCAGTGTGTTTGCTCTGCCGTGTGTCCCGCGTCAGGGTCGTGGCAGGAGCCGCTTCCGACGCCTTTGCCAAGTGCTTCCCTGAGGCCGAGGTCGGGGGCCTACTTCTAGAACGGCCCCCGACCTGAGGCCCGGCAGGCAACCTCCCTTAGGCTTCCGCCACCCCCGCCGCGGCCAAGCGTTCTCTCTTCGCGAAAGAGCCAGCTCGTGGCAAGGAGCTCGGCTTCAGGCTCGCTTCTCGGAGGTAAGGCTGTGCTGCTCCCTCGAGGTTTCCAGGCTAAGCGTTGAGAAGGCATCCTTCTCCGTGGAGCGACCAGTGTGTGGACGTGGGCCGGGATGGCGTGCCACCCTGCCTGTTTTCTCCCAGGGAGGTCGGGGGGCTTGACCTCACACAGGGCGTCCCATCCCCGGCTAGTCAGCAAACCGCTTCTCCGTGTAGGACATGAGGCGCCGG
Organism: Martes martes; assembly: GCF_963455335.1. Lineage (NCBI taxonomy): Eukaryota > Metazoa > Chordata > Mammalia > Carnivora > Mustelidae > Martes > Martes martes. The sequence continues at coordinate 15,345,462 of NC_137892.1, read as the reverse complement.
CCTGGGAGAGGCCGGCCCCACAGGCAGGTTGCTCGTGTCTCATGAAGCGCACCCTTCCTCTCTCCTCCCCGCTTCTCTCTTCGCACTCATCTTTCCCTGGGCGGACGTTTTCCCGGCAGCACCGTGTTGCACGGGATCCAGGGGGGAGCTGTCTCCTCGGTTGCCAGGCCCGGGCGGGTGTCGACCTTGACTCCGCGAAGCGCGCTGTGGCCCCGGAGGGGCTGGCGGCACCCGCAGGTCCCGGGAGCGGAGGCCCAAGCCGGCAGCGTGAGCGCGTCTTCTTCCGCATCTGAGAGAAGGCGTGGTGCTTTCGGGGAAAGGGGAGGTGAAAGGGCCCCGTCCGGGAAGCGCGTTCCAAGAGCTGAGGGTTGGGCGCCTCGCTCCGGGCTCCTAGGTGCCAGAGCCGCTTCTCTCTTCCCGGGACGGAGTGGGGCTTGTTGGGCCAATGCGTCGTCCTGAAGCAATCCCGTGGCAGGGGCTCGGCGGTTTCGCCGTGCGTTTCGGGCGAGCCTCCCAGCTCAGGGCGCCCCCAGAGACTTTGGTCTGCAGGCCGGCGACGCCGTCACGACCTCCCCGAGAGCCGGGTGTTCAGCTCGGGGCACGCCGAACTCAGGCTCAGGCGGGTTCGACTTAGGGCGGGCGCCCGGCTGAGGCAAGCGGGGCTGCCGTCAGAAGGCCTCCCGTGCCCTCACAACCAGTGTGTTTGCTCTGCCGTGGGTCCCGCGTCAGGGTCGTGGCAGGAGCCGCTTCCGACGCCCTTGCCAAGTACTTCGCTGAGGCCGAGGTCGGGGGCCTACTTCTAGAAAGGCCCCCGACCTGAGGCCCGGCAGGCAACCTCCCTTAGGCTTCCGCCACCCCCGCCGCGGCCAAGCGTTCTCTCTTCGCGAAAGAGGCCAGCTCGCGGCAAGGAGCTCGGCTTCAGGCTCGCTTCTCGGAGGTAAGGCTGTGCTGCTCCCTCGAGTTTTCCATTCTAAGCGTTGAGAAGGCATCCTTCTCCGTGGAGCGACCAGTGTGTGGACGTGGGCCGGGATGGCGTGCCACCCTGCCTGTTTTCTCCCAGGGAGGTCGGGGGGCTTGACCTCACACAGGGCGTCCCATCCCCGGCTAGTCAGCAAACCGCTTCCCCGTGTAGGACATGAGGCGCCGGCCCGGGAGAGGCCGGCCCCACAGGCAGGGCGCTCGTATCTCATGAAGCGCGCCCTTCCTCTCTCCTCCCCGCTTCTCTCTTCGCACTCATCTTTCCCTGGGCGGACGTTTTCCCGGCAGCACCGTGTTGCACGGGATCCAGGGGGGAGCTGTCTCCTCGGTTGCCGGGCCCGGGCGGGTGTCGACCTTGACTCCGCGAAGCCCGCTGTGGCCCCGGAGGGGCTGGCGGCACCTGCAGGTCCCGGGAGCGGAGGCCCAAGCCGGCAGCGTGAGCGCGTCTTCTTCCGCATCTGAGAGAAGGCGTGGTGCTTTCGGGGAAAGAGGAGGTGAAAGGGCCCCGTCCGGGAAGCGCGTTCCAAGAGCTGAGGGTTGGGCGCCTCGTTCCGGGCTCCTAGGTGCCAGAGCCGCTTCTCTCTTCCCGGGACGGAGTGGGGCTTGCTGGGCCAAGGCGTTGACCTGAAGCAATCCCGTGGCAGGGGCTCGGCGGTTTCGTCGTGCGTTTCGGGCGAGCCTCCCAGCTCAGGGCGCCCCCAGGGACTTTGGTCTGCAGGCCGGCGACGCCGTCACGACCTCCCCGAGAGCCGGGTGTTCAGCTCGGGGCACGCCGAACTCAGGCTCAGGCGGGTTCGACTGAGCGCGGGCGCCCGGCTGAGGCAAGCGGGGCTGCCTTCAGAAGGCCTCCCGTGCCCTCACAACCAGTGTGTTTGCTCTGCCGTGGGTCCCACGTCAGGGTCGTGGCAGGGGCCGCTTCCGACGCCCTTGCCAAGTACTTCGCTGAGGCCGAGGTCGGGGGCCTACTTCTAGAACGGCCCCCGACCTGAGGCCCGGCAGGCAACCTCCCTTAGGCTTCCGCCACCCCCGCCGCGGCCAAGCGTTCTCTCTTCACGAAAGAGGCCAGCTCGCGGCAAGGAGCTCGGCTTCAGGCTCGCTTCTCGGAGGTAAGGCTGTGCTGCTCCCTCGAGGTTTCCAGGCTAAGCGTTGAGAAGGCATCCTTCTCCGTGGAGCGACGAGTGTGTGGACGTGGGCCGGGATGGCGTGCCACCCTGCCTGGTTTCTCCCAGGGAGGTCGGGGGGCTTGACCTCACTCAGGGCGTTCAAGCCCCGGCGAGTCAGCAAACCGCTTCCCCGTGTAGGACGTGAGGCGCCGGCCCGGCAGAGCCCGGCCCCACAGCCCGGGCGCTTGTGCCTCACGAAGCGCGCCCTTCCTCTCTCCTCCCCGCTTCTCTCTTCGCACTCATCTTTCCCTGGGCGGACGTTTTCCCGGCAGCACCGTGTTGCACGGGATCCAGGGGGGAGCTGTCTCCTCGGTTGCCAAGCCCGGGCGGGTGTCGACCTTGACTCCGCGAAGCCCGCTGTGGCCCCGGAGGGGCTGGCGGCACCCGCAGGTCCCGGGAGCGGAGGCCCAAGCCGGCAGCGTGAGCGCGTCTTCTTCCGCATCTGAGAGAAGGCCTGGTGCTTTCGGGGAACGGGGAGGTGAAAGGGCCCCGTCCGGGAAGCGCGTTCCAAGAGCTGAGGGTTGGGCGCCTCGTTCCGGGCTCCTAGGTGCCAGAGCCGCTTCTCTCTTCCCGGTACGGAGTGGGGCTTGCTGGGCCAATGCGTCGTCCTGAAGCAATCCCGTGGCAGGGGCTCGGCGCTTCCCCCGTGCGTTTCGGGCGAGCCTCCCAGCTCAGGGTGCCCCCAGAGACTTTGGCCTGCAGGCCGGCGTCGCCGTCACGACCTCCCCGAGAGCCGGGTGTTCAGCTCGGGGCACGCCGTACGCAGGCTACGGCGGGTTCGACTGAGGGCAGGCGCCCGGCTGAGGCAAGCGGGGCTGTCGTCAGAAGGCCTCCCGTGCCCTCACAACCTGTGTGTTTGCTCTGCCGTGGGTCCCGCGTCAGGGTCGTGGCAGGAGCCACTTCCGACGCCCTTGCCAAGTGCTACGCTGAGGCCGAGGTCGGGGGCCTACTTCTAGGATGGCCCCCGACCTGAGGCCCGCCAGGGAGCCACCCTTAGGCTTCCTACACCCTCGCCTTGGCCAAGCGTTCTCTCTTCGCGAAAGAGACCTGCTCGCGGCAGGGAGCTCGGCTTCAGGCTCGCTTCTCGTAGGTAAGGCTGTGCTGCTCCCTTGAGGTTTCCAGGTTAAGCGTTGAGAAGGCATCCTTCTCCGTGGAGCGACCAGTGTGTGGACGTGGGCCGGGATGGCGTGCCACCCTGCCTGTTTTCTCCCAGGGAGGTCGGGGGGCTTGACCTCACACAGGGCGTCCCATCCCCGGCTAGTCAGCAAACCGCTTCCCCGTGTAGGACATGAGGCGCCGGCCCGGGAGAGGCCGGCCCCACAGGCAGGGCGCTCGTGTCTCATGAAGCGCGCCCTTCCTCTCTCCTCCCCGCTTCTCTCTTCGCACTCATCTTTCCCTGGGCGGACGTTTTCCCGGCAGCACCGTGTTGCACGGGATCCAGGGGGGAGCTGTCTCCTCGGTTGCCGGGCCCGGGCGGGTGTCGACCTTGACTCCGCGAAGCCCGCTTTGGCCCTGGAGGGGCTGGCGGCACCCGCAGGTCCCGGGAGCGGAGGCCCAAGCCGGCAGCGTGAGCGCGTCTTCTTCCGCATCTGAGAGAAGGCGTGGTGCTTTCGGGGAAAGGGGAGGTGAAAGGGCCCCGTCCGGGAAGCGCGTTCCAAGAGCTGAGGGTTGGGCGCCTCGCTCCGGGCTCCTAGGTGCCAGAGCCGCTTCTCTCTTCCCGGGACGGAGTGGGGCTTGCTGGGCCAATGCCTCGTCCTGAAGCCATCCCGTGGCAGGGGCTCGGCGGTTCCGCCGTGCGTTTCGGGCGAGCCTCCCAGCTCAGGGCGCCCCCAGAGACTTTGGCCTGCAGGCCGGCGTCGCCGTCAGGACCTCCCCGAGAGCAGGGTGTTCAGCTCAGGGCACGCCAAACTCAGGCTCAGGCGGGTTCGACTGAGGGCGGGCGCCCGGCTGAGGCAAGCGGGGCTGCCGTCAGAAGGCCTCCCGTGCCATGACAACCAGTGTGTTTGCTCTGCCGTGTGTCCCGCGTCAGGGTCGTGGCAGGAGCCGCTTCCGACGCCTTTGCCAAGTGCTTCCCTGAGGCCGAGGTCGGGGGCCTACTTCTAGAACGGCCCCCGACCTGAGGCCCGGCAGGCAACCTCCCTTAGGCTTCCGCCACCCCCGCCGCGGCCAAGCGTTCTCTCTTCGCGAAAGAGGCCAGCTCGTGGCAAGGAGCTCGGCTTCAGGCTCGCTTCTCGGAGGTAAGGCTGTGCTGCTCCCTCGAGGTTTCCAGGCTAAGCGTTGAGAAGGCATCCTTCTCCGTGGAGCGACCAGTGTGTGGACGTGGGCCGGGATGGCGTGCCACCCTGCCTGTTTTCTCCCAGGGAGGTCGGGGGGCTTGACCTCACACAGGGCGTCCCATCCCCGGCTAGTCAGCAAACCGCTTCTCCGTGTAGGACATGAGGCGCCGGCCTGGGAGAGGCCGGCCCCACAGGCAGGTCGCTCGTGTCTCATGAAGCGCACCCTTCCTCTCTCCTCCCCGCTTCTCTCTTCGCACTCATCTTTCCCTGGGCGGACGTTTTCCCGGCAGCACCGTGTTGCACGGGATCCAGGGGGGAGCTGTCTCCTCGGTTGCCAGGCCCGGGCGGGTGTCGACCTTGACTCCGCGAAGCCCGCTGTGGCCCCGGAGGGGCTGGCGGCACCCGCAGGTCCCGGGAGCGGAGGCCCAAGCCGGCAGCGTGAGCGCGTCTTCTTCCGCATCTGAGAGAAGGCGTGGTGCTTTCGGGGAAAGGGGAGGTGAAAGGGCCCCGTCCGGGAAGCGCGTTCCAAGAGCTGAGGGTTGGGCGCCTCGCTCCGGGCTCCTAGGTGCCAGAGCCGCTTCTCTCTTCCCGGGACGGAGTGGGGCTTGTTGGGCCAATGCGTCGTCCTGAAGCAATCCCGTGGCAGGGGCTCGGCGGTTTCGCCGTGCGTTTCGGGCGAGCCTCCCAGCTCAGGGCGCCCCCAGAGACTTTGGTCTGCAGGCCGGCGACGCCGTCACGACCTCCCCGAGAGCCGGGTGTTCAGCTCGGGGCACGCCGAACTCAGGCTCAGGCGGGTTCGACTTAGGGCGGGCGCCCGGCTGAGGCAAGCGGGGCTGCCGTCAGAAGGCCTCCCGTGCCCTCACAACCAGTGTGTTTGCTCTGCCGTGGGTCCCGCGTCAGGGTCGTGGCAGGAGCCGCTTCCGACGCCCTTGCCAAGTACTTCGCTGAGGCCGAGGTCGGGGGCCTACTTCTAGAAAGGCCCCCGACCTGAGGCCCGGCAGGCAACCTCCCTTAGGCTTCCGCCACCCCCGCCGCGGCCAAGCGTTCTCTCTTCGCGAAAGAGGCCAGCTCGCGGCAAGGAGCTCGGCTTCAGGCTCGCTTCTCGGAGGTAAGGCTGTGCTGCTCCCTCGAGTTTTCCATTCTAAGCGTTGAGAAGGCATCCTTCTCCGTGGAGCGACCAGTGTGTGGACGTGGGCCGGGATGGCGTGCCACCCTGCCTGTTTTCTCCCAGGGAGGTCGGGGGGCTTGACCTCACACAGGGCGTCCCATCCCCGGCTAGTCAGCAAACCGCTTCCCCGTGTAGGACATGAGGCGCCGGCCCGGGAGAGGCCGGCCCCACAGGCAGGGCGCTCGTATCTCATGAAGCGCGCCCTTCCTCTCTCCTCCCCGCTTCTCTCTTCGCACTCATCTTTCCCTGGGCGGACGTTTTCCCGGCAGCACCGTGTTGCACGGGATCCAGGGGGGAGCTGTCTCCTCGGTTGCCGGGCCCGGGCGGGTGTCGACCTTGACTCCGCGAAGCCCGCTGTGGCCCCGGAGGGGCTGGCGGCACCTGCAGGTCCCGGGAGCGGAGGCCCAAGCCGGCAGCGTGAGCGCGTCTTCTTCCGCATCTGAGAGAAGGCGTGGTGCTTTCGGGGAAAGAGGAGGTGAAAGGGCCCCGTCCGGGAAGCGCGTTCCAAGAGCTGAGGGTTGGGCGCCTCGTTCCGGGCTCCTAGGTGCCAGAGCCGCTTCTCTCTTCCCGGGACGGAGTGGGGCTTGCTGGGCCAAGGCGTCGTCCTGAAGCAATCCCGTGGCAGGGGCTCGGCGGTTTCGTCGTGCGTTTCGGGCGAGCCTCCCAGCTCAGGGCGCCCCCAGAGTCTTTGGCCTGCAGGCCGGCGTCGCCGTCAGGACCTCCCCGAGAGCAGGGTGTTCAGCTCAGGGCACGCCAAGCTCAGGCTCAGGCGGGTTCGACTGAGGGCGGGCGCCCGGCTGAGGCAAGCGGGGCTGCCGTCAGAAGGCCTCCCGTGCCATGACAACCAGTGTGTTTGCTCTGCCGTGTGTCCCGCGTCAGGGTCGTGGCAGGAGCCGCTTCCGACGCCTTTGCCAAGTGCTTCCCTGAGGCCGAGGTCGGGGGCCTACTTCTAGAACGGCCCCCGACCTGAGGCCCGGCAGGCAACCTCCCTTAGGCTTCCGCCACCCCCGCCGCGGCCAAGCGTTCTCTCTTCGCGAAAGAGGCCAGCTCGTGGCAAGGAGCTCGGCTTCAGGCTCGCTTCTCGGAGGTAAGGCTGTGCTGCTCCCTCGAGGTTTCCAGGCTAAGCGTTGAGAAGGCATCCTTCTCCGTGGAGCGACCAGTGTGTGGACGTGGGCCGGGATGGCGTGCCACCCTGCCTGTTTTCTCCCAGGGAGGTCGGGGGGCTTGACCTCACACAGGGCGTCCCATCCCCGGCTAGTCAGCAAACCGCTTCTCCGTGTAGGACATGAGGCGCCGGCCTGGGAGAGGCCGGCCCCACAGGCAGGTCGCTCGTGTCTCATGAAGCGCACCCTTCCTCTCTCCTCCCCGCTTCTCTCTTCGCACTCATCTTTCCCTGGGCGGACGTTTTCCCGGCAGCACCGTGTTGCACGGGATCCAGGGGGGAGCTGTCTCCTCGGTTGCCAGGCCCGGGCGGGTGTCGACCTTGACTCCGCGAAGCGCGCTGTGGCCCCGGAGGGGCTGGCGGCACCCGCAGGTCCCGGGAGCGGAGGCCCAAGCCGGCAGCGTGAGCGCGTCTTCTTCCGCATCTGAGAGAAGGCGTGGTGCTTTCGGGGAAAGGGGAGGTGAAAGGGCCCCGTCCGGGAAGCGCGTTCCAAGAGCTGAGGGTTGGGCGCCTCGCTCCGGGCTCCTAGGTGCCAGAGCCGCTTCTCTCTTCCCGGGACGGAGTGGGGCTTGTTGGGCCAATGCGTCGTCCTGAAGCAATCCCGTGGCAGGGGCTCGGCGGTTTCGCCGTGCGTTTCGGGCGAGCCTCCCAGCTCAGGGCGCCCCCAGAGACTTTGGTCTGCAGGCCGGCGACGCCGTCACGACCTCCCCGAGAGCCGGGTGTTCAGCTCGGGGCACGCCGAACTCAGGCTCAGGCGGGTTCGACTTAGGGCGGGCGCCCGGCTGAGGCAAGCGGGGCTGCCGTCAGAAGGCCTCCCGTGCCCTCACAACCAGTGTGTTTGCTCTGCCGTGGGTCCCGCGTCAGGGTCGTGGCAGGAGCCGCTTCCGACGCCCTTGCCAAGTACTTCGCTGAGGCCGAGGTCGGGGGCCTACTTCTAGAAAGGCCCCCGACCTGAGGCCCGGCAGGCAACCTCCCTTAGGCTTCCGCCACCCCCGCCGCGGCCAAGCGTTCTCTCTTCGCGAAAGAGGCCAGCTCGCGGCAAGGAGCTCGGCTTCAGGCTCGCTTCTCGGAGGTAAGGCTGTGCTGCTCCCTCGAGTTTTCCATTCTAAGCGTTGAGAAGGCATCCTTCTCCGTGGAGCGACCAGTGTGTGGACGTGGGCCGGGATGGCGTGCCACCCTGCCTGTTTTCTCCCAGGGAGGTCGGGGGGCTTGACCTCACACAGGGCGTCCCATCCCCGGCTAGTCAGCAAACCGCTTCCCCGTGTAGGACATGAGGCGCCGGCCCGGGAGAGGCCGGCCCCACAGGCAGGGCGCTCGTATCTCATGAAGCGCGCCCTTCCTCTCTCCTCCCCGCTTCTCTCTTCGCACTCATCTTTCCCTGGGCGGACGTTTTCCCGGCAGCACCGTGTTGCACGGGATCCAGGGGGGAGCTGTCTCCTCGGTTGCCGGGCCCGGGCGGGTGTCGACCTTGACTCCGCGAAGCCCGCTGTGGCCCCGGAGGGGCTGGCGGCACCTGCAGGTCCCGGGAGCGGAGGCCCAAGCCGGCAGCGTGAGCGCGTCTTCTTCCGCATCTGAGAGAAGGCGTGGTGCTTTCGGGGAAAGAGGAGGTGAAAGGGCCCCGTCCGGGAAGCGCGTTCCAAGAGCTGAGGGTTGGGCGCCTCGTTCCGGGCTCCTAGGTGCCAGAGCCGCTTCTCTCTTCCCGGGACGGAGTGGGGCTTGCTGGGCCAAGGCGTTGACCTGAAGCAATCCCGTGGCAGGGGCTCGGCGGTTTCGTCGTGCGTTTCGGGCGAGCCTCCCAGCTCAGGGCGCCCCCAGGGACTTTGGTCTGCAGGCCGGCGACGCCGTCACGACCTCCCCGAGAGCCGGGTGTTCAGCTCGGGGCACGCCGAACTCAGGCTCAGGCGGGTTCGACTGAGCGCGGGCGCCCGGCTGAGGCAAGCGGGGCTGCCTTCAGAAGGCCTCCCGTGCCCTCACAACCAGTGTGTTTGCTCTGCCGTGGGTCCCACGTCAGGGTCGTGGCAGGGGCCGCTTCCGACGCCCTTGCCAAGTACTTCGCTGAGGCCGAGGTCGGGGGCCTACTTCTAGAACGGCCCCCGACCTGAGGCCCGGCAGGCAACCTCCCTTAGGCTTCCGCCACCCCCGCCGCGGCCAAGCGTTCTCTCTTCACGAAAGAGGCCAGCTCGCGGCAAGGAGCTCGGCTTCAGGCTCGCTTCTCGGAGGTAAGGCTGTGCTGCTCCCTCGAGGTTTCCAGGCTAAGCGTTGAGAAGGCATCCTTCTCCGTGGAGCGACGAGTGTGTGGACGTGGGCCGGGATGGCGTGCCACCCTGCCTGGTTTCTCCCAGGGAGGTCGGGGGGCTTGACCTCACTCAGGGCGTTCAAGCCCCGGCGAGTCAGCAAACCGCTTCCCCGTGTAGGACGTGAGGCGCCGGCCCGGCAGAGCCCGGCCCCACAGCCCGGGCGCTCGTGCCTCACGAAGCGCGCCCTTCCTCTCTCCTCCCCGCTTCTCTCTTCGCACTCATCTTTCCCTGGGCGGACGTTTTCCTGGCAGCACCGTGTTGCACGGGATCCAGGGGGGAGCTGTCTCCTCGGTTGCCAAGCCCGGGCGGGTGTCGACCTTGACTCCGCGAAGCCCGCTGTGGCCCCGGAGGGGCTGGCGGCACCCGCAGGTCCCGGGAGCGGAGGCCCAAGACGGCAGCGTGAGCGCGTCTTCTTCCGCATCTGAGAGAAGGCCTGGTGCTTTCGGGGAACGGGGAGGTGAAAGGGCCCCGTCCGGGAAGCGCGTTCCAAGAGCTGAGGGTTGGGCGCCTCGTTCCGGGCTCCTAGGTGCCAGAGCCGCTTCTCTCTTCCCGGGACGGAGTGGGGCTTGCTGGGCCAAGGCGTTGACCTGAAGCAATCCCGTGGCAGGGGCTCGGCGGTTTCGTCGTGCGTTTCGGGCGAGCCTCCCAGCTCAGGGCGCCCCCAGGGACTTTGGTCTGCAGGCCGGCGACGCCGTCACGACCTCCCCGAGAGCCGGGTGTTCAGCTCGGGGCACGCCGAACTCAGGCTCAGGCGGGTTCGACTGAGCGCGGGCGCCCGGCTGAGGCAAGCGGGGCTGCCTTCAGAAGGCCTCCCGTGCCCTCACAACCAGTGTGTTTGCTCTGCCGTGGGTCCCACGTCAGGGTCGTGGCAGGGGCCGCTTCCGACGCCCTTGCCAAGTACTTCGCTGAGGCCGAGGTCGGGGGCCTACTTCTAGAACGGCCCCCGACCTGAGGCCCGGCAGGCAACCTCCCTTAGGCTTCCGCCACCCCCGCCGCGGCCAAGCGTTCTCTCTTCACGAAAGAGGCCAGCTCGCGGCAAGGAGCTCGGCTTCAGGCTCGCTTCTCGGAGGTAAGGCTGTGCTGCTCCCTCGAGGTTTCCAGGCTAAGCGTTGAGAAGGCATCCTTCTCCGTGGAGCGACGAGTGTGTGGACGTGGGCCGGGATGGCGTGCCACCCTGCCTGGTTTCTCCCAGGGAGGTCGGGGGGCTTGACCTCACTCAGGGCGTTCAAGCCCCGGCGAGTCAGCAAACCGCTTCCCCGTGTAGGACATGAGGCGCCGGCCCGGGAGAGGCCGGCCCCACAGGCAGGGCGCTCGTGTCTCATGAAGCGCGCCCTTCCTCTCTCCTCCCCGCTTCTCTCTTCGCACTCATCTTTCCCTGGGAGGACGTTTTCCCGGCAGCACCGTGTTGCACGGGATCCAGGGGGGAGCTGTCTCCTCGGTTGCCGGGCCCGGGCGGGTGTCGACCTTGACTCCGCGAAGCCCGCTTTGGCCCTGGAGGGGCTGGCGGCACCCGCAGGTCCCGGGAGCGGAGGCCCAAGCCGGCAGCGTGAGCGCGTCTTCTTCCGCATCTGAGAGAAGGCGTGGTGCTTTCGGGGAAAGGGGAGGTGAAAGGGCCCCGTCCGGGAAGCGCGTTCCAAGAGCTGAGGGTTGGGCGCCTCGCTCCGGGCTCCTAGGTGCCAGAGCCGCTTCTCTCTTCCCGGGACGGAGTGGGGCTTGCTGGGCCAATGCCTCGTCCTGAAGCCATCCCGTGGCAGGGGCTCGGCGGTTCCGCCGTGCGTTTCGGGCGAGCCTCCCAGCTCAGGGCGCCCCCAGAGACTTTGGCCTGCAGGCCGGCGTCGCCGTCAGGACCTCCCCGAGAGCAGGGTGTTCAGCTCAGGGCACGCCAAACTCAGGCTCAGGCGGGTTCGACTGAGGGCGGGCGCCCGGCTGAGGCAAGCGGGGCTGCCGTCAGAAGGCCTCCCGTGCCATGACAACCAGTGTGTTTGCTCTGCCGTGTGTCCCGCGTCAGGGTCGTGGCAGGAGCCGCTTCCGACGCCTTTGCCAAGTGCTTCCCTGAGGCCGAGGTCGGGGGCCTACTTCTAGAACGGCCCCCGACCTGAGGCCCGGCAGGCAACCTCCCTTAGGCTTCCGCCACCCCCGCCGCGGCCAAGCGTTCTCTCTTCGCGAAAGAGGCCAGCTCGCGGCAAGGAGCTCGGCTTCAGGCTCGCTTCTCGGAGGTAAGGCTGTGCTGCTCCCTCGAGGTTTCCAGGCTAAGCGTTGAGAAGGCATCCTTCTCCGTGGAGCGACCAGTGTGTGGACGTGGGCCGGGATGGCGTGCCACCCTGCCTGTTTTCTCCCAGGGAGGTCGGGGGGCTTGACCTCACACAGGGCGTCCCATCCCCGGCTAGTCAGCAAACCGCTTCTCCGTGTAGGACATGAGGCGCCGGCCTGGGAGAGGCCGGCCCCACAGGCAGGTCGCTCGTGTCTCATGAAGCGCACCCTTCCTCTCTCCTCCCCGCTTCTCTCTTCGCACTCATCTTTCCCTGGGCGGACGTTTTCCCGGCAGCACCGTGTTGCACGGGATCCAGGGGGGAGCTGTCTCCTCGGTTGCCAGGCCCGGGCGGGTGTCGACCTTGACTCCGCGAAGCGCGCTGTGGCCCCGGAGGGGCTGGCGGCACCCGCAGGTCCCGGGAGCGGAGGCCCAAGCCGGCAGCGTGAGCGCGTCTTCTTCCGCATCTGAGAGAAGGCGTGGTGCTTTCGGGGAAAGGGGAGGTGAAAGGGCCCCGTCCGGGAAGCGCGTTCCAAGAGCTGAGGGTTGGGCGCCTCGCTCCGGGCTCCTAGGTGCCAGAGCCGCTTCTCTCTTCCCGGGACGGAGTGGGGCTTGCTGGGCCAAGGCGTTGACCTGAAGCAATCCCGTGGCAGGGGCTCGGCGGTTTCGTCGTGCGTTTCGGGCGAGCCTCCCAGCTCAGGGCGCCCCCAGGGACTTTGGTCTGCAGGCCGGCGACGCCGTCACGACCTCCCCGAGAGCCGGGTGTTCAGCTCGGGGCACGCCGAACTCAGGCTCAGGCGGGTTCGACTGAGCGCGGGCGCCCGGCTGAGGCAAGCGGGGCTGCCTTCAGAAGGCCTCCCGTGCCCTCACAACCAGTGTGTTTGCTCTGCCGTGGGTCCCACGTCAGGGTCGTGGCAGGGGCCGCTTCCGACGCCCTTGCCAAGTACTTCGCTGAGGCCGAGGTCGGGGGCCTACTTCTAGAACGGCCCCCGACCTGAGGCCCGGCAGGCAACCTCCCTTAGGCTTCCGCCACCCCCGCCGCGGCCAAGCGTTCTCTCTTCACGAAAGAGGCCAGCTCGCGGCAAGGAGCTCGGCTTCAGGCTCGCTTCTCGGAGGTAAGGCTGTGCTGCTCCCTCGAGGTTTCCAGGCTAAGCGTTGAGAAGGCATCCTTCTCCGTGGAGCGACGAGTGTGTGGACGTGGGCCGGGATGGCGTGCCACCCTGCCTGGTTTCTCCCAGGGAGGTCGGGGGGCTTGACCTCACTCAGGGCGTTCAAGCCCCGGCGAGTCAGCAAACCGCTTCCCCGTGTAGGACGTGAGGCGCCGGCCCGGCAGAGCCCGGCCCCACAGCCCGGGCGCTCGTGCCTCACGAAGCGCGCCCTTCCTCTCTCCTCCCCGCTTCTCTCTTCGCACTCATCTTTCCCTGGGCGGACGTTTTCCTGGCAGCACCGCGTTGCACGGGATCCAGGGGGGAGCTGTCTCCTCGGTTGCCAAGCCCGGGCGGGTGTCGACCTTGACTCCGCGAAGCCCGCTGTGGCCCCGGAGGGGCTGGCGGCACCCGCAGGTCCCGGGAGCGGAGGCCCAAGACGGCAGCGTGAGCGCGTCTTCTTCCGCATCTGAGAGAAGGCCTGGTGCTTTCGGGGAACGGGGAGGTGAAAGGGCCCCGTCCGGGAAGCGCGTTCCAAGAGCTGAGGGTTGGGCGCCTCGTTCCGGGCTCCTAGGTGCCAGAGCCGCTTCTCTCTTCCCGGGACGGAGTGGGGCTTGCTGGGCCAAGGCGTTGACCTGAAGCAATCCCGTGGCAGGGGCTCGGCGGTTTCGTCGTGCGTTTCGGGCGAGCCTCCCAGCTCAGGGCGCCCCCAGGGACTTTGGTCTGCAGGCCGGCGACGCCGTCACGACCTCCCCGAGAGCCGGGTGTTCAGCTCGGGGCACGCCGAACTCAGGCTCAGGCGGGTTCGACTGAGCGCGGGCGCCCGGCTGAGGCAAGCGGGGCTGCCTTCAGAAGGCCTCCCGTGCCCTCACAACCAGTGTGTTTGCTCTGCCGTGGGTCCCACGTCAGGGTCGTGGCAGGGGCCGCTTCCGACGCCCTTGCCAAGTACTTCGCTGAGGCCGAGGTCGGGGGCCTACTTCTAGAACGGCCCCCGACCTGAGGCCCGGCAGGCAACCTCCCTTAGGCTTCCGCCACCCCCGCCGCGGCCAAGCGTTCTCTCTTCACGAAAGAGGCCAGCTCGCGGCAAGGAGCTCGGCTTCAGGCTCGCTTCTCGGAGGTAAGGCTGTGCTGCTCCCTCGAGGTTTCCAGGCTAAGCGTTGAGAAGGCATCCTTCTCCGTGGAGCGACGAGTGTGTGGACGTGGGCCGGGATGGCGTGCCACCCTGCCTGGTTTCTCCCAGGGAGGTCGGGGGGCTTGACCTCACTCAGGGCGTTCAAGCCCCGGCGAGTCAGCAAACCGCTTCCCCGTGTAGGACATGAGGCGCCGGCCCGGGAGAGGCCGGCCCCACAGGCAGGGCGCTCGTGTCTCATGAAGCGCGCCCTTCCTCTCTCCTCCCCGCTTCTCTCTTCGCACTCATCTTTCCCTGGGAGGACGTTTTCCCGGCAGCACCGTGTTGCACGGGATCCAGGGGGGAGCTGTCTCCTCGGTTGCCGGGCCCGGGCGGGTGTCGACCTTGACTCCGCGAAGCCCGCTTTGGCCCTGGAGGGGCTGGCGGCACCCGCAGGTCCCGGGAGCGGAGGCCCAAGCCGGCAGCGTGAGCGCGTCTTCTTCCGCATCTGAGAGAAGGCGTGGTGCTTTCGGGGAAAGGGGAGGTGAAAGGGCCCCGTCCGGGAAGCGCGTTCCAAGAGCTGAGGGTTGGGCGCCTCGCTCCGGGCTCCTAGGTGCCAGAGCCGCTTCTCTCTTCCCGGGACGGAGTGGGGCTTGCTGGGCCAATGCCTCGTCCTGAAGCCATCCCGTGGCAGGGGCTCGGCGGTTCCGCCGTGCGTTTCGGGCGAGCCTCCCAGCTCAGGGCGCCCCCAGAGACTTTGGCCTGCAGGCCGGCGTCGCCGTCAGGACCTCCCCGAGAGCAGGGTGTTCAGCTCAGGGCACGCCAAACTCAGGCTCAGGCGGGTTCGACTGAGGGCGGGCGCCCGGCTGAGGCAAGCGGGGCTGCCGTCAGAAGGCCTCCCGTGCCATGACAACCAGTGTGTTTGCTCTGCCGTGTGTCCCGCGTCAGGGTCGTGGCAGGAGCCGCTTCCGACGCCTTTGCCAAGTGCTTCCCTGAGGCCGAGGTCGGGGGCCTACTTCTAGAACGGCCCCCGACCTGAGGCCCGGCAGGCAACCTCCCTTAGGCTTCCGCCACCCCCGCCGCGGCCAAGCGTTCTCTCTTCGCGAAAGAGGCCAGCTCGCGGCAAGGAGCTCGGCTTCAGGCTCGCTTCTCGGAGGTAAGGCTGTGCTGCTCCCTCGAGGTTTCCAGGCTAAGCGTTGAGAAGGCATCCTTCTCCGTGGAGCGACCAGTGTGTGGACGTGGGCCGGGATGGCGTGCCACCCTGCCTGTTTTCTCCCAGGGAGGTCGGGGGGCTTGACCTCACACAGGGCGTCCCATCCCCGGCTAGTCAGCAAACCGCTTCTCCGTGTAGGACATGAGGCGCCGGCCTGGGAGAGGCCGGCCCCACAGGCAGGTCGCTCGTGTCTCATGAAGCGCACCCTTCCTCTCTCCTCCCCGCTTCTCTCTTCGCACTCATCTTTCCCTGGGCGGACGTTTTCCCGGCAGCACCGTGTTGCACGGGATCCAGGGGGGAGCTGTCTCCTCGGTTGCCAGGCCCGGGCGGGTGTCGACCTTGACTCCGCGAAGCGCGCTGTGGCCCCGGAGGGGCTGGCGGCACCCGCAGGTCCCGGGAGCGGAGGCCCAAGCCGGCAGCGTGAGCGCGTCTTCTTCCGCATCTGAGAGAAGGCGTGGTGCTTTCGGGGAAAGGGGAGGTGAAAGGGCCCCGTCCGGGAAGCGCGTTCCAAGAGCTGAGGGTTGGGCGCCTCGCTCCGGGCTCCTAGGTGCCAGAGCCGCTTCTCTCTTCCCGGGACGGAGTGGGGCTTGTTGGGCCAATGCGTCGTCCTGAAGCAATCCCGTGGCAGGGGCTCGGCGGTTTCGCCGTGCGTTTCGGGCGAGCCTCCCAGCTCAGGGCGCCCCCAGAGACTTTGGTCTGCAGGCCGGCGACGCCGTCACGACCTCCCCGAGAGCCGGGTGTTCAGCTCGGGGCACGCCGAACTCAGGCTCAGGCGGGTTCGACTTAGGGCGGGCGCCCGGCTGAGGCAAGCGGGGCTGCCGTCAGAAGGCCTCCCGTGCCCTCACAACCAGTGTGTTTGCTCTGCCGTGGGTCCCGCGTCAGGGTCGTGGCAGGAGCCGCTTCCGACGCCCTTGCCAAGTACTTCGCTGAGGCCGAGGTCGGGGGCCTACTTCTAGAACGGCCCCCGACCTGAGGCCCGGCAGGCAACCTCCCTTAGGCTTCCGCCACCCCCGCCGCGGCCAAGCGTTCTCTCTTCGCGAAAGAGGCCAGCTCGCGGCAAGGAGCTCGGCTTCAGGCTCGCTTCTCGGAGGTAAGGCTGTGCTGCTCCCTCGAGTTTTCCATTCTAAGCGTTGAGAAGGCATCCTTCTCCGTGGAGCGACCAGTGTGTGGACGTGGGCCGGGATGGCGTGCCACCCTGCCTGTTTTCTCCCAGGGAGGTCGGGGGGCTTGACCTCACACAGGGCGTCCCATCCCCGGCTAGTCAGCAAACCGCTTCCCCGTGTAGGACATGAGGCGCCGGCCCGGGAGAGGCCGGCCCCACAGGCAGGGCGCTCGTATCTCATGAAGCGCGCCCTTCCTCTCTCCTCCCCGCTTCTCTCTTCGCACTCATCTTTCCCTGGGCGGACGTTTTCCCGGCAGCACCGTGTTGCACGGGATCCAGGGGGGAGCTGTCTCCTCGGTTGCCGGGCCCGGGCGGGTGTCGACCTTGACTCCGCGAAGCCCGCTGTGGCCCCGGAGGGGCTGGCGGCACCTGCAGGTCCCGGGAGCGGAGGCCCAAGCCGGCAGCGTGAGCGCGTCTTCTTCCGCATCTGAGAGAAGGCGTGGTGCTTTCGGGGAAAGAGGAGGTGAAAGGGCCCCGTCCGGGAAGCGCGTTCCAAGAGCTGAGGGTTGGGCGCCTCGTTCCGGGCTCCTAGGTGCCAGAGCCGCTTCTCTCTTCCCGGGACGGAGTGGGGCTTGCTGGGCCAAGGCGTTGACCTGAAGCAATCCCGTGGCAGGGGCTCGGCGGTTTCGTCGTGCGTTTCGGGCGAGCCTCCCAGCTCAGGGCGCCCCCAGGGACTTTGGTCTGCAGGCCGGCGACGCCGTCACGACCTCCCCGAGAGCCGGGTGTTCAGCTCGGGGCACGCCGAACTCAGGCTCAGGCGGGTTCGACTGAGCGCGGGCGCCCGGCTGAGGCAAGCGGGGCTGCCTTCAGAAGGCCTCCCGTGCCCTCACAACCAGTGTGTTTGCTCTGCCGTGGGTCCCACGTCAGGGTCGTGGCAGGGGCCGCTTCCGACGCCCTTGCCAAGTACTTCGCTGAGGCCGAGGTCGGGGGCCTACTTCTAGAACGGCCCCCGACCTGAGGCCCGGCAGGCAACCTCCCTTAGGCTTCCGCCACCCCCGCCGCGGCCAAGCGTTCTCTCTTCACGAAAGAGGCCAGCTCGCGGCAAGGAGCTCGGCTTCAGGCTCGCTTCTCGGAGGTAAGGCTGTGCTGCTCCCTCGAGGTTTCCAGGCTAAGCGTTGAGAAGGCATCCTTCTCCGTGGAGCGACGAGTGTGTGGACGTGGGCCGGGATGGCGTGCCACCCTGCCTGGTTTCTCCCAGGGAGGTCGGGGGGCTTGACCTCACTCAGGGCGTTCAAGCCCCGGCGAGTCAGCAAACCGCTTCCCCGTGTAGGACGTGAGGCGCCGGCCCGGCAGAGCCCGGCCCCACAGCCCGGGCGCTCGTGCCTCACGAAGCGCGCCCTTCCTCTCTCCTCCCCGCTTCTCTCTTCGCACTCATCTTTCCCTGGGCGGACGTTTTCCCGGCAGCACCGTGTTGCACGGGATCCAGGGGGGAGCTGTCTCCTCGGTTGCCAAGCCCGGGCGGGTGTCGACCTTGACTCCGCGAAGCCCGCTGTGGCCCCGGAGGGGCTGGCGGCACCCGCAGGTCCCGGGAGCGGAGGCCCAAGCCGGCAGCGTGAGCGCGTCTTCTTCCGCATCTGAGAGAAGGCCTGGTGCTTTCGGGGAACGGGGAGGTGAAAGGGCCCCGTCCGGGAAGCGCGTTCCAAGAGCTGAGGGTTGGGCGCCTCGTTCCGGGCTCCTAGGTGCCAGAGCCGCTTCTCTCTTCCCGGTACGGAGTGGGGCTTGCTGGGCCAATGCGTCGTCCTGAAGCAATCCCGTGGCAGGGGCTCGGCGCTTCCCCCGTGCGTTTCGGGCGAGCCTCCCAGCTCAGGGTGCCCCCAGAGACTTTGGCCTGCAGGCCGGCGTCGCCGTCACGACCTCCCCGAGAGCCGGGTGTTCAGCTCGGGGCACGCCGTACGCAGGCTACGGCGGGTTCGACTGAGGGCAGGCGCCCGGCTGAGGCAAGCGGGGCTGTCGTCAGAAGGCCTCCCGTGCCCTCACAACCTGTGTGTTTGCTCTGCCGTGGGTCCCGCGTCAGGGTCGTGGCAGGAGCCACTTCCGACGCCCTTGCCAAGTGCTACGCTGAGGCCGAGGTCGGGGGCCTACTTCTAGGATGGCCCCCGACCTGAGGCCCGCCAGGGAGCCACCCTTAGGCTTCCTACACCCTCGCCTTGGCCAAGCGTTCTCTCTTCGCGAAAGAGACCTGCTCGCGGCAGGGAGCTCGGCTTCAGGCTCGCTTCTCGGAGGTAAGGCTGTGCTGCTCCCTTGAGGTTTCCAGGCTAAGCGTTGAGAAGGCATCCTTCTCCGTGGAGCGACCAGTGTGTGGACGTGGGCCGGGATGGCGTGCCACCCTGCCTGTTTTCTCCCAGGGAGGTCGGGGGGCTTGACCTCACACAGGGCGTCCCATCCCCGGCTAGTCAGCAAACCGCTTCCCCGTGTAGGACATGAGGCGCCGGCCCGGGAGAGGCCGGCCCCACAGGCAGGGCGCTCGTGTCTCATGAAGCGCGCCCTTCCTCTCTCCTCCCCGCTTCTCTCTTCGCACTCATCTTTCCCTGGGCGGACGTTTTCCCGGCAGCACCGTGTTGCACGGGATCCAGGGGGGAGCTGTCTCCTCGGTTGCCGGGCCCGGGCGGGTGTCGACCTTGACTCCGCGAAGCCCGCTTTGGCCCTGGAGGGGCTGGCGGCACCCGCAGGTCCCGGGAGCGGAGGCCCAAGCCGGCAGCGTGAGCGCGTCTTCTTCCGCATCTGAGAGAAGGCGTGGTGCTTTCGGGGAAAGGGGAGGTGAAAGGGCCCCGTCCGGGAAGCGCGTTCCAAGAGCTGAGGGTTGGGCGCCTCGCTCCGGGCTCCTAGGTGCCAGAGCCGCTTCTCTCTTCCCGGGACGGAGTGGGGCTTGCTGGGCCAATGCCTCGTCCTGAAGCCATCCCGTGGCAGGGGCTCGGCGGTTCCGCCGTGCGTTTCGGGCGAGCCTCCCAGCTCAGGGCGCCCCCAGAGACTTTGGCCTGCAGGCCGGCGTCGCCGTCAGGACCTCCCCGAGAGCAGGGTGTTCAGCTCAGGGCACGCCAAACTCAGGCTCAGGCGGGTTCGATTGAGGGCGGGCGCCCGGCTGAGGCAAGCGGGGCTGCCGTCAGAAGGCCTCCCGTGCCATGACAACCAGTGTGTTTGCTCTGCCGTGTGTCCCGCGTCAGGGTCGTGGCAGGAGCCGCTTCCGACGCCTTTGCCAAGTGCTTCCCTGAGGCCGAGGTCGGGGGCCTACTTCTAGAACGGCCCCCGACCTGAGGCCCGGCAGGCAACCTCCCTTAGGCTTCCGCCACCCCCGCCGCGGCCAAGCGTTCTCTCTTCGCGAAAGAGGCCAGCTCGCGGCAAGGAGCTCGGCTTCAGGCTCGCTTCTCGGAGGTAAGGCTGTGCTGCTCCCTCGAGGTTTCCAGGCTAAGCGTTGAGAAGGCATCCTTCTCCGTGGAGCGACCAGTGTGTGGACGTGGGCCGGGATGGCGTGCCACCCTGCCTGTTTTCTCCCAGGGAGGTCGGGGGGCTTGACCTCACACAGGGCGTCCCATCCCCGGCTAGTCAGCAAACCGCTTCCCCGTGTAGGACATGAGGCGCCGGCCCGGGAGAGGCCGGCCCCACAGGCATGGCGCTCGTGTCTCATGAAGCGCGCCCTTCCTCTCTCCTCCCCGCTTCTCTCTTCGCACTCATCTTTCCCTGGGCGGACGTTTTCCCGGCAGCACCGTGTTGCATGGGATCCAGGGGGGAGCTGTCTCCTCGGTTGCCAGGCCCGGGCGGGTGTCGAGCTTGACTCCGCGAAGCCCGCTGTGGCCCCGGAGGGGCTGGCGGCACCCGCAGGTCCCGGGAGCGGAGGCCCAAGCCGGCAGCGTGAGCGCGTCTTCTTCCGCATCTGAGAGAAGGCGTGGTGCTTTCGGGGAAAGGGGAGGTGAAAGGGCCCCGTCCGGGAAGCGCGTTCCAAGAGCTGAGGGTTGGGCGCGTCGCTCCGGGCTCCTAGGTGCCAGAGCCGCTTCTCTCTTCCCGGGACGGAGTGGGGCTTGCTGGGCCAATGCCTCGTCCTGAAGCAATCCCGTGGCAGTGGCTCGGCGGTTTCGCCGTGCGTTTCGGGCGAGCCTCCCAGTTCAGGGCGCCCCCAGAGACTTTGGCCTGCAGGCCGGCGTCGCCGTCACGACCTCCCCGAGAGCCGGGTGTTCAGCTCGGGGCACGCCGAACTCAGGCTCAGGCGGGTTCGACTGAGGGCGGGCGCCCGGCTGAGGCAAGCGGGGATGCCGTCAGAAGGCCTCCCGTGCCCTCACAACCAGTGTGTTTGCTCTGCCCTGGGTCCCGCGTCAGGGTCGTGGCAGGAGAAGCTTCCGACGCCCTTGCGAAGTGCTTCGCTGAGGCCGAGGTCGGGGGCCTACTTCTAGGACGGCCCCCGACCTGAGGCCCGGCAGGCAGCCTCCCTTAGGCTTCCTACACCCTCGCCTTGGCCAAGCGTTCTCTCTTCGCGAAAGAGACCTGCTCTTGGTAGGGAGCTCGGCTTCAGGCTCGCTTGTCGGAGGTAAGGCTGTGCTGCTCCCTCGAGGTTTCCAGGCTAAGCGTTGAGAAGGCATCCTTCTCCATGGAGCGACGAGTGTGTGGACGTGGGCCGGGATAAGTGCCACCCTGCCTGGTTTCTCCCAGGGAGGTCGGGGGGCTTGACCTCTCTCAGGGCGTCCAAGCCCCGGCGAGTCAACAAACTGCTTCCCCGTGTAGGACGTGAGGCGTCGGCCCGGGAGAGGCCGGCTCCACAGCCCGGGCGCTCGTGCCTCACGAAGCGCACGCTTCCTCTCCCTTCCCCGCTTCTCTTTTCGCACTCATCTTTCCCTGGGCGGACGTTTTCCTGGCAGCACTCTTTTGCACGGGATCCAGGGGGAAGCTCTCTCCTCGGTTGCCAGGCCCGGGCGGGTGTCGACCTTGACTCCACGAAGCCCGCTGTGGCCCCGGAGGGGCTGGCGGCACCCGCAGGTCCCGGGAGCGGAGGCCCAAGCCGGCAGCGTGAGCTCGTCTTCCTCCGCATCTGAGAGTAGGCGTGGTGCTTTCGGGGATGGGGAGGTGAAAGGGCCCCGTCTGGGAAGCGCGTTCCAAGAGCTGAGGGTTGGGCGCCTCGCTCCGGGATCCTAGGTGCCAGCGCCGCTTCTCTCTTCCCGGGACGGTGTGGGGCTTGCTGGGCCAATGCCTCGTCCTGAAGCCATCCCGTGGCAAGGGCTCGGCGGTTCCGCCGTGCGTTTCGGGCGAGCCTCCCAGCTCAGGGCGCCCCCAGAGACTTTGGCCTGCAGGCCGGCGTCGCCGTCACGACCTCCCCGAGAGCCGGGTGTTCAGCTCGAGGCACGCCGAACTCAGGCTCAGGCGGGTTCTACTGAGGGCGGGCGCCCGACTGAGGCAAGCGGGGCTGCCGTCAGAAGGCCTCCCGTGCCCTCACAACCAGTGTGTTTGCTCTGCCGCGGGTCCCGCGTCAGGGTCGTGGCAGGAGCCGCTTCCGACGCCCTTGCCAAGTGCTTCGCTGAGGCCGAGGTCGGGGGCCTACTTCTAGAACGGCCCCCGACCTGAGGCCCGGCAGGCAACCTCCCTTAGGCTTCCGCCACCCCCGCCGCGGCCAAGCGTTCTCTCTTCGCGAAAGAGGCCAGCTCGCGGCAAGGAGCTCGGCTTCAGGCTCGCTTCTCGGAGGTAAGGCTGTGCTGCTCCCTCGAGGTTTCCAGGCTAAGCGTTGAGAAGGCATCCTTCTCCGTGGAGCGACCAGTGTGTGGACGTGGGCCGGGATGGCGTGCCACCCTGCCTGTTTTCTCCCAGGGAGGTCGGGGGGCTTGACCTCACACAGGGCGTCCCATCCCCGGCTAGTCAGCAAACCGCTTCCCCGTGTAGGACATGAGGCGCCGGCCCGGGAGAGGCCGGCCCCACAGGCATGGCGCTCGTGTCTCATGAAGCGCGCCCTTCCTCTCTCCTCCCCGCTTCTCTCTTCGCACTCATCTTTCCCTGGGCGGACGTTTTCCCGGCAGCACCGTGTTGCATGGGATCCAGGGGGGAGCTGTCTCCTCGGTTGCCAGGCCCGGGCGGGTGTCTAGCTTGACTCCGCGAAGCCCGCTGTGGCCCCGGAGGGGCTGGCGGCACCCGCAGGTCCCGGGAGCGGAGGCCCAAGCCGGCAGCGTGAGCGCGTCTTCTTCCGCATCTGAGAGAAGGCGTGGTGCTTTCGGGGAAAGGGGAGGTGAAAGGGCCCCGTCCGGGAAGCGCGTTCCAAGAGCTGAGGGTTGGGCGCGTCGCTCCGGGCTCCTAGGTGCCAGAGCCGCTTCTCTCTTCCCGGGACGGAGTGGGGCTTGCTGGGCCAATGCCTCGTCCTGAAGCAATCCCGTGGCAGTGGCTCGGCGGTTTCGCCGTGCGTTTCGGGCGAGCCTCCCAGTTCAGGGCGCCCCCAGAGACTTTGGCCTGCAGGCCGGCGTCGCCGTCACGACCTCCCTGAGAGCCGGGTGTTCAGCTCGGGGCACGCCGAACTCAGGCTCAGGCGGGTTCGACTGAGGGTGGGCGCCCGGCTGAGGCAAGCGGGGATGCCGTCAGAAGGCCTCCCGTGCCCTCACAACCAGTGTGTTTGCTCTGCCCTGGGTCCCGCGTCAGGGTCGTGGCAGGAGAAGCTTCCGACGCCCTTGCGAAGTGCTTCGCTGAGGCCGAGGTCGGGGGCCTACTTCTAGGACGGCCCCCGACCTGAGGCCCGGCAGGCAGCCTCCCTTAGGCTTCCTACACCCTCGCCTTGGCCAAGCGTTCTCTCTTCGCGAAAGAGACCTGCTCTTGGTAGGGAGCTCGGCTTCAGGCTCGCTTGTCGGAAGTAAGGCTGTGCTGCTCCCTCGAGGTTTCCAGGCTAAGCGTTGAGAAGGCACCCTTCTCCATGGAGCGACGAGTGTGTGGACGTGGGCCGGGATAAGTGCCACCCTGCCTGGTTTCTCCCAGGGAGGTCGGGGGGCTTGACCTCTCTCAGGGCGTCCAAGCCCCGGCGAGTCAACAAACCGCTTCCCCGTGTAGGACGTGAGGCGTCGGCCCGGGAGAGGCCGGCTCCACAGCCCGGGCGCTCGTGCCTCACGAAGCGCACGCTTCCTCTCTCTTCCCCGCTTCTCTTTTCGCACTCATCTTTCCCTGGGCGGACGTTTTCCTGGCAGCACTCTTTTGCACGGGATCCAGGGGGAAGCTCTCTCCTCGGTTGCCAGGCCCGGGCGGGTGTCGACCTTGACTCCACGAAGCCCGCTGTGGCCCCGGAGGGGCTGGCGGCACCCGCAGGTCCCGGGAGCGGAGGCCCAAGCCGGCAGCGTGAGCTCGTCTTCCTCCGCATCTGAGAGTAGGCGTGGTGCTTTCGGGGATGGGGAGGTGAAAGGGCCCCGTCTGGGAAGCGCGTTCCAAGAGCTGAGGGTTGGGCGCCTCGCTCCGGGATCCTAGGTGCCAGAGCCGCTTCTCTCTTCCCGGGACGGTGTGGGGCTTGCTGGGCCAATGCCTCGTCCTGAAGCCATCCCGTGGCAAGGGCTCGGCGGTTCCGCCGTGCGTTTCGGGCGAGCCTCCCAGCTCAGGGCGCCCCCAGAGACTTTGGCCTGCAGGCCGGCGTCGCCGTCACGACCTCCCCGAGAGCCGGGTGTTCAGCTCGGGGCACGCCGAACTCAGGCTCAGGCGGGTTCTACTGAGGGCGGGCGCCCGGCTGAGGCAAGCGGGGCTGCCGTCAGAAGGCCTCCCGTGCCCTCACAACCAGTGTGTTTGCTCTGCCGCGGGTCCCGCGTCAGGGTCGTGGCAGGAGCCGCTTCCGACACCCTTGCCAAGTGCTTCGCTGAGGCCGAGGTCGGGGGCCTACTTCTAGAACGGCCCCCGACCTGAGGCCCGGCAGGCAACCTCCCTTAGGCTTCCGCCACCCCCGCCGCGGCCAAGCATTCTCTCTTCGCGAAAGAGGCCAGCTCGCGGCAAGGAGCTCGGCTTCAGGCTCGCTTCTCGGAGGTAAGGCTGTGCTGCTCCCTCGAGGTTTCCAGGCTAAGCGTTGAGAAGGCATCCTTCTCCGTGGAGCGACCAGTGTGTGGACGTGGGCCGGGATGGCGTGCCACCCTGCCTGTTTTCTCCCAGGGAGGTCGGGGGGCTTGACCTCACACAGGGCGTCCCATCCCCGGCTAGTCAGCAAACCGCTTCCCCGTGTAGGACATGAGGCGCCGGCCCGGGAGAGGCCGGCCCCACAGGCATGGCGCTCGTGTCTCATGAAGCGCGCCCTTCCTCTCTCCTCCCCGCTTCTCTCTTCGCACTCATCTTTCCCTGGGCGGACGTTTTCCCGGCAGCACCGTGTTGCATGGGATCCAGGGGGGAGCTGTCTCCTCGGTTGCCAGGCCCGGGCGGGTGTCGAGCTTGACTCCGCGAAGCCCGCTGTGGCCCCGGAGGGGCTGGCGGCACCCGCAGGTCCCGGGAGCGGAGGCCCAAGCCGGCAGCGTGAGCGCGTCTTCTTCCGCATCTGAGAGAAGGCGTGGTGCTTTCGGGGAAAGGGGAGGTGAAAGGGCCCCGTCCGGGAAGCGCGTTCCAAGAGCTGAGGGTTGGGCGCGTCGCTCCGGGCTCCTAGGTGCCAGAGCCGCTTCTCTCTTCCCGGGACGGAGTGGGGCTTGCTGGGCCAATGCCTCGTCCTGAAGCAATCCCGTGGCAGTGGCTCGGCGGTTTCGCCGTGCGTTTCGGGCGAGCCTCCCAGTTCAGGGCGCCCCCAGAGACTTTGGCCTGCAGGCCGGCGTCGCCGTCACGACCTCCCCGAGAGCCGGGTGTTCAGCTCGGGGCACGCCGAACTCAGGCTCAGGCGGGTTCGACTGAGGGCGGGCGCCCGGCTGAGGCAAGCGGGGATGCCGTCAGAAGGCCTCCCGTGCCCTCACAACCAGTGTGTTTGCTCTGCCCTGGGTCCCGCGTCAGGGTCGTGGCAGGAGAAGCTTCCGACGCCCTTGCGAAGTGCTTCGCTGAGGCCGAGGTCGGGGGCCTACTTCTAGGACGGCCCCCGACCTGAGGCCCGGCAGGCAGCCTCCCTTAGGCTTCCTACACCCTCGCCTTGGCCAAGCGTTCTCTCTTCGCGAAAGAGACCTGCTCTTGGTAGGGAGCTCGGCTTCAGGCTCGCTTGTCGGAGGTAAGGCTGTGCTGCTCCCTCGAGGTTTCCAGGCTAAGCGTTGAGAAGGCATCCTTCTCCATGGAGCGACGAGTGTGTGGACGTGGGCCGGGATAAGTGCCACCCTGCCTGGTTTCTCCCAGGGAGGTCGGGGGGCTTGACCTCTCTCAGGGCGTCCAAGCCCCGGCGAGTCAACAAACCGCTTCCCCGTGTAGGACGTGAGGCGTCGGCCCGGGAGAGGCCGGCTCCACAGCCCGGGCGCTCGTGCCTCACGAAGCACACGCTTCCTCTCTCTTCCCCGCTTCTCTTTTCGCACTCATCTTTCCCTGGGCGGACGTTTTCCTGGCAGCACTCTTTTGCACGGGATCCAGGGGGAAGCTCTCTCCTCGGTTGCCAGGCCCGGGCGGGTGTCGACCTTGACTCCACGAAGCCCGCTGTGGCCCCGGAGGGGCTGGCGGCACCCGCAGGTCCCGGGAGCGGAGGCCCAAGCCGGCAGCGTGAGCTCCTCTTCCTCCGCATCTGAGAGTAGGCGTGGTGCTTTCGGGGATGGGGAGGTGAAAGGGCCCCGTCTGGGAAGCGCGTTCCAAGAGCTGAGGGTTGGGCGCCTCGCTCCGGGATCCTAGGTGCCAGAGCCGCTTCTCTCTTCCCGGGACGGTGTGGGGCTTGCTGGGCCAATGCCTCGTCCTGAAGCCATCCCGTGGCAAGGGCTCGGCGGTTCCGCCGTGCGTTTCGGGCGAGCCTCCCAGCTCAGGGCGCCCCCAGAGACTTTGGCCTGCAGGCCGGCGTCGCCGTCACGACCTCCCCGAGAGCCGGGTGTTCAGCTCGGGGCACGCCGAACTCAGGCTCAGGCGGGTTCTACTGAGGGCGGGCGCCCGGCTGAGGCAAGCGGGGCTGCCGTCAGAAGGCCTCCCGTGCCCTCACAACCAGTGTGTTTGCTCTGCCGCGGGTCCCGCGTCAGGGTCGTGGCAGGAGCCGCTTCCGACGCCCTTGCCAAGTGCTTCGCTGAGGCCGAGGTCGGGGGCCTACTTCTAGAACGGCCCCCGACCTGAGGCCCGGCAGGCAACCTCCCTTAGGCTTCCGCCACCCCCGCCGCGGCCAAGCGTTCTCTCTTCGCGAAAGAGGCCAGCTCGCGGCAAGGAGCTCGGCTTCAGGCTCGCTTCTCGGAGGTAAGGCTGTGCTGCTCCCTCGAGGTTTCCAGGCTAAGCGTTGAGAAGGCATCCTTCTCCGTGGAGCGACCAGTGTGTGGACGTGGGCCGGGATGGCGTGCCACCCTGCCTGTTTTCTCCCAGGGAGGTCGGGGGGCTTGACCTCACACAGGGCGTCCCATCCCCGGCTAGTCAGCAAACCGCTTCCCCGTGTAGGACATGAGGCGCCGGCCCGGGAGAGGCCGGCCCCACAGGCATGGCGCTCGTGTCTCATGAAGCGCGCCCTTCCTCTCTCCTCCCCGCTTCTCTCTTCGCACTCATCTTTCCCTGGGCGGACGTTTTCCCGGCAGCACCGTGTTGCATGGGATCCAGGGGGGAGCTGTCTCCTCGGTTGCCAGGCCCGGGCGGGTGTCGAGCTTGACTCCGCGAAGCCCGCTGTGGCCCCGGAGGGGCTGGCGGCACCCGCAGGTCCCGGGAGCGGAGGCCCAAGCCGGCAGCGTGAGCGCGTCTTCTTCCGCATCTGAGAGAAGGCGTGGTGCTTTCGGGGAAAGGGGAGGTGAAAGGGCCCCGTCCGGGAAGCGCGTTCCAAGAGCTGAGGGTTGGGCGCGTCGCTCCGGGCTCCTAGGTGCCAGAGCCGCTTCTCTCTTCCCGGGACGGAGTGGGGCTTGCTGGGCCAATGCCTCGTCCTGAAGCAATCCCGTGGCAGTGGCTCGGCGGTTTCGCCGTGCGTTTCGGGCGAGCCTCCCAGTTCAGGGCGCCCCCAGAGACTTTGGCCTGCAGGCCGGCGTCGCCGTCACGACCTCCCCGAGAGCCGGGTGTTCAGCTCGGGGCACGCCGAACTCAGGCTCAGGCGGGTTCGACTGAGGGCGGGCGCCCGGCTGAGGCAAGCGGGGATGCCGTCAGAAGGCCTCCCGTGCCCTCACAACCAGTGTGTTTGCTCTGCCCTGGGTCCCGCGTCAGGGTCGTGGCAGGAGAAGCTTCCGACGCCCTTGCGAAGTGCTTCGCTGAGGCCGAGGTCGGGGGCCTACTTCTAGGACGGCCCCCGACCTGAGGCCCGGCAGGCAGCCTCCTTTAGGCTTCCTACACCCTCGCCTTGGCCAAGCGTTCTCTCTTCGCGAAAGAGACCTGCTCTTGGTAGGGAGCTCGGCTTCAGGCTCGCTTGTCGGAGGTAAGGCTGTGCTGCTCCCTCGAGGTTTCCAGGCTAAGCGTTGAGAAGGCATCCTTCTCCATGGAGCGACGAGTGTGTGGACGTGGGCCGGGATAAGTGCCACCCTGCCTGGTTTCTCCCAGGGAGGTCGGGGGGCTTGACCTCTCTCAGGGCGTCCAAGCCCCGGCGAGTCAACAAACCGCTTCCCCGTGTAGGACGTGAGGCGTCGGCCCGGGAGAGGCCGGCTCCACAGCCCGGGCGCTCGTGCCTCACGAAGCGCACGCTTCCTCTCTCTTCCCCGCTTCTCTTTTCGCACTCATCTTTCCCTGGGCGGACGTTTTCCTGGCAGCACTCTTTTGCACGGGATCCAGGGGGAAGCTCTCTCCTCGGTTGCCAGGCCCGGGCGGGTGTCGACCTTGACTCCACGAAGCCCGCTGTGGCCCCGGAGGGGCTGGCGGCACCCGCAGGTCCCGGGAGCGGAGGCCCAAGCCGGCAGCGTGAGCTCGTCTTCCTCCGCATCTGAGAGTAGGCGTGGTGCTTTCGGGGATGGGGAGGTGAAAGGGCCCCGTCTGGGAAGCGCGTTCCAAGAGCTGAGGGTTGGGCGCCTCGCTCCGGGATCCTAGGTGCCAGAGCCGCTTCTCTCTTCCCGGGACGGTGTGGGGCTTGCTGGGCCAATGCCTCGTCCTGAAGCCATCCCGTGGCAAGGGCTCGGCGGTTCCGCCGTGCGTTTCGGGCGAGCCTCCCAGCTCAGGGCGCCCCCAGAGACTTTGGCCTGCAGGCCGGCGTCGCCGTCACGACCTCCCCGAGAGCCGGGTGTTCAGCTCGGGGCACGCCGAACTCAGGCTCAGGCGGGTTCGACTGAGCGCGGGCGCCCGGCTGAGGCAAGCGGGGCTGCCGTCAGAAGGCCACCCGTGCCCTCACAACCAGTGTGTTTGCTCTGCCGCGGGTCCCGCGTCAGGGTCGTGGCAGGAGCCGCTTCCGACGCCCTTGCCAAGTGCTTCGCTGAGGCCGAGGTCGGGGGCCTACTTCTAGAACGGCCCCCGACCTGAGGCCCGGCAGGCAACCTCCCTTAGGCTTCCGCCACCCCCGCCGCGGCCAAGCGTTCTCTCTTCGCGAAAGAGGCCAGCTCGCGGCAAGGAGCTCGGCTTCAGGCTCGCTTCTCGGAGGTAAGGCTGTGCTGCTCCCTCGAGGTTTCCAGGCTAAGCGTTGAGAAGGCATCCTTCTCCGTGGAGCGACCAGTGTGTGGACGTGGGCCGGGATGGCGTGCCACCCTGCCTGTTTTCTCCCAGGGAGGTCGGGGGGCTTGACCTCACACAGGGCGTCCCATCCCCGGCTAGTCAGCAAACCGCTTCCCCGTGTAGGACATGAGGCGCCGGCCCGGGAGAGGCCGGCCCCACAGGCATGGCGCTCGTGTCTCATGAAGCGCGCCCTTCCTCTCTCCTCCCCGCTTCTCTCTTCGCACTCATCTTTCCCTGGGCGGACGTTTTCCCGGCAGCACCGTGTTGCATGGGATCCAGGGGGGAGCTGTCTCCTCGGTTGCCAGGCCCGGGCGGGTGTCGAGCTTGACTCCGCGAAGCCCGCTGTGGCCCCGGAGGGGCTGGCGGCACCCGCAGGTCCCGGGAGCGGAGGCCCAAGCCGGCAGCGTGAGCGCGTCTTCTTCCGCATCTGAGAGAAGGTGTGGTGCTTTCGGGGAAATGGGAGGTGAAAGGGCCCCGTCCGGGAAGCGCGTTCCAAGAGCTGAGGGTTGGGCGCGTCGCTCCGGGCTCCTAGGTGCCAGAGCCGCTTCTCTCTTCCCGGGACGGAGTGGGGCTTGCTGGGCCAATGCCTCGTCCTGAAGCAATCCCGTGGCAGTGGCTCGGCGGTTTCGCCGTGCGTTTCGGGCGAGCCTCCCAGTTCAGGGCGCCCCCAGAGACTTTGGCCTGCAGGCCGGCGTCGCCGTCACGACCTCCCCGAGAGCCGGGTGTTCAGCTCGGGGCACGCCGAACTCAGGCTCAGGCGGGTTCGACTGAGGGCGGGCGCCCGGCTGAGGCAAGCGGGGATGCCGTCAGAAGGCCTCCCGTGCCCTCACAACCAGTGTGTTTGCTCTGCCCTGGGTCCCGCGTCAGGGTCGTGGCAGGAGAAGCTTCCGACGCCCTTGCGAAGTGCTTCGCTGAGGCCGAGGTCGGGGGCCTACTTCTAGGACGGCCCCCGACCTGAGGCCCGGCAGGCAGCCTCCCTTAGGCTTCCTACACCCTCGCCTTGGCCAAGCGTTCTCTCTTCGCGAAAGAGACCTGCTCTTGGTAGGGAGCTCGGCTTCAGGCTCGCTTCTCGGAGGTAAGGCTGTGCTGCTCCCTCGAGGTTTCCAGGCTAAGCGTTGAGAAGGCATCCTTCTCCAGGGAGCGACGAGTGTGTGGACGTGGGCCGGGATAAGTGCCACCCTGCCTGGTTTCTCCCAGGGAGGTCGGGGGGCTTGACCTCTCTCAGGGCGTCCAAGCCCCGGCGAGTCAACAAACCGCTTCCCCGTGTAGGACGTGAGGCGTCGGCCCGGGAGAGGCCGGCTCCACAGCCCGGGCGCTCGTGCCTCACGAAGCGCACGCTTCCTCTCTCTTCCCCGCTTCTCTTTTCGCACTCATCTTTCCCTGGGCGGACGTTTTCCTGGCAGCACTCTTTTGCACGGGATCCAGGGGGAAGCTCTCTCCTCGGTTGCCAGGCCCGGGCGGGTGTCGACCTTGACTCCACGAAGCCCGCTGTGGCCCCGGAGGGGCTGGCGGCACCCGCAGGTCCCGGGAGCGGAGGCCCAAGCCGGCAGCGTGAGCTCGTCTTCCTCCGCATCTGAGAGAAGGCGTGGTGCTTTCGGGGATGGGGAGGTGAAAGGGCCCCGTCTGGGAAGCGCGTTCCAAGAGCTGAGGGTTGGGCGCCTCGCTCCGGGATCCTAGGTGCCAGAGCCGCTTCTCTCTTCCCGGGACGGTGTGGGGCTTGCTGGGCCAATGCCTCGTCCTGAAGCCATCCCGTGGCAAGGGCTCGGCGGTTCCGCCGTGCGTTTCGGGCGAGCATCCCAGCTCAGGGCGCCCCCAGAGACTTTGGCCTGCAGGCCGGCGTCGCCGTCACGACCTCCCCGAGAGCCGGGTGTTCAGCTCGGGGCACGCCGAACTCAGGCTCAGGCGGGTTCTACTGAGGGCGGGCGCCCGGCTGAGGCAAGCGTCAGAAGGCCTCCCGTGCCCTCACAACCAGTGTGTTTGCTCTGCCGTGGGTCCCGCGTCAGGGTCGTGGCAGGAGCCGCTTCCGACGCCCTTGCCAAGTGCTTCGCTGAGGCCGAGGTCGGGGGCCTACTTCTAGAACGGCCCCCGACCTGAGGCCCGGCAGGCAACCTCCCTTAGGCTTCCGCCACCCCCGCCGCGGCCAAGCGTTCTCTCTTCGCGAAAGAGGCCAGCTCGCGGCAAGGAGCTCGGCTTCAGGCTCGCTTCTCGGAGGTAAGGCTGTGCTGCTCCCTCGAGGTTTCCAGGCTAAGCGTTGAGAAGGCATCTTTCTCCGTGGAGCGACCAGTGTGTGGACGTGGGCCGGGATGGCGTGCCACCCTGCCTGGTATCTCCCAGGGAGGTCGGGGGGCTTGACCTCACTCAGGGAGTCCAAGCCCTGGCGAGTCAGCAAACCGCTTCCCCGTGTAGGACGTGAGGCGCCGGCCCGGCAGAGCCCGGCCCCACAGCCCGGGCGCTCGTGCCTCACGAAGCGCGCCCTTCCACTCTCCTCCCCGCTTCTCTCTTCGCACTCATCTTTCCCTGGGCGGACGTTTTCCCGGCAGCACCGTGTTGCACGGGATCCAGGGGGGAGCTGTCTCCTCGGTTGCCAGGCCCGGGCGGTTGTCGACCTTGACTCCGCGAAGACCACTGTGGCCCCGGAGGGGCTGGCGGCACCCGCAGGTCCCGGGAGCGGAGGCCCAAGCCGGCAGCGTGAGCGCGTCTTCTTCCGCATCTGAGAGAAGGCGTGGTGCTTTCGGGGAACGGGGAGGTGAAAGGGCCCCGTCTGGGAAGCGCGTTCCAAGAGCTGAGGGTTGGCCGCCTCGCTCCGGACTCCTAGGTGCCAGAGCCGCTTCTCTCCTCCCGGGACGGAGTGGGGCTTGCTGGGCCAATGCCTCGTCCTGAAGCCATCCCGTGGCAGGGGCTCGGCGGTTCCGCCGTGCGTTTCGGGCGAGCCTCCCAGCTCAGGGTGCCCCCAGAGACTTTGGCCTGCAGGCCGGCGTCACCGTCACGACCTCCCCGAGAGCCGGATGTTCAGTTCGGGGCACGCCGAACTCAGGCTCAAGCGGGTTCTACTGAGGGCGGGAGCCCGGCTGAGGCAAGCGGGGCTGCCGTCAGAAGGCCTCCCGTGCCATGACAACCAGTGTGTTTGCTCTGCCGTGGGTCCCGCGTCAGGGTCGTGGCAGGAGCCGCTTCCGAGGCCTTTGCCAAGTGCTTCCCTGAGGCCGAGGTCGGGGGCCTACTTCTAGAACGGCCCCCGACCTGAGGCCCGGCAGGCAACCTCCCTTAGGCTTCCGCCACCCCCGCCGCGGCCAAGCGTTCTCTCTTCGCGAAAGAGGCCAGCTCGTGGCAAGGAGCTCGGCTTCAGACTCGCTTCTCGGAGGTAAGGCTGTGCTGCTCCCTCGAGGTTTCCAGGCTAAGCGTTGAGAAGGCATCCTTCTCCGTGGAGCGACCAGTGTGTGGACGTGGGCCGGGATGGCGTGCCACCCTGCCTGTTTTCTCCCAGGGAGGTCGGGGGGCTTGACCTCACACAGGGCGTCCCATCCCCGGCTAGTCAGCAAACCGCTTCTCCGTGTAGGACATGAGGCGCCGGCCTGGAAGAGGCCGGCCCCACAGGCAGGGCGCTCGTGTCTCATGAAGCGCGCCCTTCCTCTCTCCTCCCCGCTTCTCTCTTCGCACTCATCTTTCCCTGGGCGGACGTTTTCCCGGCAGCACTCTTTTGCACGGGATCCAGGGGGAAGCTCTCTCCTCGGTTGCCAGGCCCGGGCGGTTGTCGACCTTGACTCCGCGAAGCCCGCTGTGGCCCCGGAGGGGCTGGCGGCACCCGCAGGTCCCGGGAGCGGAGGCCCAAGCCGGCAGCGTGAGCGCGTCTTCTTCCGCATCTGAGAGAAGGCGTGGTGCTTTCGGGGAACGGGGAGGTGAAAGGGCCCCGTCCGGGAAGCGCGTTCCAAGAGCTGAGGGTTGGGCGCCTCGTTCCGGGCTCCTAGGTGCCAGAGCCGCTTCTCTCTTCCCGGGACGGAGTGGGGCTTGCTGGTCCAATGTGTCGTCCTGAAGCAATCCCGTGACAGGGGCTAGGCGCTTCCCCCGTGCGTTTCAGGCGAGCCTCCCAGCTCAGGGCGCCCGCAGAGAGATTGGCCTGCAGGCCGGCGTCGCCGTCACGACCTCCCCGTGAGCCGGGTGTTCAGCTCGGGGCACGCCGAACGCAGGCTCCGGCGGGTTCGACTGAGGGCGGGCGCCCGGCTGAGGCAAATAGGGCTGCCGTCAGAAGGCCTCCCGTGCCCTCACAACCAGTGTGTTTGCTCTGCCCTGGGTCCCGCGTCAGGGTCGTGGCAGGAGCCGCTTCCGACGCCCTTGCGAAGTGCTTCGCGGAGGCCGAGGTCGGGGGCCTACTTCTAGGACGGCCCCCGACCTGAGGCCCGGCAGGCAGGCTCCCTTAGGCTTCCTACACCCTCGCCTTGGCCAAGCGTTCTCTCTTTGCGAAAGAGACCTGCTCTTGGTAGGGAGCTCGGCTTCAGGCTCGCTTGTCGGAGGTAAGGCTGTGCTGCTCCCTCGAGGTTTCCAGGCTAAGCGTTGAGAAGGCATCCTTCTCCATGGAGCGACGAGTGTGTGGACGTGGGCCGGGATAAGTGCCACCCTGCCTGGTTTCTCCCAGGGAGGTCGGGGGGCTTGACCTCTCTCAGGGCGTCCAAGCCCCGGCGAGTCAACAAACCGCTTCTCCGTGTAGGACGTGAGGCGTCGGCCCGGGAGAGCCCGGCCCCACAGCCCGGGCGCTCGTGCATCACAAAGCGCGCCCTTCCTCTCTCCTCCCCGCTTCTCTCTTCGCACTCATCTTTCCCTGGGCGGACGTTTTCCCGGCAGCACCGTGTTGCACGGGATCCAGGGGGGAGCTGTCTCTTCGGTTGCCAGGCCCGGGCGGGTGTCGACATTGACTCCACGAAGCCCGCTGTGGCCCCGGAGGGGCTGGCGGCACCCGCAGGTCCCGGGAGCGGAGGCCCAAGCCGGCAGCGTGAGCGCGTCTTCTTCCGCATCTGAGAGAAGGCGTGGTGCTTTTGGGGAACGGGGAGGTGAAAGGTCCCCGTCCGGGAAGCGCGTTCCAAGAGCTGAGGGTTGGGCGCCTCGTTCCGGGCTCCTAGGTGCCAGAGCCGCTTCTCTCTTCCCGGGACGGAGTGGGGCTTGCTGGTCCAATGCGTCATCCTGAAGCAATCCCGTGGCAGGGGCTAGGCGCTTCCCCCGTGCGTTTCGGGCGAGCCTCCCAGCTCAGGTCGCCCCCAGAGAGATTGGCCTGCAGGCCGGCGTCGCCGTCACGACCTCCCCGTGAGCCGGGTGTTCAGCTCGGGGCACGCCGAAAGCAGGCTCCGGCGGGTTCGACTGAGGGCGGGCGCCCGGCTGAGGCAAGCAGGGCTGCCGTCAGAAGGCCTCCCGTGCCCTCACAACCAGTGTGTTTGCTCTGCCCTGGGTCCCGCGTCAGGGTCGTGGCAGGAGCCGCTTCCGACGCCCTTGCGAAGTGCTTCGCTGAGGCCGAGGTCGGGGGCCTACTTCTAGGAGGGCCCCCGACCTGAGGCCCGGCAGGCAGGCTCCCTTAGGCTTCCTACACCCTCGCCTTGGCCAAGCGTTCTCTCTTCGCGAAAGAGACCTGCTCTTGGTAGGGAGCTCGGCTTCAGGCTCGCTTGTCGGAGGTAAGGCTGTGCTGCTCCCTCGAGGTTTCCAGGCTAAGCGTTGAGAAGGCATCCTTCTCCATGGAGCGACGAGTGTGTGGACGTGGGCCGGGATAAGTGCCACCCTGCCTGGTTTCTCCCAGGGAGGTCGGGGGCTTGACCTCTCTCAGGGCGTCCAAGCCCCGGCGAGTCAACAAACCGCTTCCCCGTGTAGGACGTGAGGCGTCGGCCCGGGAGAGGCCGGCTCCACAGCCCGGGCGCTCGTGCCTCACGAAGCGCACGCTTCCTCTCTCTTCCCTGCTTCTCTTTTCGCACTCATCTTTCCCTGGGCGGACGTTTTCCCGGCAGCACTCTTTTGCACGGGATCCAGGGGGAAGTTCTCTCCTCGGTTGCCAGGCCCGGGCGGGTGTCGACCTTGACTCCACGAAGCCCGCTGTGGCCCCGGAGGGGCTGGCGGCACCCGCAGGTCCCGGGAGCGGAGGCCCAAGCCGGCAGCTTGAGCGGGTCTTCTTCCGCATGAGAGAAGGCGTGGCGCTTTCGTGGAACTGGGAGGTGAAAGGGCCCCGTCTGGGAAGCGAGTTCCAAGAGCTGAGGGTTGGGCGCCTCGTTCCGGGCTCCTAGTTGCCAGAGCTGCTTCTCTCTTCCCGGGACGGAGTGGGGCTTGCTGGGCCAATGCGTCGTCCTGAAGCAATCCCGTGGCAGTGGCTCGGCGCTTCCCCCGTGCGTTTCGGGCGAGCCTCCCAGCTCAGGGCTCCCCCAGAGAGTTTGGCCTGCAGGCCGGCGTCGCCGTCACTACCTCCCCGAGAGCCGGGTGTTCAGCTCGGGGCACGCCGAACTCAGGCTCAGGCGGGTTCGACTGAGGGCGGGCGCCCGGCTGAGGCAAGCGGGGCTGCCGTCACAAGGCCTCCCGTGCCTTCACAACCAGTGTGTTTGCTCTGCCCTGGGTGCCGCGTCAGGGTCGTGGCAGGAGCCGCTTCCGACGCCCTTGCCAAGTACTTCGCTGAGGCCGAGGTCGGGGGCCTACTTCTAGAACGGCCCCCGACCTGAGGCCCGGCAGGCAACCTCCCTTAGGCTTCCGCCACCCCCGCCGCGGCCAAGCGTTCTCTCTTCGCGAAAGAGGCCAGCTCGCGGCAAGGAGCTCGGCTTCAGGCTCGCTTCTCGGAGGTAAGGCTGTGCTGCTCCCTCGAGGTTTCCAGGCTAAGCGTTGAGAAGGCATCCTTCTCCGTGGAGCGACCAGTGTGTGGACGTGGGCCGGGATGGCGTGCCACCCTGCCTGGTATCTCCCAGGGAGGTCGGGGGGCTTGACCTCACTCAGGGAGTCCAAGCCCTGGCGAGTCAGCAAACCGCTTCCCCGTGTAGGACGTGAGGCGCCGGCCCGGCAGAGCCCGGCCCCACAGCCCGGGCGCTCGTGCCTCACGAAGCGCGCCCTTCCTCTCTCCTCCCCGCTTCTCTCTTCGCACTCATCTTTCCCTTGGCGGACGTTTTCCCGGCAGCACCGTGTTGCACGGGATCCAGGGGGGAGCTGTCTCCTCGGTTGCCAGGCCCGGGCGGTTGTCGACCTTGACTCCGCGAAGACCACTGTGGCCCCGGAGGGGCTGGCGGCACCCGCAGGTCCCGGGAGCGGAGGCCCAAGCCGGCAGCGTGAGCGCGTCTTCTTCCGCATCTGAGAGAAGGCGTGGTGCTTTCGGGGAACGGGGAGGTGAAAGGGCCCCGTCTGGGAAGCGCGTTCCAAGAGCTGAGGGTTGGCCGCCTCGCTCCGGGCTCCTAGGTGCCAGAGCCGCTTCTCTCTTCCCGGGACGGAGTGGGGCTTGCTGGGCCAATGCCTCGTCCTGAAGCCATCCCGTGGCAGGGGCTCGGTGGTTCCGCCGTGCGTTTCGGGCGAGCCTCCCAGCTCAGGGTGCCCCCAGAGACTTTGGCCTGCAGGCCGGCGTCACCGTCACGACCTCCCCGAGAGCCGGATGTTCAGTTCGGGGCACGCCGAACTCAGGCTCAAGCGGGTTCTACTGAGGGCGGGAGCCCGGCTGAGGCAAGCGGGGCTGCCGTCAGAAGGCCTCCCGTGCCATGACAACCAGTGTGTTTGCTCTGCCGTGGGTCCCGCGTCAGGGTCGTGGCAGGAGCCGCTTCCGACGCCTTTGCCAAGTGCTTCCCTGAGGCCGAGGTCGGGGGCCTACTTCTAGAACGGCCCCCGACCTGAGGCCCGGCAGGCAACCTCCCTTAGGCTTCCGCCACCCCCGCCGCGGCCAAGCGTTCTCTCTTCGCGAAAGAGGCCAGCTCGTGGCAAGGAGCTCGGCTTCAGACTCGCTTCTCGGAGGTAAGGCTGTGCTGCTCCCTCGAGGTTTCCAGGCTAAGCGTTGAGAAGGCATCCTTCTCCGTGGAGCGACCAGTGTGTGGACGTGGGCCGGGATGGCGTGCCACCCTGCCTGTTTTCTCCCAGGGAGGTCGGGGGGCTTGACCTCACACAGGGCGTCCCATCCCCGGCTAGTCAGCAAACCGCTTCTCCGTGTAGGACATGAGGCGCCGGCCTGGAAGAGGCCGGCCCCACAGGCAGGGCGCTCGTGTCTCATGAAGCGCGCCCTTCCTCTCTCCTCCCCGCTTCTCTCTTCGCACTCATCTTTCCCTGGGCGGACGTTTTCCCGGCAGCACCGTGTTGCACGGGATCCAGGGGGGAGCTGTCTCCTCGGTTGCCAGGCCCGGGCGGGTGTCGAGCTTGACTCCGCGAAGCCCGCTGTGGCCCCGGAGGGGCTGGCGGCACCCGCAGGTCCCGGGAGCGGAGGCCCAAGCCGGCAGCGTGAGCGCGTCTTCTTCCGCATCTGAGAGAAGGCGTGGTGCTTTCGGGGAAAGGGGATGTGAAAGGGCCCCGTCCGGGAAGCGCGTTCCAAGAGCTGAGGGTTGGGCGCCTCGCTCCGGGCTCCTAGGTGCCAGAGCCGCTTCTCTCTTCCCGGGACGGAGTGGGGCTTGCTGGGCCAATGCGTCGTCCTGAAGCAATCCCGTGGCAGGTGCTCGGCGGTTTCGCCGTGCGTTTCGGGCGAGCCTCCCAGCTCAGGGCGCCCCCAGAGACTTTGGTCTGCAGGCCGGCGACGCAGTCACGACCTCCCCGAGAGCCGGGTGTTCAGCTCGGGGCACGCCGAACTCAGGCTCAGGCGGGTTCGACTTAGGGCAGGCGCCCGGCTGAGGCAAGCGGGGCTGCCGTCAGAAGGCCTCCCGTGCCATGACAACCAGTGTGTTTGCTCTGCCGTGGGTCCCGCGTCAGGGTCGTGGCAGGAGCCGCTTCCGACGCTCTTGCCAAGTACTTCGCTGAGGCTGAGGTCGGGGGCCTACTTCTAGAAAGGCCCCCGACCTGAGGCCCGGCAGGCAACCTCCCTTAGGCTTCCGCCACCCCCGCCGCGGCCAAGCGTTCTCTCTTCGCGAAAGAGGCCAGCTCGCGGCAAGGAGCTCGGCTTCAGGCTCGCTTCTCGGAGGTAAGGCTGTGCTGCTCCCTCGAGGTTTCCAGGCTAAGCGTTGAGAAGGCATCCTTCTCCGTGGAGCGACCAGTGTGTGGACGTGGGCCGGGATGGCGTGCCACCCTGCCTGTTTTCTCCCAGGGAGGTCGGGGGGCTTGACCTCACTCATGGCGTACAAGCCCTGGCGAGTCAGCAAACCGCTTCCCCGTGTAGGACGTGAGACGCCGGCCCGGGAGAGGCCGGCCCCACAGCCCGGGCGCTCGTGCCTCACGAAGCGCGCCCTTCCTCTCTCCTCCCCGCTTCTCTCTTCGCACTCATCTTTCCCTGGGCGGACGTTTTCCCGGCAGCACCGTGTTGCACGGTATCCAGGGGGGAGCTGTCTCCTCGGTTGCCAGGCCCGGGCGGGTGTCGACCTTGACTCCGCGAAGCCCGCTGTGGCCCCGGAGGGGCTCGCGGCACCCGCAGGTCCCGGGAGCGGAGGCCCAAGCCGGCAGCGTGAGCGCGTCTTCTTCCGCATCTGAGAGAAGGCGTGGTGCTTTCGGGGAACGGGGAGGTGAAAGGGCCCCGTCTGGGAAGCGCGTTCCAAGAGCTGAGGGTTGGGCGCCTCGTTCCGGGCTCCTAGGTGCCAGAGCTGCTTCTCTCTTCCCGGGACGGAGTGGGGCTTGCTGGGCCAATGCGTCGTCCTGAAGCAATCCCGTGGCAGGGGCTCGGCGCTTCCCCCGTGCGTTTCGGGCGAGCCTCCCAGCTCAGGGCTCCCCCAGAGAGTTTGGCCTGCAGGCCGGCGTCGCCGTCACTACCTCCCCGAGAGCCGGGTGTTCAGCTCGGGGCACGCCGAACTCAGGCTCAGGCGGGTTCGACTGAGGGCGGGCGCCCGGCTGAGGCAAGCGGGGCTGCCGTCAGAAGGCCTCCCGTGCCTTCACAACCAGTGTGTTTGCTCTGCCCTGGGTGCCGCGTCAGGGTCGTGGCAGGAGCCGCTTCCGACGCCCTTGCCAAGTACTTCGCTGAGGCCGAGGTCGGGGGCCTACTTCTAGAACGGCCCCCGACCTGAGGCCCGGCAGGCAACCTCCCTTAGGCTTCCGCCACCCCCGCCGCGGCCAAGCGTTCTCTCTTCGCGAAAGAGGCCAGCTCGCGGCAAGGAGCTCGGCTTCAGGCTCGCTTCTCGGAGGTAAGGCTGTGCTGCTCCCTCGAGGTGTCCATTCTAAGCGTTGAGAAGGCATCCTTCCCCGTGGAGCGACCAGTGTGTGGACGTGGGCCGGGATGGCGTGCCATCCTGCCTGGTTTCTCCCAGGGAGGTCGGGGGGCTTGACCTCACTCAGGGCGTCCAAGCCCTGGCGAGTCAGCAAACCGCTTCCCCGTGTAGGACGTGAGACGCCGGCCCGGGAGAGGCCAGCCCCACAGCCCGGGCGCTCGTGCCTCATGAAGCGCGCCCTTCCTCTCTCCTCCTCGCTTCTCTCTTCGCACTCATCTTTCCCTGGGCGGACGTTTTCCCGGCAGCACCGTGTTGCACGGGATCCAGGGGGGAGCTTTCTCCTCGGTTGCCAGGCCCGGGCGGGTGTCGACCTTGACTCCGCGAAGCCCGCTGTGGCCCCGGAGGGGTTGGCGGCACCCGCAGGTCCCGGGAGCGGAGGCCAAGCCGGCAGCGTGAGCGCGTCTTCCTCCGCATCTGAGAGAAGGCGTGCTGCTTTCGGGGAACGGGGAGGTGAAAGGGCCCCTTCCGGGAAGCGCGTTCCAAGAGCTGAGGGTTGGGCGCCTCGTTCCGGGTTCCTAGGTGCCAGAGCCGCTTCTCTCTTCCCGGGACGGAGTGGGGCTTGCTGGGCCAATGCGTCGTCCTGAAGCAATACCGTGGCAGGGGCTCGGCGCTTCCCCCGTGTGTTTCGGGCGAGCCTCCCAGCTCAGTACGCCCCCAGAGAGTTTGGCCTGCAGGCCGGCCTCGCCGTCATGACCTCCCCGAGAGTCGGGTGTTCAGCTCGGGGCACGCCGAACGCAGGCTCCGGCGGGTCCGACTGAGTTCGGGCGCCCGGCTAGGCAAGCGGGGCTGCCGTCAGAAGGCCTCCCGTGCCCTCACAACCAGTGTGTTTGCTCTGCCGTGGGTCCCGCGTCAGTGTCGTGGCAGGAGCCGCTTCCGACGCCCTTGCCAAGTGCTACGCTGAGGCCGAGGTCGGGGGCTTCGTTCTAGGACGGCCCCCGACCTGAGGCCCGGCAGGCAGCCACCCTTAGGCTTCCGCCACCCACGCCGCGGCCAAGCGTTCTCTCTTTGCGAAAGTGGCCTGCTCGCGGCAAGGAGCTCGGCTTCAGGCTCGCGTCTCGAAGGTAAGGCTCTGCTGCTACCTCGAGGTTTCCAGGCTAAGCGTTGAGAAGGCATCCTTCTCCATGGAGCGACGAGTGTGTGGACGTGGGCCGGGATAAGTGCCACCCTGCCTGGTTTCTCCCAGGGAGGTCGGGGGGCTTGACCTCACTCAGGGCGTCCAAGCCTCGGCGAGTCAGCAAACCGCTTCCCCGTGTAGGACGTGAGGCGCCGGCCCGGGAGAGGCCGGATCCACAGCCCGGGCGCTCGTGCCTCACGAAGCGCGCCCTTCCTCTCTTCTCCCCGCTTTTCTCTTCGCACTCATCTTTCCCTGGGCGGACGTTTTCCCGGCAGCACCGTGTTGCACGGGATCCAGGGGGGAGCTGTCTCCTCGGTTGCCAGGCCCGGGCGGGTGTCGACCTTGACTCCGCGAAGCCCGCTGTGGCCCCGGAGGGGCTGGCGGCACCCGCAGGTCCCGGGAGCGGAGGCCCAAGCCGGCAGCGTGAGCGCGTCTTCTTCCGCATCTGAGAGAAGGCGTGGTACTTTCGGGGAACGGGGAGGTGAAAGGGCCCCGTCCGGGAAGCGCGTTCCAAGAGCTGAGGGTTGGGCGCCTCGTTCCGGGCTCCTAGGTGCCAGAGCCGCTTCTCTCTTCCCGGGACGGAGTGGGGCTTGCTGGTCCAATGCGTCGTCCTGAAGCCATCCCGTGGCAGGGGCTAGGCGCTTCCCCCGTGCGTTTCGGGCGAGCCTCCCAGCTCAGGGCGCCCCCAGAGAGATTGGCCTGCAGGCCGGCGTCGCCGTCACGACCTCCCCGTGAGCCGGGTGTTCAGCTCGGGGCACGCCGAACGCAGGCTCCGGCGGGTTCGACTGAGGGCGGGCGCCCGGCTGAGGCAAGCAGGGCTGCCGTCAGAAGGCCTCCCGTGCCCTCACAACCAGTGTGTTTGCTCTGCCCTGGGTGCCGCGTCAGGGTCGTGGCAGGAGCCGCTTCCGACGCCCTTGCCAAGTGCTTCGCTGAGGCCGAGGTCGGGGGCCTACTTCTAGAACGGCCCCCGACCTGAGGCCCGGCAGGCAACCTCCCTTAGGCTTCCGCCACCCCCGCCGCGGCCAAGCGTTCTCTCTTCGCGAAAGAGGCCAGCTCGCGGCAAGGAGCTCGGCTTCAGGCTCGCTTCTCGGAGGTAAGGCTGTGCTGCTCCCTCGAGGTTTCCAGGCTAAGCGTTGAGAAGGCATCCTTCTCCGTGGAGCGACCAGTGTGTGGACGTGGGCCGGGATGGCGTGCCACCCTGCCTGTTTTCTCCCAGGGAGGTCGGGGGGCTTGACCTCACACAGGGCGTCCCATCCCCGGCTAGTCAGCAAACCGCTTCCCCGTGTAGGACATGAGGCGCCGGCCCGGGAGAGGCCGGCCCCACAGGCATGGCGCTCGTGTCTCATGAAGCGCGCCCTTCCTCTCTCCTCCCCGCTTCTCTCTTCGCACTCATCTTTCCCTGGGCGGACGTTTTCCCGGCAGCACCGTGTTGCATGGGATCCAGGGGGGAGCTGTCTCCTCGGTTGCCAGGCCCGGGCGGGTGTCGAGCTTGACTCCGCGAAGCCCGCTGTGGCCCCGGAGGGGCTGGCGGCACCCGCAGGTCCCGGGAGCGGAGGCCCAAGCCGGCAGCGTGAGCGCGTCTTCTTCCGCATCTGAGAGAAGGCGTGGTGCTTTCGGGGAAAGGGGAGGTGAAAGGGCCCCGTCCGGGAAGCGCGTTCCAAGAGCTGAGGGTTGGGCGCGTCGCTCCGGGCTCCTAGGTGCCAGAGCCGCTTCTCTCTTCCCGGGACGGAGTGGGGCTTGCTGGGCCAATGCCTCGTCCTGAAGCAATCCCGTGGCAGTGGCTCGGCGGTTTCGCCGTGCGTTTCGGGCGAGCCTCCCAGTTCAGGGCGCCCCCAGAGACTTTGGCCTGCAGGCCGGCGTCGCCGTCACGACCTCCCTGAGAGCCGGGTGTTCAGCTCGGGGCACGCCGAACTCAGGCTCAGGTGGGTTCGACTGAGGGTGGGCGCCCGGCTGAGGCAAGCGGGGATGCCGTCAGAAGGCCTCCCGTGCCCTCACAACCAGTGTGTTTGCTCTGCCCTGGGTCCCGCGTCAGGGTCGTGGCAGGAGAAGCTTCCGACGCCCTTGCGAAGTGCTTCGCTGAGGCCGAGGTCGGGGGCCTACTTCTAGGACGGCCCCCGACCTGAGGCCCGGCAGGCAGCCTCCCTTAGGCTTCCTACACCCTCGCCTTGGCCAAGCGTTCTCTCTTCGCGAAAGAGACCTGCTCTTGGTAGGGAGCTCGGCTTCAGGCTCGCTTGTCGGAAGTAAGGCTGTGCTGCTCCCTCGAGGTTTCCAGGCTAAGCGTTGAGAAGGCATCCTTCTCCATGGAGCGACGAGTGTGTGGACGTGGGCCGGGATAAGTGCCACCCTGCCTGGTTTCTCCCAGGGAGGTCGGGGGGCTTGACCTCTCTCAGGGCGTCCAAGCCCCGGCGAGTCAACAAACCGCTTCCCCGTGTAGGACGTGAGGCGTCGGCCCGGGAGAGGCCAGCTCCACAGCCCGGGCGCTCGTGCCTCACGAAGCGCACGCTTCCTCTCTCTTCCCCGCTTCTCTTTTCGCACTCATCTTTCCCTGGGCGGACGTTTTCCTGGCAGCACTCTTTTGCACGGGATCCAGGGGGAAGCTCTCTCCTCGGTTGCCAGGCCCGGGCGGGTGTCGACCTTGACTCCACGAAGCCCGCTGTGGCCCCGGAGGGGCTGGCGGCACCCGCAGGTCCCGGGAGCGGAGGCCCAAGCCGGCAGCGTGAGCTCGTCTTCCTCCGCATCTGAGAGTAGGCGTGGTGCTTTCGGGGATGGGGAGGTGAAAGGGCCCCGTCTGGGAAGCGCGTTCCAAGAGCTGAGGGTTGGGCGCCTCGCTCCGGGATCCTAGGTGCCAGAGCCGCTTCTCTCTTCCCGGGACGGTGTGGGGCTTGCTGGGCCAATGCCTCGTCCTGAAGCCATCCCGTGGCAAGGGCTCGGCGGTTCCGCCGTGCGTTTCGGGCGAGCCTCCCAGCTCAGGGCGCCCCCAGAGACTTTGGCCTGCAGGCCGGCGTCGCCGTCACGACCTCCCCGAGAGCCGGGTGTTCAGCTCGGGGCACGCCGAACTCAGGCTCAGGCGGGTTCTACTGAGGGCGGGCGCCCGGCTGAGGCAAGCGGGGCTGCCGTCAGAAGGCCTCCCGTGCCCTCACAACCAGTGTGTTTGCTCTGCCGCGGGTCCCGCGTCAGGGTCGTGGCAGGAGCCGCTTCCGACACCCTTGCCAAGTGCTTCGCTGAGGCCGAGGTCGGGGGCCTACTTCTAGAACGGCCCCCGACCTGAGGCCCGGCAGGCAACCTCCCTTAGGCTTCCGCCACCCCCGCCGCGGCCAAGCGTTCTCTCTTCGCGAAAGAGGCCAGCTCGCGGCAAGGAGCTCGGCTTCAGGCTCGCTTCTCGGAGGTAAGGCTGTGCTGCTCCCTCGAGGTTTCCAGGCTAAGCGTTGAGAAGGCATCCTTCTCCGTGGAGCGACCAGTGTGTGGACGTGGGCCGGGATGGCGTGCCACCCTGCCTGTTTTCTCCCAGGGAGGTCGGGGGGCTTGACCTCACACAGGGCGTCCCATCCCCGGCTAGTCAGCAAACCGCTTCCCCGTGTAGGACATGAGGCGCCGGCCCGGGAGAGGCCGGCCCCACAGGCATGGCGCTCGTGTCTCATGAAGCGCGCCCTTCCTCTCTCCTCCCCGCTTCTCTCTTCGCACTCATCTTTCCCTGGGCGGACGTTTTCCCGGCAGCACCGTGTTGCATGGGATCCAGGGGGGAGCTGTCTCCTCGGTTGCCAGGCCCGGGCGGGTGTCGAGCTTGACTCCGCGAAGCCCGCTGTGGCCCCGGAGGGGCTGGCGGCACCCGCAGGTCCCGGGAGCGGAGGCCCAAGCCGGCAGCGTGAGCGCGTCTTCTTCCGCATCTGAGAGAAGGCGTGGTGCTTTCGGGGAAAGGGGAGGTGAAAGGGCCCCGTCCGGGAAGCGCGTTCCAAGAGCTGAGGGTTGGGCGCCTCGCTCCGGGATCCTAGGTGCCAGAGCCGCTTCTCTCTTCCCGGGACGGAGTGGGGCTTGCTGGGCCAATGCCTCGTCCTGAAGCAATCCCGTGGCAGTGGCTCGGCGGTTTCGCCGTGCGTTTCGGGCGAGCCTCCCAGTTCAGGGCGCCCCCAGAGACTTTGGCCTGCAGGCCGGCGTCGCCGTCACGACCTCCCCGAGAGCCGGGTGTTCAGCTCGGGGCACGCCGAACTCAGGC
The DNA here is from genome assembly GCF_963455335.1 of Martes martes. Lineage (NCBI taxonomy): Eukaryota > Metazoa > Chordata > Mammalia > Carnivora > Mustelidae > Martes > Martes martes. The sequence goes on along the minus strand of NC_137892.1, from coordinate 15,301,290 downwards.
TCAGGCGGGTTCGAATGAGGGCAGGCGCCCGGCTGAGGCAAGCGGGGATGCCGTCAGAAGGCCTCCCGTGCCCTCACAACCAGTGTGTTTGCTCTGCCCTGGGTCCCGCGTCAGGGTCGTGGCAGGAGAAGCTTCCGACGCCCTTGCGAAGTGCTTCGCTGAGGCCGAGGTCGGGGGCCTACTTCTAGGACGGCCCCCGACCTGAGGCCCGGCAGGCAGCCTCCCTTAGGCTTCCTACACCCTCGCCTTGGCCAAGCGTTCTCTCTTCGCGAAAGAGACCTGCTCTTGGTAGGGAGCTCGGCTTCAGGCTCGCTTGTCGGAGGTAAGGCTGTGCTGCTCCCTCGAGGTTTCCAGGCTAAGCGTTGAGAAGGCATCCTTCTCCATGGAGCGACGAGTGTGTGGACGTGGGCCGGGATAAGTGCCACCCTGCCTGGTTTCTCCCAGGGAGGTCGGGGGGCTTGACCTCTCTCAGGGCGTCCAAGCCCCGGCGAGTCAACAAACCGCTTCCCCGTGTAGGACGTGAGGCGTCGGCCCGGGAGAGGCCGGCTCCACAGCCCGGGCGCTCGTGCCTCACGAAGCGCACGCTTCCTCTCTCTTCCCCGCTTCTCTTTTCGCACTCATCTTTCCCTGGGCGGACGTTTTCCTGGCAGCACTCTTTTGCACGGGATCCAGGGGGAAGCTCTCTCCTCGGTTGCCAGGCCCGGGCGGGTGTCGACCTTGACTCCACGAAGCCCGCTGTGGCCCCGGAGGGGCTGGCGGCACCCGCAGGTCCCGGGAGCGGAGGCCCAAGCCGGCAGCGTGAGCTCGTCTTCCTCCGCATCTGAGAGTAGGCGTGGTGCTTTCGGGGATGGGGAGGTGAAAGGGCCCCGTCTGGGAAGCGCGTTCCAAGAGCTGAGGGTTGGGCGCCTCGCTCCGGGATCCTAGGTGCCAGAGCCGCTTCTCTCTTCCCGGGACGGTGTGGGGCTTGCTGGGCCAATGCCTCGTCCTGAAGCCATCCCGTGGCAAGGGCTCGGCGGTTCCGCCGTGCGTTTCGGGCGAGCCTCCCAGCTCAGGGCGCCCCCAGAGACTTTGGCCTGCAGGCCGGCGTCGCCGTCACGACCTCCCCGAGAGCCGGGTGTTCAGCTCGGGGCACGCCGAACTCAGGCTCAGGCGGGTTCGACTGAGGGCGGGCGCCCGGCTGAGGCAAGCGGGGCTGCCGTCAGAAGGCCTCCCGTGCCCTCACAACCAGTGTGTTTGCTCTGCCGCGGGTCCCGCGTCAGGGTCGTGGCAGGAGCCGCTTCCGACGCCCTTGCCAAGTGCTTCGCTGAGGCCGAGGTCGGGGGCCTACTTCTAGAACGGCCCCCGACCTGAGGCCCGGCAGGCAACCTCCCTTAGGCTTCCGCCACCCCCGCCGCGGCCAAGCGTTCTCTCTTCGCGAAAGAGGCCAGCTCGCGGAAAGGAGCTCGGCTTCAGGCTCGCTTCTCGGAGGTAAGGCTGTGCTGCTCCCTCGAGGTTTCCAGGCTAAGCGTTGAGAAGGCATCCTTCTCCGTGGAGCGACCAGTGTGTGGACGTGGGCCGAGATGGCGTGCCACCCTGCCTGTTTTCTCCCAGGGAGGTCGGGGGGTTTGACCTCACACAGGGCGTCCCATCCCCGGCTAGTCAGCAAACCGCTTCCCCGTGTAGGACATGAGGCGCCGGCCCGGGAGAGGCCGGCCCCACAGGCATGGCGCTCGTGTCTCATGAAGCGCGCCCTTCCTCTCTCCTCCCCGCTTCTCTCTTCGCACTCATCTTTCCCTGGGCGGACGTTTTCCCGGCAGCACCGTGTTGCATGGGATCCAGGGGGGAGCTGTCTCCTCGGTTGCCAGGCCCGGGCGGGTGTCGAGCTTGACTCCGCGAAGCCCGCTGTGGCCCCGGAGGGGCTGGCGGCACCCGCAGGTCCCGGGAGCGGAGGCCCAAGCCGGCAGCGTGAGCGCGTCTTCTTCCGCATCTGAGAGAAGGCGTGGTGCTTTCGGGGAAAGGGGAGGTGAAAGGGCCCCGTCCGGGAAGCGCGTTCCAAGAGCTGAGGGTTGGGCGCCTCGTTCCGGGCTCCTAGGTGCCAGAGCCGCTTCTCTCTTCCCGGGACGGAGTGGGGCTTGCTGGTCCAATGCGTCGTCCTGAAGCCATCCCGTGGTAGGGGCTAGGCGCTTCCCCCGTGCGTTTCGGGCGAGCCTCCCAGCTCAGGGCGCCCCCAGAGAGATTGGCCTGCAGGCCGGCGTCGCCGTCACGACCTCCCCGTGAGCCGGGTGTTCAGCTCGGGGCACGCCGAACGCAGGCTCCGGCGGGTTCGACTGAGGGCGGGCGCCCGGCTGAGGCAAGCAGGGCTGCCGTCAGAAGGCCTCCCGTGCCCTCACAACCAGTGTGTTTGCTCTGCCCTGGGTGCCGCGTCAGGGTCGTGGCAGGAGCCGCTTCCGACGCCCTTGCGAAGTGCTTCGCTGAGGCCGAGGTCGGGGGCCTACTTCTAGGACTGCCCCCGACCTGAGGCCAGGCAGGCAGCCTCCCTTAGGCTTCCTACACCCTCGCCTTGGCCAAGCGTTCTCTCTTCGCGAAAGAGACCTGCTCTTGGTAGGGAGGTCGGCTTCAGGCTCGCTTGTCGGAGGTAAGGCTGTGCTGCTCCCTCGAGGTTTCCAGGCTAAGCGTTGAGAAGGCATCCTTCTCCATGGAGCGACGAGTGTGTGGACGTGGGCCGGGATAAGTGCCACCCTGCCTGGTTTCTCCCAGGGAGGTCGGGGGTTTGACCTCTCTCAGGGCGTCCAAGCCCCGGCGAGTCAACAAACCGCTTCCCCGTGTAGGACGTGAGGCGTCGGCCCGGGAGAGGCCGGCTCCACAGCCCGGGCGCTCGTGCCTCACGAAGCGCACGCTTCCTCTCTCTTCCCCGCTTCTCTTTTCGCACTCATCTTTCCCTGGGCGGACGTTTTCCCGGCAGCACTCTTTTGCACGGGATCCAGGGGGAAGCTCTCTCCTCGGTTGCCAGGCCCGGGCGGTTGTCGACCTTGACTCCACGAAGCCCGCTGTGGCCCCGGAGGGGCTGGCGGCACCCGCAGGTCCCGGGAGCGGAGGCCCAAGCCGGCAGCTTGAGCGGGTCTTCTTCCGCATGAGAGAAGGCGTGGCGCTTTCGTGGAACTGGGAGGTGAAAGGGCCCCGTCTGGGAAGCGCGTTCCAAGAGCTGAGGGTTGGGCGCCTCGTTCCGGGCTCCTAGGTGCCAGAGCTGCTTCTCTCTTCCCGGGACGGAGTGGGGCTTGCTGGGCCAATGCGTCGTCCTGAAGCAATCCCGTGGCAGGGGCTCGGCGCTTCCCCCGTGCGTTTCGGGCGAGCCTCCCAGCTCAGGGCTCCCCCAGAGAGTTTGGCCTGCAGGCCGGCGTCGCCGTCACTACCTCCCCGAGAGCCGGGTGTTCAGCTCGGGGCACGCCGAACTCAGGCTCAGGCGGGTTCGACTGAGGGCGGGCGCCCGGCTGAGGCAAGCGGGGTTGCCGGCAGAAGGCCTCCCGTGCCCTCACAACCAGTGTGTTTGCTCTGCCGTGGTTCCCGCGTCAGGGTCGTGGCAGGAGCCGCTTCCGACGCCCTTGCCAAGTACTTCGCTGAGGCCGAGGTCGGGGGCCTACTTCTAGAACGGCCCCCGACCTGAGGCCCGGCAGGCAACCTCCCTTAGGCTTCCGCCACCCCCGCCGCGGCCAAGCGTTCTCTATTCGCGAAAGAGGCCAGCTCGCGGCAAGGAGCTCGGCTTCAGGCTCGCTTCTCGGAGGTAAGGCTGTGCTGCTCCCTCGAGGTGTCCATTCTAAGCGTTGAGAAGGCATCCTTCTCCGTGGAGCGACCAGTGTGTGGACGTGGGCCGGGATGGCGTGCCATCCTGCCTGGTTTCTCCCAGGGAGGTCGGGGGGCTTGACCTCACTCAGGGCGTCCAAGCCCTGGCGAGTCAGCAAACCGCTTCCCCGTGTAGGACGTGAGACGCCGGCCCGGGAGAGGCCGGCCCCACAGCCCGGGCGCTCGTGCCTCACGAAGCGCGCCCTTCCTCTCTCCTCCCCGCTTCTCTCTTCGCACTCATCTTTCCCTGGGCGGACGTTTTCCCGGCAGCACCGTGTTGCACGGGATCCAGGGGGGAGCTGTCTCCTCGGTTGCCAGGCCCGGGCGGGTGTCGACCTTGACTCCGCGAAGACCGCTGTGGCCCCGGAGGAGCTGGCGGCACCCGCAGGTCCCGGGAGCGGAGGCCCAAGCCGGCAGCGTGAGCGCGTCTTCTTCCGCATCTGAGAGAAGGCGTGGTGCTTTCGGGGAACGGGGAGGTGAAAGGGCCCCGTCTGGGAAGCGCGTTCCAAGAGCTGAGGGTTGGGCGCCTCGCTCCGGGCTCCTAGGTGCCAGAGCCGCTTCTCTCTTCGCGGGACGGAGTGGGGCTTGCTGGGCCAATGCCTCGTCCTGAAGCCATCCCGTGGCAGGGGCTCGGCGGTTCCGCCGTGCGTTTCGGGCGAGCCTCCCAGCTCAGGGCGCCCCCAGAGACTTTGGTCTGCAGGCCGGCGACGCCGTCACGACCTCCCCGAGAGCCGGGTGTTCAGCTCGGGGCACGCCGAACTCAGGCTCAGGCGGGTTCGACTGAGGGCGGGCGCCCGGCTGAGGCAAGCGGGGCTGCCGTCAGAAGGCCTCCCGTGCCCTCACAACCAGTGTGTTTGCTCTGCCGTGGGTCCCGCGTCAGGGTCGTGGCAGGAGCCGCTTCCGACGCCCTTGCCAAGTACTTCGCTGAGGCCGAGGTCGGGGACCTACTTCTAGAACGGCCCCCGACCTGAGGCCCGGCAGGCAACCTCCCTTAGGCTTCCGCCACCCCCGCCACGGCCAAGCGTTCTCTCTTCGCGAAAGTGGCAAGCTCGCGGCAAGGAGCTCGGCTTCAGGCTCGCTTCTCGTAGGTAAGGCTATGCTGCTCCCTCGTGGTTTCCATTCTAAGCGTTGAGAAGGCATCCTTCTCCGTGGAGCGACGAGTGTGTGGACGTGGGCCGGGATGGCGTGCCACCCTGCCTGGTTTCTCCCAGGGAGGTCGGGGGGCTTGACCTCACTCAGGGCGTCCAAGCCCTGGCGAGTCAGCAAACCGCTTCCCCGTGTAGGACGTGAGACGCCGGCCCGGGAGAGGCCGGCCCCACAGCCCGGGCGCTCGTGCCTCACGAAGCGCGCCCTTCCTCTCTCCTCCCCGCTTCTCTCTTCGCACTCATCTTTCCCTGGGCGGACGTTTTCCCGGCAGCACCGTGTTGCACGGGATGCAGGGGGGAGCTGTCTCCTCGGTTGCCGGGCCCGGGCGGGTGTCGACCTTGACTCCGCGAAGCCCGCTGTGGCCCCGGAGGGGCTGGCGGCACCCGCAGGTCCCGGGAGCGGAGGCCCAAGCCGGCAGCGTGAGCGCGTCTTCTTCCGCATCTGAGAGAAGGCCTGGTGCTTTCGGGGAACGGGGAGGTGAAAGGGCCCCGTCCGGGAAGCGCGTTCCAAGAGCTGAGGGTTGGGCACGTCGCTCCGGGCTCCTAGGTGCCAGAGCCGCTTCTCTCTTCCCGGGACGGAGTGGGGCTTGGTGGGCCAATGCCTCGTCCTGAAGCAATCCCGTGGCAGTGGCTCGGCGGTTTCGCCGTGCGTTTCGGGCGAGCCTCCCAGTTCAGGGCGCCCCCAGAGACTTTGGCCTGCAGGCCGGCGTCGCCGTCACGACCTCCCCGAGAGCCGGGTGTTCAGCTCGGGGCACGCCGAACTCAGGCTCAGGCGGGTTCGACTGAGGGCGGGCGCCCAGCTGAGGCAAGCGGGGATGCCGTCAGAAGGCCTCCCGTGCCCTCACAACCAGTGTGTTTGCTCTGCCCTGGGTCCCGCGTCAGGGTCGTGGCAGGAGAAGCTTCCGACGCCCTTGCGAAGTGCTTCGCTGAGGCCGAGGTCGGGGGCCTACTTCTAGGACGGCCCCCGACCTGAGGCCCGGCAGGCAGCCTCCCTTAGGCTTCCTACACCCTCGCCTTGGCCAAGCGTTCTCTCTTCGCGAAAGAGACCTGCTCTTGGTAGGGAGCTCGGCTTCAGGCTCGCTTGTCGGAGGTAAGGCTGTGCTGCTCCCTCGAGGTTTCCAGGCTAAGCGTTGAGAAGGCATCCTTCTCCATGGAGCGACGAGTGTGTGGACGTGGGCCGGGATAAGTGCCACCCTGCCTGGTTTCTCCCAGGGAGGTCGGGGGGCTTGACCTCTCTCAGGGCGTCCAAGCCCCGGCGAGTCAACAAACCACTTCCCCGTGTAGGACGTGAGGCGTCGGCCCGGGAGAGGCCGGCTCCACAGCCCGGGCGCTCGTGCCTCACGAAGCGCACGCTTCCTCTCTCTTCCCCGCTTCTCTTTTCGCACTCATCTTTCCCTGGGCGGACGTTTTCCTGGCAGCACTCTTTTGCACGGGATCCAGGGGGAAGCTCTCTCCTCGGTTGCCAGGCCCGGGCGGGTGTCGACCTTGACTCCACGAAGCCCGCTGTGGCCCCGGAGGGGCTGGCGGCACCCGCAGGTCCCGGGAGCGGAGGCCCAAGCCGGCAGCGTGAGCTCGTCTTCCTCCGCATCTGAGAGTAGGCGTGGTGCTTTCGGGGATGGGGAGGTGAAAGGGCCCCGTCTGGGAAGCGCGTTCCAAGAGCTGAGGGTTGGGCGCCTCGCTCCGGGATCCTAGGTGCCAGAGCCGCTTCTCTCTTCCCGGGACGGTGTGGGGCTTGCTGGGCCAATGCCTCGTCCTGAAGCCATCCCGTGGCAAGGGCTCGGCGGTTCCGCCGTGCGTTTCGGGCGAGCCTCCCAGCTCAGGGCGCCCCCAGAGACTTTGGCCTGCAGGCCGGCGTCGCCGTCACGACCTCCCCGAGAGCCGGGTGTTCAGCTCGGGGCACGCCAAACTCAGGCTCATGCGGGTTCTACTGAGGGCGGGCGCCCGGCTGAGGCAAGCGGGGCTGCCGTCAGAAGGCCTCCCGTGCCCTCACAACCAGTGTGTTTGCTCTGCCGCGGGTCCCGCGTCAGGGTCGTGGCAGGAGCCGCTTCCGACGCCCTTGCCAAGTGCTTCGCTGAGGCTGAGGTCGGGGGCCTACTTCTAGAACGGCCCCCGACCTGAGGCCCGGCAGGCAACCTCCCTTAGGCTTCCGCCACCCCCGCCGCGGCCAAGCGTTCTCTCTTCGCGAAAGAGGCCAGCTCGCGGCAAGGAGCTCGGCTTCAGGCTCGCTTCTCGGAGGTAAGGCTGTGCTGCTCCCTCGAGGTTTCCAGGCTAAGCGTTGAGAAGGCATCCTTCTCCGTGGAGCGACCAGTGTGTGGACGTGGGCCGGGATGGCGTGCCACCCTGCCTGTTTTCTCCCAGGGAGGTCGGGGGGCTTGACCTCACACAGGGCGTCCCATCCCCGGCTAGTCAGCAAACCGCTTCCCCGTGTAGGACATGAGGCGCCGGCCCGGGAGAGGCCGGCCCCACAGGCATGGCGCTCGTGTCTCATGAAGCGCGCCCTTCCTCTCTCCTCCCCGCTTCTCTCTTCGCACTCATCTTTCCCTGGGCGGACGTTTTCCCGGCAGCACCGTGTTGCATGTGATCCAGGGGGGAGCTGTCTCCTCGGTTGCCAGGCCCGGGCGGGTGTCGAGCTTGACTCCGCGAAGCCCGCTGTGGCCCCGGAGGGGCTGGCGGCACCCGCAGGTCCCGGGAGCGGAGGCCCAAGCCGGCAGCGTGAGCGCGTCTTCTTCCGCATCTGAGAGAAGGCGTGGTGCTTTCGGGGAAAGGGGAGGTGAAAGGGCCCCGTCCGGGAAGCGCGTTCCAAGAGCTGAGGGTTGGGCGCCTCGCTCCGGGATCCTAGGTGCCAGAGCCGCTTCTCTCTTCCCGGGACGGAGTGGGGCTTGCTGGGCCAATGCCTCGTCCTGAAGCAATCCCGTGGCAGTGGCTCGGCGGTTTCGCCGTGCGTTTCGGGCGAGCCTCCCAGTTCAGGGCGCCCCCAGAGACTTTGGCCTGCAGGCCAGCGTCGCCGTCACGACCTCCCCGAGAGCCGGTTGTTCAGCTCGGGGCACGCCGAACTCAGGCTCAGGCGGGTTCGACTGAGGGCGGGCGCCCGGCTGAGGCAAGCGGGGATGCCGTCAGAAGGCCTCCCGTGCCCTCACAACCAGTGTGTTTGCTCTGCCCTGGGTCCCGCGTCAGGGTCGTGGCAGGAGAAGCTTCCGACGCCCTTGCGAAGTGCTTCGCTGAGGCCGAGGTCGGGGGCCTACTTCTAGGACGGCCCCCGACCTGAGGCCCGGCAGGCAGCCTCCCTTAGGCTTCCTACACCCTCGCCTTGGCCAAGCGTTCTCTCTTCGCGAAAGAGACCTGCTCTTGGTAGGGAGCTCGGCTTCAGGCTCGCTTGTCGGAGGTAAGGCTGTGCTGCTCCCTCGAGGTTTCCAGGCTAAGCGTTGAGAAGGCATCCTTCTCCATGGAGCGACGAGTGTGTGGACGTGGGCCGGGATAAGTGCCACCCTGCCTGGTTTCTCCCAGGGAGGTCGGGGGGCTTGACCTCTCTCAGGGCGTCCAAGCCCCGGCGAGTCAACAAACCGCTTCCCCGTGTAGGACGTGAGGCGTCGGCCCGGGAGAGGCCAGCTCCACAGCCCGGGCGCTCGTGCCTCACGAAGCGCACGCTTCCTCTCTCTTCCCCGCTTCTCTTTTCGCACTCATCTTTCCCTGGGCGGACGTTTTCCTGGCAGCACTCTTTTGCACGGGATCCAGGGGGAAGCTCTCTCCTCGGTTGCCAGGCCCGGGCGGGTGTCGACCTTGACTCCACGAAGCCCGCTGTGGCCCCGGAGGGGCTGGCGGCACCCGCAGGTCCCGGGAGCGGAGGCCCAAGCCGGCAGCGTGAGCTCGTCTTCCTCCGCATCTGAGAGTAGGCGTGGTGCTTTCGGGGATGGGGAGGTGAAAGGGCCCCGTCTGGGAAGCGCGTTCCAAGAGCTGAGGGTTGGGCGCCTCGCTCCGGGATCCTAGGTGCCAGAGCCGCTTCTCTCCTCCCGGGACGGTGTGGGGCTTGCTGGGCCAATGCCTCGTCCTGAAGCCATCCCGTGGCAAGGGCTCGGCGGTTCCGCCGTGCGTTTCGGGCGAGCCTCCCAGCTCAGGGCGCCCCCAGAGACTTTGGCCTGCAGGCCGGCGTCGCCGTCACGACCTCCCCGAGAGCCGGGTGTTCAGCTCGGGGCACGCCGAACTCAGGCTCAGGCGGGTTCTACTGAGGGCGGGCGCCCGGCTGAGGCAAGCGGGGCTGCCGTCAGAAGGCCTCCCGTGCCCTCACAACCAGTGTGTTTGCTCTGCCGCGGGTCCCGCGTCAGGGTCGTGGCAGGAGCCGCTTCCGACGCCCTTGCCAAGTGCTTCGCTGAGGCCGAGGTCGGGGGCCTACTTCTAGAACGGCCCCCGACCTGAGGCCCGGCAGGCAACCTCCCTTAGGCTTCCGCCACCCCCGCCGCGGCCAAGCGTTCTCTCTTCGCGAAAGAGGCCAGCTCGCGGCAAGGAGCTCGGCTTCAGGCTCGCTTCTCGGAGGTAAGGCTGTGCTGCTCCCTCGAGGTTTCCAGGCTAAGCGTTGAGAAGGCATCCTTCTCCGTGGAGCGACCAGTGTGTGGACGTGGGCCGGGATGGCGTGCCACCCTGCCTGTTTTCTCCCAGGGAGGTCGGGGGGCTTGACCTCACACAGGGCGTCCCATCCCCGGCTAGTCAGCAAACCGCTTCCCCGTGTAGGACATGAGGCGCCGGCCCGGGAGAGGCCGGCCCCACAGGCATGGCGCTCGTGTCTCATGAAGCGCGCCCTTCCTCTCTCCTCCCAGCTTCTCTCTTCGCACTCATCTTTCCCTGGGCGGACGTTTTCCCGGCAGCACCGTGTTGCATGGGATCCAGGGGGGAGCTGTCTCCTCGGTTGCCAGGCCCGGGCGGGTGTCGAGCTTGACTCCGCGAAGCCCGCTGTGGCCCCGGAGGGGCTGGCGGCACCCGCAGGTCCCGGGAGCGGAGGCCCAAGTCGGCAGCGTGAGCGCGTCTTCTTCCGCATCTGAGAGAAGGCGTGGTGCTTTCGGGGAAAGGGGAGGTGAAAGGGCCCCGTCCGGGAAGCGCGTTCCAAGAGCTGAGGGTTGGGCGCCTCGCTCCGGGCTCCTAGGTGCCAGAGCCGCTTCTCTCTTCCCGGGACGGAGTGGGGCTTGCTGGGCCAATGCCTCGTCCTGAAGCAATCCCGTGGCAGTGGCTCGGCGGTTTCGCCGTGCGTTTCGGGCGAGCCTCCCAGTTCAGGGCGCCCCCAGAGACTTTGGCCTGCAGGCCGGCGTCGCCGTCACGACCTCCCTGAGAGCCGGGTGTTCAGCTCGGGGCACGCCGAACTCAGGCTCAGGTGGGTTCGACTGAGGGTGGGCGCCCGGCTGAGGCAAGCGGGGATGCCGTCAGAAGGCCTCCCGTGCCCTCACAACCAGTGTGTTTGCTCTGCCCTGGGTCCCGCGTCAGGGTCGTGGCAGGAGAAGCTTCCGACGCCCTTGCGAAGTGCTTCGCTGAGGCCGAGGTCGGGGGCCTACTTCTAGGACGGCCCCCGACCTGAGGCCCGGCAGGCAGCCTCCCTTAGGCTTCCTACACCCTCGCCTTGGCCAAGCGTTCTCTCTTCGCGAAAGAGACCTGCTCTTGGTAGGGAGCTCGGCTTCAGGCTCGCTTGTCGGAAGTAAGGCTGTGCTGCTCCCTCGAGGTTTCCAGGCTAAGCGTTGAGAAGGCATCCTTCTCCATGGAGCGACGAGTGTGTGGACGTGGGCCGGGATAAGTGCCACCCTGCCTGGTTTCTCCCAGGGAGGTCGGGGGGCTTGACCTCTCTCAGGGCGTCCAAGCCCCGGCGAGTCAACAAACCGCTTCCCCGTGTAGGACGTGAGGCGTCGGCCCGGGAGAGGCCAGCTCCACAGCCCGGGCGCTCGTGCCTCACGAAGCGCACGCTTCCTCTCTCTTCCCCGCTTCTCTTTTCGCACTCATCTTTCCCTGGGCGGACGTTTTCCTGGCAGCACTCTTTTGCACGGGATCCAGGGGGAAGCTCTCTCCTCGGTTGCCAGGCCCGGGCGGGTGTCGACCTTGACTCCACGAAGCCCGCTGTGGCCCCGGAGGGGCTGGCGGCACCCGCAGGTCCCGGGAGCGGAGGCCCAAGCCGGCAGCGTGAGCTCGTCTTCCTCCGCATCTGAGAGTAGGCGTGGTGCTTTCGGGGATGGGGAGGTGAAAGGGCCCCGTCTGGGAAGCGCGTTCCAAGAGCTGAGGGTTGGGCGCCTCGCTCCGGGATCCTAGGTGCCAGAGCCGCTTCTCTCTTCCCGGGACGGTGTGGGGCTTGCTGGGCCAATGCCTCGTCCTGAAGCCATCCCGTGGCAAGGGCTCGGCGGTTCCGCCGTGCGTTTCGGGCGAGCCTCCCAGCTCAGGGCGCCCCCAGAGACTTTGGCCTGCAGGCCGGCGTCGCCGTCACGACCTCCCCGAGAGCCGGGTGTTCAGCTCGGGGCACGCCGAACTCAGGCTCAGGCGGGTTCGACTGAGGGCGGGCGCCCGGCTGAGGCAAGCGGGGCTGCCGTCAGAAGGCCTCCCGTGCCCTCACAACCAGTGTGTTTGCTCTGCCGCGGGTCCCGCGTCAGGGTCGTGGCAGGAGCCGCTTCCGACGCCCTTGCCAAGTGCTTCGCTGAGGCCGAGGTCGGGGGCCTACTTCTAGAACGGCCCCCGACCTGAGGCCCGGCAGGCAACCTCCCTTAGGCTTCCGCCACCCCCGCCGCGGCCAAGCGTTCTCTCTTCGCGAAAGAGGCCAGCTCGCGGCAAGGAGCTCGGCTTCAGGCTCGCTTCTCGGAGGTAAGGCTGTGCTGCTCCCTCGAGGTTTCCAGGCTAAGCGTTGAGAAGGCATCCTTCTCCGTGGAGCGACCAGTGTGTGGACGTGGGCCGGGATGGCGTGCCACCCTGCCTGTTTTCTCCCAGGGAGGTCGGGGGGCTTGACCTCACACAGGGCGTCCCATCCCCGGCTAGTCAGCAAACCGCTTCCCCGTGTAGGACATGAGGCGCCGGCCCGGGAGAGGCCGGCCCCACAGGCATGGCGCTCGTGTCTCATGAAGCGCGCCCTTCCTCTCTCCTCCCCGCTTCTCTCTTCGCACTCATCTTTCCCTGGGCGGACGTTTTCCCGGCAGCACCGTGTTGCATGGGATCCAGGGGGGAGCTGTCTCCTCGGTTGCCAGGCCCGGGCGGGTGTCGAGCTTGACTCCGCGAAGCCCGCTGTGGCCCCGGAGGGGCTGGCGGCACCCGCAGGTCCCGGGAGCGGAGGCCCAAGCCGGCAGCGTGAGCGCGTCTTCTTCCGCATCTGAGAGAAGGCGTGGTGCTTTCGGGGAAAGGGGAAGTGAAAGGGCCCCGTCCGGGAAGCGCGTTCCAAGAGCTGAGGGTTGGGCGCCTCGCTCCGGGATCCTAGGTGCCAGAGCCGCTTCTCTCTTCCCGGGACGGAGTGGGGCTTGCTGGGCCAATGCCTCGTCCTGAAGCAATCCCGTGGCAGTGGCTCGGCGGTTTCGCCGTGCGTTTCGGGCGAGCCTCCCAGTTCAGGGCGCCCCCAGAGACTTCGGCCTGCAGGCCGGCGTCGCCGTCACGACCTCCCCGAGAGCCGGGTGTTCAGCTCGGGGCACGCCGAACTCAGGCTCAGGCGGGTTCGACTGAGGGCGGGCGCCCGGCTGAGGCAAGCGGGGATGCCGTCAGAAGGCCTCCCGTGCCCTCACAACCAGTGTGTTTGCTCTGCCCTGGGTCCCGCGTCAGGGTCGTGGCAGGAGAAGCTTCCGACGCCCTTGCGAAGTGCTTCGCTGAGGCCGAGGTCGGGGGCCTACTTCTAGGACGGCCCCCGACCTGAGGCCCGGCAGGCAGCCTCCCTTAGGCTTCCTACACCCTCGCCTTGGCCAAGCGTTCTCTCTTCGCGAAAGAGACCTGCTCTTGGTAGGGAGCTCGGCTTCAGGCTCGCTTGTCGGAGGTAAGGCTGTGCTGCTCCCTCGAGGTTTCCAGGCTAAGCGTTGAGAAGGCATCCTTCTCCATGGAGCGACGAGTGTGTGGACGTGGGCCGGGATAAGTGCCACCCTGCCTGGTTTCTCCCAGGGAGGTCGGGGGGCTTGACCTCTCTCAGGGCGTCCAAGCCCCGGCGAGTCAACAAACCGCTTCCCCGTGTAGGACGTGAGGCGTCGGCCCGGGAGAGGCCGGCTCCACAGCCCGGGCGCTCGTGCCTCACGAAGCGCACGCTTCCTCTCTCTTCCCCGCTTCTCTTTTCGCACTCATCTTTCCCTGGGCGGACGTTTTCCTGGCAGCACTCTTTTGCACGGGATCCAGGGGGAAGCTCTCTCCTCGGTTGCCAGGCCCGGGCGGGTGTCGACCTTGACTGCACGAAGCCCGCTGTGGCCCCGGAGGGGCTGGCGGCACCCGCAGGTCCCGGGAGCGGAGGCCCAAGCCGGCAGCGTGAGCTCGTCTTCCTCCGCATCTGAGAGTAGGCGTGGTGCTTTCGGGGATGGGGAGGTGAAAGGGCCCCGTCTGGGAAGCGCGTTCCAAGAGCTGAGGGTTGGGCGCCTCGCTCCGGGATCCTAGGTGCCAGAGCCGCTTCTCTCTTCCCGGGACGGTGTGGGGCTTGCTGGGCCAATGCCTCGTCCTGAAGCCATCCCGTGGCAAGGGCTCGGCGGTTCCGCCGTGCGTTTCGGGCGAGCCTCCCAGCTCAGGGCGCCCCCAGAGACTTTGGCCTGCAGGCCGGCGTCGCCGTCACGACCTCCCCGAGAGCCGGGTGTTCAGCTCGGGGCACGCCGAACTCAGGCTCAGGCGGGTTCTACTGAGGGCGGGCGCCCGGCTGAGGCAAGCGGGGCTGCCGTCAGAAGGCCTCCCGTGCCCTCACAACCAGTGTGTTTGCTCTGCCGCGGGTCCCGCGTCAGGGTCGTGGCAGGAGCCGCTTCCGACGCCCTTGCCAAGTGCTTCGCTGAGGCCGAGGTCGGGGGCCTACTTCTAGAACGGCCCCCGACCTGAGGCCCGGCAGGCAACCTCCCTTAGGCTTCCGCCACCCCCGCCGCGGCCAAGCGTTCTCTCTTCGCGAAAGAGGCCAGCTCGCGGCAAGGAGCTCGGCTTCAGTCTCGCTTCTCGGAGGTAAGGCTGTGCTGCTCCCTCGAGGTTTCCAGGCTAAGCGTTGAGAAGGCATCCTTCTCCGTGGAGCGACCAGTGTGTGGACGTGGGCCGGGATGGCGTGCCACCCTGCCTGTTTTCTCCCAGGGAGGTCGGGGGGCTTGACCTCACACAGGGCGTCCCATCCCCGGCTAGTCAGCAAACCGCTTCCCCGTGTAGGACATGAGGCGCCGGCCCGGGAGAGGCCGGCCCCACAGGCATGGCGCTCGTGTCTCATGAAGCGCGCCCTTCCTCTCTCCTCCCCGCTTCTCTCTTCGCACTCATCTTTCCCTGGGCGGACGTTTTCCCGGCAGCACCGTGTTGCATGGGATCCAGGGGGAAGCTCTCTCCTCGGTTGCCAGGCCCGGGCGGGTGTCGAGCTTGACTCCGCGAAGCCCGCTGTGGCCCCGGAGGGGCTGGCGGCACCCGCAGGTCCCGGGAGCGGAGGCCCAAGCCGGCAGCGTGAGCGCGTCTTCTTCCGCATCTGAGAGAAGGCGTGGTGCTTTCGGGGAAAGGGGAGGTGAAAGGGCCCCGTCCGGGAAGCGCGTTCCAAGAGCTGAGGGTTGGGCGCGTCGCTCCGGGCTCCTAGGTGCCAGAGCCGCTTCTCTCTTCCCGGGACGGAGTGGGGCTTGCTGGGCCAATGCCTCGTCCTGAAGCAATCCCGTGGCAGTGGCTCGGCGGTTTCGCCGTGCGTTTCGGGCTAGCCTCCCAGTTCAGGGCGCCCCCAGAGACTTTGGCCTGCAGGCCGGCGTCGCCGTCACGACCTCCCCGAGAGCCGGGTGTTCAGCTCGGGGCACGCCGAACTCAGGCTCAGGCGGGTTCGACTGAGGGCGGGCGCCCGGCTGAGGCAAGCGGGGATGCCGTCAGAAGGCCTCCCGTGCCCTCACAACCAGTGTGTTTGCTCTGCCCTGGGTCCCGCGTCAGGGTCGTGGCAGGAGAAGCTTCCGACGCCCTTGCGAAGTGCTTCGCTGAGGCCGAGGTCGGGGGCCTACTTCTAGGACGGCCCCCGACCTGAGGCCCGGCAGGCAGCCTCCCTTAGGCTTCCTACACCCTCGCCTTGGCCAAGCGTTCTCTCTTCGCGAAAGAGACCTGCTCTTGGTAGGGAGCTCGGCTTCAGGCTCGCTTGTCGGAGGTAAGGCTGTGCTGCTCCCTCGAGGTTTCCAGGCTAAGCGTTGAGAAGGCATCCTTCTCCATGGAGCGACGAGTGTGTGGACGTGGGCCGGGATAAGTGCCACCCTGCCTGGTTTCTCCCAGGGAGGTCGGGGGGCTTGACCTCTCTCAGGGCGTCCAAGCCCCGGCGAGTCAACAAACCGCTTCCCCGTGTAGGACGTGAGGCGTCGGCCCGGGAGAGGCCGGCTCCACAGCCCGGGCGCTCGTGCCTCACGAAGCGCACGCTTCCTCTCTCTTCCCCGCTTCTCTTTTCGCACTCATCTTTCCCTGGGCGGACGTTTTCCTGGCAGCACTCTTTTGCACGGGATCCAGGGGGAAGCTCTCTCCTCGGTTGCCAGGCCCGGGCGGGTGTCGACCTTGACTCCACGAAGCCCGCTGTGGCCCCGGAGGGGCTGGCGGCACCCGCAGGTCCCGGGAGCGGAGGCCCAAGCCGGCAGCGTGAGCTCGTCTTCCTCCGCATCTGAGAGTAGGCGTGGTGCTTTCGGGGATGGGGAGGTGAAAGGGCCCCGTCTGGGAAGCGCGTTCCAAGAGCTGAGGGTTGGGCGCCTCGCTCCGGGATCCTAGGTGCCAGAGCCGCTTCTCTCTTCCCGGGACGGTGTGGGGCTTGCTGGGCCAATGCCTCGTCCTGAAGCCATCCCGTGGCAAGGGCTCGGCGGTTCCGCCGTGCGTTTCGGGCGAGCCTCCCAGCTCAGGGCGCCCCCAGAGACTTTGGCCTGCAGGCCGGCGTCGCCGTCACGACCTCCCCGAGAGCCGGGTGTTCAGCTCGGGGCACGCCGAACTCAGGCTCAGGCGGGTTCGACTGAGGGCGGGCGCCCGGCTGAGGCAAGCGGGGCTGCCGTCAGAAGGCCTCCCGTGCCCTCACAACCAGTGTGTTTGCTCTGCCGCGGGTCCCGCGTCAGGGTCGTGGCAGGAGCCGCTTCCGACGCCCTTGCCAAGTGCTTCGCTGAGGCCGAGGTCGGGGGCCTACTTCTAGAACGGCCCCCGACCTGAGGCCCGGCAGGCAACCTCCCTTAGGCTTCCGCCACCCCCGCCGCGGCCAAGCGTTCTCTCTTCGCGAAAGAGGCCAGCTCGCGGCAAGGAGCTCGGCTTCAGGCTCGCTTCTCGGAGGTAAGGCTGTGCTGCTCCCTCGAGGTTTCCAGGCTAAGCGTTGAGAAGGCATCCTTCTCCGTGGAGCGACCAGTGTGTGGACGTGGGCCGGGATGGCGTGCCACCCTGCCTGTTTTCTCCCAGGGAGGTCGGGGGGCTTGACCTCACACAGGGCGTCCCATCCCCGGCTAGTCAGCAAACCGCTTCCCCGTGTAGGACATGAGGCGCCGGCCCGGGAGAGGCCGGCCCCACAGGCATGGCGCTCGTGTCTCATGAAGCGCGCCCTTCCTCTCTCCTCCCCGCTTCTCTCTTCGCACTCATCTTTCCCTGGGCGGACGTTTTCCCGGCAGCACCGTGTTGCATGGGATCCAGGGGGGAGCTGTCTCCTCGGTTGCCAGGCCCGGGCGGGTGTCGAGCTTGACTCCGCGAAGCCCGCTGTGGCCCCGGAGGGGCTGGCGGCACCCGCAGGTCCCGGGAGCGGAGGCCCAAGCCGGCAGCGTGAGCGCGTCTTCTTCCGCATCTGAGAGAAGGCGTGGTGCTTTCGGGGAAAGGGGAGGTGAAAGGGCCCCGTCCGGGAAGCGCGTTCCAAGAGCTGAGGGTTGGGCGCGTCGCTCCGGGCTCCTAGGTGCCAGAGCCGCTTCTCTCTTCCCGGGACGGAGTGGGGCTTGCTGGGCCAATGCCTCGTCCTGAAGCAATCCCGTGGCAGTGGCTCGGCGGTTTCGCCGTGCGTTTCGGGCGAGCCTCCCAGTTCAGGGCGCCCCCAGAGACTTCGGCCTGCAGGCCGGCGTCGCCGTCACGACCTCCCCGAGAGCCGGGTGTTCAGCTCGGGGCACGCCGAACTCAGGCTCAGGCGGGTTCGACTGAGGGCGGGCGCCCGGCTGAGGCAAGCGGGGATGCCGTCAGAAGGCCTCCCGTGCCCTCACAACCAGTGTGTTTGCTCTGCCCTGGGTCCCGCGTCAGGGTCGTGGCAGGAGAAGCTTCCGACGCCCTTGCGAAGTGCTTCGCTGAGGCCGAGGTCGGGGGCCTACTTCTAGGACGGCCCCCGACCTGAGGCCCGGCAGGCAGCCTCCCTTAGGCTTCCTACACCCTCGCCTTGGCCAAGCGTTCTCTCTTCGCGAAAGAGACCTGCTCTTGGTAGGGAGCTCGGCTTCAGGCTCGCTTGTCGGAGGTAAGGCTGTGCTGCTCCCTCGAGGTTTCCAGGCTAAGCGTTGAGAAGGCATCCTTCTCCATGGAGCGACGAGTGTGTGGACGTGGGCCGGGATAAGTGCCACCCTGCCTGGTTTCTCCCAGGGAGGTCGGGGGGCTTGACCTCTCTCAGGGCGTCCAAGCCCCGGCGAGTCAACAAACCGCTTCCCCGTGTAGGACGTGAGGCGTCGGCCCGGGAGAGGCCGGCTCCACAGCCCGGGCGCTCGTGCCTCACGAAGCGCACGCTTCCTCTCTCTTCCCCGCTTCTCTTTTCGCACTCATCTTTCCCTGGGCGGACGTTTTCCTGGCAGCACTCTTTTGCACGGGATCCAGGGGGAAGCTCTCTCCTCGGTTGCCAGGCCCGGGCGGGTGTCGACCTTGACTCCACGAAGCCCGCTGTGGCCCCGGAGGGGCTGGCGGCACCCGCAGGTCCCGGGAGCGGAGGCCCAAGCCGGCAGCGTGAGCTCGTCTTCCTCCGCATCTGAGAGTAGGCGTGGTGCTTTCGGGGATGGGGAGGTGAAAGGGCCCCGTCTGGGAAGCGCGTTCCAAGAGCTGAGGGTTGGGCGCCTCGCTCCGGGATCCTAGGTGCCAGAGCCGCTTCTCTCTTCCCGGGACGGTGTGGGGCTTGCTGGGCCAATGCCTCGTCCTGAAGCCATCCCGTGGCAAGGGCTCGGCGGTTCCGCCGTGCGTTTCGGGCGAGCCTCCCAGCTCAGGGCGCCCCCAGAGACTTTGGCCTGCAGGCCGGCGTCGCCGTCACGACCTCCCCGAGAGCCGGGTGTTCAGCTCGGGGCACGCCGAACTCAGGCTCAGGCGGGTTCTACTGAGGGCGGGCGCCCGGCTGAGGCAAGCGGGGCTGCCGTCAGAAGGCCTCCCGTGCCCTCACAACCAGTGTGTTTGCTCTGCCGCGGGTCCCGCGTCAGGGTCGTGGCAGGAGCCGCTTCCGACGCCCTTGCCAAGTGCTTCGCTGAGGCCGAGGTCGGGGGCCTACTTCTAGAACGGCCCCCGACCTGAGGCCCGGCAGGCAACCTCCCTTAGGCTTCCGCCACCCCCGCCGCGGCCAAGCGTTCTCTCTTCGCGAAAGAGGCCAGCTCGCGGCAAGGAGCTCGGCTTCAGGCTCGCTTCTCGGAGGTAAGGCTGTGCTGCTCCCTCGAGGTTTCCAGGCTAAGCGTTGAGAAGGCATCCTTCTCCGTGGAGCGACCAGTGTGTGGACGTGGGCCGGGATGGCGTGCCACCCTGCCTGTTTTCTCCCAGGGAGGTCGGGGGGCTTGACCTCACACAGGGCGTCCCATCCCCGGCTAGTCAGCAAACCGCTTCCCCGTGTAGGACATGAGGCGCCGGCCCGGGAGAGGCCGGCCCCACAGGCATGGCGCTCGTGTCTCATGAAGCGCGCCCTTCCTCTCTCCTCCCCGCTTCTCTCTTCGCACTCATCTTTCCCTGGGCGGACGTTTTCCCGGCAGCACCGTGTTGCATGGGATCCAGGGGGGAGCTGTCTCCTCGGTTGCCAGGCCCGGGCGGGTGTCGAGCTTGACTCCGCGAAGCCCGCTGTGGCCCCGGAGGGGCTGGCGGCACCCGCAGGTCCCGGGAGCGGAGGCCCAAGCCGGCAGCGTGAGCGCGTCTTCTTCCGCATCTGAGAGAAGGCGTGGTGCTTTCGGGGAAAGGGGAGGTGAAAGGGCCCCGTCCGGGAAGCGCGTTCCAAGAGCTGAGGGTTGGGCGCCTCGCTCCGGGATCCTAGGTGCCAGAGCCGCTTCTCTCTTCCCGGGACGGAGTGGGGCTTGCTGGGCCAATGCCTCGTCCTGAAGCAATCCCGTGGCAGTGGCTCGGCGGTTTCGCCGTGCGTTTCGGGCGAGCCTCCCAGTTCAGGGCGCCCCCAGAGACTTTGGCCTGCAGGCCGGCGTCGCCGTCACGACCTCCCCGAGAGCCGGGTGTTCAGCTCGGGGCACGCCGAACTCAGGCTCAGGCGGGTTCGACTGAGGGCGGGCGCCCGGCTGAGGCAAGCGGGGATGCCGTCAGAAGGCCTCCCGTGCCCTCACAACCAGTGTGTTTGCTCTGCCCTGGGTCCCGCGTCAGGGTCGTGGCAGGAGAAGCTTCCGACGCCCTTGCGAAGTGCTTCGCTGAGGCCGAGGTCGGGGGCCTACTTCTAGGACGGCCCCCGACCTGAGGCCCGGCAGGCAGCCTCCCTTAGGCTTCCTACACCCTCGCCTTGGCCAAGCGTTCTCTCTTCGTGAAAGAGACCTGCTCTTGGTAGGGAGCTCGGCTTCAGGCTCGCTTGTCGGAGGTAAGGCTGTGCTGCTCCCTCGAGGTTTCCAGGCTAAGCGTTGAGAAGGCATCCTTCTCCATGGAGCGACGAGTGTGTGGACGTGGGCCGGGATAAGTGCCACCCTGCCTGGTTTCTCCCAGGGAGGTCGGGGGGCTTGACCTCTCTCAGGGCGTCCAAGCCCCGGCGAGTCAACAAACCGCTTCCCCGTGTAGGACGTGAGGCGTCGGCCCGGGAGAGGCCGGCTCCACAGCCCGGGCGCTCGTGCCTCACGAAGCGCACGCTTCCTCTCTCTTCCCCGCTTCTCTTTTCGCACTCATCTTTCCCTGGGCGGACGTTTTCCTGGCAGCACTCTTTTGCACGGGATCCAGGGGGAAGCTCTCTCCTCGGTTGCCAGGCCCGGGCGGGTGTCGACCTTGACTCCACGAAGCCCGCTGTGGCCCCGGAGGGGCTGGCGGCACCCGCAGGTCCCGGGAGCGGAGGCCCAAGCCGGCAGCGTGAGCTCGTCTTCCTCCGCATCTGAGAGTAGGCGTGGTGCTTTCGGGGATGGGGAGGTGAAAGGGCCCCGTCTGGGAAGCGCGTTCCAAGAGCTGAGGGTTGGGCGCCTCGCTCCGGGATCCTAGGTGCCAGAGCCGCTTCTCTCTTCCCGGGACGGTGTGGGGCTTGCTGGGCCAATGCCTCGTCCTGAAGCCATCCCGTGGCAAGGGCTCGGCGGTTCCGCCGTGCGTTTCGGGCGAGCCTCCCAGCTCAGGGCGCCCCCAGAGACTTTGGCCTGCAGGCCGGCGTCGCCGTCACGACCTCCCCGAGAGCCGGGTGTTCAGCTCGGGGCACGCCGAACTCAGGCTCAGGCGGGTTCTACTGAGGGCGGGCGCCCGGCTGAGGCAAGCGGGGCTGCCGTCAGAAGGCCTCCCGTGCCCTCACAACCAGTGTGTTTGCTCTGCCGCGGGTCCCGCGTCAGGGTCGTGGCAGGAGCCGCTTCCGACGCCCTTGCCAAGTGCTTCGCTGAGGCCGAGGTCGGGGGCCTACTTCTAGAACGGCCCCCGACCTGAGGCCCGGCAGGCAACCTCCCTTAGGCTTCCGCCACCCCCGCCGCGGCCAAGCGTTCTCTCTTCGCGAAAGAGGCCAGCTCGCGGCAAGGAGCTCGGCTTCAGGCTCGCTTCTCGGAGGTAAGGCTGTGCTGCTCCCTCGAGGTTTCCAGGCTAAGCGTTGAGAAGGCATCCTTCTCCGTGGAGCGACCAGTGTGTGGACGTGGGCCGGGATGGCGTGCCACCCTGCCTGTTTTCTCCCAGGGAGGTCGGGGGGCTTGACCTCACACAGGGCGTCCCATCCCCGGCTAGTCAGCAAACCGCTTCCCCGTGTAGGACATGAGGCGCCGGCCCGGGAGAGGCCGGCCCCACAGGCAGGTCGCTCGTGTCTCATGAAGCGCGCCCTTCCTCTCTCCTCCCCGCTTCTCTCTTCGCACTCATCTTTCCCTGGGCGGACGTTTTCCCGGCAGCACCGTGTTGCATGGGATCCAGGGGGGAGCTGTCTCCTCGGTTGCCAGGCCCGGGCGGGTGTCGAGCTTGACTCCGCGAAGCCCGCTGTGGCCCCGGAGGGGCTGGCGGCACCCGCAGGTCCCGGGAGCGGAGGCATAAGCCGGCAGCGTGAGCGCGTCTTCTTCCGCATCTGAGAGAAGGCGTGGTGCTTTCGGGGAAAGGGGAGGTGAAAGGGCCCCGTCCGGGAAGCGCGTTCCAAGAGCTGAGGGTTGGGCGCGTCGCTCCGGGCTCCTAGGTGCCAGAGCCGCTTCTCTCTTCCCGGGACGGAGTGGGGCTTGCTGGGCCAATGCCTCGTCCTGAAGCAATCCTGTGGCAGTGGCTCGGCGGTTTCGCCGTGCGTTTCGGGCGAGCCTCCCAGTTCAGGGCGCCCCCAGAGACTTTGGCCTGCAGGCCGGCGTCGCCGTCACGACCTCCCCGAGAGCCGGGTGTTCAGCTCGGGGCACGCCGAACTCAGGCTCAGGCGGGTTCGACTGAGGGCGGGCGCCCGGCTGAGGCAAGCGGGGATGCCGTCAGAAGGCCTCCCGTGCCCTCACAACCAGTGTGTTTGCTCTGCCCTGGGTCCCGCGTCAGGGTCGTGGCAGGAGAAGCTTCCGACGCCCTTGCGAAGTGCTTCGCTGAGGCCGAGGTCGGGGGCCTACTTCTAGGACGGCCCCCGACCTGAGGCCCGGCAGGCAGCCTCCCTTAGGCTTCCTACACCCTCGCCTTGGCCAAGCGTTCTCTCTTCGCGAAAGAGACCTGCTCTTGGTAGGGAGCTCGGCTTCAGGCTCGCTTGTCGGAGGTAAGGCTGTGCTGCTCCCTCGAGGTTTCCAGGCTAAGCGTTGAGAAGGCATCCTTCTCCATGGAGCGATGAGTGTGTGGACGTGGGCCGGGATAAGTGCCACCCTGCCTGGTTTCTCCCAGGGAGGTCGGGGGGCTTGACCTCTCTCAGGGCGTCCAAGCCCCGGCGAGTCAACAAACCGCTTCCCCGTGTAGGACGTGAGGCGTCGGCCCGGGAGAGGCCGGCTCCACAGCCCGGGCGCTCGTGCCTCACGAAGCGCACGCTTCCTCTCTCTTCCCCGCTTCTCTTTTCGCACTCATCTTTCCCTGGGCGGACGTTTTCCTGGCAGCACTCTTTTGCACGGGATCCAGGGGGAAGCTCTCTCCTCGGTTGCCAGGCCCGGGCGGGTGTCGACCTTGACTCCACGAAGCCCGCTGTGGCCCCGGAGGGGCTGGCGGCACCCGCAGGTCCCGGGAGCGGAGGCCCAAGCCGGCAGCGTGAGCTCGTCTTCCTCCGCATCTGAGAGTAGGCGTGGTGCTTTCGGGGATGGGGAGGTGAAAGGGCCCCGTCTGGGAAGCGCGTTCCAAGAGCTGAGGGTTGGGCGCCTCGCTCCGGGATCCTAGGTGCCAGAGCCGCTTCTCTCTTCCCGGGACGGTGTGGGGCTTGCTGGGCCAATGCCTCGTCCTGAAGCCATCCCGTGGCAAGGGCTCGGCGGTTCCGCCGTGCGTTTCGGGCGAGCCTCCCAGCTCAGGGCGCCCCCAGAGACTTTGGCCTGCAGGCCGGCGTCGCCGTCACGACCTCCCCGAGAGCCGGGTGTTCAGCTCGGGGCACGCCGAACTCAGGCTCAGGCGGGTTCTACTGAGGGCGGGCGCCCGGCTGAGGCAAGCGGGGCTGCCGTCAGAAGGCCTCCCGTGCCCTCACAACCAGTGTGTTTGCTCTGCCGCGGGTCCCGCGTCAGGGTCGTGGCAGGAGCCGCTTCCGACGCCCTTGCCAAGTGCTTCGCTGAGGCCGAGGTCGGGGGCCTACTTCTAGAACGGCCCCCGACCTGAGGCCCGGCAGGCAACCTCCCTTAGGCTTCCGCCACCCCCGCCGCGGCCAAGCGTTCTCTCTTCGCGAAAGAGGCCAGCTCGCGGCAAGGAGCTCGGCTTCAGGCTCGCTTCTCGGAGGTAAGGCTGTGCTGCTCCCTCGAGGTTTCCAGGCTAAGCGTTGAGAAGGCATCCTTCTCCGTGGAGCGACCAGTGTGTGGACGTGGGCCGGGATGGCGTGCCACCCTGCCTGTTTTCTCCCAGGGAGGTCGGGGGGCTTGACCTCACACAGGGCGTCCCATCCCCGGCTAGTCAGCAAACCGCTTCCCCGTGTAGGACATGAGGCGCCGGCCCGGGAGAGGCCGGCCCCACAGGCATGGCGCTCGTGTCTCATGAAGCGCGCCCTTCCTCTCTCCTCCCCGCTTCTCTCTTCGCACTCATCTTTCCCTGGGCGGACGTTTTCCCGGCAGCACCGTGTTGCATGGGATCCAGGGGGGAGCTGTCTCCTCGGTTGCCAGGCCCGGGCGGGTGTCGAGCTTGACTCCGCGAAGCCCGCTGTGGCCCCGGAGGGGCTGGCGGCACCCGCAGGTCCCGGGAGCGGAGGCCCAAGCCGGCAGCGTGAGCGCGTCTTCTTCCGCATCTGAGAGAAGGTGTGGTGCTTTCGGGGAAAGGGGAGGTGAAAGGGCCCCGTCCGGGAAGCGCGTTCCAAGAGCTGAGGGTTGGGCGCGTCGCTCCGGGCTCCTAGGTGCCAGAGCCGCTTCTCTCTTCCCGGGACGGAGTGGGGCTTGCTGGGCCAATGCCTCGTCCTGAAGCAATCCCGTGGCAGTGGCTCGGCGGTTTCGCCGTGCGTTTCGGGCGAGCCTCCCAGTTCAGGGCGCCCCCAGAGACTTTGGCCTGCAGGCCGGCGTCGCCGTCACGACCTCCCCGAGAGCCGGGTGTTCAGCTCGGGGCACGCCGAACTCAGGCTCAGGCGGGTTCGACTGAGGGCGGGCGCCCGGCTGAGGCAAGCGGGGATGCCGTCAGAAGGCCTCCCGTGCCCTCACAACCAGTGTGTTTGCTCTGCCCTGGGTCCCGCGTCAGGGTCGTGGCAGGAGAAGCTTCCGACGCCCTTGCGAAGTGCTTCGCTGAGGCCGAGGTCGGGGGCCTACTTCTAGGACGGCCCCCGACCTGAGGCCCGGCAGGCAGCCTCCCTTAGGCTTCCTACACCCTCGCCTTGGCCAAGCGTTCTCTCTTCGCGAAAGAGACCTGCTCTTGGTAGGGAGCTCGGCTTCAGGCTCGCTTGTCGGAGGTAAGGCTGTGCTGCTCCCTCGAGGTTTCCAGGCTAAGCGTTGAGAAGGCATCCTTCTCCATGGAGCGACGAGTGTGTGGACGTGGGCCGGGATAAGTGCCACCCTGCCTGGTTTCTCCCAGGGAGGTCGGGGGGCTTGACCTCTCTCAGGGCGTCCAAGCCCCGGCGAGTCAACAAACCGCTTCCCCGTGTAGGACGTGAGGCGTCGGCCCGGGAGAGGCCGGCTCCACAGCCCGGGCGCTCGTGCCTCACGAAGCGCACGCTTCCTCTCTCTTCCCCGCTTCTCTTTTCGCACTCATCTTTCCCTGGGCGGACGTTTTCCTGGCAGCACTCTTTTGCACGGGATCCAGGGGGAAGCTCTCTCCTCGGTTGCCAGGCCCGGGCGGGTGTCGACCTTGACTCCACGAAGCCCGCTGTGGCCCCGGAGGGGCTGGCGGCACCCGCAGGTCCCGGGAGCGGAGGCCCAAGCCGGCAGCGTGAGCTCGTCTTCCTCCGCATCTGAGAGTAGGCGTGGTGCTTTCGGGGATGGGGAGGTGAAAGGGCCCCGTCTGGGAAGCGCGTTCCAAGAGCTGAGGGTTGGGCGCCTCGCTCCGGGATCCTAGGTGCCAGAGCCGCTTCTCTCTTCCCGGGATGGTGTGGGGCTTGCTGGGCCAATGCCTCGTCCTGAAGCCATCCCGTGGCAAGGGCTCGGCGGTTCCGCCGTGCGTTTCGGGCGAGCCTCCCAGCTCAGGGCGCCCCCAGAGACTTTGGCCTGCAGGCCGGCGTCGCCGTCACGACCTCCCCGAGAGCCGGGTGTTCAGCTCGGGGCACGCCGAACTCAGGCTCAGGCGGGTTCTACTGAGGGCGGGCGCCCGGCTGAGGCAAGCGGGGCTGCCGTCAGAAGGCCTCCCGTGCCCTCACAACCAGTGTGTTTGCTCTGCCGCGGGTCCCGCGTCAGGGTCGTGGCAGGAGCCGCTTCCGACGCCCTTGCCAAGTGCTTCGCTGAGGCCGAGGTCGGGGGCCTACTTCTAGAACGGCCCCCGACCTGAGGCCCGGCAGGCAACCTCCCTTAGGCTTCCGCCACCCCCGCCGCGGCCAAGCGTTCTCTCTTCGCGAAAGAGGCCAGCTCGCGGCAAGGAGCTCGGCTTCAGGCTCGCTTCTCGGAGGTAAGGCTGTGCTGCTCCCTCGAGGTTTCCAGGCTAAGCGTTGAGAAGGCATCCTTCTCCGTGGAGCGACCAGTGTGTGGACGTGGGCCGGGATGGCGTGCCACCCTGCCTGTTTTCTCCCAGGGAGGTCGGGGGGCTTGACCTCACACAGGGCGTCCCATCCCCGGCTAGTCAGCAAACCGCTTCCCCGTGTAGGACATGAGGCGCCGGCCCGGGAGAGGCCGGCCCCACAGGCATGGCGCTCGTGTCTCATGAAGCGCGCCCTTCCTCTCTCCTCCCCGCTTCTCTCTTCGCACTCATCTTTCCCTGGGCGGACGTTTTCCCGGCAGCACCGTGTTGCATGGGATCCAGGGGGGAGCTGTCTCCTCGGTTGCCAGGCCCGGGCGGGTGTCGAGCTTGACTCCGCGAAGCCCGCTGTGGCCCCGGAGGGGCTGGCGGCACCCGCAGGTCCCGGGAGCGGAGGCCCAAGCCGGCAGCGTGAGCGCGTCTTCTTCCGCATCTGAGAGAAGGCGTGGTGCTTTCGGGGAAAGGGGAGGTGAAAGGGCCCCGTCCGGGAAGCGCGTTCCAAGAGCTGAGGGTTGGGCGCCTCGCTCCGGGATCCTAGGTGCCAGAGCCGCTTCTCTCTTCCCGGGACGGAGTGGGGCTTGCTGGGCCAATGCCTCGTCCTGAAGCAATCCCGTGGCAGTGGCTCGGCGGTTTCGCCGTGCGTTTCGGGCGAGCCTCCCAGTTCAGGGCGCCCCCAGAGACTTTGGCCTGCAGGCCGGCGTCGCCGTCACGACCTCCCCGAGAGCCGGGTGTTCAGCTCGGGGCACGCCGAACTCAGGCTCAGGCGGGTTCGACTGAGGGCGGGCGCCCGGCTGAGGCAAGCGGGGATGCCGTCAGAAGGCCTCCCGTGCCCTCACAACCAGTGTGTTTGCTCTGCCCTGGGTCCCGCGTCAGGGTCGTGGCAGGAGAAGCTTCCGACGCCCTTGCGAAGTGCTTCGCTGAGGCCGAGGTCGGGGGCCTACTTCTAGGACGGCCCCCGACCTGAGGCCCGGCAGGCAGCCTCCCTTAGGCTTCCTACACCCTCGCCTTGGCCAAGCGTTCTCTCTTCGTGAAAGAGACCTGCTCTTGGTAGGGAGCTCGGCTTCAGGCTCGCTTGTCGGAGGTAAGGCTGTGCTGCTCCCTCGAGGTTTCCAGGCTAAGCGTTGAGAAGGCATCCTTCTCCATGGAGCGACGAGTGTGTGGACGTGGGCCGGGATAAGTGCCACCCTGCCTGGTTTCTCCCAGGGAGGTCGGGGGGCTTGACCTCTCTCAGGGCGTCCAAGCCCCGGCGAGTCAACAAACCGCTTCCCCGTGTAGGACGTGAGGCGTCGGCCCGGGAGAGGCCGGCTCCACAGCCCGGGCGCTCGTGCCTCACGAAGCGCACGCTTCCTCTCTCTTCCCCGCTTCTCTTTTCGCACTCATCTTTCCCTGGGCGGACGTTTTCCTGGCAGCACTCTTTTGCACGGGATCCAGGGGGAAGCTCTCTCCTCGGTTGCCAGGCCCGGGCGGGTGTCGACCTTGACTCCACGAAGCCCGCTGTGGCCCCGGAGGGGCTGGCGGCACCCGCAGGTCCCGGGAGCGGAGGCCCAAGCCGGCAGCGTGAGCTCGTCTTCCTCCGCATCTGAGAGTAGGCGTGGTGCTTTCGGGGATGGGGAGGTGAAAGGGCCCCGTCTGGGAAGCGCGTTCCAAGAGCTGAGGGTTGGGCGCCTCGCTCCGGGATCCTAGGTGCCAGAGCCGCTTCTCTCTTCCCGGGACGGTGTGGGGCTTGCTGGGCCAATGCCTCGTCCTGAAGCCATCCCGTGGCAAGGGCTCGGCGGTTCCGCCGTGCGTTTCGGGCGAGCCTCCCAGCTCAGGGCGCCCCCAGAGACTTTGGCCTGCAGGCCGGCGTCGCCGTCACGACCTCCCCGAGAGCCGGGTGTTCAGCTCGGGGCACGCCGAACTCAGGCTCAGGCGGGTTCTACTGAGGGCGGGCGCCCGGCTGAGGCAAGCGGGGCTGCCGTCAGAAGGCCTCCCGTGCCCTCACAACCAGTGTGTTTGCTCTGCCGCGGGTCCCGCGTCAGGGTCGTGGCAGGAGCCGCTTCCGACGCCCTTGCCAAGTGCTTCGCTGAGGCCGAGGTCGGGGGCCTACTTCTAGAACGGCCCCCGACCTGAGGCCCGGCAGGCAACCTCCCTTAGGCTTCCGCCACCCCCGCCGCGGCCAAGCGTTCTCTCTTCGCGAAAGAGGCCAGCTCGCGGCAAGGAGCTCGGCTTCAGGCTCGCTTCTCGGAGGTAAGGCTGTGCTGCTCCCTCGAGGTTTCCAGGCTAAGCGTTGAGAAGGCATCCTTCTCCGTGGAGCGACCAGTGTGTGGACGTGGGCCGGGATGGCGTGCCACCCTGCCTGTTTTCTCCCAGGGAGGTCGGGGGGCTTGACCTCACACAGGGCGTCCCATCCCCGGCTAGTCAGCAAACCGCTTCCCCGTGTAGGACATGAGGCGCCGGCCCGGGAGAGGCCGGCCCCACAGGCAGGTCGCTCGTGTCTCATGAAGCGCGCCCTTCCTCTCTCCTCCCCGCTTCTCTCTTCGCACTCATCTTTCCCTGGGCGGACGTTTTCCCGGCAGCACCGTGTTGCATGGGATCCAGGGGGGAGCTGTCTCCTCGGTTGCCAGGCCCGGGCGGGTGTCGAGCTTGACTCCGCGAAGCCCGCTGTGGCCCCGGAGGGGCTGGCGGCACCCGCAGGTCCCGGGAGCGGAGGCATAAGCCGGCAGCGTGAGCGCGTCTTCTTCCGCATCTGAGAGAAGGCGTGGTGCTTTCGGGGAAAGGGGAGGTGAAAGGGCCCCGTCCGGGAAGCGCGTTCCAAGAGCTGAGGGTTGGGCGCGTCGCTCCGGGCTCCTAGGTGCCAGAGCCGCTTCTCTCTTCCCGGGACGGAGTGGGGCTTGCTGGGCCAATGCCTCGTCCTGAAGCAATCCTGTGGCAGTGGCTCGGCGGTTTCGCCGTGCGTTTCGGGCGAGCCTCCCAGTTCAGGGCGCCCCCAGAGACTTTGGCCTGCAGGCCGGCGTCGCCGTCACGACCTCCCCGAGAGCCGGGTGTTCAGCTCGGGGCACGCCGAACTCAGGCTCAGGCGGGTTCGACTGAGGGCGGGCGCCCGGCTGAGGCAAGCGGGGATGCCGTCAGAAGGCCTCCCGTGCCCTCACAACCAGTGTGTTTGCTCTGCCCTGGGTCCCGCGTCAGGGTCGTGGCAGGAGAAGCTTCCGACGCCCTTGCGAAGTGCTTCGCTGAGGCCGAGGTCGGGGGCCTACTTCTAGGACGGCCCCCGACCTGAGGCCCGGCAGGCAGCCTCCCTTAGGCTTCCTACACCCTCGCCTTGGCCAAGCGTTCTCTCTTCGCGAAAGAGACCTGCTCTTGGTAGGGAGCTCGGCTTCAGGCTCGCTTGTCGGAGGTAAGGCTGTGCTGCTCCCTCGAGGTTTCCAGGCTAAGCGTTGAGAAGGCATCCTTCTCCATGGAGCGATGAGTGTGTGGACGTGGGCCGGGATAAGTGCCACCCTGCCTGGTTTCTCCCAGGGAGGTCGGGGGGCTTGACCTCTCTCAGGGCGTCCAAGCCCCGGCGAGTCAACAAACCGCTTCCCCGTGTAGGACGTGAGGCGTCGGCCCGGGAGAGGCCGGCTCCACAGCCCGGGCGCTCGTGCCTCACGAAGCGCACGCTTCCTCTCTCTTCCCCGCTTCTCTTTTCGCACTCATCTTTCCCTGGGCGGACGTTTTCCTGGCAGCACTCTTTTGCACGGGATCCAGGGGGAAGCTCTCTCCTCGGTTGCCAGGCCCGGGCGGGTGTCGACCTTGACTCCACGAAGCCCGCTGTGGCCCCGGAGGGGCTGGCGGCACCCGCAGGTCCCGGGAGCGGAGGCCCAAGCCGGCAGCGTGAGCTCGTCTTCCTCCGCATCTGAGAGTAGGCGTGGTGCTTTCGGGGATGGGGAGGTGAAAGGGCCCCGTCTGGGAAGCGCGTTCCAAGAGCTGAGGGTTGGGCGCCTCGCTCCGGGATCCTAGGTGCCAGAGCCGCTTCTCTCTTCCCGGGACGGTGTGGGGCTTGCTGGGCCAATGCCTCGTCCTGAAGCCATCCCGTGGCAAGGGCTCGGCGGTTCCGCCGTGCGTTTCGGGCGAGCCTCCCAGCTCAGGGCGCCCCCAGAGACTTTGGCCTGCAGGCCGGCGTCGCCGTCACGACCTCCCCGAGAGCCGGGTGTTCAGCTCGGGGCACGCCGAACTCAGGCTCAGGCGGGTTCTACTGAGGGCGGGCGCCCGGCTGAGGCAAGCGGGGCTGCCGTCAGAAGGCCTCCCGTGCCCTCACAACCAGTGTGTTTGCTCTGCCGCGGGTCCCGCGTCAGGGTCGTGGCAGGAGCCGCTTCCGACGCCCTTGCCAAGTGCTTCGCTGAGGCCGAGGTCGGGGGCCTACTTCTAGAACGGCCCCCGACCTGAGGCCCGGCAGGCAACCTCCCTTAGGCTTCCGCCACCCCCGCCGCGGCCAAGCGTTCTCTCTTCGCGAAAGAGGCCAGCTCGCGGCAAGGAGCTCGGCTTCAGGCTCGCTTCTCGGAGGTAAGGCTGTGCTGCTCCCTCGAGGTTTCCAGGCTAAGCGTTGAGAAGGCATCCTTCTCCGTGGAGCGACCAGTGTGTGGACGTGGGCCGGGATGGCGTGCCACCCTGCCTGTTTTCTCCCAGGGAGGTCGGGGGGCTTGACCTCACACAGGGCGTCCCATCCCCGGCTAGTCAGCAAACCGCTTCCCCGTGTAGGACATGAGGCGCCGGCCCGGGAGAGGCCGGCCCCACAGGCATGGCGCTCGTGTCTCATGAAGCGCGCCCTTCCTCTCTCCTCCCCGCTTCTCTCTTCGCACTCATCTTTCCCTGGGCGGACGTTTTCCCGGCAGCACCGTGTTGCATGGGATCCAGGGGGGAGCTGTCTCCTCGGTTGCCAGGCCCGGGCGGGTGTCGAGCTTGACTCCGCGAAGCCCGCTGTGGCCCCGGAGGGGCTGGCGGCACCCGCAGGTCCCGGGAGCGGAGGCCCAAGCCGGCAGCGTGAGCGCGTCTTCTTCCGCATCTGAGAGAAGGTGTGGTGCTTTCGGGGAAAGGGGAGGTGAAAGGGCCCCGTCCGGGAAGCGCGTTCCAAGAGCTGAGGGTTGGGCACGTCGCTCCGGGCTCCTAGGTGCCAGAGCCGCTTCTCTCTTCCCGGGACGGAGTGGGGCTTGCTGGGCCAATGCCTCGTCCTGAAGCAATCCCGTGGCAGTGGCTCGGCGGTTTCGCCGTGCGTTTCGGGCGAGCCTCCCAGTTCAGGGCGCCCCCAGAGACTTTGGCCTGCAGGCCGGCGTCGCCGTCACGACCTCCCCGAGAGCCGGGTGTTCAGCTCGGGGCACGCCGAACTCAGGCTCAGGCGGGTTCGACTGAGGGCGGGCGCCCGGCTGAGGCAAGCGGGGATGCCGTCAGAAGGCCTCCCGTGCCCTCACAACCAGTGTGTTTGCTCTGCCCTGGGTCCCGCGTCAGGGTCGTGGCAGGAGAAGCTTCCGACGCCCTTGCGAAGTGCTTCGCTGAGGCCGAGGTCGGGGGCCTACTTCTAGGACGGCCCCCGACCTGAGGCCCGGCAGGCAGCCTCCCTTAGGCTTCCTACACCCTCGCCTTGGCCAAGCGTTCTCTCTTCGCGAAAGAGACCTGCTCTTGGTAGGGAGCTCGGCTTCAGGCTCGCTTGTCGGAGGTAAGGCTGTGCTGCTCCCTCGAGGTTTCCAGGCTAAGCGTTGAGAAGGCATCCTTCTCCATGGAGCGACGAGTGTGTGGACGTGGGCCGGGATAAGTGCCACCCTGCCTGGTTTCTCCCAGGGAGGTCGGGGGGCTTGACCTCTCTCAGGGCGTCCAAGCCCCGGCGAGTCAACAAACCGCTTCCCCGTGTAGGACGTGAGGCGTCGGCCCGGGAGAGGCCGGCTCCACAGCCCGGGCGCTCGTGCCTCACGAAGCGCACGCTTCCTCTCTCTTCCCCGCTTCTCTTTTCGCACTCATCTTTCCCTGGGCGGACGTTTTCCTGGCAGCACTCTTTTGCACGGGATCCAGGGGGAAGCTCTCTCCTCGGTTGCCAGGCCCGGGCGGGTGTCGACCTTGACTCCACGAAGCCCGCTGTGGCCCCGGAGGGGCTGGCGGCACCCGCAGGTCCCGGGAGCGGAGGCCCAAGCCGGCAGCGTGAGCTCGTCTTCCTCCGCATCTGAGAGTAGGCGTGGTGCTTTCGGGGATGGGGAGGTGAAAGGGCCCCGTCTGGGAAGCGCGTTCCAAGAGCTGAGGGTTGGGCGCCTCGCTCCGGGATCCTAGGTGCCAGAGCCGCTTCTCTCTTCCCGGGATGGTGTGGGGCTTGCTGGGCCAATGCCTCGTCCTGAAGCCATCCCGTGGCAAGGGCTCGGCGGTTCCGCCGTGCGTTTCGGGCGAGCCTCCCAGCTCAGGGCGCCCCCAGAGACTTTGGCCTGCAGGCCGGCGTCGCCGTCACGACCTCCCCGAGAGCCGGGTGTTCAGCTCGGGGCACGCCGAACTCAGGCTCAGGCGGGTTCTACTGAGGGCGGGCGCCCGGCTGAGGCAAGCGGGGCTGCCGTCAGAAGGCCTCCCGTGCCCTCACAACCAGTGTGTTTGCTCTGCCGCGGGTCCCGCGTCAGGGTCGTGGCAGGAGCCGCTTCCGACGCCCTTGCCAAGTGCTTCGCTGAGGCCGAGGTCGGGGGCCTACTTCTAGAACGGCCCCCGACCTGAGGCCCGGCAGGCAACCTCCCTTAGGCTTCCGCCACCCCCGCCGCGGCCAAGCGTTCTCTCTTCGCGAAAGAGGCCAGCTCGCGGCAAGGAGCTCGGCTTCAGGCTCGCTTCTCGGAGGTAAGGCTGTGCTGCTCCCTCGAGGTTTCCAGGCTAAGCGTTGAGAAGGCATCCTTCTCCGTGGAGCGACCAGTGTGTGGACGTGGGCCGGGATGGCGTGCCACCCTGCCTGTTTTCTCCCAGGGAGGTCGGGGGGCTTGACCTCACACAGGGCGTCCCATCCCCGGCTAGTCAGCAAACCGCTTCCCCGTGTAGGACATGAGGCGCCGGCCCGGGAGAGGCCGGCCCCACAGGCATGGCGCTCGTGTCTCATGAAGCGCGCCCTTCCTCTCTCCTCCCCGCTTCTCTCTTCGCACTCATCTTTCCCTGGGCGGACGTTTTCCCGGCAGCACCGTGTTGCATGGGATCCAGGGGGGAGCTGTCTCCTCGGTTGCCAGGCCCGGGCGGGTGTCGAGCTTGACTCCGCGAAGTCCGCTGTGGCCCCGGAGGGGCTGGCGGCACCCGCAGGTCCCGGGAGCGGAGGCCCAAGCCGGCAGCGTGAGCGCGTCTTCTTCCGCATCTGAGAGAAGGCGTGGTGCTTTCGGGGAAAGGGGAGGTGAAAGGGCCCCGTCCGGGAAGCGCGTTCCAAGAGCTGAGGGTTGGGCGCGTCGCTCCGGGCTCCTAGGTGCCAGAGCCGCTTCTCTCTTCCCGGGACGGAGTGGGGCTTGCTGGGCCAATGCCTCGTCCTGAAGCAATCCCGTGGCAGTGGCTCGGCGGTTTCGCCGTGCGTTTCGGGCGAGCCTCCCAGTTCAGGGCGCCCCCAGAGACTTTGGCCTGCAGGCCGGCGTCGCCGTCACGACCTCCCCGAGAGCCGGGTGTTCAGCTCGGGGCACGCCGAACTCAGGCTCAGGCGGGTTCGACTGAGGGCGGGCGCCCGGCTGAGGCAAGCGGGGATGCCGTCAGAAGGCCTCCCGTGCCCTCACAACCAGTGTGTTTGCTCTGCCCTGGGTCCCGCGTCAGGGTCGTGGCAGGAGAAGCTTCCGACGCCCTTGCGAAGTGCTTCGCTGAGGCCGAGGTCGGGGGCCTACTTCTAGGACGGCCCCCGACCTGAGGCCCGGCAGGCAGCCTCCCTTAGGCTTCCTACACCCTCGCCTTGGCCAAGCGTTCTCTCTTCGCGAAAGAGACCTGCTCTTGGTAGGGAGCTCGGCTTCAGGCTCGCTTGTCGGAGGTAAGGCTGTGCTGCTCCCTCGAGGTTTCCAGGCTAAGCGTTGAGAAGGCATCCTTCTCCATGGAGCGACGAGTGTGTGGACGTGGGCCGGGATAAGTGCCACCCTGCCTGGTTTCTCCCAGGGAGGTCGGGGGGCTTGACCTCTCTCAGGGCGTCCAAGCCCCGGCGAGTCAACAAACCGCTTCCCCGTGTAGGACGTGAGGCGTCGGCCCGGGAGAGGCCGGCTCCACAGCCCGGGCGCTCGTGCCTCACGAAGCGCACGCTTCCTCTCTCTTCCCCGCTTCTCTTTTCGCACTCATCTTTCCCTGGGCGGACGTTTTCCTGGCAGCACTCTTTTGCACGGGATCCAGGGGGAAGCTCTCTCCTCGGTTGCCAGGCCCGGGCGGGTGTCGACCTTGACTCCACGAAGCCCGCTGTGGCCCCGGAGGGGCTGGCGGCACCCGCAGGTCCCGGGAGCGGAGGCCCAAGCCGGCAGCGTGAGCTCGTCTTCCTCCGCATCTGAGAGTAGGCGTGGTGCTTTCGGGGATGGGGAGGTGAAAGGGCCCTGTCTGGGAAGCGCGTTCCAAGAGCTGAGGGTTGGGCGCCTCGCTCCGGGATCCTAGGTGCCAGAGCCGCTTCTCTCTTCCCGGGACGGTGTGGGGCTTGCTGGGCCAATGCCTCGTCCTGAAGCCATCCCGTGGCAAGGGCTCGGCGGTTCCGCCGTGCGTTTCGGGCGAGCCTCCCAGCTCAGGGCGCCCCCAGAGACTTTGGCCTGCAGGCCGGCGTCGCCGTCACGACCTCCCCGAGAGCCGGGTGTTCAGCTCGGGGCACGCCGAACTCAGGCTCAGGCGGGTTCTACTGAGGGCGGGCGCCCGGCTGAGGCAAGCGGGGCTGCCGTCAGAAGGCCTCCCGTGCCCTCACAACCAGTGTGTTTGCTCTGCCGCGGGTCCCGCGTCAGGGTCGTGGCAGGAGCCGCTTCCGACGCCCTTGCCAAGTGCTTCGCTGAGGCCGAGGTCGGGGGCCTACTTCTAGAACGGCCCCCGACCTGAGGCCCGGCAGGCAACCTCCCTTAGGCTTCCGCCACCCCCGCCGCGGCCAAGCGTTCTCTCTTCGCGAAAGAGGCCAGCTCGCGGCAAGGAGCTCGGCTTCAGGCTCGCTTCTCGGAGGTAAGGCTGTGCTGCTCCCTCGAGGTTTCCAGGCTAAGCGTTGAGAAGGCATCCTTCTCCGTGGAGCGACCAGTGTGTGGACGTGGGCCGGGATGGCGTGCCACCCTGCCTGTTTTCTCCCAGGGAGGTCGGGGGGCTTGACCTCACACAGGGCGTCCCATCCCCGGCTAGTCAGCAAACCGCTTCCCCGTGTAGGACATGAGGCGCCGGCCCGGGAGAGGCCGGCCCCACAGGCATGGCGCTCGTGTCTCATGAAGCGCGCCCTTCCTCTCTCCTCCCCGCTTCTCTCTTCGCACTCATCTTTCCCTGGGCGGACGTTTTCCCGGCAGCACCGTGTTGCATGGGATCCAGGGGGGAGCTGTCTCCTCGGTTGCCAGGCCCGGGCGGGTGTCGAGCTTGACTCCGCGAAGCCCGCTGTGGCCCCGGAGGGGCTGGCGGCACCCGCAGGTCCCGGGAGCGGAGGCCCAAGCCGGCAGCGTGAGCGCGTCTTCTTCCGCATCTGAGAGAAGGCGTGGTGCTTTCGGGGAAAGGGGAGGTGAAAGGGCCCCGTCCGGGAAGCGCGTTCCAAGAGCTGAGGGTTGGGCGCGTCGCTCCGGGCTCCTAGGTGCCAGAGCCGCTTCTCTCTTCCCGGGACGGAGTGGGGCTTGCTGGGCCAATGCCTCGTCCTGAAGCAATCCCGTGGCAGTGGCTCGGCGGTTTCGCCGTGCGTTTCGGGCGAGCCTCCCAGTTCAGGGCGCCCCCAGAGACTTTGGCCTGCAGGCCGGCGTCGCCGTCACGACCTCCCCGAGAGCCGGGTGTTCAGCTCGGGGCACGCCGAACTCAGGCTCAGGCAGGTTCGACTGAGGGCGGGCGCCCGGCTGAGGCAAGCGGGGATGCCGTCAGAAGGCCTCCCGTGCCCTCACAACCAGTGTGTTTGCTCTGCCCTGGGTCCCGCGTCAGGGTCGTGGCAGGAGAAGCTTCCGACGCCCTTGCGAAGTGCTTCGCTGAGGCCGAGGTCGGGGGCCTACTTCTAGGACGGCCCCCGACCTGAGGCCCGGCAGGCAGCCTCCCTTAGGCTTCCTACACCCTCGCCTTGGCCAAGCGTTCTCTCTTCGCGAAAGAGACCTGCTCTTGGTAGGGAGCTCGGCTTCAGGCTCGCTTGTCGGAGGTAAGGCTGTGCTGCTCCCTCGAGGTTTCCAGGCTAAGCGTTGAGAAGGCATCCTTCTCCATGGAGCGACGAGTGTGTGGACGTGGGCCGGGATAAGTGCCACCCTGCCTGGTTTCTCCCAGGGAGGTCGGGGGGCTTGACCTCTCTCAGGGCGTCCAAGCCCCGGCGAGTCAACAAACCGCTTCCCCGTGTAGGACGTGAGGCGTCGGCCCGGGAGAGGCCGGCTCCACAGCCCGGGCGCTCGTGCCTCACGAAGCGCACGCTTCCTCTCTCTTCCCCGCTTCTCTTTTCGCACTCATCTTTCCCTGGGCGGACGTTTTCCTGGCAGCACTCTTTTGCACGGGATCCAGGGGGAAGCTCTCTCCTCGGTTGCCAGGCCCGGGCGGGTGTCGACCTTGACTCCACGAAGCCCGCTGTGGCCCCGGAGGGGCTGGCGGCACCCGCAGGTCCCGGGAGCGGAGGCCCAAGCCGGCAGCGTGAGCTCGTCTTCCTCCGCATCTGAGAGTAGGCGTGGTGCTTTCGGGGATGGGGAGGTGAAAGGGCCCCGTCTGGGAAGCGCGTTCCAAGAGCTGAGGGTTGGGCGCCTCGCTCCGGGATCCTAGGTGCCAGAGCCGCTTCTCTCTTCCCGGGACGGTGTGGGGCTTGCTGGGCCAATGCCTCGTCCTGAAGCCATCCCGTGGCAAGGGCTCGGCGGTTCCGCCGTGCGTTTCGGGCGAGCCTCCCAGCTCAGGGCGCCCCCAGAGACTTTGGCCTGCAGGCCGGCGTCGCCGTCACGACCTCCCCGAGAGCCGGGTGTTCAGCTCGGGGCACGCCGAACTCAGGCTCAGGCGGGTTCTACTGAGGGCGGGCGCCCGGCTGAGGCAAGCGGGGCTGCCGTCAGAAGGCCTCCCGTGCCCTCACAACCAGTGTGTTTGCTCTGCCGCGGGTCCCGCGTCAGGGTCGTGGCAGGAGCCGCTTCCGACGCCCTTGCCAAGTGCTTCGCTGAGGCCGAGGTCGGGGGCCTACTTCTAGAACGGCCCCCGACCTGAGGCCCGGCAGGCAACCTCCCTTAGGCTTCCGCCACCCCCGCCGCGGCCAAGCGTTCTCTCTTCGCGAAAGAGGCCAGCTCGCGGCAAGGAGCTCGGCTTCAGGCTCGCTTCTCGGAGGTAAGGCTGTGCTGCTCCCTCGAGGTTTCCAGGCTAAGCGTTGAGAAGGCATCCTTCTCCGTGGAGCGACCAGTGTGTGGACGTGGGCCGGGATGGCGTGCCACCCTGCCTGTTTTCTCCCAGGGAGGTCGGGGGGCTTGACCTCACACAGGGCGTCCCATCCCCGGCTAGTCAGCAAACCGCTTCCCCGTGTAGGACATGAGGCGCCGGCCCGGGAGAGGCCGGCCCCACAGGCATGGCGCTCGTGTCTCATGAAGCGCGCCCTTCCTCTCTCCTCCCCGCTTCTCTCTTCGCACTCATCTTTCCCTGGGCGGACGTTTTCCCGGCAGCACCGTGTTGCATGGGATCCAGGGGGGAGCTGTCTCCTCGGTTGCCAGGCCCGGGCGGGTGTCGAGCTTGACTCCGCGAAGCCCGCTGTGGCCCCGGAGGGGCTGGCGGCACCCGCAGGTCCCGGGAGCGGAGGCCCAAGCCGGCAGCGTGAGCGCATCTTCTTCCGCATCTGAGAGAAGGCGTGGTGCTTTCGGGGAAAGGGGAGGTGAAAGGGCCCCGTCCGGGAAGCGCGTTCCAAGAGCTGAGGGTTGGGCGCGTCGCTCCGGGCTCCTAGGTGCCAGAGCCGCTTCTCTCTTCCCGGGACGGAGTGGGGCTTGCTGGGCCAATGCCTCGTCCTGAAGCAATCCCGTGGCAGTGGCTCGGCGGTTTCGCCGTGCGTTTCGGGCGAGCCTCCCAGTTCAGGGCGCCCCCAGAGACTTTGGCCTGCAGGCCGGCGTCGCCGTCACGACCTCCCCGAGAGCCGGGTGTTCAGCTCGGGGCACGCCGAACTCAGGCTCAGGCGGGTTCGACTGAGGGCGGGCGCCCGGCTGAGGCAAGCGGGGATGCCGTCAGAAGGCCTCCCGTGCCCTCACAACCAGTGTGTTTGCTCTGCCCTGGGTCCCGCGTCAGGGTCGTGGCAGGAGAAGCTTCCGACGCCCTTGCGAAGTGCTTCGCTGAGGCCGAGGTCGGGGGCCTACTTCTAGGACGGCCCCCGACCTGAGGCCCGGCAGGCAGCCTCCCTTAGGCTTCCTACACCCTCGCCTTGGCCAAGCGTTCTCTCTTCGCGAAAGAGACCTGCTCTTGGTAGGGAGCTCGGCTTCAGGCTCGCTTGTCGGAGGTAAGGCTGTGCTGCTCCCTCGAGGTTTCCAGGCTAAGCGTTGAGAAGGCATCCTTCTCCATGGAGCGACGAGTGTGTGGACGTGGGCCGGGATAAGTGCCACCCTGCCTGGTTTCTCCCAGGGAGGTCGGGGGGCTTGACCTCTCTCAGGGCGTCCAAGCCCCGGCGAGTCAACAAACCGCTTCCCCGTGTAGGACGTGAGGCGTCGGCCCGGGAGAGGCCGGCTCCACAGCCCGGGCGCTCGTGCCTCACGAAGCGCACGCTTCCTCTCTCTTCCCCGCTTCTCTTTTCGCACTCATCTTTCCCTGGGCGGACGTTTTCCTGGCAGCACTCTTTTGCACGGGATCCAGGGGGAAGCTCTCTCCTCGGTTGCCAGGCCCGGGCGGGTGTCGACCTTGACTCCACGAAGCCCGCTGTGGCCCCGGAGGGGCTGGCGGCACCCGCAGGTCCCGGGAGCGGAGGCCCAAGCCGGCAGCGTGAGCTCGTCTTCCTCCGCATCTGAGAGTAGGCGTGGTGCTTTCGGGGATGGGGAGGTGAAAGGGCCCCGTCTGGGAAGCGCGTTCCAAGAGCTGAGGGTTGGGCGCCTCGCTCCGGGATCCTAGGTGCCAGAGCCGCTTCTCTCTTCCCGGGACGGTGTGGGGCTTGCTGGGCCAATGCCTCGTCCTGAAGCCATCCCGTGGCAAGGGCTCGGCGGTTCCGCCGTGCGTTTCGGGCGAGCCTCCCAGCTCAGGGCGCCCCCAGAGACTTTGGCCTGCAGGCCGGCGTCGCCGTCACGACCTCCCCGAGAGCCGGGTGTTCAGCTCGGGGCACGCCGAACTCAGGCTCAGGCGGGTTCTACTGAGGGCGGGCGCCCGGCTGAGGCAAGCGGGGCTGCCGTCAGAAGGCCTCCCGTGCCCTCACAACCAGTGTGTTTGCTCTGCCGCGGGTCCCGCGTCAGGGTCGTGGCAGGAGCCGCTTCCGACGCCCTTGCCAAGTGCTTCGCTGAGGCCGAGGTCGGGGGCCTACTTCTAGAACGGCCCCCGACCTGAGGCCCGGCAGGCAACCTCCCTTAGGCTTCCGCCACCCCCGCCGCGGCCAAGCGTTCTCTCTTCGCGAAAGAGGCCAGCTCGCGGCAAGGAGCTCGGCTTCAGGCTCGCTTCTCGGAGGTAAGGCTGTGCTGCTCCCTCGAGGTTTCCAGGCTAAGCGTTGAGAAGGCATCCTTCTCCGTGGAGCGACCAGTGTGTGGACGTGGGCCGGGATGGCGTGCCACCCTGCCTGTTTTCTCCCAGGGAGGTCGGGGGGCTTGACCTCACACAGGGCGTCCCATCCCCGGCTAGTCAGCAAACCGCTTCCCCGTGTAGGACATGAGGCGCCGGCCCGGGAGAGGCCGGCCCCACAGGCATGGCGCTCGTGTCTCATGAAGCGCGCCCTTCCTCTCTCCTCCCCGCTTCTCTCTTCGCACTCATCTTTCCCTGGGCGGACGTTTTCCCGGCAGCACCGTGTTGCATGGGATCCAGGGGGGAGCTGTCTCCTCGGTTGCCAGGCCCGGGCGGGTGTCGAGCTTGACTCCGCGAAGCCCGCTGTGGCCCCGGAGGGGCTGGCGGCACCCGCAGGTCCCGGGAGCGGAGGCCCAAGCCGGCAGCGTGAGCGCGTCTTCTTCCGCATCTGAGAGAAGGCGTGGTGCTTTCGGGGAAAGGGGAGGTGAAAGGGCCCCGTCCGGGAAGCGCGTTCCAAGAGCTGAGGGTTGGGCGCGTCGCTCCGGGCTCCTAGGTGCCAGAGCCGCTTCTCTCTTCCCGGGACGGAGTGGGGCTTGCTGGGCCAATGCCTCGTCCTGAAGCAATCCCGTGGCAGTGGCTCGGCGGTTTCGCCGTGCGTTTCGGGCGAGCCTCCCAGTTCAGGGCGCCCCCAGAGACTTTGGCCTGCAGGCCGGCGTCGCCGTCACGACCTCCCCGAGAGCCGGGTGTTCAGCTCGGGGCACGCCGAACTCAGGCTCAGGCGGGTTCGACTGAGGGCGGGCGCCCGGCTGAGGCAAGCGGGGATGCCGTCAGAAGGCCTCCCGTGCCCTCACAACCAGTGTGTTTGCTCTGCCCTGGGTCCCGCGTCAGGGTCGTGGCAGGAGAAGCTTCCGACGCCCTTGCGAAGTGCTTCGCTGAGGCCGAGGTCGGGGGCCTACTTCTAGGACGGCCCCCGACCTGAGGCCCGGCAGGCAGCCTCCCTTAGGCTTCCTACACCCTCGCCTTGGCCAAGCGTTCTCTCTTCGCGAAAGAGACCTGCTCTTGGTAGGGAGCTCGGCTTCAGGCTCGCTTGTCGGAGGTAAGGCTGTGCTGCTCCCTCGAGGTTTCCAGGCTAAGCGTTGAGAAGGCATCCTTCTCCATGGAGCGACGAGTGTGTGGACGTGGGCCGGGATAAGTGCCACCCTGCCTGGTTTCTCCCAGGGAGGTCGGGGGGCTTGACCTCTCTCAGGGCGTCCAAGCCCCGGCGAGTCAACAAACCGCTTCCCCGTGTAGGACGTGAGGCGTCGGCCCGGGAGAGGCCGGCTCCACAGCCCGGGCGCTCGTGCCTCACGAAGCGCACGCTTCCTCTCTCTTCCCCGCTTCTCTTTTCGCACTCATCTTTCCCTGGGCGGACGTTTTCCTGGCAGCACTCTTTTGCACGGGATCCAGGGGGAAGCTCTCTCCTCGGTTGCCAGGCCCGGGCGGGTGTCGACCTTGACTCCACGAAGCCCGCTGTGGCCCCGGAGGGGCTGGCGGCACCCGCAGGTCCCGGGAGCGGAGGCCCAAGCCGGCAGCGTGAGCTCGTCTTCCTCCGCATCTGAGAGTAGGCGTGGTGCTTTCGGGGATGGGGAGGTGAAAGGGCCCCGTCTGGGAAGCGCGTTCCAAGAGCTGAGGGTTGGGCGCCTCGCTCCGGGATCCTAGGTGCCAGAGCCGCTTCTCTCTTCCCGGGACGGTGTGGGGCTTGCTGGGCCAATGCCTCGTCCTGAAGCCATCCCGTGGCAAGGGCTCGGCGGTTCCGCCGTGCGTTTCGGGCGAGCCTCCCAGCTCAGGGCGCCCCCAGAGACTTTGGCCTGCAGGCCGGCGTCGCCGTCACGACCTCCCCGAGAGCCGGGTGTTCAGCTCGGGGCACGCCGAACTCAGGCTCAGGCGGGTTCTACTGAGGGCGGGCGCCCGGCTGAGGCAAGCGGGGCTGCCGTCAGAAGGCCTCCCGTGCCCTCACAACCAGTGTGTTTGCTCTGCCGCGGGTCCCGCGTCAGGGTCGTGGCAGGAGCCGCTTCCGACGCCCTTGCCAAGTGCTTCGCTGAGGCCGAGGTCGGGGGCCTACTTCTAGAACGGCCCCCGACCTGAGGCCCGGCAGGCAACCTCCCTTAGGCTTCCGCCACCCCCGCCGCGGCCAAGCGTTCTCTCTTCGCGAAAGAGGCCAGCTCGCGGCAAGGAGCTCGGCTTCAGGCTCGCTTCTCGGAGGTAAGGCTGTGCTGCTCCCTCGAGGTTTCCAGGCTAAGCGTTGAGAAGGCATCCTTCTCCGTGGAGCGACCAGTGTGTGGACGTGGGCCGAGATGGCGTGCCACCCTGCCTGTTTTCTCCCAGGGAGGTCGGGGGGCTTGACCTCACACAGGGCGTCCCATCCCCGGCTAGTCAGCAAACCGCTTCCCCGTGTAGGACATGAGGCGCCGGCCCGGGAGAGGCCGGCCCCACAGGCATGGCGCTCGTGTCTCATGAAGCGCGCCCTTCCTCTCTCCTCCCCGCTTCTCTCTTCGCACTCATCTTTCCCTGGGCGGACGTTTTCCCGGCAGCACCGTGTTGCATGGGATCCAGGGGGGAGCTGTCTCCTCGGTTGCCAGGCCCGGGCGGGTGTCGAGCTTGACTCCGCGAAGCCCGCTGTGGCCCCGGAGGGGCTGGCGGCACCCGCAGGTCCCGGGAGCGGAGGCCCAAGCCGGCAGCGTGAGCGCGTCTTCTTCCACATCTGAGAGAAGGCGTGGTGCTTTCGGGGAAAGGGGAGGTGAAAGGGCCCCGTCCGGGAAGCGCGTTCCAAGAGCTGAGGGTTGGGCGCGTCGCTCCGGGCTCCTAGGTGCCAGAGCCGCTTCTCTCTTCCCGGGACGGAGTGGGGCTTGCTGGGCCAATGCCTCGTCCTGAAGCAATCCTGTGGCAGTGGCTCGGCGGTTTCGCCGTGCGTTTCGGGCGAGCCTCCCAGTTCAGGGCGCCCCCAGAGACTTTGGCCTGCAGGCCGGCGTCGCCGTCACGACCTCCCCGAGAGCCGGGTGTTCAGCTCGGGGCACGCCGAACTCAGGCTCAGGCGGGTTCGACTGAGGGCGGGCGCCCGGCTGAGGCAAGCGGGGATGCCGTCAGAAGGCCTCCCGTGCCCTCACAACCAGTGTGTTTGCTCTGCCCTGGGTCCCGCGTCAGGGTCGTGGCAGGAGAAGCTTCCGACGCCCTTGCGAAGTGCTTCGCTGAGGCCGAGGTCGGGGGCCTACTTCTAGGACGGCCCCCGACCTGAGGCCCGGCAGGCAACCTCCCTTAGGCTTCCGCCACCCCCGCCGCGGCCAAGCGTTCTCTCTTCGCGAAAGAGGCCAGCTCGCGGCAAGGAGCTCGGCTTCAGGCTCGCTTCTCGGAGGTAAGGCTGTGCTGCTCCCTCGAGGTTTCCAGGCTAAGCGTTGAGAAGGCATCCTTCTCCGTGGAGCGACCAGTGTGTGGACGTGGGCCGGGATGGCGTGCCACCCTGCCTGTTTTCTCCCAGGGAGGTCGGGGGGCTTGACCTCACACAGGGCGTCCCATCCCCGGCTAGTCAGCAAACCGCTTCCCCGTGTAGGACATGAGGCGCCGGCCCGGGAGAGGCCGGCCCCACAGGCATGGCGCTCGTGTCTCATGAAGCGCGCCCTTCCTCTCTCCTCCCCGCTTCTCTCTTCGCACTCATCTTTCCCTGGGCGGACGTTTTCCCGGCAGCACCGTGTTGCATGGGATCCAGGGGGGAGCTGTCTCCTCGGTTGCCAGGCCCGGGCGGGTGTCGAGCTTGACTCCGCGAAGCCCGCTGTGGCCCCGGAGGGGCTGGCGGCACCCGCAGGTCCCGGGAGCGGAGGCCCAAGCCGGCAGCGTGAGCGCGTCTTCTTCCGCATCTGAGAGAAGGCGTGGTGCTTTCGGGGAAAGGGGAGGTGAAAGGGCCCCGTCCGGGAAGCGCGTTCCAAGAGCTGAGGGTTGGGCGCCTCGCTCCGGGATCCTAGGTGCCAGAGCCGCTTCTGTCTTCCCGGGATGGAGTGGGGCTTGCTGGGCCAATGCCTCGTCCTGAAGCAATCCCGTGGCAGTGGCTCGGCGGTTTCGCCGTGCGTTTCGGGCGAGCCTCCCAGTTCAGGGCGCCCCCAGAGACTTCGGCCTGCAGGCCGGCGTCGCCGTCACGACCTCCCCGAGAGCCGGGTGTTCAGCTCGGGGCACGCCGAACTCAGGCTCAGGCGGGTTCGACTGAGGGCGGGCGCCCGGCTGAGGCAAGCGGGGATGCCGTCAGAAGGCCTCCCGTGCCCTCACAACCAGTGTGTTTGCTCTGCCCTGGGTCCCGCGTCAGGGTCGTGGCAGGAGAAGCTTCCGACGCCCTTGCGAAGTGCTTCGCTGAGGCCGAGGTCGGGGGCCTACTTCTAGGACGGCCCCCGACCTGAGGCCCGGCAGGCAGCCTCCCTTAGGCTTCCTACACCCTCGCCTTGGCCAAGCGTTCTCTCTTCGCGAAAGAGACCTGCTCTTGGTAGGGAGCTCGGCTTCAGGCTCGCTTGTCGGAGGTAAGGCTGTGCTGCTCCCTCGAGGTTTCCAGGCTAAGCATTGAGAAGGCATCCTTCTCCATGGAGCGACGAGTGTGTGGACGTGGGCCGGGATAAGTGCCACCCTGCCTGGTTTCTCCCAGGGAGGTCGGGGGGCTTGACCTCTCTCAGGGCGTCCAAGCCCCGGCGAGTCAACAAACCGCTTCCCCGTGTAGGACGTGAGGCGTCGGCCCGGGAGAGGCCGGCTCCACAGCCCGGGCGCTCGTGCCTCACGAAGCGCACGCTTCCTCTCTCTTCCCCGCTTCTCTTTTCGCACTCATCTTTCCCTGGGCGGACGTTTTCCTGGCAGCACT
Organism: Martes martes; assembly: GCF_963455335.1. NCBI lineage: Eukaryota > Metazoa > Chordata > Mammalia > Carnivora > Mustelidae > Martes > Martes martes. The sequence goes on along the minus strand of NC_137892.1, from coordinate 15,257,088 downwards.
CTTTTGCACGGGATCCAGGGGGAAGCTCTCTCCTCGGTTGCCAGGCCCGGGCGGGTGTCGACCTTGACTCCACGAAGCCCGCTGTGGCCCCGGAGGGGCTGGCGGCACCCGCAGGTCCCGGGAGCGGAGGCCCAAGCCGGCAGCGTGAGCTCGTCTTCCTCCGCATCTGAGAGTAGGCGTGGTGCTTTCGGGGATGGGGAGGTGAAAGGGCCCCGTCTGGGAAGCGCGTTCCAAGAGCTGAGGGTTGGGCGCCTTGCTCCGGGATCCTAGGTGCCAGAGCCGCTTCTCTCTTCCCGGGACGGTGTGGGGCTTGCTGGGCCAATGCCTCGTCCTGAAGCCATCCCGTGGCAAGGGCTCGGCGGTTCCGCCGTGCGTTTCGGGCGAGCCTCCCAGCTCAGGGCGCCCCCAGAGACTTTGGCCTGCAGGCCGGCGTCGCCGTCACGACCTCCCCGAGAGCCGGGTGTTCAGCTCGGGGCACGCCGAACTCAGGCTCAGGCGGGTTCTACTGAGGGCGGGCGCCCGGCTGAGGCAAGCGGGGCTGCCGTCAGAAGGCCTCCCGTGCCCTCACAACCAGTGTGTTTGCTCTGCCGCGGGTCCCGCGTCAGGGTCGTGGCAGGAGCCGCTTCCGACGCCCTTGCCAAGTGCTTCGCTGAGGCCGAGGTCGGGGGCCTACTTCTAGAACGGCCCCCGACCTGAGGCCCGGCAGGCAACCTCCCTTAGGCTTCCGCCACCCCCGCCACGGCCAAGCGTTCTCTCTTCGCGAAAGAGGCCAGCTCGCGGCAAGGAGCTCGGCTTCAGGCTCGCTTCTCGGAGGTAAGGCTGTGCTGCTCCCTCGAGGTTTCCAGGCTAAGCGTTGAGAAGGCATCCTTCTCCGTGGAGCGACCAGTGTGTGGACGTGGGCCGGGATGGCGTGCCACCCTGCCTGTTTTCTCCCAGGGAGGTCGGGGGGCTTGACCTCACACAGGGCGTCCCATCCCCGGCTAGTCAGCAAACCGCTTCCCCGTGTAGGACATGAGGCGCCGGCCCGGGAGAGGCCGGCCCCACAGGCATGGCGCTCGTGTCTCATGAAGCGCGCCCTTCCTCTCTCCTCCCCGCTTCTCTCTTCGCACTCATCTTTCCCTGGGCGGACGTTTTCCCGGCAGCACCGTGTTGCATGGGATCCAGGGGGGAGCTGTCTCCTCGGTTGCCAGGCCCGGGCGGGTGTCGAGCTTGACTCCGCGTAGCCCGCTGTGGCCCCGGAGGGGCTGGCGGCACCCGCAGGTCCCGGGAGCGGAGGCCCAAGCCGGCAGCATGAGCGCGTCTTCTTCCGCATCTGAGAGAAGGCGTGGTGCTTTCGGGGAAAGGGGAGGTGAAAGGGCCCCGTCCGGGAAGCGCGTTCCAAGAGCTGAGGGTTGGGCGCGTCGCTCCGGGCTCCTAGGTGCCAGAGCCGCTTCTCTCTTCCCGGGACGGAGTGGGGCTTGCTGGGCCAATGCCTCGTCCTGAAGCAATCCCGTGGCAGTGGCTCGGCGGTTTCGCCGTGCGTTTCGGGCGAGCCTCCCAGTTCAGGGCGCCCCCAGAGACTTTGGCCTGCAGGCCGGCGTCGCCGTCACGACCTCCCCGAGAGCCGGGTGTTCAGCTCGGGGCACGCCGAACTCAGGCTCAGGCGGGTTCGACTGAGGGCGGGCGCCCGGCTGAGGCAAGCGGGGATGCCGTCAGAAGGCCTCCCGTGCCCTCACAACCAGTGTGTTTGCTCTGCCCTGGGTCCCGCGTCAGGGTCGTGGCAGGAGAAGCTTCCGACGCCCTTGCGAAGTGCTTCGCTGAGGCCGAGGTCGGGGGCCTACTTCTAGGACGGCCCCCGACCTGAGGCCCGGCAGGCAGCCTCCCTTAGGCTTCCTACACCCTCGCCTTGGCCAAGCGTTCTCTCTTCGCGAAAGAGACCTGCTCTTGGTAGGGAGCTCGGCTTCAGGCTCGCTTGTCGGAGGTAAGGCTGTGCTGCTCCCTCGAGGTTTCCAGGCTAAGCGTTGAGAAGGCATCCTTCTCCATGGAGCGACGAGTGTGTGGACGTGGGCCGGGATAAGTGCCACCCTGCCTGGTTTCTCCCAGGGAGGTCGGGGGGCTTGACCTCTCTCAGGGCGTCCAAGCCCCGGCGAGTCAACAAACCGCTTCCCCGTGTAGGACGTGAGGCGTCGGCCCGGGAGAGGCCGGCTCCACAGCCCGGGCGCTCGTGCCTCACGAAGCGCACGCTTCCTCTCTCTTCCCCGCTTCTCTTTTCGCACTCATCTTTCCCTGGGCGGACGTTTTCCTGGCAGCACTCTTTTGCACGGGATCCAGGGGGAAGCTCTCTCCTCGGTTGCCAGGCCCGGGCGGGTGTCGACCTTGACTCCACGAAGCCCGCTGTGGCCCCGGAGGGGCTGGCGGCACCCGCAGGTCCCGGGAGCGGAGGCCCAAGCCGGCAGCGTGAGCTCGTCTTCCTCCGCATCTGAGAGTAGGCGTGGTGCTTTCGGGGATGGGGAGGTGAAAGGGCCCCGTCTGGGAAGCGCGTTCCAAGAGCTGAGGGTTGGGCGCCTCGCTCCGGGATCCTAGGTGCCAGAGCCGCTTCTCTCTTCCCGGGACGGTGTGGGGCTTGCTGGGCCAATGCCTCGTCCTGAAGCCATCCCGTGGCAAGGGCTCGGCGGTTCCGCCGTGCGTTTCGGGCGAGCCTCCCAGCTCAGGGCGCCCCCAGAGACTTTGGCCTGCAGGCCGGCGTCGCCGTCACGACCTCCCCGAGAGCCGGGTGTTCAGCTCGGGGCACGCCGAACTCAGGCTCAGGCGGGTTCTACTGAGGGCGGGCGCCCGGCTGAGGCAAGCGGGGCTGCCGTCAGAAGGCCTCCCGTGCCCTCACAACCAGTGTGTTTGCTCTGCCGCGGGTCCCGCGTCAGGGTCGTGGCAGGAGCCGCTTCCGACGCCCTTGCCAAGTGCTTCGCTGAGGCCGAGGTCGGGGGCCTACTTCTAGAACGGCCCCCGACCTGAGGCCCGGCAGGCAACCTCCCTTAGGCTTCCGCCACCCCCGCCGCGGCCAAGCGTTCTCTCTTCGCGAAAGAGGCCAGCTCGCGGCAAGGAGCTCGGCTTCAGGCTCGCTTCTCGGAGGTAAGGCTGTGCTGCTCCCTCGAGGTTTCCAGGCTAAGCGTTGAGAAGGCATCCTTCTCCGTGGAGCGACCAGTGTGTGGACGTGGGCCGAGATGGCGTGCCACCCTGCCTGTTTTCTCCCAGGGAGGTCGGGGGGCTTGACCTCACACAGGGCGTCCCATCCCCGGCTAGTCAGCAAACCGCTTCCCCGTGTAGGACATGAGGCGCCGGCCCGGGAGAGGCCGGCCCCACAGGCATGGCGCTCGTGTCTCATGAAGCGCGCCCTTCCTCTCTCCTCCCCGCTTCTCTCTTCGCACTCATCTTTCCCTGGGCGGACGTTTTCCCGGCAGCACCGTGTTGCATGGGATCCAGGGGGGAGCTGTCTCCTCGGTTGCCAGGCCCGGGCGGGTGTCGAGCTTGACTCCGCGAAGCCCGCTGTGGCCCCGGAGGGGCTGGCGGCACCCGCAGGTCCCGGGAGCGGAGGCATAAGCCGGCAGCGTGAGCGCGTCTTCTTCCGCATCTGAGAGAAGGCGTGGTGCTTTCGGGGAAAGGGGAGGTGAAAGGGCCCCGTCCGGGAAGCGCGTTCCAAGAGCTGAGGGTTGGGCGCGTCGCTCCGGGCTCCTAGGTGCCAGAGCCGCTTCTCTCTTCCCGGGACGGAGTGGGGCTTGCTGGGCCAATGCCTCGTCCTGAAGCAATCCTGTGGCAGTGGCTCGGCGGTTTCGCCGTGCGTTTCGGGCGAGCCTCCCAGTTCAGGGCGCCCCCAGGGACTTTGGCCTGCAGGCCGGCGTCGCCGTCACGACCTCCCCGAGAGCCGGGTGTTCAGCTCGGGGCACGCCGAACTCAGGCTCAGGCGGGTTCGACTGAGGGCGGGCGCCCGGCTGAGGCAAGCGGGGATGCCGTCAGAAGGCCTCCCGTGCCCTCACAACCAGTGTGTTTGCTCTGCCCTGGGTCTCGCGTCAGGGTCGTGGCAGGAGAAGCTTCCGACGCCCTTGCGAAGTGCTTCGCTGAGGCCGAGGTCGGGGGCCTACTTCTAGGACGGCCCCCGACCTGAGGCCCGGCAGGCAGCCTCCCTTAGGCTTCCTACACCCTCGCCTTGGCCAAGCGTTCTCTCTTCGCGAAAGAGACCTGCTCTTGGTAGGGAGCTCGGCTTCAGGCTCGCTTGTCGGAGGTAAGGCTGTGCTGCTCCCTCGAGGTTTCCAGGCTAAGCGTTGAGAAAGCATCCTTCTCCATGGAGCGACGAGTGTGTGGACGTGGGCCGGGATAAGTGCCACCCTGCCTGGTTTCTCCCAGGGAGGTCGGGGGGCTTGACCTCTCTCAGGGCGTCCAAGCCCCGGCGAGTCAACAAACCGCTTCCCCGTGTAGGACGTGAGGCGTCGGCCCGGGAGAGGCCGGCTCCACAGCCCGGGCGCTCGTGCCTCACGAAGCGCACGCTTCCTCTCTCTTCCCCGCTTCTCTTTTCGCACTCATCTTTCCCTGGGCGGACGTTTTCCTGGCAGCACTCTTTTGCACGGGATCCAGGGGGAAGCTCTCTCCTCGGTTGCCAGGCCCGGGCGGGTGTCGACCTTGACTCCACGAAGCCCGCTGTGGCCCCGGAGGGGCTGGCGGCACCCGCAGGTCCCGGGAGCGGAGGCCCAAGCCGGCAGCGTGAGCTCGTCTTCCTCCGCATCTGAGAGTAGGCGTGGTGCTTTCGGGGATGGGGAGGTGAAAGGGCCCCGTCTGGGAAGCGCGTTCCAAGAGCTGAGGGTTGGGCGCCTCGCTCCGGGATCCTAGGTGCCAGAGCCGCTTCTCTCTTCCCGGGACGGTGTGGGGCTTGCTGGGCCAATGCCTCGTCCTGAAGCCATCCCGTGGCAAGGGCTCGGCGGTTCCGCCGTGCGTTTCGGGCGAGCCTCCCAGCTCAGGGCGCCCCCAGAGACTTTGGCCTGCAGGCCGGCGTCGCCGTCACGACCTCCCCGAGAGCCGGGTGTTCAGCTCGGGGCACGCCGAACTCAGGCTCAGGCGGGTTCTACTGAGGGCGGGCGCCCGGCTGAGGCAAGCGGGGCTGCCGTCAGAAGGCCTCCCGTGCCCTCACAACCAGTGTGTTTGCTCTGCCGCGGGTCCCGCGTCAGGGTCGTGGCAGGAGCCGCTTCCGACGCCCTTGCCAAGTGCTTCGCTGAGGCCGAGGTCGGGGGCCTACTTCTAGAACGGCCCCCGACCTGAGGCCCGGCAGGCAACCTCCCTTAGGCTTCCGCCACCCCCGCCGCGGCCAAGCGTTCTCTCTTCGCGAAAGAGGCCAGCTCGCGGCAAGGAGCTCGGCTTCAGGCTCGCTTCTCGGAGGTAAGGCTGTGCTGCTCCCTCGAGGTTTCCAGGCTAAGCGTTGAGAAGGCATCCTTCTCCGTGGAGCGACCAGTGTGTGGACGTGGGCCGAGATGGCGTGCCACCCTGCCTGTTTTCTCCCAGGGAGGTCGGGGGGCTTGACCTCACACAGGGCGTCCCATCCCCGGCTAGTCAGCAAACCGCTTCCCCGTGTAGGACATGAGGCGCCGGCCCGGGAGAGGCCGGCCCCACAGGCATGGCGCTCGTGTCTCATGAAGCGCGCCCTTCCTCTCTCCTCCCCGCTTCTCTCTTCGCACTCATCTTTCCCTGGGCGGACGTTTTCCCGGCAGCACCGTGTTGCATGGGATCCAGGGGGGAGCTGTCTCCTCGGTTGCCAGGCCCGGGCGGGTGTCGAGCTTGACTCCGCGAAGCCCGCTGTGGCCCCGGAGGGGCTGGCGGCACCCGCAGGTCCCGGGAGCGGAGACCCAAGCCGGCAGCGTGAGCTCGTCTTCCTCCGCATCTGAGAGTAGGCGTGGTGCTTTCGGGGATGGGGAGGTGAAAGGGCCCCGTCTGGGAAGCGCGTTCCAAGAGCTGAGGGTTGGGCGCCTCGCTCCGGGATCCTAGGTGCCAGAGCCGCTTCTCTCTTCCCGGGACGGTGTGGGGCTTGCTGGGCCAATGCCTCGTCCTGAAGCCATCCCGTGGCAAGGGCTCGGCGGTTCCGCCGTGCGTTTCGGGCGAGCCTCCCAGCTCAGGGCGCCCCCAGAGACTTTGGCCTGCAGGCCGGCGTCGCCGTCACGACCTCCCCGAGAGCCGGGTGTTCAGCTCGGGGCACGCCGAACTCAGGCTCAGGCGGGTTCTACTGAGGGCGGGCGCCCGGCTGAGGCAAGCGGGGCTGCCGTCAGAAGGCCTCCCGTGCCCTCACAACCAGTGTGTTTGCTCTGCCGCGGGTCCCGCGTCAGGGTCGTGGCAGGAGCCGCTTCCGACGCCCTTGCCAAGTGCTTCGCTGAGGCCGAGGTCGGGGGCCTACTTCTAGAACGGCCCCCGACCTGAGGCCCGGCAGGCAACCTCCCTTAGGCTTCCGCCACCCCCGCCACGGCCAAGCGTTCTCTCTTCGCGAAAGAGGCCAGCTCGCGGCAAGGAGCTCGGCTTCAGGCTCGCTTCTCGGAGGTAAGGCTGTGCTGCTCCCTCGAGGTTTCCAGGCTAAGCGTTGAGAAGGCATCCTTCTCCGTGGAGCGACCAGTGTGTGGACGTGGGCCGGGATGGCGTGCCACCCTGCCTGTTTTCTCCCAGGGAGGTCGGGGGGCTTGACCTCACACAGGGCGTCCCATCCCCGGCTAGTCAGCAAACCGCTTCCCCGTGTAGGACATGAGGCGCCGGCCCGGGAGAGGCCGGCCCCACAGGCATGGCGCTCGTGTCTCATGAAGCGCGCCCTTCCTCTCTCCTCCCCGCTTCTCTCTTCGCACTCATCTTTCCCTGGGCGGACGTTTTCCCGGCAGCACCGTGTTGCATGGGATCCAGGGGGGAGCTGTCTCCTCGGTTGCCAGGCCCGGGCGGGTGTCGAGCTTGACTCCGCGAAGCCCGCTGTGGCCCCGGAGGGGCTGGCGGCACCCGCAGGTCCCGGGAGCGGAGGCCCAAGCCGGCAGCGTGAGCGCGTCTTCTTCCGCATCTGAGAGAAGGCGTGGTGCTTTCGGGGAAAGGGGAGGTGAAAGGGCCCCGTCCGGGAAGCGCGTTCCAAGAGCTGAGGGTTGGGCGCGTCGCTCCGGGCTCCTAGGTGCCAGAGCCGCTTCTCTCTTCCCGGGACGGAGTGGGGCTTGCTGGGCCAATGCCTCGTCCTGAAGCAATCCCGTGGCAGTGGCTCGGCGGTTTCGCCGTGCGTTTCGGGCGAGCCTCCCAGTTCAGGGCGCCCCCAGAGACTTTGGCCTGCAGGCCGGCGTCGCCGTCACGACCTCCCCGAGAGCCGGGTGTTCAGCTCGGGGCACGCCGAACTCAGGCTCAGGCGGGTTCGACTGAGGTCGGGCGCCCGGCTGAGGCAAGCGGGGATGCCGTCAGAAGGCCTCCCGTGCCCTCACAACCAGTGTGTTTGCTCTGCCCTGGGTCCCGCGTCAGGGTCGTGGCAGGAGAAGCTTCCGACGCCCTTGCGAAGTGCTTCGCTGAGGCCGAGGTCGGGGGCCTACTTCTAGGACGGCCCCCGACCTGAGGCCCGGCAGGCAGCCTCCCTTAGGCTTCCTACACCCTCGCCTTGGCCAAGCGTTCTCTCTTCGCGAAAGAGACCTGCTCTTGGTAGGGAGCTCGGCTTCAGGCTCGCTTGTCGGAGGTAAGGCTGTGCTGCTCCCTCGAGGTTTCCAGGCTAAGCGTTGAGAAGGCATCCTTCTCCATGGAGCGACGAGTGTGTGGACGTGGGCCGGGATAAGTGCCACCCTGCCTGGTTTCTCCCAGGGAGGTCGGGGGGCTTGACCTCTCTCAGGGCGTCCAAGCCCCGGCGAGTCAACAAACCGCTTCCCCGTGTAGGACGTGAGGCGTCGGCCCGGGAGAGGCCGGCTCCACAGCCCGGGCGCTCGTGCCTCACGAAGCGCACGCTTCCTCTCTCTTCCCCGCTTCTCTTTTCGCACTCATCTTTCCCTGGGCGGACGTTTTCCTGGCAGCACTCTTTTGCACGGGATCCAGGGGGAAGCTCTCTCCTCGGTTGCCAGGCCCGGGCGGGTGTCGACCTTGACTCCACGAAGCCCGCTGTGGCCCCGGAGGGGCTGGCGGCACCCGCAGGTCCCGGGAGCGGAGGCCCAAGCCGGCAGCGTGAGCTCGTCTTCCTCCGCATCTGAGAGTAGGCGTGGTGCTTTCGGGGATGGGGAGGTGAAAGGGCCCCGTCTGGGAAGCGCGTTCCAAGAGCTGAGGGTTGGGCGCCTCGCTCCGGGATCCTAGGTGCCAGAGCCGCTTCTCTCTTCCCGGGACGGTGTGGGGCTTGCTGGGCCAATGCCTCGTCCTGAAGCCATCCCGTGGCAAGGGCTCGGCGGTTCCGCCGTGCGTTTCGGGCGAGCCTCCCAGCTCAGGGCGCCCCCAGAGACTTTGGCCTGCAGGCCGGCGTCGCCGTCACGACCTCCCCGAGAGCCGGGTGTTCAGCTCGGGGCACGCCGAACTCAGGCTCAGGCGGGTTCTACTGAGGGCGGGCGCCCGGCTGAGGCAAGCGGGGCTGCCGTCAGAAGGCCTCCCGTGCCCTCACAACCAGTGTGTTTGCTCTGCCGCGGGTCCCGCGTCAGGGTCGTGGCAGGAGCCGCTTCCGACGCCCTTGCCAAGTGCTTCGCTGAGGCCGAGGTCGGGGGCCTACTTCTAGAACGGCCCCCGACCTGAGGCCCGGCAGGCAACCTCCCTTAGGCTTCCGCCACCCCCGCCGCGGCCAAGCGTTCTCTCTTCGCGAAAGAGGCCAGCTCGCGGCAAGGAGCTCGGCTTCAGGCTCGCTTCTCGGAGGTAAGGCTGTGCTGCTCCCTCGAGGTTTCCAGGCTAAGCGTTGAGAAGGCATCCTTCTCCGTGGAGCGACCAGTGTGTGGACGTGGGCCGGGATGGCGTGCCACCCTGCCTGTTTTCTCCCAGGGAGGTCGGGGGGCTTGACCTCACACAGGGCGTCCCATCCCCGGCTAGTCAGCAAACCGCTTCCCCGTGTAGGACATGAGGCGCCGGCCCGGGAGAGGCCGGCCCCACAGGCATGGCGCTCGTGTCTCATGAAGCGCGCCCTTCCTCTCTCCTCCCCGCTTCTCTCTTCGCACTCATCTTTCCCTGGGCGGACGTTTTCCCGGCAGCACCGTGTTGCATGGGATCCAGGGGGGAGCTGTCTCCTCGGTTGCCAGGCCCGGGCGGGTGTCGAGCTTGACTCCGCGAAGCCCGCTGTGGCCCCGGAGGGGCTGGCGGCACCCGCAGGTCCCGGGAGCGGAGGCCCAAGCCGGCAGCATGAGCGCGTCTTCTTCCGCATCTGAGAGAAGGCGTGGTGCTTTCGGGGAAAGGGGAGGTGAAAGGGCCCCGTCCGGGAAGCGCGTTCCAAGAGCTGAGGGTTGGGCGCGTCGCTCCGGGCTCCTAGGTGCCAGAGCCGCTTCTCTCTTCCCGGGACGGAGTGGGGCTTGCTGGGCCAATGCCTCGTCCTGAAGCAATCCCGTGGCAGTGGCTCGGCGGTTTCGCCGTGCGTTTCGGGCGAGCCTCCCAGTTCAGGGCGCCCCCAGAGACTTTGGCCTGCAGGCCGGCGTCGCCGTCACGACCTCCCCGAGAGCCGGGTGTTCAGCTCGGGGCACGCCGAACTCAGGCTCAGGCGGGTTCGACTGAGGGCGGGCGCCCGGCTGAGGCAAGCGGGGATGCCGTCAGAAGGCCTCCCGTGCCCTCACAACCAGTGTGTTTGCTCTGCCCTGGGTCCCGCGTCAGGGTCGTGGCAGGAGAAGCTTCCGACGCCCTTGCGAAGTGCTTCGCTGAGGCCGAGGTCGGGGGCCTACTTCTAGGACGGCCCCCGACCTGAGGCCCGGCAGGCAGCCTCCCTTAGGCTTCCTACACCCTCGCCTTGGCCAAGCGTTCTCTCTTCGCGAAAGAGACCTGCTCTTGGTAGGGAGCTCGGCTTCAGGCTCGCTTGTCGGAGGTAAGGCTGTGCTGCTCCCTCGAGGTTTCCAGGCTAAGCGTTGAGAAGGCATCCTTCTCCATGGAGCGACGAGTGTGTGGACGTGGGCCGGGATAAGTGCCACCCTGCCTGGTTTCTCCCAGGGAGGTCGGGGGGCTTGACCTCTCTCAGGGCGTCCAAGCCCCGGCGAGTCAACAAACCGCTTCCCCGTGTAGGACGTGAGGCGTCGGCCCAGGAGAGGCCGGCTCCACAGCCCGGGCGCTCGTGCCTCACGAAGCGCACGCTTCCTCTCTCTTCCCCGCTTCTCTTTTCGCACTCATCTTTCCCTGGGCGGACGTTTTCCTGGCAGCACTCTTTTGCACGGGATCCAGGGGGAAGCTCTCTCCTCGGTTGCCAGGCCCGGGCGGGTGTCGACCTTGACTCCACGAAGCCCGCTGTGGCCCCGGAGGGGCTGGCGGCACCCGCAGGTCCCGGGAGCGGAGGCCCAAGCCGGCAGCGTGAGCTCGTCTTCCTCCGCATCTGAGAGTAGGCGTGGTGCTTTCGGGGATGGGGAGGTGAAAGGGCCCCGTCTGGGAAGCGCGTTCCAAGAGCTGAGGGTTGGGCGCCTCGCTCCGGGATCCTAGGTGCCAGAGCCGCTTCTCTCTTCCCGGGACGGTGTGGGGCTTGCTGGGCCAATGCCTCGTCCTGAAGCCATCCCGTGGCAAGGGCTCGGCGGTTCCGCCGTGCGTTTCGGGCGAGCCTCCCAGCTCAGGGCGCCCCCAGAGACTTTGGCCTGCAGGCCGGCGTCGCCGTCACGACCTCCCCGAGAGCCGGGTGTTCAGCTCGGGGCACGCCGAACTCAGGCTCAGGCGGGTTCTACTGAGGGCGGGCGCCCGGCTGAGGCAAGCGGGGCTGCCGTCAGAAGGCCTCCCGTGCCCTCACAACCAGTGTGTTTGCTCTGCCGCGGGTCCCGCGTCAGGGTCGTGGCAGGAGCCGCTTCCGACGCCCTTGCCAAGTGCTTCGCTGAGGCCGAGGTCGGGGGCCTACTTCTAGAACGGCCCCCGACCTGAGGCCCGGCAGGCAACCTCCCTTAGGCTTCCGCCACCCCCGCCGCGGCCAAGCGTTCTCTCTTCGCGAAAGAGGCCAGCTCGCGGCAAGGAGCTCGGCTTCAGGCTCGCTTCTCGGAGGTAAGGCTGTGCTGCTCCCTCGAGGTTTCCAGGCTAAGCGTTGAGAAGGCATCCTTCTCCGTGGAGCGACCAGTGTGTGGACGTGGGCCGAGATGGCGTGCCACCCTGCCTGTTTTCTCCCAGGGAGGTCGGGGGGCTTGACCTCACACAGGGCGTCCCATCCCCGGCTAGTCAGCAAACCGCTTCCCCGTGTAGGACATGAGGCGCCGGCCCGGGAGAGGCCGGCCCCACAGGCATGGCGCTCGTGTCTCATGAAGCGCGCCCTTCCTCTCTCCTCCCCGCTTCTCTCTTCGCACTCATCTTTCCCTGGGCGGACGTTTTCCCGGCAGCACCGTGTTGCATGGGATCCAGGGGGGAGCTGTCTCCTCGGTTGCCAGGCCCGGGCGGGTGTCGAGCTTGACTCCGCGAAGCCCGCTGTGGCCCCGGAGGGGCTGGCGGCACCCGCAGGTCCCGGGAGCGGAGGCATAAGCCGGCAGCGTGAGCGCGTCTTCTTCCGCATCTGAGAGAAGGCGTGGTGCTTTCGGGGAAAGGGGAGGTGAAAGGGCCCCGTCCGGGAAGCGCGTTCCAAGAGCTGAGGGTTGGGCGCGTCGCTCCGGGCTCCTAGGTGCCAGAGCCGCTTCTCTCTTCCCGGGACGGAGTGGGGCTTGCTGGGCCAATGCCTCGTCCTGAAGCAATCCTGTGGCAGTGGCTCGGCGGTTTCGCCGTGCGTTTCGGGCGAGCCTCCCAGTTCAGGGCGCCCCCAGAGACTTTGGCCTGCAGGCCGGCGTCGCCGTCACGACCTCCCCGAGAGCCGGGTGTTCAGCTCGGGGCACGCCGAACTCAGGCTCAGGCGGGTTCGACTGAGGGCGGGCGCCCGGCTGAGGCAAGCGGGGATGCCGTCAGAAGGCCTCCCGTGCCCTCACAACCAGTGTGTTTGCTCTGCCCTGGGTCTCGCGTCAGGGTCGTGGCAGGAGAAGCTTCCGACGCCCTTGCGAAGTGCTTCGCTGAGGCCGAGGTCGGGGGCCTACTTCTAGGACGGCCCCCGACCTGAGGCCCGGCAGGCAGCCTCCCTTAGGCTTCCTACACCCTCGCCTTGGCCAAGCGTTCTCTCTTCGCGAAAGAGACCTGCTCTTGGTAGGGAGCTCGGCTTCAGGCTCGCTTGTCGGAGGTAAGGCTGTGCTGCTCCCTCGAGGTTTCCAGGCTAAGCGTTGAGAAAGCATCCTTCTCCATGGAGCGACGAGTGTGTGGACGTGGGCCGGGATAAGTGCCACCCTGCCTGGTTTCTCCCAGGGAGGTCGGGGGGCTTGACCTCTCTCAGGGCGTCCAAGCCCCGGCGAGTCAACAAACCGCTTCCCCGTGTAGGACGTGAGGCGTCGGCCCGGGAGAGGCCGGCTCCACAGCCCGGGCGCTCGTGCCTCACGAAGCGCACGCTTCCTCTCTCTTCCCCGCTTCTCTTTTCGCACTCATCTTTCCCTGGGCGGACGTTTTCCTGGCAGCACTCTTTTGCACGGGATCCAGGGGGAAGCTCTCTCCTCGGTTGCCAGGCCCGGGCGGGTGTCGACCTTGACTCCACGAAGCCCGCTGTGGCCCCGGAGGGGCTGGCGGCACCCGCAGGTCCCGGGAGCGGAGGCCCAAGCCGGCAGCGTGAGCTCGTCTTCCTCCGCATCTGAGAGTAGGCGTGGTGCTTTCGGGGATGGGGAGGTGAAAGGGCCCCGTCTGGGAAGCGCGTTCCAAGAGCTGAGGGTTGGGCGCCTCGCTCCGGGATCCTAGGTGCCAGAGCCGCTTCTCTCTTCCCGGGACGGTGTGGGGCTTGCTGGGCCAATGCCTCGTCCTGAAGCCATCCCGTGGCAAGGGCTCGGCGGTTCCGCCGTGCGTTTCGGGCGAGCCTCCCAGCTCAGGGCGCCCCCAGAGACTTTGGCCTGCAGGCCGGCGTCGCCGTCACGACCTCCCCGAGAGCCGGGTGTTCAGCTCGGGGCACGCCGAACTCAGGCTCAGGCGGGTTCTACTGAGGGCGGGCGCCCGGCTGAGGCAAGCGGGGCTGCCGTCAGAAGGCCTCCCGTGCCCTCACAACCAGTGTGTTTGCTCTGCCGCGGGTCCCGCGTCAGGGTCGTGGCAGGAGCCGCTTCCGACGCCCTTGCCAAGTGCTTCGCTGAGGCCGAGGTCGGGGGCCTACTTCTAGAACGGCCCCCGACCTGAGGCCCGGCAGGCAACCTCCCTTAGGCTTCCGCCACCCCCGCCGCGGCCAAGCGTTCTCTCTTCGCGAAAGAGGCCAGCTCGCGGCAAGGAGCTCGGCTTCAGGCTCGCTTCTCGGAGGTAAGGCTGTGCTGCTCCCTCGAGGTTTCCAGGCTAAGCGTTGAGAAGGCATCCTTCTCCGTGGAGCGACCAGTGTGTGGACGTGGGCCGAGATGGCGTGCCACCCTGCCTGTTTTCTCCCAGGGAGGTCGGGGGGCTTGACCTCACACAGGGCGTCCCATCCCCGGCTAGTCAGCAAACCGCTTCCCCGTGTAGGACATGAGGCGCCGGCCCGGGAGAGGCCGGCCCCACAGGCATGGCGCTCGTGTCTCATGAAGCGCGCCCTTCCTCTCTCCTCCCCGCTTCTCTCTTCGCACTCATCTTTCCCTGGGCGGACGTTTTCCCGGCAGCACCGTGTTGCATGGGATCCAGGGGGGAGCTGTCTCCTCGGTTGCCAGGCCCGGGCGGGTGTCGAGCTTGACTCCGCGAAGCCCGCTGTGGCCCCGGAGGGGCTGGCGGCACCCGCAGGTCCCGGGAGCGGAGGCATAAGCCGGCAGCGTGAGCGCGTCTTCTTCCGCATCTGAGAGAAGGCGTGGTGCTTTCGGGGAAAGGGGAGGTGAAAGGGCCCCGTCCGGGAAGCGCGTTCCAAGAGCTGAGGGTTGGGCGCGTCGCTCCGGGCTCCTAGGTGCCAGAGCCGCTTCTCTCTTCCCGGGACGGAGTGGGGCTTGCTGGGCCAATGCCTCGTCCTGAAGCAATCCTGTGGCAGTGGCTCGGCGGTTTCGCCGTGCGTTTCGGGCGAGCCTCCCAGTTCAGGGCGCCCCCAGAGACTTTGGCCTGCAGGCCGGCGTCGCCGTCACGACCTCCCCGAGAGCCGGGTGTTCAGCTCGGGGCACGCCGAACTCAGGCTCAGGCGGGTTCGACTGAGGGCGGGCGCCCGGCTGAGGCAAGCGGGGATGCCGTCAGAAGGCCTCCCGTGCCCTCACAACCAGTGTGTTTGCTCTGCCCTGGGTCTCGCGTCAGGGTCGTGGCAGGAGAAGCTTCCGACGCCCTTGCGAAGTGCTTCGCTGAGGCCGAGGTCGGGGGCCTACTTCTAGGACGGCCCCCGACCTGAGGCCCGGCAGGCAGCCTCCCTTAGGCTTCCTACACCCTCGCCTTGGCCAAGCGTTCTCTCTTCGCGAAAGAGACCTGCTCTTGGTAGGGAGCTCGGCTTCAGGCTCGCTTGTCGGAGGTAAGGCTGTGCTGCTCCCTCGAGGTTTCCAGGCTAAGCGTTGAGAAAGCATCCTTCTCCATGGAGCGATGAGTGTGTGGACGTGGGCCGGGATAAGTGCCACCCTGCCTGGTTTCTCCCAGGGAGGTCGGGGGGCTTGACCTCTCTCAGGGCGTCCAAGCCCCGGCGAGTCAACAAACCGCTTCCCCGTGTAGGACGTGAGGCGTCGGCCCGGGAGAGGCCGGCTCCACAGCCCGGGCGCTCGTGCCTCACGAAGCGCACGCTTCCTCTCTCTTCCCCGCTTCTCTTTTCGCACTCATCTTTCCCTGGGCGGACGTTTTCCTGGCAGCACTCTTTTGCACGGGATCCAGGGGGAAGCTCTCTCCTCGGTTGCCAGGCCCGGGCGGGTGTCGACCTTGACTCCACGAAGCCCGCTGTGGCCCCGGAGGGGCTGGCGGCACCCGCAGGTCCCGGGAGCGGAGGCCCAAGCCGGCAGCGTGAGCTCGTCTTCCTCCGCATCTGAGAGTAGGCGTGGTGCTTTCGGGGATGGGGAGGTGAAAGGGCCCCGTCTGGGAAGCGCGTTCCAAGAGCTGAGGGTTGGGCGCCTCGCTCCGGGATCCTAGGTGCCAGAGCCGCTTCTCTCTTCCCGGGACGGTGTGGGGCTTGCTGGGCCAATGCCTCGTCCTGAAGCCATCCCGTGGCAAGGGCTCGGCGGTTCCGCCGTGCGTTTCGGGCGAGCCTCCCAGCTCAGGGCGCCCCCAGAGACTTTGGCCTGCAGGCCGGCGTCGCCGTCACGACCTCCCCGAGAGCCGGGTGTTCAGCTCGGGGCACGCCGAACTCAGGCTCAGGCGGGTTCTACTGAGGGCGGGCGCCCGGCTGAGGCAAGCGGGGCTGCCGTCAGAAGGCCTCCCGTGCCCTCACAACCAGTGTGTTTGCTCTGCCGCGGGTCCCGCGTCAGGGTCGTGGCAGGAGCCGCTTCCGACGCCCTTGCCAAGTGCTTCGCTGAGGCCGAGGTCGGGGGCCTACTTCTAGAACGGCCCCCGACCTGAGGCCCGGCAGGCAACCTCCCTTAGGCTTCCGCCACCCCCGCCGCGGCCAAGCGTTCTCTCTTCGCGAAAGAGGCCAGCTCGCGGCAAGGAGCTCGGCTTCAGGCTCGCTTCTCGGAGGTAAGGCTGTGCTGCTCCCTCGAGGTTTCCAGGCTAAGCGTTGAGAAGGCATCCTTCTCCGTGGAGCGACCAGTGTGTGGACGTGGGCCGGGATGGCGTGCCACCCTGCCTGTTTTCTCCCAGGGAGGTCGGGGGGCTTGACCTCACACAGGGCGTCCCATCCCCGGCTAGTCAGCAAACCGCTTCCCCGTGTAGGACATGAGGCGCCGGCCCGGGAGAGGCCGGCCCCACAGGCATGGCGCTCGTGTCTCATGAAGCGCGCCCTTCCTCTCTCCTCCCCGCTTCTCTCTTCGCACTCATCTTTCCCTGGGCGGACGTTTTCCCGGCAGCACCGTGTTGCATGGGATCCAGGGGGGAGCTGTCTCCTCGGTTGCCAGGCCCGGGCGGGTGTCGAGCTTGACTCCGCGAAGCCCGCTGTGGCCCCGGAGGGGCTGGCGGCACCCGCAGGTCCCGGGAGCGGAGGCCCAAGCCGGCAGCGTGAGCGCGTCTTCTTCCGCATCTGAGAGAAGGCGTGGTGCTTTCGGGGAAAGGGGAGGTGAAAGGGCCCCGTCCGGGAAGCGCGTTCCAAGAGCTGAGGGTTGGGCGCCTCGCTCCGGGCTCCTAGGTGCCAGAGCCGCTTCTCTCTTCCCGGGACGGAGTGGGGCTTGCTGGGCCAATGCCTCGTCCTGAAGCAATCCCGTGGCAGTGGCTCGGCGGTTTCGCCGTGCGTTTCGGGCGAGCCTCCCAGTTCAGGGCGCCCCCAGAGACTTTGGCCTGCAGGCCGGCGTCGCCGTCACGACCTCCCCGAGAGCCGGGTGTTCAGCTCGGGGCACGCCGAACTCAGGCTCAGGCGGGTTCGACTGAGGGCGGGCGCCCGGCTGAGGCAAGCGGGGATGCCGTCAGAAGGCCTCCCGTGCCCTCACAACCAGTGTGTTTGCTCTGCCCTGGGTCCCGCGTCAGGGTCGTGGCAGGAGAAGCTTCCGACGCCCTTGCGAAGTGCTTCGCTGAGGCCGAGGTCGGGGGCCTACTTCTAGGACGGCCCCCGACCTGAGGCCCGGCAGGCAGCCTCCCTTAGGCTTCCTACACCCTCGCCTTGGCCAAGCGTTCTCTCTTCGCGAAAGAGACCTGCTCTTGGTAGGGAGCTCGGCTTCAGGCTCGCTTGTCGGAGGTAAGGCTGTGCTGCTCCCTCGAGGTTTCCAGGCTAAGCGTTGAGAAGGCATCCTTCTCCATGGAGCGACGAGTGTGTGGACGTGGGCCGGGATAAGTGCCACCCTGCCTGGTTTCTCCCAGGGAGGTCGGGGGGCTTGACCTCTCTCAGGGCGTCCAAGCCCCGGCGAGTCAACAAACCGCTTCCCCGTGTAGGACGTGAGGCGTCGGCCCGGGAGAGGCCGGCTCCACAGCCCGGGCGCTCGTGCCTCACGAAGCGCACGCTTCCTCTCTCTTCCCCGCTTCTCTTTTCGCACTCATCTTTCCCTGGGCGGACGTTTTCCTGGCAGCACTCTTTTGCACGGGATCCAGGGGGAAGCTCTCTCCTCGGTTGCCAGGCCCGGGCGGGTGTCGACCTTGACTCCACGAAGCCCGCTGTGGCCCCGGAGGGGCTGGCGGCACCCGCAGGTCCCGGGAGCGGAGGCCCAAGCCGGCAGCGTGAGCTCGTCTTCCTCCGCATCTGAGAGTAGGCGTGGTGCTTTCGGGGATGGGGAGGTGAAAGGGCCCCGTCTGGGAAGCGCGTTCCAAGAGCTGAGGGTTGGGCGCCTCGCTCCGGGATCCTAGGTGCCAGAGCCGCTTCTCTCTTCCCGGGACGGTGTGGGGCTTGCTGGGCCAATGCCTCGTCCTGAAGCCATCCCGTGGCAAGGGCTCGGCGGTTCCGCCGTGCGTTTCGGGCGAGCCTCCCAGCTCAGGGCGCCCCCAGAGACTTTGGCCTGCAGGCCGGCGTCGCCGTCACGACCTCCCCGAGAGCCGGGTGTTCAGCTCGGGGCACGCCGAACTCAGGCTCAGGCGGGTTCTACTGAGGGCGGGCGCCCGGCTGAGGCAAGCGGGGCTGCCGTCAGAAGGCCTCCCGTGCCCTCACAACCAGTGTGTTTGCTCTGCCGCGGGTCCCGCGTCAGGGTCGTGGCAGGAGCCGCTTCCGACGCCCTTGCGAAGTGCTTCGCTGAGGCCGAGGTCGGGGGCCTACTTCTAGAACGGCCCCCGACCTGAGGCCCGGCAGGCAACCTCCCTTAGGCTTCCGCCACCCCCGCCGCGGCCAAGCGTTCTCTCTTCGCGAAAGAGGCCAGCTCGCGGCAAGGAGCTCGGCTTCAGGCTCGCTTCTCGGAGGTAAGGCTGTGCTGCTCCCTCGAGGTTTCCAGGCTAAGCGTTGAGAAGGCATCCTTCTCCGTGGAGCGACCAGTGTGTGGACGTGGGCCGGGATGGCGTGCCACCCTGCCTGTTTTCTCCCAGGGAGGTCGGGGGGCTTGACCTCACACAGGGCGTCCCATCCCCGGCTAGTCAGCAAACCGCTTCCCCGTGTAGGACATGAGGCGCCGGCCCGGGAGAGGCCGGCCCCACAGGCATGGCGCTCGTGTCTCATGAAGCGCGCCCTTCCTCTCTCCTCCCCGCTTCTCTCTTCGCACTCATCTTTCCCTGGGCGGACGTTTTCCCGGCAGCACCGTGTTGCATGGGATCCAGGGGGGAGCTGTCTCCTCGGTTGCCAGGCCCGGGCGGGTGTCGAGCTTGACTCCGCGAAGCCCGCTGTGGCCCCGGAGGGGCTGGCGGCACCCGCAGGTCCCGGGAGCGGAGGCCCAAGCCGGCAGCGTGAGCGCGTCTTCTTCCGCATCTGAGAGAAGGCGTGGTGCTTTCGGGGAAAGGGGAGGTGAAAGGGCCCCGTCTGGGAAGCGCGTTCCAAGAGCTGAGGGTTGGGCGCCTCGCTCCGGGCTCCTAGGTGCCAGAGCCGCTTCTCTCTTCGCGGGACGGAGTGGGGCTTGCTGGGCCAATGCCTCGTCCTGAAGCCATCCCGTGGCAGGGGCTCGGCGGTTCCGCCGTGCGTTTCGGGCGAGCCTCCCAGCTCAGGGCGCCCCCAGAGACTTTGGTCTGCAGGCCGGCGACGCCGTCACGACCTCCCCGAGAGCCGGGTGTTCAGCTCGGGGCACGCCGAACTCAGGCTCAGGCGGGTTCGACTGAGGGCGGGCGCCCGGCTGAGGCAAGCGGGGCTGCCGTCAGAAGGCCTCCCGTGCCCTCACAACCAGTGTGTTTGCTCTGCCGTGGGTCCCGTGTCAGGGTCGTGGCAGGAGCCGCTTCCGACGCCCTTGCCAAGTGCTTCGCTGAGGCCGAGGTCGGGGGCCTACTTCTAGAACGGCCCCCGACCTGAGGCCCGGCAGGCAACCTCCCTTAGACTTCCTACACCCTCGCCTTGGCCAAGCGTTCTCTCTTCGCGAAAGAGACCTGCTCTTGGTAGGGAGCTCGGCTTCAGGCTCGCTTGTCGGAAGTAAGGCTGTGCTGCTCCCTCGAGGTTTCCAGGCTAAGCGTTGAGAAGGCATCCTTCTCCATGGAGCGACGAGTGTGTGGACGTGGGCCGGGATAAGTGCCACCCTGCCTGGTTTCTCCCAGGGAGGTCGGGGGGCTTGACCTCTCTCAGGGCGTCCAAGCCCCGGCGAGTCAACAAACCGCTTCCCCGTGTAGGACGTGAGGCGTCGGCCCGGGAGAGGCCGGCTCCACAGCCCGGGCGCTCGTGCCTCACGAAGCGCACGCTTCCTCTCTCTTCCCCGCTTCTCTTTTCGCACTCATCTTTCCCTGGGCGGACGTTTTCCTGGCAGCACTCTTTTGCACGGGATCCAGGGGGAAGCTCTCTCCTCGGTTGCCAGGCCCGGGCGGGTGTCGACCTTGACTCCACGAAGCCCGCTGTGGCCCCGGAGGGGCTGGCGGCACCCGCAGGTCCCGGGAGCGGAGGCCCAAGCCGGCAGCGTGAGCTCGTCTTCCTCCGCATCTGAGAGTAGGCGTGGTGCTTTCGGGGATGGGGAGGTGAAAGGGCCCCGTCTGGGAAGCGCGTTCCAAGAGCTGAGGGTTGGGCGCCTCGCTCCGGGATCCTAGGTGCCAGAGCCGCTTCTCTCTTCCCGGGACGGTGTGGGGCTTGCTGGGCCAATGCCTCGTCCTGAAGCCATCCCGTGGCAAGGGCTCGGCGGTTCCGCCGTGCGTTTCGGGCGAGCCTCCCAGCTCAGGGCGCCCCCAGAGACTTTGGCCTGCAGGCCGGCGTCGCCGTCACGACCTCCCCGAGAGCCGGGTGTTCAGCTCGGGGCACGCCGAACTCAGGCTCAGGCGGGTTCTACTGAGGGCGGGCGCCCGGCTGAGGCAAGCGGGGCTGCCGTCAGAAGGCCTCCCGTGCCCTCACAACCAGTGTGTTTGCTCTGCCGCGGGTCCCGCGTCAGGGTCGTGGCAGGAGCCGCTTCCGACGCCCTTGCCAAGTGCTTCGCTGAGGCCGAGGTCGGGGGCCTACTTCTAGAACGGCCCCCGACCTGAGGCCCGGCAGGCAACCTCCCTTAGGCTTCCGCCACCCCCGCCGCGGCCAAGCGTTCTCTCTTCGCGAAAGAGGCCAGCTCGCGGCAAGGAGCTCGGCTTCAGGCTCGCTTCTCGGAGGTAAGGCTGTGCTGCTCCCTCGAGGTTTCCAGGCTAAGCGTTGAGAAGGCATCCTTCTCCGTGGAGCGACCAGTGTGTGGACGTGGGCCGGGATGGCGTGCCACCCTGCCTGTTTTCTCCCAGGGAGGTCGGGGGGCTTGACCTCACACAGGGCGTCCCATCCCCGGCTAGTCAGCAAACCGCTTCCCCGTGTAGGACATGAGGCGCCGGCCCGGGAGAGGCCGGCCCCACAGGCATGGCGCTCGTGTCTCATGAAGCGCGCCCTTCCTCTCTCCTCCCCGCTTCTCTCTTCGCACTCATCTTTCCCTGGGCGGACGTTTTCCCGGCAGCACCGTGTTGCATGGGATCCAGGGGGGAGCTGTCTCCTCGGTTGCCAGGCCCGGGCGGGTGTCGAGCTTGACTCCGCGAAGCCCGCTGTGGCCCCGGAGGGGCTGGCGGCACCCGCAGGTCCCGGGAGCGGAGGCCCAAGCCGGCAGCGTGAGCGCGTCTTCTTCCGCATCTGAGAGAAGGCGTGGTGCTTTCGGGGAAAGGGGAGGTGAAAGGGCCCCGTCCGGGAAGCGCGTTCCAAGAGCTGAGGGTTGGGCGCCTCGCTCCGGGCTCCTAGGTGCCAGAGCCGCTTCTCTCTTCCCGGGACGGAGTGGGGCTTGCTGGGCCAATGCCTCGTCCTGAAGCAATCCCGTGGCAGTGGCTCGGCGGTTTCGCCGTGCGTTTCGGGCGAGCCTCCCAGTTCAGGGCGCCCCCAGAGACTTTGGCCTGCAGGCCGGCGTCGCCGTCACGACCTCCCCGAGAGCCGGGTGTTCAGCTCGGGGCACGCCGAACTCAGGCTCAGGCGGGTTCGACTGAGGGCGGGCGCCCGGCTGAGGCAAGCGGGGATGCCGTCAGAAGGCCTCCCGTGCCCTCACAACCAGTGTGTTTGCTCTGCCCTGGGTCCCGCGTCAGGGTCGTGGCAGGAGAAGCTTCCGACGCCCTTGCGAAGTGCTTCGCTGAGGCCGAGGTCGGGGGCCTACTTCTAGGACGGCCCCCGACCTGAGGCCCGGCAGGCAGCCTCCCTTAGGCTTCCTACACCCTCGCCTTGGCCAAGCGTTCTCTCTTCGCGAAAGAGACCTGCTCTTGGTAGGGAGCTCGGCTTCAGGCTCGCTTGTCGGAGGTAAGGCTGTGCTGCTCCCTCGAGGTTTCCAGGCTAAGCGTTGAGAAGGCATCCTTCTCCATGGAGCGACGAGTGTGTGGACGTGGGCCGGGATAAGTGCCACCCTGCCTGGTTTCTCCCAGGGAGGTCGGGGGGCTTGACCTCTCTCAGGGCGTCCAAGCCCCGGCGAGTCAACAAACCGCTTCCCCGTGTAGGACGTGAGGCGTCGGCCCGGGAGAGGCCGGCTCCACAGCCCGGGCGCTCGTGCCTCACGAAGCGCACGCTTCCTCTCTCTTCCCCGCTTCTCTTTTCGCACTCATCTTTCCCTGGGCGGACGTTTTCCTGGCAGCACTCTTTTGCACGGGATCCAGGGGGAAGCTCTCTCCTCGGTTGCCAGGCCCGGGCGGGTGTCGACCTTGACTCCACGAAGCCCGCTGTGGCCCCGGAGGGGCTGGCGGCACCCGCAGGTCCCGGGAGCGGAGGCCCAAGCCGGCAGCGTGAGCTCGTCTTCCTCCGCATCTGAGAGTAGGCGTGGTGCTTTCGGGGATGGGGAGGTGAAAGGGCCCCGTCTGGGAAGCGCGTTCCAAGAGCTGAGGGTTGGGCGCCTCGCTCCGGGATCCTAGGTGCCAGAGCCGCTTCTCTCTTCCCGGGACGGTGTGGGGCTTGCTGGGCCAATGCCTCGTCCTGAAGCCATCCCGTGGCAAGGGCTCGGCGGTTCCGCCGTGCGTTTCGGGCGAGCCTCCCAGCTCAGGGCGCCCCCAGAGACTTTGGCCTGCAGGCCGGCGTCGCCGTCACGACCTCCCCGAGAGCCGGGTGTTCAGCTCGGGGCACGCCGAACTCAGGCTCAGGCGGGTTCTACTGAGGGCGGGCGCCCGGCTGAGGCAAGCGGGGCTGCCGTCAGAAGGCCTCCCGTGCCCTCACAACCAGTGTGTTTGCTCTGCCGCGGGTCCCGCGTCAGGGTCGTGGCAGGAGCCGCTTCCGACGCCCTTGCCAAGTGCTTCGCTGAGGCCGAGGTCGGGGGCCTACTTCTAGGACGGCCCCCGACCTGAGGCCCGGCAGGCCGCCTCCCTTAGGCTTCCTACACCCTCGCCTTGGCCAAGCGTTCTCTCTTCGCGAAAGAGACCTGCTCTTGGTAGGGAGCTCGGCTTCAGGCTCGCTTGTCGGAGGTAAGGCTGTGCTGCTCCCTCGAGGTTTCCAGGCTAAGCGTTGAGAAGGCATCCTTCTCCATGGAGCGACGAGTGTGTGGACGTGGGCCGGGATAAGTGCCACCCTGCCTGGTTTCTCCCAGGGAGGTCGGGGGGCTTGACCTCTCTCAGGGCGTCCAAGCCCCGGCGAGTCAACAAACCGCTTCCCCGTGTAGGACGTGAGGCGTCGGCCCGGGAGAGGCCGGCTCCACAGCCCGGGCGCTCGTGCCTCACGAAGCGCACGCTTCCTCTCTCTTCCCCGCTTCTCTTTTCGCACTCATCTTTCCCTGGGCGGACGTTTTCCTGGCAGCACTCTTTTGCACGGGATCCAGGGGGAAGCTCTCTCCTCGGTTGCCAGGCCCGGGCGGGTGTCGACCTTGACTCCACGAAGCCCGCTGTGGCCCCGGAGGGGCTGGCGGCACCCGCAGGTCCCGGGAGCGGAGGCCCAAGCCGGCAGCGTGAGCGCGTCTTCTTCCGCATCTGAGAGAAGGCGTGGTGCTTTCGGGGAACGGGGAGGTGAAAGGGCCCCGTCTGGGAAGCGCGTTCCAAGAGCTGAGGGTTGGGCGCCTCGTTCCGGGCTCCTAGGTGCCAGAGCTGCTTCTCTCTTCCCGGGACGGAGTGGGGCTTGCTGGGCCAATGCGTCGTCCTGAAGCAATCCCGTGGCAGGGGCTCGGCGCTTCCCCCGTGCGTTTCGGGCGAGCCTCCCAGCTCAGGGCTCCCCCAGAGAGTTTGGCCTGCAGGCCGGCGTCGCCGTCACTACCTCCCCGAGAGCCGGGTGTTCAGCTCGGGGCACGCCGAACTCAGGCTCAGGCGGGTTCGACTGAGGGCGGGCGCCCGGCTGAGGCAAGCGGGGCTGCCGTCAGAAGGCCTCCCGTGCCCTCACAACCAGTGTGTTTGCTCTGCCGTGGTTCCCGCGTCAGGGTCGTGGCAGGAGCCGCTTCCGACGCCCTTGCCAAGTACTTCGCTGAGGCCGAGGTCGGGGGCCTACTTCTAGAACGGCCCCCGACCTGAGGCCCGGCAGGCAACCTCCCTTAGGCTTCCGCCACCCCCGCCGCGGCCAAGCGTTCTCTCTTCGCGAAAGAGGCCAGCTCGCGGCAAGGAGCTCGGCTTCAGGCTCGCTTCTCGGAGGTAAGGCTGTGCTGCTCCCTCGAGGTGTCCATTCTAAGCGTTGAGAAGGCATCCTTCTCCGTGGAGCGACCAGTGTGTGGACGTGGGCCGGGATGGCGTGCCATCCTGCCTGGTTTCTCCCAGGGAGGTCGGGGGGCTTGACCTCACTCAGGGCGTCCAAGCCCTGGCGAGTCAGCAAACCGCTTCCCCGTGTAGGACGTGAGACGCCGGCCCGGGAGAGGCCGGCCCCACAGCCCGGGCGCTCGTGCCTCACGAAGCGCGCCCTTCCTCTCTCCTCCCCGCTTCTCTCTTCGCACTCATCTTTCCCTGGGCGGACGTTTTCCCGGCAGCACCGTGTTGCACGGGATCCAGGGGGGAGCTGTCTCCTCGGTTGCCAGGCCCGGGCGGGTGTCGACCTTGACTCCGCGAAGACCGCTGTGGCCCCGGAGGGGCTGGCGGCACCCGCAGGTCCCGGGAGCGGAGGCCCAAGCCGGCAGCGTGAGCGCGTCTTCTTCCGCATCTGAGAGAAGGCGTGGTGCTTTCGGGGAAAGGGGAGGTGAAAGGGCCCCGTCTGGGAAGCGCGTTCCAAGAGCTGAGGGTTGGGCGCCTCGCTCCGGGCTCCTAGGTGCCAGAGCCGCTTCTCTCTTCGCGGGACGGAGTGGGGCTTGCTGGGCCAATGCCTCGTCCTGAAGCCATCCCGTGGCAGGGGCTCGGCGGTTCCGCCGTGCGTTTCGGGCGAGCCTCCCAGCTCAGGGCGCCCCCAGAGACTTTGGTCTGCAGGCCGGCGACGCCGTCACGACCTCCCCGAGAGCCGGGTGTTCAGCTCGGGGCACGCCGAACTCAGGCTCAGGCGGGTTCGACTGAGGGCGGGCGCCCGGCTGAGGCAAGCGGGGCTGCCGTCAGAAGGCCTCCCGTGCCCTCACAACCAGTGTGTTTGCTCTGCCGTGGGTCCCGTGTCAGGGTCGTGGCAGGAGCCGCTTCCGACGCCCTTGCCAAGTGCTTCGCTGAGGCCGAGGTCGGGGGCCTACTTCTAGAACGGCCCCCGACCTGAGGCCCGGCAGGCAACCTCCCTTAGGCTTCCTACACCCTCGCCTTGGCCAAGCGTTCTCTCTTCGCGAAAGAGACCTGCTCTTGGTAGGGAGCTCGGCTTCAGGCTCGCTTGTCGGAAGTAAGGCTGTGCTGCTCCCTCGAGGTTTCCAGGCTAAGCGTTGAGAAGGCATCCTTCTCCATGGAGCGACGAGTGTGTGGACGTGGGCCGGGATAAGTGCCACCCTGCCTGGTTTCTCCCAGGGAGGTCGGGGGGCTTGACCTCTCTCAGGGCGTCCAAGCCCCGGCGAGTCAACAAACCGCTTCCCCGTGTAGGACGTGAGGCGTCGGCCCGGGAGAGGCCGGCTCCACAGCCCGGGCGCTCGTGCCTCACGAAGCGCACGCTTCCTCTCTCTTCCCCGCTTCTCTTTTCGCACTCATCTTTCCCTGGGCGGACGTTTTCCTGGCAGCACTCTTTTGCACGGGATCCAGGGGGAAGCTCTCTCCTCGGTTGCCAGGCCCGGGCGGGTGTCGACCTTGACTCCACGAAGCCCGCTGTGGCCCCGGAGGGGCTGGCGGCACCCGCAGGTCCCGGGAGCGGAGGCCCAAGCCGGCAGCGTGAGCTCGTCTTCCTCCGCATCTGAGAGTAGGCGTGGTGCTTTCGGGGATGGGGAGGTGAAAGGGCCCCGTCTGGGAAGCGCGTTCCAAGAGCTGAGGGTTGGGCGCCTCGCTCCGGGATCCTAGGTGCCAGAGCCGCTTCTCTCTTCCCGGGACGGTGTGGGGCTTGCTGGGCCAATGCCTCGTCCTGAAGCCATCCCGTGGCAAGGGCTCGGCGGTTCCGCCGTGCGTTTCGGGCGAGCCTCCCAGCTCAGGGCGCCCCCAGAGACTTTGGCCTGCAGGCCGGCGTCGCCGTCACGACCTCCCCGAGAGCCGGGTGTTCAGCTCGGGGCACGCCGAACTCAGGCTCAGGCGGGTTCTACTGAGGGCGGGCGCCCGGCTGAGGCAAGCGGGGCTGCCGTCAGAAGGCCTCCCGTGCCCTCACAACCAGTGTGTTTGCTCTGCCGCGGGTCCCGCGTCAGGGTCGTGGCAGGAGCCGCTTCCGACGCCCTTGCCAAGTGCTTCGCTGAGGCCGAGGTCGGGGGCCTACTTCTAGAACGGCCCCCGACCTGAGGCCCGGCAGGCAACCTCCCTTAGGCTTCCGCCACCCCCGCCGCGGCCAAGCGTTCTCTCTTCGCGAAAGAGGCCAGCTCGCGGCAAGGAGCTCGGCTTCAGGCTCGCTTCTCGGAGGTAAGGCTGTGCTGCTCCCTCGAGGTTTCCAGGCTAAGCGTTGAGAAGGCATCCTTCTCCGTGGAGCGACCAGTGTGTGGACGTGGGCCGGGATGGCGTGCCACCCTGCCTGTTTTCTCCCAGGGAGGTCGGGGGGCTTGACCTCACACAGGGCGTCCCATCCCCGGCTAGTCAGCAAACCGCTTCCCCGTGTAGGACATGAGGCGCCGGCCCGGGAGAGGCCGGCCCCACAGGCATGGCGCTCGTGTCTCATGAAGCGCGCCCTTCCTCTCTCCTCCCCGCTTCTCTCTTCGCACTCATCTTTCCCTGGGCGGACGTTTTCCCGGCAGCACCGTGTTGCATGGGATCCAGGGGGGAGCTGTCTCCTCGGTTGCCAGGCCCGGGCGGGTGTCGAGCTTGACTCCGCGAAGCCCGCTGTGGCCCCGGAGGGGCTGGCGGCACCCGCAGGTCCCGGGAGCGGAGGCCCAAGCCGGCAGCGTGAGCGCGTCTTCTTCCGCATCTGAGAGAAGGCGTGGTGCTTTCGGGGAAAGGGGAGGTGAAAGGGCCCCGTCCGGGAAGCGCGTTCCAAGAGCTGAGGGTTGGGCGCGTCGCTCCGGGCTCCTAGGTGCCAGAGCCGCTTCTCTCTTCCCGGGACGGAGTGGGGCTTGCTGGGCCAATGCCTCGTCCTGAAGCAATCCCGTGGCAGTGGCTCGGCGGTTTCGCCGTGCGTTTCGGGCGAGCCTCCCAGTTCAGGGCGCCCCCAGAGACTTTGGCCTGCAGGCCGGCGTCGCCGTCACGACCTCCCCGAGAGCCGGGTGTTCAGCTCGGGGCACGCCGAACTCAGGCTCAGGCGGGTTCGACTGAGGGCGGGCGCCCGGCTGAGGCAAGCGGGGATGCCGTCAGAAGGCCTCCCGTGCCCTCACAACCAGTGTGTTTGCTCTGCCCTGGGTCCCGCGTCAGGGTCGTGGCAGGAGAAGCTTCCGACGCCCTTGCGAAGTGCTTCGCTGAGGCCGAGGTCGGGGGCCTACTTCTAGGACGGCCCCCGACCTGAGGCCCGGCAGGCAGCCTCCCTTAGGCTTCCTACACCCTCGCCTTGGCCAAGCGTTCTCTCTTCGCGAAAGAGACCTGCTCTTGGTAGGGAGCTCGGCTTCAGGCTCGCTTGTCGGAGGTAAGGCTGTGCTGCTCCCTCGAGGTTTCCAGGCTAAGCGTTGAGAAGGCATCCTTCTCCATGGAGCGACGAGTGTGTGGACGTGGGCCGGGATAAGTGCCACCCTGCCTGGTTTCTCCCAGGGAGGTCGGGGGGCTTGACCTCTCTCAGGGCGTCCAAGCCCCGGCGAGTCAACAAACCGCTTCCCCGTGTAGGACGTGAGGCGTCGGCCCGGGAGAGGCCGGCTCCACAGCCCGGGCGCTCGTGCCTCACGAAGCGCACGCTTCCTCTCTCTTCCCCGCTTCTCTTTTCGCACTCATCTTTCCCTGGGCGGACGTTTTCCTGGCAGCACTCTTTTGCACGGGATCCAGGGGGAAGCTCTCTCCTCGGTTGCCAGGCCCGGGCGGGTGTCGACCTTGACTCCACGAAGCCCGCTGTGGCCCCGGAGGGGCTGGCGGCACCCGCAGGTCCCGGGAGCGGAGGCCCAAGCCGGCAGCGTGAGCTCGTCTTCCTCCGCATCTGAGAGTAGGCGTGGTGCTTTCGGGGATGGGGAGGTGAAAGGGCCCCGTCTGGGAAGCGCGTTCCAAGAGCTGAGGGTTGGGCGCCTCGCTCCGGGATCCTAGGTGCCAGAGCCGCTTCTCTCTTCCCGGGACGGTGTGGGGCTTGCTGGGCCAATGCCTCGTCCTGAAGCCATCCCGTGGCAAGGGCTCGGCGGTTCCGCCGTGCGTTTCGGGCGAGCCTCCCAGCTCAGGGCGCCCCCAGAGACTTTGGCCTGCAGGCCGGCGTCGCCGTCACGACCTCCCCGAGAGCCGGGTGTTCAGCTCGGGGCACGCCGAACTCAGGCTCAGGCGGGTTCTACTGAGGGCGGGCGCCCGGCTGAGGCAAGCGGGGCTGCCGTCAGAAGGCCTCCCGTGCCCTCACAACCAGTGTGTTTGCTCTGCCGCGGGTCCCGCGTCAGGGTCGTGGCAGGAGCCGCTTCCGACGCCCTTGCCAAGTGCTTCGCTGAGGCCGAGGTCGGGGGCCTACTTCTAGGACGGCCCCCGACCTGAGGCCCGGCAGGCCGCCTCCCTTAGGCTTCCTACACCCTCGCCTTGGCCAAGCGTTCTCTCTTCGCGAAAGAGACCTGCTCTTGGTAGGGAGCTCGGCTTCAGGCTCGCTTGTCGGAGGTAAGGCTGTGCTGCTCCCTCGAGGTTTCCAGGCTAAGCGTTGAGAAGGCATCCTTCTCCATGGAGCGACGAGTGTGTGGACGTGGGCCGGGATAAGTGCCACCCTGCCTGGTTTCTCCCAGGGAGGTCGGGGGGCTTGACCTCTCTCAGGGCGTCCAAGCCCCGGCGAGTCAACAAACCGCTTCCCCGTGTAGGACGTGAGGCGTCGGCCCGGGAGAGGCCGGCTCCACAGCCCGGGCGCTCGTGCCTCACGAAGCGCACGCTTCCTCTCTCTTCCCCGCTTCTCTTTTCGCACTCATCTTTCCCTGGGCGGACGTTTTCCTGGCAGCACTCTTTTGCACGGGATCCAGGGGGAAGCTCTCTCCTCGGTTGCCAGGCCCGGGCGGGTGTCGACCTTGACTCCACGAAGCCCGCTGTGGCCCCGGAGGGGCTGGCGGCACCCGCAGGTCCCGGGAGCGGAGGCCCAAGCCGGCAGCGTGAGCGCGTCTTCTTCCGCATCTGAGAGAAGGCGTGGTGCTTTCGGGGAACGGGGAGGTGAAAGGGCCCCGTCTGGGAAGCGCGTTCCAAGAGCTGAGGGTTGGGCGCCTCGTTCCGGGCTCCTAGGTGCCAGAGCTGCTTCTCTCTTCCCGGGACGGAGTGGGGCTTGCTGGGCCAATGCGTCGTCCTGAAGCAATCCCGTGGCAGGGGCTCGGCGCTTCCCCCGTGCGTTTCGGGCGAGCCTCCCAGCTCAGGGCTCCCCCAGAGAGTTTGGCCTGCAGGCCGGCGTCGCCGTCACTACCTCCCCGAGAGCCGGGTGTTCAGCTCGGGGCACGCCGAACTCAGGCTCAGGCGGGTTCGACTGAGGGCGGGCGCCCGGCTGAGGCAAGCGGGGCTGCCGTCAGAAGGCCTCCCGTGCCCTCACAACCAGTGTGTTTGCTCTGCCGTGGTTCCCGCGTCAGGGTCGTGGCAGGAGCCGCTTCCGACGCCCTTGCCAAGTACTTCGCTGAGGCCGAGGTCGGGGGCCTACTTCTAGAACGGCCCCCGACCTGAGGCCCGGCAGGCAACCTCCCTTAGGCTTCCGCCACCCCCGCCGCGGCCAAGCGTTCTCTCTTCGCGAAAGAGGCCAGCTCGCGGCAAGGAGCTCGGCTTCAGGCTCGCTTCTCGGAGGTAAGGCTGTGCTGCTCCCTCGAGGTGTCCATTCTAAGCGTTGAGAAGGCATCCTTCTCCGTGGAGCGACCAGTGTGTGGACGTGGGCCGGGATGGCGTGCCATCCTGCCTGGTTTCTCCCAGGGAGGTCGGGGGGCTTGACCTCACTCAGGGCGTCCAAGCCCTGGCGAGTCAGCAAACCGCTTCCCCGTGTAGGACGTGAGACGCCGGCCCGGGAGAGGCCGGCCCCACAGCCCGGGCGCTCGTGCCTCACGAAGCGCGCCCTTCCTCTCTCCTCCCCGCTTCTCTCTTCGCACTCATCTTTCCCTGGGCGGACGTTTTCCCGGCAGCACCGTGTTGC
Source organism: Martes martes (assembly GCF_963455335.1). Lineage (NCBI taxonomy): Eukaryota > Metazoa > Chordata > Mammalia > Carnivora > Mustelidae > Martes > Martes martes. The sequence continues at coordinate 15,227,285 of NC_137892.1, read as the reverse complement.
ACGGGATCCAGGGGGGAGCTGTCTCCTCGGTTGCCAGGCCCGGGCGGGTGTCGACCTTGACTCCGCGAAGACCGCTGTGGCCCCGGAGGGGCTGGCGGCACCCGCAGGTCCCGGGAGCGGAGGCCCAAGCCGGCAGCGTGAGCGCGTCTTCTTCCGCATCTGAGAGAAGGCGTGGTGCTTTCGGGGAAAGGGGAGGTGAAAGGGCCCCGTCTGGGAAGCGCGTTCCAAGAGCTGAGGGTTGGGCGCCTCGCTCCGGGCTCCTAGGTGCCAGAGCCGCTTCTCTCTTCGCGGGACGGAGTGGGGCTTGCTGGGCCAATGCCTCGTCCTGAAGCCATCCCGTGGCAGGGGCTCGGCGGTTCCGCCGTGCGTTTCGGGCGAGCCTCCCAGCTCAGGGCGCCCCCAGAGACTTTGGTCTGCAGGCCGGCGACGCCGTCACGACCTCCCCGAGAGCCGGGTGTTCAGCTCGGGGCACGCCGAACTCAGGCTCAGGCGGGTTCGACTGAGGGCGGGCGCCCGGCTGAGGCAAGCGGGGCTGCCGTCAGAAGGCCTCCCGTGCCCTCACAACCAGTGTGTTTGCTCTGCCGTGGGTCCCGTGTCAGGGTCGTGGCAGGAGCCGCTTCCGACGCCCTTGCCAAGTGCTTCGCTGAGGCCGAGGTCGGGGGCCTACTTCTAGAACGGCCCCCGACCTGAGGCCCGGCAGGCAACCTCCCTTAGGCTTCCTACACCCTCGCCTTGGCCAAGCGTTCTCTCTTCGCGAAAGAGACCTGCTCTTGGTAGGGAGCTCGGCTTCAGGCTCGCTTGTCGGAAGTAAGGCTGTGCTGCTCCCTCGAGGTTTCCAGGCTAAGCGTTGAGAAGGCATCCTTCTCCATGGAGCGACGAGTGTGTGGACGTGGGCCGGGATAAGTGCCACCCTGCCTGGTTTCTCCCAGGGAGGTCGGGGGGCTTGACCTCTCTCAGGGCGTCCAAGCCCCGGCGAGTCAACAAACCGCTTCCCCGTGTAGGACGTGAGGCGTCGGCCCGGGAGAGGCCGGCTCCACAGCCCGGGCGCTCGTGCCTCACGAAGCGCACGCTTCCTCTCTCTTCCCCGCTTCTCTTTTCGCACTCATCTTTCCCTGGGCGGACGTTTTCCTGGCAGCACTCTTTTGCACGGGATCCAGGGGGAAGCTCTCTCCTCGGTTGCCAGGCCCGGGCGGGTGTCGACCTTGACTCCACGAAGCCCGCTGTGGCCCCGGAGGGGCTGGCGGCACCCGCAGGTCCCGGGAGCGGAGGCCCAAGCCGGCAGCGTGAGCTCGTCTTCCTCCGCATCTGAGAGTAGGCGTGGTGCTTTCGGGGATGGGGAGGTGAAAGGGCCCCGTCTGGGAAGCGCGTTCCAAGAGCTGAGGGTTGGGCGCCTCGCTCCGGGATCCTAGGTGCCAGAGCCGCTTCTCTCTTCCCGGGACGGTGTGGGGCTTGCTGGGCCAATGCCTCGTCCTGAAGCCATCCCGTGGCAAGGGCTCGGCGGTTCCGCCGTGCGTTTCGGGCGAGCCTCCCAGCTCAGGGCGCCCCCAGAGACTTTGGCCTGCAGGCCGGCGTCGCCGTCACGACCTCCCCGAGAGCCGGGTGTTCAGCTCGGGGCACGCCGAACTCAGGCTCAGGCGGGTTCTACTGAGGGCGGGCGCCCGGCTGAGGCAAGCGGGGCTGCCGTCAGAAGGCCTCCCGTGCCCTCACAACCAGTGTGTTTGCTCTGCCGCGGGTCCCGCGTCAGGGTCGTGGCAGGAGCCGCTTCCGACGCCCTTGCCAAGTGCTTCGCTGAGGCCGAGGTCGGGGGCCTACTTCTAGAACGGCCCCCGACCTGAGGCCCGGCAGGCAACCTCCCTTAGGCTTCCGCCACCCCCGCCGCGGCCAAGCGTTCTCTCTTCGCGAAAGAGGCCAGCTCGCGGCAAGGAGCTCGGCTTCAGGCTCGCTTCTCGGAGGTAAGGCTGTGCTGCTCCCTCGAGGTTTCCAGGCTAAGCGTTGAGAAGGCATCCTTCTCCGTGGAGCGACCAGTGTGTGGACGTGGGCCGGGATGGCGTGCCACCCTGCCTGTTTTCTCCCAGGGAGGTCGGGGGGCTTGACCTCACACAGGGCGTCCCATCCCCGGCTAGTCAGCAAACCGCTTCCCCGTGTAGGACATGAGGCGCCGGCCCGGGAGAGGCCGGCCCCACAGGCATGGCGCTCGTGTCTCATGAAGCGCGCCCTTCCTCTCTCCTCCCCGCTTCTCTCTTCGCACTCATCTTTCCCTGGGCGGACGTTTTCCCGGCAGCACCGTGTTGCATGGGATCCAGGGGGGAGCTGTCTCCTCGGTTGCCAGGCCCGGGCGGGTGTCGAGCTTGACTCCGCGAAGCCCGCTGTGGCCCCGGAGGGGCTGGCGGCACCCGCAGGTCCCGGGAGCGGAGGCCCAAGCCGGCAGCGTGAGCGCGTCTTCTTCCGCATCTGAGAGAAGGCGTGGTGCTTTCGGGGAAAGGGGAGGTGAAAGGGCCCCGTCCGGGAAGCGCGTTCCAAGAGCTGAGGGTTGGGCGCGTCGCTCCGGGCTCCTAGGTGCCAGAGCCGCTTCTCTCTTCCCGGGACGGAGTGGGGCTTGCTGGGCCAATGCCTCGTCCTGAAGCAATCCCGTGGCAGTGGCTCGGCGGTTTCGCCGTGCGTTTCGGGCGAGCCTCCCAGTTCAGGGCGCCCCCAGAGACTTTGGCCTGCAGGCCGGCGTCGCCGTCACGACCTCCCCGAGAGCCGGGTGTTCAGCTCGGGGCACGCCGAACTCAGGCTCAGGCGGGTTCGACTGAGGGCGGGCGCCCGGCTGAGGCAAGCGGGGATGCCGTCAGAAGGCCTCCCGTGCCCTCACAACCAGTGTGTTTGCTCTGCCCTGGGTCCCGCGTCAGGGTCGTGGCAGGAGAAGCTTCCGACGCCCTTGCGAAGTGCTTCGCTGAGGCCGAGGTCGGGGGCCTACTTCTAGGACGGCCCCCGACCTGAGGCCCGGCAGGCAGCCTCCCTTAGGCTTCCTACACCCTCGCCTTGGCCAAGCGTTCTCTCTTCGCGAAAGAGACCTGCTCTTGGTAGGGAGCTCGGCTTCAGGCTCGCTTGTCGGAGGTAAGGCTGTGCTGCTCCCTCGAGGTTTCCAGGCTAAGCGTTGAGAAGGCATCCTTCTCCATGGAGCGACGAGTGTGTGGACGTGGGCCGGGATAAGTGCCACCCTGCCTGGTTTCTCCCAGGGAGGTCGGGGGGCTTGACCTCTCTCAGGGCGTCCAAGCCCCGGCGAGTCAACAAACCGCTTCCCCGTGTAGGACGTGAGGCGTCGGCCCGGGAGAGGCCGGCTCCACAGCCCGGGCGCTCGTGCCTCACGAAGCGCACGCTTCCTCTCTCTTCCCCGCTTCTCTTTTCGCACTCATCTTTCCCTGGGCGGACGTTTTCCTGGCAGCACTCTTTTGCACGGGATCCAGGGGGAAGCTCTCTCCTCGGTAGCCAGGCCCGGGCGGGTGTCGACCTTGACTCCACGAAGCCCGCTGTGGCCCCGGAGGGGCTGGCGGCACCCGCAGGTCCCGGGAGCGGAGGCCCAAGCCGGCAGCGTGAGCTCGTCTTCCTCCGCATCTGAGAGTAGGCGTGGTGCTTTCGGGGATGGGGAGGTGAAAGGGCCCCGTCTGGGAAGCGCGTTCCAAGAGCTGAGGGTTGGGCGCCTCGCTCCGGGATCCTAGGTGCCAGAGCCGCTTCTCTCTTCCCGGGACGGTGTGGGGCTTGCTGGGCCAATGCCTCGTCCTGAAGCCATCCCGTGGCAAGGGCTCGGCGGTTCCGCCGTGCGTTTCGGGCGAGCCTCCCAGCTCAGGGCGCCCCCAGAGACTTTGGCCTGCAGGCCGGCGTCGCCGTCACGACCTCCCCGAGAGCCGGGTGTTCAGCTCGGGGCACGCCGAACTCAGGCTCAGGCGGGTTCTACTGAGGGCGGGCGCCCGGCTGAGGCAAGCGGGGCTGCCGTCAGAAGGCCTCCCGTGCCCTCACAACCAGTGTGTTTGCTCTGCCGCGGGTCCCGCGTCAGGGTCGTGGCAGGAGCCGCTTCCGACGCCCTTGCCAAGTGCTTCGCTGAGGCCGAGGTCGGGGGCCTACTTCTAGAACGGCAGGCAACCTCCCTTAGGCTTCCGCCACCCCCGCCGCGGCCAAGCGTTCTCTCTTCGCGAAAGAGGCCAGCTCGCGGCAAGGAGCTCGGCTTCAGGCTCGCTTCTCGGAGGTAAGGCTGTGCTGCTCCCTCGAGGTTTCCAGGCTAAGCGTTGAGAAGGCATCCTTCTCCGTGGAGCGACCAGTGTGTGGACGTGGGCCGGGATGGCGTGCCACCCTGCCTGTTTTCTCCCAGGGAGGTCGGGGGGCTTGACCTCACACAGGGCGTCCCATCCCCGGCTAGTCAGCAAACCGCTTCCCCGTGTAGGACATGAGGCGCCGGCCCGGGAGAGGCCGGCCCCACAGGCATGGCGCTCGTGTCTCATGAAGCGCGCCCTTCCTCTCTCCTCCCCGCTTCTCTCTTCGCACTCATCTTTCCCTGGGCGGACGTTTTCCCGGCAGCACCGTGTTGCATGGGATCCAGGGGGGAGCTGTCTCCTCGGTTGCCAGGCCCGGGCGGGTGTCGACCTTGACTCCGCGAAGACCGCTGTGGCCCCGGAGGGGCTGGCGGCACCCGCAGGTCCCGGGAGCGGAGGCCCAAGCCGGCAGCGTGAGCGCGTCTTCTTCCGCATCTGAGAGAAGGTGTGGTGCTTTCGGGGAAAGGGGAGGTGAAAGGGCCCCGTCCCGGAAGCGCGTTCCAAGAGCTGAGGGTTGGTCACGTCGCTCCGGGCTCCTAGGTGCCAGAGCCGCTTCTCTCTTCCCGGGACGGAGTGGGGCTTGCTGGGCCAATGCCTCGTCCTGAAGCAATCCCGTGGCAGTGGCTCGGCGGTTTCGCCGTGCGTTTCGGGCGAGCCTCCCAGTTCAGGGCGCCCCCAGAGACTTTGGCCTGCAGGCCGGCGTCGCCGTCACGACCTCCCCGAGAGCCGGGTGTTCAGCTCGGGGCACGCCGAACTCAGGCTCAGGCGGGTTCGACTGAGGGCGGGCGCCCGGCTGAGGCAAGCGGGGATGCCGTCAGAAGGCCTCCCGTGCCCTCACAACCAGTGTGTTTGCTCTGCCCTGGGTCCCGCGTCAGGGTCGTGGCAGGAGAAGCTTCCGACGCCCTTGCGAAGTGCTTCGCTGAGGCCGAGGTCGGGGGCCTACTTCTAGGACGGCCCCCGACCTGAGGCCCGGCAGGCAGCCTCCCTTAGGCTTCCTACACCCTCGCCTTGGCCAAGCGTTCTCTCTTCGCGAAAGAGACCTGCTCTTGGTAGGGAGCTCGGCTTCAGGCTCGCTTGTCGGAGGTAAGGCTGTGCTGCTCCCTCGAGGTTTCCAGGCTAAGCGTTGAGAAGGCATCCTTCTCCATGGAGCGACGAGTGTGTGGACGTGGGCCGGGATAAGTGCCACCCTGCCTGGTTTCTCCCAGGGAGGTCGGGGGGCTTGACCTCTCTCAGGGCGTCCAAGCCCCGGCGAGTCAACAAACCGCTTCCCCGTGTAGGACGTGAGGCGTCGGCCCGGGAGAGGCCGGCTCCACAGCCCGGGCGCTCGTGCCTCACGAAGCGCACGCTTCCTCTCTCTTCCCCGCTTCTCTTTTCGCACTCATCTTTCCCTGGGCGGACGTTTTCCCGGCAGCACTCTTTTGCACGGGATCCAGGGGGAAGCTCTCTCCTCGGTTGCCAGGCCCGGGCGGTTGTCGACCTTGACTCCACGAAGCCCGCTGTGGCCCCGGAGGGGCTGGCGGCACCCGCAGGTCCCGGGAGCGGAGGCCCAAGCCGGCAGCGTGAGCGCGTCTTCTTCCGCATCTGAGAGAAGGCGTGGTGCTTTCGGGGAACGGGGAGGTGAAAGGGCCCCGTCTGGGAAGCGCGTTCCAAGAGCTGAGGGTTGGGCGCCTCGTTCCGGGCTCCTAGGTGCCAGAGCTGCTTCTCTCTTCCCGGGACGGAGTGGGGCTTGCTGGGCCAATGCGTCGTCCTGAAGCAATCCCGTGGCAGGGGCTCGGCGCTTCCCCCGTGCGTTTCGGGCGAGCCTCCCAGCTCAGGGCTCCCCCAGTGAGTTTGGCCTGCAGGCCGGCGTCGCCGTCACTACCTCCCCGAGAGCCGGGTGTTCAGCTCGGGGCACGCCGAACTCAGGCTCAGGCGGGTTCGACTGAGGGCGGGCGCCCGGCTGAGGCAAGCGGGGCTGCCGTCAGAAGGCCTCACGTGCCCTCACAACCAGTGTGTTTGCTCTGCCGTGGTTCCCGCGTCAGGGTCGTGGCAGGAGCCGCTTCCGACGCCCTTGCCAAGTACTTCACTGAGGCCGAGGTCGGGGGCCTACTTCTAGAACGGCCCCCGACCTGAGGCCCGGCAGGCAACCTCCCTTAGGCTTCCGCCACCCCCGCCGCGGCCAAGCGTTCTCTCTTCGCGAAAGAGGCCAGCTCGCGGCAAGGAGCTCGGCTTCAGGCTCGCTTCTCGGAGGTAAGGCTGTGCTGCTCCCTCGAGGTGTCCATTCTAAGCGTTGAGAAGGCATCCTTCTCCGTGGAGCGACCAGTGTGTGGACGTGGGCCGGGATGGCGTGCCATCCTGCCTGGTTTCTCCCAGGGAGGTCGGGGGGCTTGACCTCACTCAGGGCGTCCAAGCCCTGGCGAGTCAGCAAACCGCTTCCCCGTGTAGGACGTGAGACGCCGGCCCGGGAGAGGCCGGCCCCACAGCCCGGGCGCTCGTGCCTCACGAAGCGCGCCCTTCCTCTCTCCTCCCCGCTTCTCTCTTCGCACTCATCTTTCCCTGGGCGGACGTTTTCCCGGCAGCACCGTGTTGCACGGGATCCAGGGGGGAGCTGTCTCCTCGGTTGCCAGGCCCGGGCGGGTGTCGACCTTGACTCCGCGAAGACTGCTGTGGCCCCGGAGGGGCTGGCGGCACCCGCAGGTCCCGGGAGCGGAGGCCCAAGCCGGCAGCGTGAGCGCGTCTTCTTCCGCATCTGAGAGAAGGCGTGGTGCTTTCGGGGAAAGGGGAGGTGAAAGGGCCCCGTCTGGGAAGCGCGTTCCAAGAGCTGAGGGTTGGGCGCCTCGCTCCGGGCTCCTAGGTGCCAGAGCCGCTTCTCTCTTCGCGGGACGGAGTGGGGCTTGCTGGGCCAATGCCTCGTCCTGAAGCCATCCCGTGGCAGGGGCTCGGCGGTTCCGCCGTGCGTTTCGGGCGAGCCTCCCAGCTCAGGGCGCCCCCAGAGACTTTGGTCTGCAGGCCGGCGACGCCGTCACGACCTCCCCGAGAGCCGGGTGTTCAGCTCGGGGCACGCCGAACTCAGGCTCAGGCGGGTTCGACTGAGGGCGGGCGCCCGGCTGAGGCAAGCGGGGCTGCCGTCAGAAGGCCTCCCGTGCCCTCACAACCAGTGTGTTTGCTCTGCCCTGGGTCCCGTGTCAGGGTCGTGGCAGGAGCCGCTTCCGACGCCCTTGCCAAGTGCTTCGCTGAGGCCGAGGTCGGGGGCCTACTTCTAGAACGGCCCCCGACCTGAGGCCCGGCAGGCAACCTCCCTTAGGCTTCCTACACCCTCGCCTTGGCCAAGCGTTCTCTCTTCGCGAAAGAGACCTGCTCTTGGTAGGGAGCTCGGCTTCAGGCTCGCTTGTCGGAAGTAAGGCTGTGCTGCTCCCTCGAGGTTTCCAGGCTAAGCGTTGAGAAGGCATCCTTCTCCATGGAGCGACGAGTGTGTGGACGTGGGCCGGGATAAGTGCCACCCTGCCTGGTTTTCCCAGGGAGGTCGGGGGGCTTGACCTCTCTCAGGGCGTCCAAGCCCCGGCGAGTCAACAAACCGCTTCCCCGTGTAGGACGTGAGGCGTCGGCCCGGGAGAGGCCGGCTCCACAGCCCGGGCGCTCGTGCCTCACGAAGCGCACGCTTCCTCTCTCTTCCCCGCTTCTCTTTTCGCACTCATCTTTCCCTGGGCGGACGTTTTCCTGGCAGCACTCTTTTGCACGGGATCCAGGGGGAAGCTCTCTCCTCGGTTGCCAGGCCCGGGCGGGTGTCGACCTTGACTCCACGAAGCCCGCTGTGGCCCCGGAGGGGCTGGCGGCACCCGCAGGTCCCGGGAGCGGAGGCCCAAGCCGGCAGCGTGAGCTCGTCTTCCTCCGCATCTGAGAGTAGGCGTGGTGCTTTCGGGGATGGGGAGGTGAAAGGGCCCTGTCTGGGAAGCGCGTTCCAAGAGCTGAGGGTTGGGCGCCTCGCTCCGGGATCCTAGGTGCCAGAGCCGCTTCTCTCTTCCCGGGACGGTGTGGGGCTTGCTGGGCCAATGCCTCGTCCTGAAGCCATCCCGTGGCAAGGGCTCGGCGGTTCCGCCGTGCGTTTCGGGCGAGCCTCCCAGCTCAGGGCGCCCCCAGAGACTTTGGCCTGCAGGCCGGCGACGCCGTCACGACCTCCCCGAGAGCCGGGTGTTCAGCTCGGGGCACGCCGAACTCAGGCTCAGGCGGGTTCTACTGAGGGCGGGCGCCCGGCTGAGGCAAGCGGGGCTGCCGTCAGAAGGCCTCCCGTGCCCTCACAACCAGTGTGTTTGCTCTGCCGCGGGTCCCGCGTCAGGGTCGTGGCAGGAGCCGCTTCCGACGCCCTTGCCAAGTGCTTCGCTGAGGCCGAGGTCGGGGGCCTACTTCTAGAACGGCCCCCGACCTGAGGCCCGGCAGGCAACCTCCCTTAGGCTTCCGCCACCCCCGCCGCGGCCAAGCGTTCTCTCTTCGCGAAAGAGGCCAGCTCGCGGCAAGGAGCTCGGCTTCAGGCTCGCTTCTCGGAGGTAAGGCTGTGCTGCTCCCTCGAGGTTTCCAGGCTAAGCGTTGAGAAGGCATCCTTCTCCGTGGAGCGACCAGTGTGTGGACGTGGGCCGGGATGGCGTGCCACCCTGCCTGTTTTCTCCCAGGGAGGTCGGGGGGCTTGACCTCACACAGGGCGTCCCATCCCCGGCTAGTCAGCAAACCGCTTCCCCGTGTAGGACATGAGGCGCCGGCCCGGGAGAGGCCGGCCCCACAGGCATGGCGCTCGTGTCTCATGAAGCGCGCCCTTCCTCTCTCCTCCCCGCTTCTCTCTTCGCACTCATCTTTCCCTGGGCGGACGTTTTCCCGGCAGCACCGTGTTGCATGGGATCCAGGGGGGAGCTGTCTCCTCGGTTGCCAGGCCCGGGCGGGTGTCGAGCTTGACTCCGCGAAGCCCGCTGTGGCCCCGGAGGGGCTGGCGGCACCCGCAGGTCCCGGGAGCGGAGGCCCAAGCCGGCAGCGTGAGCGCGTCTTCTTCCGCATCTGAGAGAAGGCGTGGTGCTTTCGGGGAAAGGGGAGGTGAAAGGGCCCCGTCCGGGAAGCGCGTTCCAAGAGCTGAGGGTTGGGCGCGTCGCTCCGGGCTCCTAGGTGCCAGAGCCGCTTCTCTCTTCCCGGGACGGAGTGGGGCTTGCTGGGCCAATGCCTCGTCCTGAAGCAATCCCGTGGCAGTGGCTCGGCGGTTTCGCCGTGCGTTTCGGGCGAGCCTCCCAGTTCAGGGCGCCCCCAGAGACTTTGGCCTGCAGGCCGGCGTCGCCGTCACGACCTCCCCGAGAGCCGGGTGTTCAGCTCGGGGCACGCCGAACTCAGGCTCAGGCGGGTTCGACTGAGGTCGGGCGCCCGGCTGAGGCAAGCGGGGATGCCGTCAGAAGGCCTCCCGTGCCCTCACAACCAGTGTGTTTGCTCTGCCCTGGGTCCCGCGTCAGGGTCGTGGCAGGAGAAGCTTCCGACGCCCTTGCGAAGTGCTTCGCTGAGGCCGAGGTCGGGGGCCTACTTCTAGGACGGCCCCCGACCTGAGGCCCGGCAGGCAGCCTCCCTTAGGCTTCCTACACCCTCGCCTTGGCCAAGCGTTCTCTCTTCGCGAAAGAGACCTGCTCTTGGTAGGGAGCTCGGCTTCAGGCTCGCTTGTCGGAGGTAAGGCTGTGCTGCTCCCTCGAGGTTTCCAGGCTAAGCGTTGAGAAGGCATCCTTCTCCATGGAGCGACGAGTGTGTGGACGTGGGCCGGGATAAGTGCCACCCTGCCTGGTTTCTCCCAGGGAGGTCGGGGGGCTTGACCTCTCTCAGGGCGTCCAAGCCCCGGCGAGTCAACAAACCGCTTCCCCGTGTAGGACGTGAGGCGTCGGCCCGGGAGAGGCCGGCTCCACAGCCCGGGCGCTCGTGCCTCACGAAGCGCACGCTTCCTCTCTCTTCCCCGCTTCTCTTTTCGCACTCATCTTTCCCTGGGCGGACGTTTTCCTGGCAGCACTCTTTTGCACGGGATCCAGGGGGAAGCTCTCTCCTCGGTTGCCAGGCCCGGGCGGGTGTCGACCTTGACTCCACGAAGCCCGCTGTGGCCCCGGAGGGGCTGGCGGCACCCGCAGGTCCCGGGAGCGGAGGCCCAAGCCGGCAGCGTGAGCTCGTCTTCCTCCGCATCTGAGAGTAGGCGTGGTGCTTTCGGGGATGGGGAGGTGAAAGGGCCCCGTCTGGGAAGCGCGTTCCAAGAGCTGAGGGTTGGGCGCCTCGCTCCGGGATCCTAGGTGCCAGAGCCGCTTCTCTCTTCCCGGGACGGTGTGGGGCTTGCTGGGCCAATGCCTCGTCCTGAAGCCATCCCGTGGCAAGGGCTCGGCGGTTCCGCCGTGCGTTTCGGGCGAGCCTCCCAGCTCAGGGCGCCCCCAGAGACTTTGGCCTGCAGGCCGGCGTCGCCGTCACGACCTCCCCGAGAGCCGGGTGTTCAGCTCGGGGCACGCCGAACTCAGGCTCAGGCGGGTTCTACTGAGGGCGGGCGCCCGGCTGAGGCAAGCGGGGCTGCCGTCAGAAGGCCTCCCGTGCCCTCACAACCAGTGTGTTTGCTCTGCCGCGGGTCCCGCGTCAGGGTCGTGGCAGGAGCCGCTTCCGACGCCCTTGCCAAGTGCTTCGCTGAGGCCGAGGTCGGGGGCCTACTTCTAGAACGGCCCCCGACCTGAGGCCCGGCAGGCAACCTCCCTTAGGCTTCCGCCACCCCCGCCGCGGCCAAGCGTTCTCTCTTCGCGAAAGAGGCCAGCTCGCGGCAAGGAGCTCGGCTTCAGGCTCGCTTCTCGGAGGTAAGGCTGTGCTGCTCCCTCGAGGTTTCCAGGCTAAGCGTTGAGAAGGCATCCTTCTCCGTGGAGCGACCAGTGTGTGGACGTGGGCCGAGATGGCGTGCCACCCTGCCTGTTTTCTCCCAGGGAGGTCGGGGGGCTTGACCTCACACAGGGCGTCCCATCCCCGGCTAGTCAGCAAACCGCTTCCCCGTGTAGGACATGAGGCGCCGGCCCGGGAGAGGCCGGCCCCACAGGCATGGCGCTCGTGTCTCATGAAGCGCGCCCTTCCTCTCTCCTCCCCGCTTCTCTCTTCGCACTCATCTTTCCCTGGGCGGACGTTTTCCCGGCAGCACCGTGTTGCATGGGATCCAGGGGGGAGCTGTCTCCTCGGTTGCCAGGCCCGGGCGGGTGTCGAGCTTGACTCCGCGAAGCCCGCTGTGGCCCCGGAGGGGCTGGCGGCACCCGCAGGTCCCGGGAGCGGAGGCCCAAGCCGGCAGCGTGAGCGCGTCTTCTTCCGCATCTGAGAGAAGGCGTGGTGCTTTCGGGGAAAGGGGAGGTGAAAGGGCCCCGTCCGGGAAGCGCGTTCCAAGAGCTGAGGGTTGGGCGCGTCGCTCCGGGCTCCTAGGTGCCAGAGCCGCTTCTCTCTTCCCGGGACGGAGTGGGGCTTGCTGGGCCAATGCCTCGTCCTGAAGCAATCCCGTGGCAGTGGCTCGGCGGTTTCGCCGTGCGTTTCGGGCGAGCCTCCCAGTTCAGGGCGCCCCCAGAGACTTTGGCCTGCAGGCCGGCGTCGCCGTCACGACCTCCCCGAGAGCCGGGTGTTCAGCTCGGGGCACGCCGAACTCAGGCTCAGGCGGGTTCGACTGAGGGCGGGCGCCCGGCTGAGGCAAGCGGGGATGCCGTCAGAAGGCCTCCCGTGCCCTCACAACCAGTGTGTTTGCTCTGCCCTGGGTCCCGCGTCAGGGTCGTGGCAGGAGAAGCTTCCGACGCCCTTGCGAAGTGCTTCGCTGAGGCCGAGGTCGGGGGCCTACTTCTAGAACGGCAGGCAACCTCCCTTAGGCTTCCGCCACCCCCGCCGCGGCCAAGCGTTCTCTCTTCGCGAAAGAGGCCAGCTCGCGGCAAGGAGCTCGGCTTCAGGCTCGCTTCTCGGAGGTAAGGCTGTGCTGCTCCCTCGAGGTTTCCAGGCTAAGCGTTGAGAAGGCATCCTTCTCCGTGGAGCGACCAGTGTGTGGACGTGGGCCGGGATGGCGTGCCACCCTGCCTGTTTTCTCCCAGGGAGGTCGGGGGGCTTGACCTCACACAGGGCGTCCCATCCCCGGCTAGTCAGCAAACCGCTTCCCCGTGTAGGACATGAGGCGCCGGCCCGGGAGAGGCCGGCCCCACAGGCATGGCGCTCGTGTCTCATGAAGCGCGCCCTTCCTCTCTCCTCCCCGCTTCTCTCTTCGCACTCATCTTTCCCTGGGCGGACGTTTTCCCGGCAGCACCGTGTTGCATGGGATCCAGGGGGGAGCTGTCTCCTCGGTTGCCAGGCCCGGGCGGGTGTCGAGCTTGACTCCGCGAAGCCCGCTGTGGCCCCGGAGGGGCTGGCGGCACCCGCAGGTCCCGGGAGCGGAGGCCCAAGCCGGCAGCGTGAGCGCGTCTTCTTCCGCATCTGAGAGAAGGTGTGGTGCTTTCGGGGAAAGGGGAGGTGAAAGGGCCCCGTCCGGGAAGCGCGTTCCAAGAGCTGAGGGTTGGGCACGTCGCTCCGGGCTCCTAGGTGCCAGAGCCGCTTCTCTCTTCCCGGGACGGAGTGGGGCTTGCTGGGCCAATGCCTCGTCCTGAAGCAATCCCGTGGCAGTGGCTCGGCGGTTTCGCCGTGCGTTTCGGGCGAGCCTCCCAGTTCAGGGCGCCCCCAGAGACTTTGGCCTGCAGGCCGGCGTCGCCGTCACGACCTCCCCGAGAGCCGGGTGTTCAGCTCGGGGCACGCCGAACTCAGGCTCAGGCGGGTTCGACTGAGGGCGGGCGCCCGGCTGAGGCAAGCGGGGATGCCGTCAGAAGGCCTCCCGTGCCCTCACAACCAGTGTGTTTGCTCTGCCCTGGGTCCCGCGTCAGGGTCGTGGCAGGAGAAGCTTCCGACGCCCTTGCGAAGTGCTTCGCTGAGGCCGAGGTCGGGGGCCTACTTCTAGGACGGCCCCCGACCTGAGGCCCGGCAGGCAGCCTCCCTTAGGCTTCCTACACCCTCGCCTTGGCCAAGCGTTCTCTCTTCGCGAAAGAGACCTGCTCTTGGTAGGGAGCTCGGCTTCAGGCTCGCTTGTCGGAGGTAAGGCTGTGCTGCTCCCTCGAGGTTTCCAGGCTAAGCGTTGAGAAGGCATCCTTCTCCATGGAGCGACGAGTGTGTGGACGTGGGCCGGGATAAGTGCCACCCTGCCTGGTTTCTCCCAGGGAGGTCGGGGGGCTTGACCTCTCTCAGGGCGTCCAAGCCCCGGCGAGTCAACAAACCGCTTCCCCGTGTAGGACGTGAGGCGTCGGCCCGGGAGAGGCCGGCTCCACAGCCCGGGCGCTCGTGCCTCACGAAGCGCACGCTTCCTCTCTCTTCCCCGCTTCTCTTTTCGCACTCATCTTTCCCTGGGCGGACGTTTTCCTGGCAGCACTCTTTTGCACGGGATCCAGGGGGAAGCTCTCTCCTCGGTTGCCAGGCCCGGGCGGGTGTCGACCTTGACTCCACGAAGCCCGCTGTGGCCCCGGAGGGGCTGGCGGCACCCGCAGGTCCCGGGAGCGGAGGCCCAAGCCGGCAGCGTGAGCTCGTCTTCCTCCGCATCTGAGAGTAGGCGTGGTGCTTTCGGGGATGGGGAGGTGAAAGGGCCCCGTCTGGGAAGCGCGTTCCAAGAGCTGAGGGTTGGGCGCCTCGCTCCGGGATCCTAGGTGCCAGAGCCGCTTCTCTCTTCCCGGGACGGTGTGGGGCTTGCTGGGCCAATGCCTCGTCCTGAAGCCATCCCGTGGCAAGGGCTCGGCGGTTCCGCCGTGCGTTTCGGGCGAGCCTCCCAGCTCAGGGCGCCCCCAGAGACTTTGGCCTGCAGGCCGGCGTCGCCGTCACGACCTCCCCGAGAGCCGGGTGTTCAGCTCGGGGCACGACGAACTCAGGCTCAGGCGGGTTCTACTGAGGGCGGGCGCCCGGCTGAGGCAAGCGGGGCTGCCGTCAGAAGGCCTCCCGTGCCCTCACAACCAGTGTGTTTGCTCTGCCGCGGGTCCCGCGTCAGGGTCGTGGCAGGAGCCGCTTCCGACGCCCTTGCCAAGTGCTTCGCTGAGGCCGAGGTCGGGGGCCTACTTCTAGAACGGCCCCCGACCTGAGGCCCGGCAGGCAACCTCCCTTAGGCTTCCGCCACCCCCGCCGCGGCCAAGCGTTCTCTCTTCGCGAAAGAGGCCAGCTCGCGGCAAGGAGCTCGGCTTCAGGCTCGCTTCTCGGAGGTAAGGCTGTGCTGCTCCCTCGAGGTTTCCAGGCTAAGCGTTGAGAAGGCATCCTTCTCCGTGGAGCGACCAGTGTGTGGACGTGGGCCGGGATGGCGTGCCACCCTGCCTGTTTTCTCCCAGGGAGGTCGGGGGGCTTGACCTCACACAGGGCGTCCCATCCCCGGCTAGTCAGCAAACCGCTTCCCCGTGTAGGACATGAGGCGCCGGCCCGGGAGAGGCCGGCCCCACAGGCATGGCGCTCGTGTCTCATGAAGCGCGCCCTTCCTCTCTCCTCCCCGCTTCTCTCTTCGCACTCATCTTTCCCTGGGCGGACGTTTTCCCGGCAGCACCGTGTTGCATGGGATCCAGGGGGGAGCTGTCTCCTCGGTTGCCAGGCCCGGGCGGGTGTCGAGCTTGATTCCGCGAAGCCCGCTGTGGCCCCGGAGGGGCTGGCGGCACCCGCAGGTCCCGGGAGCGGAGGCCCAAGCCGGCAGCGTGAGCGCGTCTTCTTCCGCATCTGAGAGAAGGCGTGGTGCTTTCGGGGAAAGGGGAGGTGAAAGGGCCCCGTCCGGGAAGCGCGTTCCAAGAGCTGAGGGTTGGGCGCGTCGCTCCGGGCTCCTAGGTGCCAGAGCCGCTTCTCTCTTCCCGGGACGGAGTGGGGCTTGCTGGGCCAATGCCTCGTCCTGAAGCAATCCCGTGGCAGTGGCTCGGCGGTTTCGCCGTGCGTTTCGGGCGAGCCTCCCAGTTCAGGGCGCCCCCAGAGACTTTGGCCTGCAGGCCGGCGTCGCCGTCACGACCTCCCCGAGAGCCGGGTGTTCAGCTCGGGGCACGCCGAACTCAGGCTCAGGCGGGTTCGACTGAGGGCGGGCGCCCGGCTGAGGCAAGCGGGGATGCCGTCAGAAGGCCTCCCGTGCCCTCACAACCAGTGTGTTTGCTCTGCCCTGGGTCCCGCGTCAGGGTCGTGGCAGGAGAAGCTTCCGACGCCCTTGCGAAGTGCTTCGCTGAGGCCGAGGTCGGGGGCCTACTTCTAGGACGGCCCCCGACCTGAGGCCCGGCAGGCAGCCTCCCTTAGGCTTCCTACACCCTCGCCTTGGCCAAGCGTTCTCTCTTCGCGAAAGAGACCTGCTCTTGGTAGGGAGCTCGGCTTCAGGCTCGCTTGTCGGAGGTAAGGCTGTGCTGCTCCCTCGAGGTTTCCAGGCTAAGCGTTGAGAAGGCATCCTTCTCCATGGAGCGACGAGTGTGTGGACGTGGGCCGGGATAAGTGCCACCCTGCCTGGTTTCTCCCAGGGAGGTCGGGGGGCTTGACCTCTCTCAGGGCGTCCAAGCCCCGGCGAGTCAACAAACCGCTTCCCCGTGTAGGACGTGAGGCGTCGGCCCGGGAGAGGCCGGCTCCACAGCCCGGGCGCTCGTGCCTCACGAAGCGCACGCTTCCTCTCTCTTCCCCGCTTCTCTTTTCGCACTCATCTTTCCCTGGGCGGACGTTTTCCTGGCAGCACTCTTTTGCACGGGATCCAGGGGGAAGCTCTCTCCTCGGTTGCCAGGCCCGGGCGGGTGTCGACCTTGACTCCACGAAGCCCGCTGTGGCCCCGGAGGGGCTGGCGGCACCCGCAGGTCCCGGGAGCGGAGGCCCAAGCCGGCAGCGTGAGCTCGTCTTCCTCCGCATCTGAGAGTAGGCGTGGTGCTTTCGGGGATGGGGAGGTGAAAGGGCCCCGTCTGGGAAGCGCGTTCCAAGAGCTGAGGGTTGGGCGCCTCGCTCCGGGATCCTAGGTGCCAGAGCCGCTTCTCTCTTCCCAGGACGGTGTGGGGCTTGCTGGGCCAATGCCTCGTCCTGAAGCCATCCCGTGGCAAGGGCTCGGCGGTTCCGCCGTGCGTTTCGGGCGAGCCTCCCAGCTCAGGGCGCCCCCAGAGACTTTGGCCTGCAGGCCGGCGTCGCCGTCACGACCTCCCCGAGAGCCGGGTGTTCAGCTCGGGGCACGCCAAACTCAGGCTCAGGCGGGTTCTACTGAGGGCGGGCGCCCGGCTGAGGCAAGCGGGGCTGCCGTCAGAAGGCCTCCCGTGCCCTCACAACCAGTGTGTTTGCTCTGCCGCGGGTCCCGCGTCAGGGTCGTGGCAGGAGCCGCTTCCGACGCCCTTGCCAAGTGCTTCGCTGAGGCCGAGGTCGGGGGCCTACTTCTAGAACGGCCCCCGACCTGAGGCCCGGCAGGCAACCTCCCTTAGGCTTCCGCCACCCCCGCCGCGGCCAAGCGTTCTCTCTTCGCGAAAGAGGCCAGCTCGCGGCAAGGAGCTCGGCTTCAGGCTCGCTTCTCGGAGGTAAGGCTGTGCTGCTCCCTCGAGGTTTCCAGGCTAAGCGTTGAGAAGGCATCCTTCTCCGTGGAGCGACCAGTGTGTGGACGTGGGCCGGGATGGCGTGCCACCCTGCCTGTTTTCTCCCAGGGAGGTCGGGGGGCTTGACCTCTCTCAGGGCGTCCAAGCCCCGGCGAGTCAACAAACCGCTTCCCCGTGTAGGACGTGAGGCGTCGGCCCGGGAGAGGCCGGCTCCACAGCCCGGGCGCTCGTGCCTCACGAAGCGCACGCTTCCTCTCTCTTCCCCGCTTCTCTTTTCGCACTCATCTTTCCCTGGGCGGACGTTTTCCTGGCAGCACTCTTTTGCACGGGATCCAGGGGGAAGCTCTCTCCTCGGTTGCCAGGCCCGGGCGGGTGTCGACCTTGACTCCACGAAGCCCGCTGTGGCCCCGGAGGGGCTGGCGGCACCCGCAGGTCCCGGGAGCGGAGGCCCAAGCCGGCAGCGTGAGCTCGTCTTCCTCCGCATCTGAGAGTAGGCGTGGTGCTTTCGGGGATGGGGAGGTGAAAGGGCCCCGTCTGGGAAGCGCGTTCCAAGAGCTGAGGGTTGGGCGCCTCGCTCCGGGATCCTAGGTGCCAGAGCCGCTTCTCTCTTCCCGGGACGGTGTGGGGCTTGCTGGGCCAATGCCTCGTCCTGAAGCCATCCCGTGGCAAGGGCTCGGCGGTTCCGCCGTGCGTTTCGGGCGAGCCTCCCAGCTCAGGGCGCCCCCAGAGACTTTGGCCTGCAGGCCGGCGTCGCCGTCACGACCTCCCCGAGAGCCGGGTGTTCAGCTCGGGGCACGCCGAACTCAGGCTCAGGCGGGTTCTACTGAGGGCGGGCGCCCGGCTGAGGCAAGCGGGGCTGCCGTCAGAAGGCCTCCCGTGCCCTCACAACCAGTGTGTTTGCTCTGCCGCGGGTCCCGCGTCAGGGTCGTGGCAGGAGCCGCTTCCGACGCCCTTGCCAAGTGCTTCGCTGAGGCCGAGGTCGGGGGCCTACTTCTAGAACGGCCCCCGACCTGAGGCCCGGCAGGCAACCTCCCTTAGGCTTCCGCCACCCCCGCCGCGGCCAAGCGTTCTCTCTTCGCGAAAGAGGCCAGCTCGTGGCAAGGAGCTCGGCTTCAGGCTCGCTTCTCGGAGGTAAGGCTGTGCTGCTCCCTCGAGGTTTCCAGGCTAAGCGTTGAGAAGGCATCCTTCTCCGTGGAGCGACCAGTGTGTGGACGTGGGCCGGGATGGCGTGCCACCCTGCCTGTTTTCTCCCAGGGAGGTCGGGGGGCTTGTCCTCACACAGGGCGTCCCATCCCCGGCTAGTCAGCAAACCGCTTCCCCGTGTAGGACATGAGGCGCCGGCCCGGGAGAGGCCGGCCCCACAGGCATGGCGCTCGTGTCTCATGAAGCGCGCCCTTCCTCTCTCCTCCCCGCTTCTCTCTTCGCACTCATCTTTCCCTGGGCGGACGTTTTCCCGGCAGCACCGTGTTGCATGGGATCCAGGGGGTAGCTGTCTCCTCGGTTGCCAGGCCCGGGCGGGTGTCGAGCTTGACTCCGCGAAGCCCGCTGTGGCCCCGGAGGGGCTGGCGGCACCCGCAGGTCCCGGGAGCGGAGGCCCAAGCCGGCAGCGTGAGCGCGTCTTCTTCCGCATCTGAGAGAAGGCGTGGTGCTTTCGGGGAAAGGGGAGGTGAAAGGGCCCCGTCCGGGAAGCGCGTTCCAAGAGCTGAGGGTTGGGCGCGTCGCTCCGGGCTCCTAGGTGCCAGAGCCGCTTCTCTCTTCCCGGGACGGAGTGGGGCTTGCTGGGCCAATGCCTCGTCCTGAAGCAATCCCGTGGCAGTGGCTCGGCGGTTTCGCCGTGCGTTTCGGGCGAGCCTACAAGTTCAGGGCGCCCCCAGAGACTTTGGCCTGCAGGCCGGCGTCGCCGTCACGACCTCCCCGAGAGCCGGGTGTTCAGCTCGGGGCACGCCGAACTCAGGCTCAGGCGGGTTCGACTGAGGGCGGGCGCCCGGCTGAGGCAAGCGGGGATGCCGTCAGAAGGCCTCCCGTGCCCTCACAACCAGTGTGTTTGCTCTGCCCTGGGTCCCGCGTCAGGGTCGTGGCAGGAGAAGCTTCCGACGCCCTTGCGAAGTGCTTCGCTGAGGCCGAGGTCGGGGGCCTACTTCTAGGACGGCCCCCGACCTGAGGCCCGGCAGGCAGCCTCCCTTAGGCTTCCTACACCCTCGCCTTGGCCAAGCGTTCTCTCTTCGCGAAAGAGACCTGCTCTTGGTAGGGAGCTCGGCTTCAGGCTCGCTTGTCGGAAGTAAGGCTGTGCTGCTCCCTCGAGGTTTCCAGGCTAAGCGTTGAGAAGGCATCCTTCTCCATGGAGCGACGAGTGTGTGGACGTGGGCCGGGATATGTGCCACCCTGCCTGGTTTTCCCAGGGAGGTCGGGGGGCTTGACCTCTCTCAGGGCGTCCAAGCCCCGGCGAGTCAACAAACCGCTTCCCCGTGTAGGACGTGAGGCGTCGGCCTGGGAGAGGCCGGCTCCACAGCCCGGGCGCTCGTGCCTCACGAAGCGCACGCTTCCTCTCTCTTCCCCGCTTCTCTTTTCGCACTCATCTTTCCCTGGGCGGACGTTTTCCTGGCAGCACTCTTTTGCACGGGATCCAGGGGGAAGCTCTCTCCTCGGTTGCCAGGCCCGGGCGGGTGTCGACCTTGACTCCACGAAGCCCGCTGTGGCCCCGGAGGGGCTGGCGGCACCCGCAGGTCCCGGGAGCGGAGGCCCAAGCCGGCAGCGTGAGCTCGTCTTCCTCCGCATCTGAGAGTAGGCGTGGTGCTTTCGGGGATGGGGAGGTGAAAGGGCCCCGTCTGGGAAGCGCGTTCCAAGAGCTGAGGGTTGGGCGCCTCGCTCCGGGATCCTAGGTGCCAGAGCCGCTTCTCTCTTCCCGGGACGGTGTGGGGCTTGCTGGGCCAATGCCTCGTCCTGAAGCCATCCCGTGGCAAGGGCTCGGCGGTTCCGCCGTGCGTTTCGGGCGAGCCTCCCAGCTCAGGGCGCCCCCAGAGACTTTGGCCTGCAGGCCGGCGTCGCCGTCACGACCTCCCCGAGAGCCGGGTGTTCAGCTCGGGGCACGCCGAACGCAGGCTCCGGCGGGTTCGACTGAGGGCGGGCGCCCGGCTGAGGCAAGCGGGGCTGCCGTCAGAAGGCCTCCCGTGCCCTCACAACCAGTGTGTTTGCTCTGCCGTGGGTCCCGCGTCAGGGTCGTGGCAGGAGCCGCTTCCGACGCCTTTGCAAAGTGCTTCCCTGAGGCCGAGGTCGGGGGCCTACTTCTAGAACGGCCCCCGACCTGAGGCCCGGCAGGCAACCTCCCTTAGGCTTCCGCCACCCCCGCCGCGGCCAAGCGTTCTCTCTTCGCGAAAGAGGCCAGCTCGCGGCAAGGAGCTCGGCTTCAGGCTCGCTTCTCGGAGGTAAGGCTGTGCTGCTCCCTCGAGGTTTCCAGGCTAAGCGTTGAGAAGGCATCCTTCTCCGTGGAGCGACCAGTGTGTGGACGTGGGCCGGGATGGCGTGCCACCCTGCCTGTTTTCTCCCAGGGAGGTCGGGGGGCTTGACCTCACACAGGGCGTCCCATCCCCGGCTAGTCAGCAAACCGCTTCCCCGTGTAGGACATGAGGCGCCGGCCCGGGAGAGTCCGGCCCCACAGGCAGGGCGCTCGTGTCTCATGAAGCGCGCCCTTCCTCTCTCCTCCCCGCTTCTCTCTTCGCACTCATCTTTCCCTGGGCGGACGTTTTCCCGGCAGCACCGTGTTGCACGGGATCCAGGGGGGAGCTGTCTCCTCGGTTGCCAGGCCCGGGTGGGTGTCGACCTTGACTCCGCGAAGCCCGCTGTGGCCCCGGAGGGGCTGGCGGCACCCGCAGGTCCCGGGAGCGGAGGCCCAAGCCCGCAGCGTGAGCTCGTCTTCCTCCGCATCTGAGAGAAGTCGTGGTGCTTTCGGGGATGGGGAGGTGAAAGGGCCCCGTCTGGGAAGCGCGTTCCAAGAGCTGAGGGTTGGGCGCCTCGCTCCGGGCTCCTAGGTGCCAGAGCCGCTTCTCTCTTCCCGGGACGGAGTGGGGCTTGCTGGGCCAATGCCTCGTCCTGAAGCCATCCCGTGGCAGGGGCTCGGCGGTTCCGCCGTGCGTTTCGGGCGAGCCTCCCAGCTCAGGGCGCCCCCAGAGACTTTGGCCTGCAGGCCGGCGTCGCCGTCACGACCTCCCCGAGAGCCGGGTGTTCAGCGCGGGGCACGCCGAACTCAGGCTCAGGCGGGTTCGACTGAGGGCGGGCGCCCGGCTGAGGCAAGCGGGGCTGCCGTCAGAAGGCCTCCCGTGCCCTCACAACCAGTGTGTTTGCTCTGCCGCGGGTCCCGCGTCAGGGTCGTGGCAGGAGCCGCTTCCGACGCCCTTGCCAAGTGCTTCGCTGAGGCCGAGGTCGGGTGCCTACTTCTAGAAAGGCCCCCGACCTGAGGCCCGGCAGGCAACCTCCCTTAGGCTTCCGCCACCCCCGCCGCGGCCAAGCGTTCTCTCTTCGCGAAAGAGGCCAGCTCGCGGCAAGGAGCTCGGCTTCAGGCTCGCTTCTCGGAGGTAAGGCTGTGCTGCTCCCTCGAGGTTTCCAGGCTAAGCGTTGAGAAGGCATCCTTCTCCGTGGAGCGACCAGTGTGTGGACGTGGGCCGGGATGGCGTGCCACCCTGCCTGTTTTCTCCCAGGGAGGTCGGGGGGCTTGACCTCACACAGGGCGTCCCATCCCCGGCTAGTCAGCAAACCGCTGCCCCGTGTAGGACATGAGGCGCCGGCCCGGGAGAGGCCGGCCCACAGGCAGCGCGCTCGTGTCTCTTGAAGCGCGCACTTCCTCTCTCCTCCCCGCTTCTCTCTTCGCACTCATCTTTCCCTGGGCGGACGTTTTCCCGGCAGCACCGTGTTGCACGGGATCCAGGGGGGAGCTGTCTCCTCGGTTGCCAGGCCCGGGCGGGTGTCGACCTTGACTCCGCGAAGCCCGCTGTGGCCCCGGAGGGGCTGGCGGCACCCGCAGGTCCCGGGAGCGGAGGCCCAAGCCGGCAGCGTGAGAGCGTCTTCTTCCGCTTCTGAGAGAAGGCGTGGTGCTTTCGGGGAACGGGGAGGTGAAAGGGCCCCGTCCGGGAAGCGCGTTCCAAGAGCTGAGGGTTGGGCGCCTCGCTCCGTGCTCCTAGGTGCCAGAGCCGCTTCTCTCTTCCCGGGACGGAGTTGGGCTTGCTGGGCCAATGCCTCGTCCTGAAGCCATCCCGTGGCAGGGGCTCGGCGGTTCCAGCGTGCGTTTCGGGCGAGCCTCCCAGCTCAGGGCGCCCCCAGAGACTTTGGCCTGCAGGCTGGCGTCGCCGTCACGACCTCCCCGAGAGCCGGGTGTTCAGCTCGGGGCACGCCGAACTCAGGCTCAGGCGGGTTCGACTGAGGGCGGGCGCCCGGCTGAGGCAAGCGGGGCTGCCGTCAGAAGGCCTCCCGTGCCCTCACAACCAGTGTGTTTGCTCTGCCGCGGGTCCCGCGTCAGGGTCGTGGCAGGAGCCGCTTCCGACGCCCTTGCCAAGTGCTTCGCTGAGGCCGAGGTCGGGGGCCTACTTCTAGAACGGCCCCCGACCTGAGGCCCGGCAGGCAACCTCCCTTAGGCTTCCGCCACCCCCGCCGCGGCCAAGCGTTCTCTCTTCGCGAAAGAGGCCAGCTCGCGGCAAGGAGCTCGGCTTCAGGCTCGCTTCTCGGAGGTAAGGCTGTGCTGCTCCCTCGAGGTTTCCAGGCTAAGCGTTGAGAAGGCATCCTTCTCCGTGGAGCGACCAGTGTGTGGACGTGGGCCGGGATGGCGTGCCACCCTGCCTGTTTTCTCCCAGGGAGGTCGGGGGGCTTGACCTCACACAGGGCGTCCCATCCCCGGCTAGTCAGCTAACCGCTTCCCCGTGTAGGACATGAGGCGCCGGCCCGGGAGAGGCCGGCCCCACAGGCATGGCGCTCGTGTCTCATGAAGCGCGCCCTTCCTCTCTCCTCCCCGCTTCTCTCTTCGCACTCATCTTTCCCTGGGCGGACGTTTTCCCGGCAGCACCGTGTTGCACGGGATCCAGGGGGGAGCTGTCTCCTCGGTTGCCAGGCCCGGGCGGGTGTCGAGCTTGACTCCGCGAAGCCCGCTGTGGCCCCGGAGGGGCTGGCGGCACCCGCAGGTCCCGGGAGCGGAGGCCCAAGCCGGCAGCGTGAGCGCGTCTTCTTCCGCATCTGAGAGAAGGCGTGGTGCTTTCGGGGAACGGGGAGGTGAAAGGGCCCCGTCTGGGAAGCGCGTTCCAAGAGCTGAGGGTTGGGCGCCTCGTTCCGGGCTCCTAGGTGCCAGAGCCGCTTCTCTCTTCCCGGGACGGAGTGGGGCTTGCTGGTCCAATGTGTCGTCCTGAAGCAATCCCGTGACAGGGGCTAGGCGCTTCCCCCGTGCGTTTCAGGCGAGCCTCCCAGCTCAGGGCGCCCGCAGAGAGATTGGCCTGCAGGCCGGCGTCGCCGTCACGACCTCCCCGTGAGCCGGGTGTTCAGCTCGGGGCACGCCGAACGCAGGCTCCGGCGGGTTCGACTGAGGTCGGGCGCCCGGCTGAGGCAAGCAGGGCTGCCGTCAGAAGGCCTCCCGTGCCCTCACAACCAGTGTGTTTGCTCTGCCCTGGGTCCCGCGTCAGGGTCGTGGCAGGAGCCGCTTCCGACGCCCTTGCGAAGTGCTTCGCGGAGGCCGAGGTCGGGGGCCTACTTCTAGGACGGCCCCCGACCTGAGGCCCGGCAGGCAGGCTCCCTTAGGCTTCCTACACCCTCGCCTTGGCCAAGCGTTCTCTCTTCGCGAAAGAGACCTGCTCTTGGTAGGGAGCTCGGCTTCAGGCTCGCTTGTCGGAGGTAAGGCTGTGCTGCTCCCTCGAGGTTTCCAGGCTAAGCGTTGAGAAGGCATCCTTCTCCATGGAGCGACGAGTGTGTGGACGTGGGCCGGGATAAGTGCCACCCTGCCTGGTTTCTCCCAGGGAGGTCGGGGGGCTTGACCTCTCTCAGGGCGTCCAAGCCCCGGCAAGTCAACAAACCGCTTCTCCGTGTAGGACGTGAGGCGTCGGCCCGGGAGAGCCCGGCCCCACAGCCCGGGCGCTCGTGCATCACAAAGCGCGCCCTTCCTCTCTCCTCCCCGCTTCTCTCTTCGCACTCATCTTTCCCTGGGCGGACGTTTTCCCGGCAGCACCGTGTTGCACGGGATCCAGTGGGGAGCTGTCTCTTCGGTTGCCAGGCCCGGGCGGGTGTCGACCTTGACTCCGCGAAGGCCGCTGTGGCCCCGGAGGGGCTGGCGGCACCCGCAGGTCCCGGGAGCGGAGGCCCAAGCCGGCAGCGTGAGCGCGTCTTCTTCCGCATCTGAGAGAAGGCGTGGTGCTTTCGGGGAACGGGGAGGTGAAAGGGCCCCGTCCGGGAAGCGCGTTCCAAGAGCTGAGGGTTGGGCGCCTCGTTCCGGGCTCCTAGGTGCCAGAGCCGCTTCTCTCTTCCCGGGACGGAGTGGGGCTTGCTGGGCCAATGCGTCGTCCTGAAGCAATCCCGTGGCAGGGGCTCGGCGCTTCCCCCGTGCGTTTCGGGCGAGCCCTCCAGCTCAGGGCTCCCCCAGAGAGTTTGGCCTGCAGGCCGGCGTCGCCGTCACTACCTCCCCGAGAGCCGGGTGTTCAGCTCGGGGCACGCCGAACTCAGGCTCCGGCGGGTTCGACTGAGGGCGGGCGCCCGGCTGAGGCAAGCGGGGCTGCCGTCAGAAGGCCTCCCGTGCCTTCACAACCAGTGTGTTTGCTCTGCCCTGGGTGCCGCGTCAGGGTCGTGGCAGGAGCCGCTTCCGACGCCCTTGCCAAGTACTTCGCTGAGGCCGAGGTCGGGGGCCTACTTCTAGAACGGCCCCCGACCTGAGGCCCGGCAGGCAACCTCCCTTAGGCTTCCGCCACCCCCGCCGCGGCCAAGCGTTCTCTCTTCGCGAAAGAGGCCAGCTCGCGGCAAGGAGCTCGGCTTCAGGCTCGCTTCTCGGAGGTAAGGCTGTGCTGCTCCCTCGAGGTTTCCAGGCTAAGCGTTGAGAAGGCATCTTTCTCCGTGGAGCGACCAGTGTGTGGACGTGGGCCGGGATGGCGTGCCACCCTGCCTGGTATCTCCCAGGGAGGTCGGGGGGCTTGACCTCACTCAGGGAGTCCAAGCCCTGGCGAGTCAGCAAACCGCTTCCCCGTGTAGGACGTGAGGCGCCGGCCCGGCAGAGCCCGGCCCCACAGCCCGGGCGCTCGTGCCTCACGAAGCGCGCCCTTCCTCTCTCCTCCCCGCTTCTCTCTTCGCACTCATCTTTCCCTGGGCGGACGTTTTCCCGGCAGCACCGTGTTGCACGGGATCCAGGGGGGAGCTGTCTCCTCGGTTGCCAGGCCCGGGCGGTTGTCGACCTTGACTCCGCGAAGACCACTGTGGCCCCGGAGGGGCTGGCGGCACCCGCAGGTCCCGGGAGCGGAGGCCCAAGCCGGCAGCGTGAGCGCGTCTTCTTCCGCATCTGAGAGAAGGCGTGGTGCTTTCGGGGAACGGGGAGGTGAAAGGGCCCCGTCCGGGAAGCGCGTTCCAAGAGCTGAGGGTTGGCCGCCTCGCTCCGGGCTAATAGGTGCCAGAGCCGCTTCTCTCCTCCCGGGACGGAGTGGGGCTTGCTGGGCCAATGCCTCGTCCTGAAGCCATCCCGTGGCAGGGGCTCGGCGGTTCCGCCGTGCGTTTCGGGCGAGCCTCCCAGCTCAGGGTGCCCCCAGAGACTTTGGCCTGCAGGTCGGCGTCACCGTCACGACCTCCCCGAGAGCCGGATGTTCAGTTCGGGGCACGCCGAACTCAGGCTCAAGCGGGTTCTACTGAGAGCGGGAGCCCGGCTGAGGCAAGCGGGGCTGCCGTCAGAAGGCCTCCCGTGCCATGACAACCAGTGTGTTTGCTCTGCCGTGGGTCCCGCGTCAGGGTCGTGGCAGGAGCCGCTTCCGACGCCTTTGCAAAGTGCTTCCCTGAGGCCGAGGTCGGGGGCCTACTTCTAGAACGGCCCCCGACCTGAGGCCCGGCAGGCAACCTCCCTTAGGCTTCCGCCACCCCCGCCGCGGCCAAGCGTTCTCTCTTCGCGAAAGAGGCCAGCTCGTGGCAAGGAGCTCGGCTTCAGACTCGCTTCTCGGAGGTAAGGCTGTGCTGCTCCCTCGAGGTTTCCAGGCTAAGCGTTGAGAAGGCATCCTTCTCCGTGGAGCGACCAGTGTGTGGACGTGGGCCGGGATGGCGTGCCACCCTGCCTGTTTTCTCCCAGGGAGGTCGGGGGGCTTGACCTCACACAGGGCGTCCCATCCCCGGCTAGTCAGCAAACCATTTCTCCGTGTAGGACATGAGGCGCCGGCCTGGAAGAGGCCGGCCCCACAGGCAGGGCGCTCGTGTCTCATGAAGCGCGCCCTTCCTCTCTCCTCCCCGCTTCTCTCTTCGCACTCATCTTTCCCTGGGCGGACGTTTTCCCGGCAGCACCGTGTTGCACGGGATCCAGGGGGGAGCTGTCTCCTCGGTTGCCGGGCCCGGGCGGGTGTCGACCTTGACTCCGCGAAGGCCGCTGTGGCCCCGGAGGGGCTGGCGGCACCCGCAGGTCCCGGAAGCGGAGGCCCAAGCCGGCAGCGTGAGCGCGTCTTCTTCCGCATCTGAGAGAAGGCGTGGTGCTTTCGGGGAAAGGGGAGGTGAAAGGGCCCCTTCCGGGAAGCGCGTTCCAAGAGCTGAGGGTTGGGCGCCTCGTTCCGGGTTCCTAGGTGCCAGAGCCGCTTCTCTCTTCCCGGGACGGAGTGGGGCTTGCTGGGCCAATGCGTCGTCCTGAAGCAATACCGTGGCAGGGGCTCGGCACTTCCCCCGTGTGTTTCGGGCGAGCCTCCCAGCTCAGTACGCCCCCAGAGAGTTTGGCCTGCAGGCCGGCCTCGCCGTCATGACCTCCCCGAGAGTCGGGTGTTCAGCTCGGGGCACGCCGAACGCAGGCTCCGGCGGGTCCGACTGAGTTCGGGCGCCCGGCTAGGCAAGCGGGGCTGCCGTCAGAAGGCCTCCCGAGCCCTCACAACCAGTGTGTTTGCTCTGCCGTGGGTCCCGCGTCAGTGTCGTGGCAGGAGCCGCTTCCGACGCCCTTGCCAAGTGCTACGCTGAGGCCGAGGTCGGGGGCCTCGTTCTAGGACGGCCCCCGACCTGAGGCCCGGCAGGCAGCCACCCTTAGGCTTCCGCCACCCCCGCCGCGGCCAAGCGTTCTCTCTTTGCGAAAGTGGCCTGCTCGCGGCAAGGAGCTCGGCTTCAGGCTCGCGTCTCGAAGGTAAGGCTCTGCTGCTACCTCGAGGTTTCCAGGCTAAGCGTTGAGAAGGCATCCTTCTCCATGGAGCGACGAGTGTGTGGACCTGGGCCGGGATAAGTGCCACCCTGCCTGGTTTCTCCCAGGGAGGTCGGGAGGCTTGACCTCACTCAGGGCGTCCAAGCCTCGGCGAGTCAGCAAACCGCTTCCCCGTGTAGGAAGTGAGGCGCCGGCCCGGGAGAGGCCGGATCCACAGCCCGGGCGCTCGTGCCTCACGAAGCGCGCCCTTCCTCTCTTCTCCCCGCTTTTCTCTTCGCACTCATCTTTCCCTGGGCGGACGTTTTCCCGGCAGCACCGTGTTGCACGGGATCCAGGGGGGAGCTGTCTCCTCGGTTGCCAGGCCCGGGCGGGTGTCGACCTTGACTCCGCGAAGCCCGCTGTGGCCCCGGAGGGGCTGGCGGCACCCGCAGGTCCCGGGAGCGGAGGCCCAAGCCGGCAGCGTGAGCGCGTCTTCTTCCGCATCTGAGAGAAGGCGTGGTGCTTTCGGGGAACGGGGAGGTGAAAGGGCCCCGTCCGGGAAGCGCGTTCCAAGAGCTGAGGGTTGGGCGCCTCGTTCCGGGCTCCTAGGTGCCAGAGCCGCTTCTCTCTTCCCGGGACGGAGTGGGGCTTGCTGGTCCAATGCGTCGTCCTGAAGCCATCCCGTGGCAGGGGCTAGGCGCTTCCCCCGTGCGTTTCGGGCGAGCCTCCCAGCTCAGGGCGCCCCCAGAGAGATTGGCCTGCAGGCCGGCGTCGCCGTCACGACCTCCCCGTGAGCCGGGTGTTCAGCTTGGGGCACGCCGAACGCAGGCTCCGGCGGGTTCGACTGAGGGCGGGCGCCCGGCTGAGGCAAGCAGGGCTGCTGTCAGAAGGCCTCCCGTGCCCTCACAACCAGTGTGTTTGCTCTGCCCTGTGTGCCGCGTCAGGGTCGTGGCAGGAGCCGCTTCCGACGCCCTTGCGAAGTGCTTCGCTGAGGCCGAGGTCGGGGGCCTACTTCTAGGACGGCCCCCGACCTGAGGCCCGGCAGGCAGCCTCCCTTAGGCTTCCTACACCCTCGCCTTGGCCAAGCGTTCTCTCTTCGCGAAAGAGACCTGCTCTTGGTAGGGAGGTCGGCTTCAGGCTCGCTTGTCGGAGGTAAGGCTGTGCTGCTCCCTCGAGGTTTCCAGGCTAAGCGTTGAGAAGGCATCCTTCTCCATGGAGCGACGAGTGTGTGGACGTGGGCCGGGATAAGTGCCACCCTGCCTGGTTTCTCCCAGGGAGGTCGGGGGTTTGACCTCTCTCAGGGCGTCCAAGCCCCGGCGAGTCAACAAACCGCTTCCCCGTGTAGGACGTGAGGCGTCGGCCCGGGAGAGGCCGGCTCCACAGCCCGGGCGCTCGTGCCTCACGAAGCGCACGCTTCCTCTCTCTTCCCCGCTTCTCTTTTCGCACTCATCTTTCCCTGGGCGGACGTTTTCCCGGCAGCACTCTTTTGCGTGGGATCCAGGGGGAAGCTCTCTCCTCGGTTGCCAGGCCCGGGCGGTTGTCGACCTTGACTCCACGAAGCCCGCTGTGGCCCCGGAGGGGCTGGCGGCACCCGCAGGTCCCGGGAGCGGAGGCCCAAGCCGGCAGCTTGAGCGGGTCTTCTTCCGCATGAGAGAAGGCGTGGCGCTTTCGTGGAACTGGGAGGTGAAAGGGCCCCGTCCGGGAAGCGCGTTCCAAGAGCTGAGGGTTGGGCGCCTCGTTCCGGGCTCCTAGGTGCCAGAGCCGCTTCTCTCTTCCCGGGACGGAGTGGGGCTTGCTGGGCCAATGCGTCGTCCTGAAGCAATCCCGTGGCAGGGGCTCGGCGCTTCCCCCGTGCGTTTCGGGCGAGCCTCCCAGCTCAGGGCTCCCCCAGAGAGTTTGGCCTGCAGGCCGGCGTCGCCGTCACTACCTCCCCGAGAGCCGGGTGTTCAGCTCGGGGCACGCCGAACTCAGGCTCAGGCGGGTTCGACTGAGGGCGGGCGCCCGGCTGAGGCAAGCGGGGCTGCCGTCAGAAGGCCTCCCGTGCCCTCACAACCAGTGTGTTTGCTCTGCCGTGGTTCCCGCGTCAGGGTCGTGGCAGGAGCCGCTTCCGACGCCCTTGCCAAGTACTTCGTTGAGGCCGAGGTCGGGGGCCTACTTCTAGAACGGCCCCCGACCTGAGGCCCGGCAGGCAACCTCCCTTAGGCTTCCGCCACCCCCGCCGCGGCCAAGCGTTCTCTCTTCGCGAAAGAGGCCAGCTCGCGGCAAGGAGCTCGGCTTCAGGCTCGCTTCTCGGAGGTAAGGCTGTGCTGCTCCCTCGAGGTGTCCATTCTAAGCGTTGAGAAGGCATCCTTCTCCGTGGAGCGACCAGTGTGTGGACGTGGGCCGGGATGGCGTGCCACCCTGCCTGTTTTCTCCCAGGGAGGTCGGGGGGCTTGACCTCACACAGGGCGTCCCATCCCCGGCTAGTCAGCTAACCGCTTCCCCGTGTAGGACATGAGGCGCCGGCCCGGGAGAGGCCGGCCCCACAGGCATGGCGCTCGTGTCTCATGAAGCGCGCCCTTCCTCTCTCCTCCCCGCTTCTCTCTTCGCACTCATCTTTCCCTGGGCGGACGTTTTCCCGGCAGCACCGTGTTGCACGGGATCCAGGGGGGAGCTGTCTCCTCGGTTGCCAGGCCCGGGCGGGTGTCGAGCTTGACTCCGCGAAGCCCGCTGTGGCCCCGGAGGGGCTGGCGGCACCCGCAGGTCCCGGGAGCGGAGGCCCAAGCCGGCAGCGTGAGCGCGTCTTCTTCCGCATCTGAGAGAAGGCGTGGTGCTTTCGGGGAACGGGGAGGTGAAAGGGCCCCGTCCGGGAAGCGCGTTCCAAGAGCTGAGGGTTGGGCGCCTCGTTCCGGGCTCCTAGGTGCCAGAGCCGCTTCTCTCTTCCCGGGACGGAGTGGGGCTTGCTGGTCCAATGTGTCGTCCTTGAGCAATCCCGTGACAGGGGCTAGGCGCTTCCCCCGTGCGTTTCAGGCGAGCCTCCCAGCTCAGGGCGCCCGCAGAGAGATTGGCCTGCAGGCCGGCGTCGCCGTCACGACCTCCCCGTGAGCCGGGTGTTCAGCTCGGGGCACGCCGAACGCAGGCTCCGGCGGGTTCGACTGAGGTCGGGCGCCCGGCTGAGGCAAGCAGGGCTGCCGTCAGAAGGCCTCCCGTGCCCTCACAACCAGTGTGTTTGCTCTGCCCTGGGTCCCGCGTCAGGGTCGTGGCAGGAGCCGCTTCCGATGCCCTTGCGAAGTGCTTCGCGGAGGCCGAGGTCGGGGGCCTACTTCTAGGACGGCCCCCGACCTGAGGCCCGGCAGGCAGGCTCCCTTAGGCTTCCTACACCCTCGCCTTGGCCAAGCGTTCTCTCTTCGCGAAAGAGACCTGCTCTTGGTAGGGAGCTCGGCTTCAGGCTCGCTTGTCGGAGGTAAGGCTGTGCTGCTCCCTCGAGGTTTCCAGGCTAAGCGTTGAGAAGGCATCCTTCTCCATGGAGCGACGAGTGTGTGGACGTGGGCCGGGATAAGTGCCACCCTGCCTGGTTTCTCCCAGGGAGGTCGGGGGGCTTGACCTCTCTCAGGGCGTCCAAGCCCCGGCAAGTCAACAAACCGCTTCTCCGTGTAGGACGTGAGGCGTCGGCCCGGGAGAGCCCGGCCCCACAGCCCGGGCGCTCGTGCATCACAAAGCGCGCCCTTCCTCTCTCCTCCCCGCTTCTCTCTTCGCACTCATCTTTCCCTGGGCGGACGTTTTCCCGGCAGCACCGTGTTGCACGGGATCCAGGGGGGAGCTGTCTCTTCGGTTGCCAGGCCCGGGCGGGTGTCGACATTGACTCCGCGAAGCCCGCTGTGGCCCCGGAGGGGCTGGCGGCACCCGCAGGTCCCGGGAGCGGAGGCCCAAGCCGGCAGCGTGAGCGCGTCTTCTTCCGCATCTGAGAGAAGGCGTGGTGCTTTCGGGGAACGGGGAGGTGAAAGGGCCCCGTCCGGGAAGCGCGTTCCAAGAGCTGAGGGTTGGGCGCCTCGTTCCGGGCTCCTAGGTGCCAGAGCCGCTTCTCTCTTCCCGGGACGGAGTGGGGCTTGCTGGGCCAATGCGTCGTCCTGAAGCAATCCCGTGGCAGGGGCTCGGCGCTTCCCCCGTGCGTTTCGGGCGAGCCTCCCAGCTCAGGGCTCCCCCAGAGAGTTTGGCCTGCAGGCCGGCGTCGCCGTCACTACCTCCCCGAGAGCCGGGTGTTCAGCTCGGGGCACGCCGAACTCAGGCTCCGGCGGGTTCGACTGAGGGCGGGCGCCCGGCTGAGGCAAGCGGGGCTGCCGTCAGAAGGCCTCCCGTGCCTTCACAACCAGTGTGTTTGCTCTGCCCTGGGTGCCGCGTCAGGGTCGTGGCAGGAGCCGCTTCCGACGCCCTTGCCAAGTACTTCGCTGAGGCCGAGGTCGGGGGCCTACTTCTAGAACGGCCCCCGACCTGAGGCCCGGCAGGCAACCTCCCTTAGGCTTCCGCCACCCCCGCCGCGGCCAAGCGTTCTCTCTTCACGAAAGAGGCCAGCTCGCGGCAAGGAGCTCGGCTTCAGGCTCGCTTCTCGGAGGTAAGGCTGTGCTGCTCCCTCGAGGTTTCCAGGCTAAGCGTTGAGAAGGCATCTTTCTCCGTGGAGCGACCAGTGTGTGGACGTGGGCCGGGATGGCGTGCCACCCTGCCTGGTATCTCCCAGGGAGGTCGGGGGGCTTGTCCTCACTCAGGGAGTCCAAGCCCTGGCGAGTCAGCAAACCGCTTCCCCGTGTAGGACGTGAGGCGCCGGCCCGGCAGAGCCCGGACCCACAGCCCGGGCGCTCGTGCCTCACGAAGCGCGCCCTTCCTCTCTCCTCCCCGCTTCTCTCTTCGCACTCATCTTTCCCTGGGCGGACGTTTTCCCGGCAGCACCGTGTTGCACGGGATCCAGGGGGGAGCTGTCTCCTCGGTTGCCAGGCCCGGGCGGTTGTCGACCTTGACTCCGCGAAGACCACTGTGGCCCCGGAGGGGCTGGCGGCACCCGCAGGTCCCGGGAGCGGAGGCCCAAGCCGGCAGCGTGAGCGCGTCTTCTTCCGCATCTGAGAGAAGGCGTGGTGCTTTCGGGGAACGGGGAGGTGAAAGGGCCCCGTCTGGGAAGCGCGTTCCAAGAGCTGAGGGTTGGCCGCCTCGCTCCGGGCTCCTAGGTGCCAGAGCCGCTTCTCTCTTCCCGGGACGGAGTGGGGCTTGCTGGGCCAATGCCTCGTCCTGAAGCCATCCCGTGGCAGGGGCTCGGCGGTTCCGCCGTGCGTTTCGGGCGAGCCTCCCAGCTCAGGGTGCCCCCAGAGACTTTGGCCTGCAGGCCGGCGTCACCGTCACGACCTCCCCGAGAGCCGGATGTTCAGTTCGGGGCACGCCGAACTCAGGCTCAAGCGGGTTCTACTGAGGGCGGGAGCCCGGCTGAGGCAAGCGGGGCTGCCGTCAGAAGGCCTCCCGTGCCATGACAACCAGTGTGTTTGCTCTGCCGTGGGTCCCGCGTCAGGGTCGTGCCAGGAGCCGCTTCCGACGCCTTTGCCAAGTGCTTCCCTGAGGCCGAGGTCGGGGGCCTACTTCTAGAACGGCCCCCGACCTGAGGCCCGGCAGGCAACCTCCCTTAGGCTTCCGCCACCCCCGCCGCGGCCAAGCGTTCTCTCTTCGCGAAAGAGGCCAGCTCGTGGCAAGGAGCTCGGCTTCAGACTCGCTTCTCGGAGGTAAGGCTGTGCTGCTCCCTCGAGGTTTCCAGGCTAAGCGTTGAGAAGGCATCCTTCTCCGTGGAGCGACCAGTGTGTGGACGTGGGCCGGGATGGCGTGCCACCCTGCCTGTTTTCTCCCAGGGAGGTCGGGGGGCTTGACCTCACACAGGGCGTCCCATCCCCGGCTAGTCAGCAAACCGCTTCTCCGTGTAGGACATGAGGCGCCGGCCCGGGAGAGCCCGGCCCCACAGCCCGGGCGCTCGTGCCTCACGAAGCGCGCCCTTCCTCTCTCCTCCCCGCTTCTCTCTTCGCACTCATCTTTCCCTGGGCGGACGTTTTCCCGGCAGCACCGTGTTGCACGGGATCCAGGGGGGAGCTGTCTCCTCGGTTGCCGGGCCCGGGCGGGTGTCGACCTTGACTCCGCGAAGCCCGCTGTGGCCCCGGAGGGGCTGGCGGCACCCGCAGGTCCCGGGAGCGGAGGCCCAAGCCGGCAGCGTGAGCGCGTCTTCTTCCGCATCTGAGAGAAGACGTGGTGCTTTCGGGGAAAGGGGAGGTGAAAGGGCCCCGTCCGGGAAGCGCGTTCCAAGAGCTGAGGGTTGGGCGCCTCGTTCCGGGCTCCTAGGTGCCAGAGCCGCTTCTCGCTTCCCGGGACGGAGTGGGGCTTGCTGGGCCAAGGCGTCGTCCTGAAGCAATCCCGTGGCAGGGGCTCGGCGGTTTCGCCGTGCGTTTCGGGCGAGCCTCCCAGCTCAGGGCGCCCCCAGAGACTTTGGTCTGCAGGCCGGCGACGCCGTCACGACCTCCCCGAGAGCCGGGTGTTCAGCTCGGGGCACGCCGAACTCAGGCTCAGGCGGGTTCTACTGAGGGCGGGCGCCCGGCTGAGGCAAGCGGGGCTGCCGTCAGAAGGCCTCCCGTGCCCTCACAACCAGTGTGTTTGCTCTGCCGTGGGTCCCGCGTCGGGGTCGTGGCAGGAGCCGCTTCCGACGCCCTTGCCAAGTGCTTCGCTGAGGCCGAGGTCGGGGGCCTACTTCTAGAACGGCCCCCGACCTGAGGCCCGGCAGGCAACCTCCCTTAGGCTTCTGCCACCCCCGCCGCGGCCAAGCGTTCTCTCTTCGCGAAAGAGGCCAGCTCGCGGCAAGGAGCTCGACTTCAGGCTCGCTTCTCGGAGGTAAGGCGGTGCTGCTCCCTCGAGGTTTCCAGGCTAAGCGTTGAGAAGGCATCCTTCTCCGTGGAGCGACCAGTGTGTGGACGTGGGCCGGGATGGCGTGCCACCCTGCCTGTTTTCTCCCAGGGAGGTCGGGGGGCTTGACCTCACACAGGGCGGCCCATCCCCGGCTAGTCAGCAAACCGCTTCCCCGTGTAGGACGTGAGGCGCCGGCCCGGGAGAGGCCGGATCCACAGCCCGGGCGCTCGTGCCTCACGAAGCGCGCCCTTCCTCTCTTCTCCCCGCTTTTCTCTTCGCACTCATCTTTCCCTGGGCGGACGTTTTCCCGGCAGCACCGTGTTGCACGGGATCCACGGGGGAGCTGTCTCCTCGGTTGCCAGGCCCGGGCGGGTGTCGACCTTGACTCCGCGAAGCCCGCTGTGGCCCCGGAGGGGCTGGCGGCACCCGCAGGTCCCGGGAGCGGAGGCACAAGCCGGCAGCGTGAGCGCGTCTTCTTCCGCATCTGAGAGAAGGCGTGGTGCTTTCGGGGAACGGGGAGGTGAAAGGGCCCCGTCCGGGAAGCGCGTTCCAAGAGCTGAGGGTTGGGCGCCTCGTTCCGGGCTCCTAGGTGCCAGAGCCGCTTCTCTCTTCCCGGGACGGAGTGGGGCTTGCTGGTCCAATGCGTCGTCCTGAAGCCATCCCGTGGCAGGGGCTAGGCGCTTCCCCCGTGCGTTTCGGGCGAGCCTCCCAGCTCAGGGCGCCCCCAGAGAGATTGGCCTGCAGGCCGGCGTCGCCGTCACGACCTCCCCGTGAGCCAGGTGTTCAGCTCGGGGCACGCCGAACGCAGGCTCCGGCGGGTTCGACTGAGGGCGGGCGCCCGGCTGAGGCAAGCAGGGCTGCCGTCAGAAGGCCTCCCGTGCCCTCACAACCAGTGTGTTTGCTCTGCCCTGGGTGCCGCGTCAGGGTCTTGGCAGGAGCCGCTTCCGACGCCCTTGCGAAGTGCTTCGCTGAGGCCGAGGTCGGGGGCCTACTTCTAGGACGGCCCCCGACCTGAGGCCCGGCAGGCAGCCTCCCTTAGGCTTCCTACACCCTCGCCTTGGCCAAGCGTTCTCTCTTCGCGAAAGAGACCTGCTCTTGGTAGGGTGGTCGGCTTCAGGCTCGCTTGTCGGAGGTAAGGCTGTGCTGCTCCCTCGAGGTTTCCAGGCTAAGCGTTGAGAAGGCATCCTTCTCCATGGAGCGACGAGTGTGTGGACGTGGGCCGGGATAAGTGCCACCCTGCCTGGTTTCTCCCAGGGAGGTCGGGGGTTTGACCTCTCTCAGGGCGTCCAAGCCCCGGCGAGTCAACAAACCGCTTCCCCGTGTAGGACGTGAGGCGTCAGCCCGGGAGAGGCCGGCTCCACAGCCCGGGCGCTCGTGCCTCACGAAGCGCACGCTTCCTCTCTCTTCCCTGCTTCTCTTTTCGCACTCATCTTTCCTGGGCGGACGTTTTCCCGGCAGCACTCTTTTGCACGGGATCCAGGGGGAAGCTCTCTCCTCGGTTGCCAGGCCCGGGCGGTTGTCGACCTTGACTCCACGAAGCCCGCTGTGGCCCCGGAGGGGCTGGCGGCACCCGCAGGTCCCGGGAGCGGAGGCCCAAGCCGGCAGCTTGAGCGGGTCTTCTTCCGCATGAGAGAAGGCGTGGCCCTTTCGTGGAACTGGGAGGTGAAAGGGCCCCGTCTGGGAAGCGCGTTCCAAGAGCTGAGGGTTGGGCGCCTCGTTCCGGGCTCCTAGGTGCCAGAGCTGCTTCTCTCTTCCCGGGACGGAGTGGGGCTTGCTGGGCCAATGCGTCGTCCTGAAGCAATCCCGTGGCAGGGGCTTGGCGCTTCCCCCGTGCGTTTCGGGCGAGCCTCCCAGCTCAGGGCTCCCCCAGAGAGTTTGGCCTGCAGGCCGGCGTCGCCGTCACTACCTCCCCGAGAGCCGGGTGTTCAGCTCGGGGCACGCCGAACTCAGGCTCAGGCGGGTTCGACTGAGGGCGGGCGCCCGGCTGAGGCAAGCGGGGCTGCCGTCAGAAGGCCTCCCGTGCCCTCACAACCAGTGTGTTTGCTCTGCCGTGGTTCCCGCGTCAGGGTCGTGGCAGGAGCCGCTTCCGACGCCCTTGCCAAGTACTTCGCTGAGGCCGAGGTCGGGGGCCTACTTCTAGAACGGCCCCCGACCTGAGGCCCGGCAGGCAACCTCCCTTAGGCTTCCGCCACCCCCGCCGCGGCCAAGCGTTCTCTCTTCGCGAAAGAGGCCAGCTCGCGGCAAGGAGCTCGGCTTCAGGCTCGCTTCTCGGAGGTAAGGCTGTGCTGCTCCCTCGAGGTATCCATTCTAAGCGTTGAGAAGGCATCCTTCTCCGTGGAGCGACCAGTGTGTGGACGTGGGCCGGGATGGCGTGCCATCCTGCCTGGTTTCTCCCAGGGAGGTCGGGGGGCTTGGCCTCACTCAGGGCGTCCAAGCCCTGGCGAGTCAGCAAACCGCTTCCCCGTGTAGGACGTGAGACGCCGGCCCGGGAGAGGCCGGCCCCACAGCCCGGGCGCTCGTGCCTCACGAAGCGCGCCCTTCCTCTCTCCTCCCCGCTTCTCTCTTCGCACTCATCTTTCCCTGGGCGGACGTTTTCCCGGCAGCACCGTGTTGCACGGGATCCAGGGGGGAGCTGTCCCTCGGTTGCCAGACCCGGGCGGGTGTCGACCTTGACTCCGCGAAGACCGCTGTGGCCCCGGAGGGGCTGGCGGCACCCGCAGGTCCCGGGAGCAGAGGCCCAAGCCGGCAGCGTGAGCGCGTCTTCTTCTGCATCTGAGAGAAGGCGTGGTGCTTTCGGGGAACGGGGAGGTGAAATGGCCCCGTCTGGGAAGCGCGTTCCAAGAGCTGAGGGTTGGGCGCCTCGCTCCGGGCTCCTAGGTGCCAGAGCCGCTTCTCTCTTCGCGGGACGGAGTGGGGCTTGCTGGGCCAATGCCTCGTCCTGAAGCCATCCCGTGGCAGGGGCTCGGCGGTTCCGCCGTGCGTTTCGGGCGAGCCTCCCAGCTCAGGGCGCCCCCAGAGACTTTGGCCTGCAGGCCGGCGACGCCGTCACGACCTCCCCGAGAGCCGGGTGTTCAGCTCGGGGCACGCCGAACTCAGGCTCAGGCGGGTTCTACTGAGGGCGGGCGCCCGGCTGAGGCAAGCGGGGCTGCCGTCAGAAGGACTCCCGTGCCCTCACAACCAGTGTGTTTGCTCTGCCGCGGGTCCCGCGTCAGGGTCGTGGCAGGAGCCGCTTCCGACGCCCTTGCCAAGTGCTTCGCTGAGGCCGAGGTCGGGGGCCTACTTCTAGAACGGCCCCCGACCTGAGGCCCGGCAGGCAACCTCCCTTAGGCTTCCGCCACCCCCGCCGCGGCCAAGCGTTCTCTCTTCGCGAAAGAGGCCAGCTCGCGGCAAGGAGCTCGGCTTCAGGCTCGCTTCTCGGAGGTAAGGCTGTGCTGCTCCCTCGAGGTTTCCAGGCTAAGCGTTGAGAAGGCATCCTTCTCCGTGGAGCGACCAGTGTGTGGACGTGGGCCGGGATGGCGTGCCACCCTGCCTGTTTTCTCCCAGGGAGGTCGGGGGGCTTGACCTCACACAGGGCGTCCCATCCCCGGCTAGTCAGCAAACCGCTTCCCCGTGTAGGACATGAGGCGCCGGCCCGGGAGAGGCCGGCCCCACAAGCAGGGCGCTCGTGTCTCATGAAGCGCGCCCTTCCTCTCTCCTCCCCGCTTCTCTCTTCGCACTCATCTTTCCCTGGGCGGACGTTTTCCCGGCAGCACCGTGTTGCACGGGATCCAGGGGGGAGCTGTCTCCTCGGTTGCCAGGCCCGGGTGGGTGTCGACCTTGACTCCGCGAAGCCCGCTGTGGCCCCGGAGGGGCTGGCGGCACCCGCAGGTCCCGGGAGCGGAGGCCCAAGCCCGCAGCGTGAGCTCGTCTTCCTCCGCATCTGAGAGAAGTCGTGGTGCTTTCGGGGATGGGGAGGTGAAAGGGCCCCGTCTGGGAAGCGCGTTCCAAGAGCTGAGGGTTGGGCGCCTCGCTCCGGGCTCCTAGGTGCCAGAGCCGCTTCTCTCTTCCCGGGACGGTGTGGGGCTTGCTGGGCCAATGCCTCGTCCTGAAGCCATCCCGTGGCAAGGGCTCGGCGGTTCCGCCGTGCGTTTCGGGCGAGCCTCCCAGCTCAGGGCGCCCCCAGAGACTTTGGCCTGCAGGCCGGCGTCGCCGTCACGACCTCCCCGAGAGCCGGGTGTTCAGCTCGGGGCACGCCGAACTCAGGCTCAGGCGGGTTCTACTGAGGGCGGGCGCCCGGCTGAGGCAAGCGGGGCTGCCGTCAGAAGGCCTCCCGTGCCCTCACAACCAGTGTGTTTGCTCTGCCGTGGGTCCCGCGTCAGGGTCGTGGCAGGAGCCGCTTCCGACGCCCTTGCCAAGTGCTTCGCTGAGGCCGAGGTCGGGGGCCTACTTCTAGAACGGCCCCCGACCTGAGGCCCGGCAGGCAACCTCCCTTAGGCTTCCGCCACCCCCGCCGCGGCCAAGCGTTCTCTCTTCGCGAAAGAGGCCAGCTCGCGGCAAGGAGCTCGGCTTCAGGCTCGCTTCTCGGAGGTAAGGCTGTGCTGCTCCCTCGAGGTTTCCAGGCTAAGCGTTGAGAAGGCATCCTTCTCCGTGGAGCGACCAGTGTGTGGACGTGGGCCGGGATGGCGTGCCACCCTGCCTGTTTTCTCCCAGGGAGGTCGAGGGGCTTGACCTCACACAGGGCGTCCCATCCCCGGCTAGTCAGCAAACCGCTTCCCCGTGTAGGACATGAGGCGCCGGCCCGGGAGAGGCCGGCCCCACAGGCAGGGCGCTCGTGTCTCATGAAGCGCGCCCTTCCTCTCTCCTCCCCGCTTCTCTCTTCGCACTCATCTTTCCCTGGGCGGACGTTTTCCCGGCAGCACCGTGTTGCACGGGATCCAGGGGGGAGCTCTCTCCTCGGTTGCCAGGCCCGGGCGTGTGTCGACCTTGACTCCGCGAAGCCCGCTGTGGCCCCGGAGGGGCTGGCGGCACCCGCAGGTCCCGGGAGCGGAGGCCCAAGCCGGCAGCGTGAGCGCGTCTTCTTCCGCATCTGAGAGAAGGCGTGGTGCTTTCGGGGAACGGGGAGGTGAAAGGGCCCCGTCTGGGAAGCGCGTTCCAAGAGCTGAGGGTTGGGCGCCTCGTTCCGGGCTCCTAGGTGCCAGAGCTGCTTCTCTCTTCCCGGGACGGAGTGGGGCTTGCTGGGCCAATGCGTCGTCCTGAAGCAATCCCGTGGCAGGGGCTCGGCGCTTCCCCCGTGCGTTTCGGGCGAGCCTCCCAGGTCAGGGCTCCCCCAGAGAGTTTGGCCTGCAGGCCGGCGTCGCCGTCACTACCTCCCCGAGAGCCGGGTGTTCAGCTCGGGGCACGCCGAACTCAGGCTCAGGCGGGTTCGACTGAGGGCGGGCGCCCGGCTGAGGCAAGCGGGGCTGCCGTCAGAAGGCCTCCCGTGCCCTCACAACCAGTGTGTTTGCTCTGCCGTGGGTCCCGTGTCAGGGTCGTGGCTGGAGCCGCTTCCGACGCCCTTGCCAAGTGCTTCGCTGAGGCCGAGGTCGGGGGCCTACTTCTAGAACGGCCCCCGACCTGAGGCCCGGCAGGCAACCTCCCTTAGGCTTCCGCCACCCTCGCCTTGGCCAAGCGTTCTCTCTTCGCGAAAGAGACCTGCTCTTGGTAGGGAGCTCGGCTTCAGGCTCGCTTGTCGGAAGTAAGGCTGTGCTGCTCCCTCGAGGTTTCCAGGCTAAGCGTTGAGAAGGCATCCTTCTCCATGGAGCGACGAGTGTGTGGACGTGGGCCGGGATAAGTGCCACCCTGCCTGGTTTTCCCAGGGAGGTCGGGGGGCTTGACCTCTCTCAGGGCGTCCAAGCCCCGGCGAGTCAACAAACCGCTTCCCCGTGTAGGACGTGAGGCGTCGGCCCGGGAGAGGCCGGCTCCACAGCCCGGGCGCTCGTGCCTCACGAAGCGCACGCTTCCTCTCTCTTCCCCGCTTCTCTTTTCGCACTCATCTTTCCCTGGGCGGACGTTTTCCTGGCAGCACTCTTTTGCACGGGATCCAGGGGGAAGCTCTCTCCTCGGTTGCCAGGCCCGGGCGGGTGTCGACCTTGACTCCACGAAGCCCGCTGTGGCCCCGGAGGGGCTGGCGGCACCCGCAGGTCCCGGGAGCGGAGGCCCAAGCCGGCAGCGTGAGCGCGTCTTCCTCCGCATCTGAGAGAAGGCGTGGTGCTTTCGGGGATGGGGAGGTGAAAGGGCCCCGTCTGGGAAGCGCGTTCCAAGAGCTGAGGGTTGGGCGCCTCGCTCCGGGATCCTAGGTGCCAGAGCCGCTTCTCTCTTCCCGGGACGGTGTGGGGCTTGCTGGGCCAATGCCTCGTCCTGAAACCATCCCGTGGCAAGGGCTCGGCGGTTCCGCCGTGCGTTTCGGGCGAGCCTC
Source organism: Martes martes (assembly GCF_963455335.1). NCBI lineage: Eukaryota > Metazoa > Chordata > Mammalia > Carnivora > Mustelidae > Martes > Martes martes. The sequence goes on along the minus strand of NC_137892.1, from coordinate 15,186,833 downwards.
CCAGCTCAGGGCGCCCCCAGAGACTTTGGCCTGCAGGCCGGCGTCGCCGTCACGACCTCCCCGAGAGCCGGGTGTTCAGCTCGGGGCACGCCGAACTCAGGCTCAGGCGGGTTCTACTGAGGGCGGGCGCCCGGCTGAGGCAAGCGGGGCTGCCTTCAGAAGGCCTCCCGTGCCCTCACAACCAGTGTGTTTGCTCTGCCGTGGGTCCCACGTCAGGTTCGTGGCAGGAGCCGCTTCCGACGCCCTTGCCAAGGGCTTCGCTGAGGCCGAGGTCGGGGGCCTACTTCTAGAACGGCCCCCGACCTGAGGCCCGGCAGGCAACCTCCCTTAGGCTTCCGCCACCCCCGCCGCGGCCAAGCGTTCTCTCTTCGCGAAAGAGGCCAGCTCGCGGCAAGGAGCTCGGCTTCAGGCTCGCTTCTCGGAGGTAAGGCTGTGCTGCTCCCTCGAGGTTTCCAGGCTAAGCGTTGAGAAGGCATCCTTCTCCGTGGAGCGACCAGTGTGTGGACGTGGGCCGGGATGGCGTGCCATCCTGCCTGGTTTCTCCCAGGGAGGTCGGGGGGCTTGACCTCACTCAGGGCGTCCAAGCCCTGGCGAGTCAGCAAACCGCTTCCCCGTGTAGGACGTGAGACGCCGACCCGGGAGAGGCCGGCCCCACAGCCCGGGCGCTCGTGCCTCACGAAGCGCGCCCTTCCTCTCTCCTCCCCGCTTCTCTCTTCGCACTCATCTTTCCCTGTGCGGACGTTTTCCCGGCAGCACCGTGTTGCACGGGATCCAGGAGGGAGCTTTCTCCTCGGTTGCCAGGCCCGGGCGGGTGTCGACCTTGACTCCGCGAAGCCCGCTGTGGCCCCGGAGGGGTTGGCGGCACCCGCAGGTCCCGGGAGCGGAGGCCAAGCCGGCAGCGTGAGCGCGTCTTCCTCCGCATCTGAGAGAAGGCGTGCTGCTTTCGGGGAACGGGGAGGTGAAAGGGCCCCTTCCGGGAAGCGCGTTCCAAGAGCTGAGGGTTGGGCGCCTCGTTCCGGGTTCCTAGGTGCCAGAGCCGCTTCTCTCTTCCCGGGACGGAGTGGGGCTTGCTGGGCCAATGCGTCGTCCTGAAGCAATCCCGTGGCAGGGGCTCGGCGCTTCCCCCGTGCGTTTCGGGCGAGCCTCCCAGCTCAGTACGCCCCCAGAGAGTTTGGCCTGCAGGCCGGCCTCGCCGTCATGACCTCCCCGAGAGTCGGGTGTTCAGCTCGGGGCACGCCGAACGCAGGCTCCGGCGGGTCCGACTGAGTTCGGGCGCCCGGCTGAGGCAAGCGGGGCTGCCGTCAGAAGGCCTCCCGTGCCCTCACAACCAGTGTGTTTGCTCTGCCGTGGGTCCCGCGTCAGTGTCGTGGCAGGAGCCGCTTCCGACGCCCTTGCCAAGTGCTACGCTGAGGCCGAGGTCGGGGGCCTCGTTCTAGGACGGCCCCCGACCTGAGGCCCGGCAGGCAGCCACCCTTAGGCTTCCGCCACCCCCGCCGCGGCCAAGCGTTCTCTCTTTGCGAAAGTGGCCTGCTCGCGGCAAGGAGCTCGGCTTCAGGCTCGCGTCTCGAAGGTAAGGCTCTGCTGCTCCCTCGAGGTTTCCAGGCTAAGCGTTGAGAAGGCATCCTTCTCCATGGAGCGACGAGTGTGTGGACGTGGGCCGGGATAAGTGCCACCCTGCCTGGTTTCTCCCAGGGAGGTCGGGGGGCTTGACCTCACTCAGGGCGTCCAAGCCTCGGCGAGTCAGCAAACCGCTTCCCCGTGTAGGACGTGAGGCGCCGGCCCGGGAGAGGCCGGATCCACAGCCCGGGCGCTCGTGCCTCACGAAGCGCGCCCTTCCTCTCTTCTCCCCGCTTTTCTCTTCGCACTCATCTTTCCCTGGGCGGACGTTTTCCCGGCAGCACCGTGTTGCACGGGATCCAGGGGGGAGCTGTCTCCTCGGTTGCCAGGCCCGGGCGGGTGTCGACCTTGACTCCGCGAAGCCCGCTGTGGCCCCGGAGGGGCTGGCGGCACCCGCAGGTCCCGGGAGCGGAGGCCCAAGCCGGCAGCGTGAGCGCGTCTTCTTCCGCATCTGAGAGAAGGCGTGGTGCTTTCGGGGAACGGGGAGGTGAAAGGGCCCCGTCCGGGAAGCGCGTTCCAAGAGCTGAGGGTTGGGCGCCTCGTTCCGGGCTCCTAGGTGCCAGAGCCGCTTCTCTCTTCCCGGGACGGAGTGGGGCTTGCTGGTCCAATGCGTCGTCCTGAAGCCATCCCGTGGCAGGGGCTAGGCGCTTCCCCCGTGCGTTTCGGGCGAGCCTCCCAGCTCAGGGCGCCCCCGAGAGATTGGCCTGCAGGCCGGCGTCGCCGTCACGACCTCCCCGTGAGCCGGGTGTTCAGCTCGGGGCACGCCGAACGCAGGCTCCGGCGGGTTCGACTGAGGGCGGGCGCCCGGCTGAGGCAAGCAGGGCTGCCGTCAGAAGGCCTCCCGTGCCCTCACAACCAGTGTGTTTGCTCTGCCCTGGGTGCCGCGTCAGGGTCGTGGCAGGAGCCGCTTCCGACGCCCTTGCAAAGTGCTTCGCTGAGGCCGAGGTCGGGGGCCTACTTCTAGGACGGCCCCCGACCTGAGGCCCGGCAGGCAGCCTCCCTTAGGCTTCCTACACCCTCGCCTTGGCCAAGCGTTCTCTCTTCGCGAAAGAGACCTGCTCTTGGTAGGGAGGTCGGCTTCAGGCTCGCTTGTCGGAGGTAAGGCTGTGCTGCTCCCTCGAGGTTTCCAGGCTAAGCGTTGAGAAGGCATCCTTCTCCATGGAGCGACGAGTGTGTGGACGTGGGCCGGGATAAGTGCCACCCTGCCTGGTTTCTCCCAGGGAGGTCGGGGGGCTTGACCTCTCTCAGGGCGTCCAAGCCCCGGCAAGTCAACAAACCGCTTCCCCGTGTAGGACGTGAGGCGTCGGCCCGGGAGAGGCCGGCTCCACAGCCCGGGCGCTCGTGCCTCACGAAGCGCACGCTTCCTCTCTCTTCCCCGCTTCTCTTTTCGCACTCATCTTTCCCTGGGCGGACGTTTTCCCGGCAGCACTCTTTTGCACGGGATCCAGGGGGAAGCTCTCTCCTCGGTTGCCAGGCCCGGGCGGTTGTCGACCTTGACTCCACGAAGCCCGCTGTGGCCCCGGAGGGGCTGGCGGCACCCGCAGGTCCCGGGAGCGGAGGCCCAAGCCGGCAGCTTGAGCGGGTCTTCTTCCACATGAGAGAAGGCGTGGCGCTTTCGTGGAACTGGGAGGTGAAAGGGCCCCGTCTGGGAAGCGCGTTCCAAGAGCTGAGGGTTGGGCGCCTCGTTCCGGGCTCCTAGGTGCCAGAGCTGCTTCTCTCTTCCCGGGACGGAGTGGGGCTTGCTGGGCCAATGCGTCGTCCTGAAGCAATCCCGTGGCAGGGGCTCGGCGCTTCCCCCGTGCGTTTCGGGCGAGCCTCCCAGCTCAGGGCTCCCCCAGAGAGTTTGGCCTGCAGGCCGGCGTCGCCGTCACTACCTCCCCGAGAGCCGGGTGTTCAGCTCGGGGCACGCCGAACTCAGGCTCAGGCGGGTTCGACTGAGGGCGGGCGCCCGGCTGAGGCAAGCGGGGTTGCCGTCAGAAGGCCTCCCGTGCCCTCACAACCAGTGTGTTTGCTCTGCCGTGGTTCCCGCGTCAGGGTCGTGGCAGGAGCCGCTTCCGACGCCCTTGCCAAGTACTTCGCTGAGGCCGAGGTCGGGGGCCTACTTCTAGAACGGCCCCCGACCTGAGGCCCGGCAGGCAACCTCCCTTAGGCTTCCGCCACCCCCGCCGCGGCCAAGCGTTCTCTATTCGCGAAAGAGGCCAGCTCGCGGCAAGGAGCTCGGCTTCAGGCTCGCTTCTCGGAGGTAAGGCTGTGCTGCTCCCTCGAGGTGTCCATTCTAAGCGTTGAGAAGGCATCCTTCTCCGTGGAGCGACCAGTGTGTGGACGTGGGCCGGGATGGCGTGCCATCCTGCCTGGTTTCTCCCAGGGAGGTCGGGGGGCTTGACCTCACTCAGGGCGTCCAAGCCCTGGCGAGTCAGCAAACCGCTTCCCCGTGTAGGACGTGAGACGCCGGCCCGGGAGAGGCCGGCCCCACAGCCCGGGCGCTCGTGCCTCACGAAGCGCGCCCTTCCTCTCTCCTCCCCGCTTCTCTCTTCGCACTCATCTTTCCCTGGGCGGACGTTTTCCCGGCAGCACCGTGTTGCACGGGATCCAAGGGGGAGCTGTCTCCTCGGTTGCCAGGCCCGGGCGGGTGTCGACCTTGACTCCGCGAATACCGCTGTGGCCCCGGAGGAGCTGGCGGCACCCGCAGGTCCCGGGAGCGGAGGCCCAAGCCGGCAGCGTGAGCGCGTCTTCTTCCGCATCTGAGAGAAGGCGTGGTGCTTTCGGGGAACGGGGAGGTGAAAGGGCCCCGTCTGGGAAGCGCGTTCCAAGAGCTGAGGGTTGGGCGCCTCGCTCCGGGCTCCTAGGTGCCAGAGCCGCTTCTCTCTTCGCGGGACGGAGTGGGGCTTGCTGGGCCAATGCCTCGTCCTGAAGCCATCCCGTGGCAGGGGCTCGGCGGTTCCGCCGTGCGTTTCGGGCGAGCCTCCCAGCTCAGGGCGCCCCCAGAGACTTTGGTCTGCAGGCCGGCGACGCCGTCATGACCTCCCCGAGAGCCGGGTGTTCAGCTCGGGGCACGCCGAACTCAGGCTCAGGCGGGTTCGACTTAGGGCAGGCGCCCGGCTGAGGCAAGCGGGGCTGCCGTCAGAAGGCCTCCCGTGCCCTCACAACCAGTGTGTTTGCTCTGCCCTGGGTCCCGCGTCAGGGTCGTGGCAGGAGAAGCTTCCGACGCCCTTGCGAAGTGCTTCGCTGAGGCCGAGGTTGGGGGCCTACTTCTAGGACGGCCCCCGACCTGACCCGGCAGGCAGCCTCCCTTAGGCTTCCTACACCCTCGCCTTGGCCAAGCGTTCTCTCTTCGCGAAAGAGACCTGCTCTTGGTAGGGAGCTCGGCTTCAGGCTCGCTTGTCGGAGGTAAGGCTGTGCTGCTCCCTCGAGGTTTCCAGGCTAAGCGTTGAGAAGGCATCCTTCTCCATGGAGCGACGAGTGTGTGGACGTGGGCCGGGATAAGTGCCACCCTGCCTGGTTTCTCCCAGGGAGGTCGGGGTGCTTGACCTCTCTCAGGGCGTTCAAGCCCCGGCGAGTCAACAAACCGCATCCCCGTGTAGGACGTGAGGCGTCGGCCCGGGAGAGGCCGTCTCCACAGCCCGGGCGCTCGTGCCTCACGAAGCGCACGCTTCCTCTCTCTTCCCCGCTTCTCTTTTCGCACTCATCTTTCCCTGGGCGGACGTTTTCCTGGCAGCACTCTTTTGCACGGGATCCAGGGGGAAGCTCTCTCCTCGGTTGCCAGGCCCGGGCGGGTGTCGACCTTGACTCCGCGAAGCCCGCTGTGGCCCCGGAGGGGCTGGCGGCACCCGCAGGTCCCGGGAACGGAGGCCCAAGCCGGCAGCGTGAGCGCGTCTTCTTCGCATCTGAGAGAAGGCGTGGTGCTTTCGGGGAACGGGGAGGTTAAAAGGCCCCGTCTGGGAAGCGCGTTCCAAGAGCTGAGGGTTGGGCGCCTCGCTCCGGGCTCCTAGGTGCCAGAGCCGCTTCTCTCTTCCCGGGACGGAGTGGGGCTTGCTGGGCCAATGCGTCGTCCTGAAGCAATCCCGTGGCAGGGGCTCGGCAGTTCCGCCGTGCGTTTCGAGCGAGCCTCCCAGCTCAGGGCGCCCCCAGAGACTTTGGCCTGCAGGCCGGCGTCGCCGTCACGATCTCCTCGAGAGCCGGGTGTTCAGCTCGGGGCACGCCGAAAGCAGGCTCCGGCGGGTTCGACTGAGGGCGGGCGCCCGGCTGAGGCAAGCAGGGCTGCCGTCAGAAGGCCTCCCGTGCCCTCACAACCAGTGTGTTTGCTCTGCCCTGGGTCCCGCGTCAGGGTCGTGGCAGGAGCCGCTTCCGACGCCCTTGCCAAGTACTTCGCTGAGGCCGAGGTCGGGGGCCTACTTCTAGGACGGCCCCCGACCTGAGGCCCGGCAGGCAGCCTCCCTTAGGCTTCCTACACCCTCGCCTTGGCCAAGCGTTCTCTCTTCTCGAAAGAGACCTGCTCTTGGTAGGGAGCTCGGCTTCAGGCTCGCTTGTAGGTGGTAAGGCTGTGCTGCTCCCTCGAGGTTTCCAGGCTAAGCGTTGAGAAGGCATCCTTCTCCATGGATCGACGAGTGTGTGGACGTGGGCCGGGATAAGTGCCACCCTGCCTGGTTTCTCCCAGGGAGGTCGGGGGGCTTGACCTCTCTCAGGGCGTCCAAGCCCCGGCGAGTCAACAAACCGCTTCCCCGTGTAGGACGTGAGGCGTCGGCCCGGGAGAGGCCGGCTCCACAGCCCGGGCGCTCGTGCCTCACGAAGCGCACGCTCCCTCTCTCTTCCCTGCTTCTCTTTTCGCACTCATCTTTCCCTGGGCGGACGTTTTCCCGGCAGCACTCTTTTGCACGGGATCCAGGGGGAAGTTCTCTCCTCGGTTGCCAGGCCCGGGCGGGTGTCGACCTTGACTCCACGAAGCCCGCTGTGGCCCCGGAGGGGCTGGCGGCACCCGCAGGTCCCGGGAGCGGAGGCCCAAGCCGGCAGCTTGAGCGGGTCTTCTTCCGCATGAGAGAAGGCGTGGCGCTTAAGTGGAACTGGGAGGTGAATGGGCCCCGTCTGGGAAGCGAGTTCCAAGAGCTGAGGGTTGGGCGCCTCGTTCCGGGCTCCTAGTTGCCAGAGCTGCTTCTCTCTTCCCGGGACGGAGTGGGGCTTGCTGGGCCAATGCGTCGTCCTGAAACAATCCCGTGGCAGGGGCTCGGCGCTTCCCCCGTGCGTTTCGGGCGAGCCTCCCAGCTCAGGGCTCCCCCAGAGAGTTTGGCCTGCAGGCCGGCGTCGCCGTCACGACCTCCCCGAGAGCCGGGTGTTCAGCTCGGGGCACGCCGAACTCAGGCTCCGGCGGGTTCGACTGAGGGCGGGCGCCCGGCTGAGGCAAGCGGGGCTGCCGTCAGAAGGCCTCCCGTGCCTTCACAACCAGTGTGTTTGCTCTGCCCTGGGTCCTGCGTCAGGGTCGTGGCAGGAGCCGCTTCCGACGCCCTTGCCAAGTACTTCGCTGAGGCCGAGGTCGGGGGCCTACTTCTAGAACGGCCCCCGACCTGAGGCCCGGCAAGCAACCTCCCTTAGGCTTCCGCCACCCCCGCCGCGGCCAAGCGTTCTCTCTTCGCGAAAGAGGCCAGCTCGCGGCAAGGAGCTCGGCTTCAGGCTCGCTTCTCGGAGGTAAGGCTGTGCTGCTCCCTCGAGGTATCCATTCTAAGCGTTGAGAAGGCATCCTTCTCCGTGGAGCGACCAGTGTGTGGACGTGGGCCGGGATGGCGTGCCACCCTGCCTGGTATCTCCCAGGGAGGTCGGGGGGCTTGACCTCACTCAGGGCGTCCAAGCCCTGGCGAGTCAGCAAACCGCTTCCCCGTGTAGGACGTGAGGCGCCGGCCTGGCAGAGCCCGGCCCCACAGCCCGGGCGCTCGTGCCTCACGAAGCTCGCCCTTCCTCTCTCCTCCCCGCTTCTCTCTTCGCACTCATCTTTCCCTGGGCGGACGATTTCCCGGCAGCACCGTGTTGCACGGGATCCAGGGGGGAGCTGTCTCCTCGGTTGCCAGGCCCGGGCGGTTGTCGACCTTGACTCCGCGAAGACCACTGTGGCCCCGGAGGGGCTGGCGGCACCCGCAGGTCCCGGGAGCGGAGGCCCAAGCCGGCAGCGTGAGCGCGTCTTCTTCCGCATCTGAGAGAAGGCGTGGTGCTTTTGGGGAACGGGGAGGTGAAAGGGCCCCGTCTGGGAAGCGCGTTCCAAGAGCTGAGGGTTGGGCGCCTCGCTCCGGGCTCCTAGGTGCCAGAGCCGCTTCTCTCTTCCCGGGACGGAGTGGGGCTTGCTGGGCCAATGCCTCGTCCTGAAGCCATCCCGTGGCAGGGGCTCGGCGGTTCCGCCGTGCGTTTCGGGCGAGCCTCCCAGCTCAGGGCGCCCCCAGAGACTTTGGCCTGCAGGCCGGCGTCGCCGTCACGACCTCCCCGAGAGCCGGGTGTTCAGTTCGGGGCACGCCGAACTCAGGCTCAAGCGGGTTCTACTGAGGGCGGGAGCCCGGCTGAGGCAAGCGGGGCTGCCGTCCGAAGGCCTCCCGTGCCATGACAACCAGTGTGTTTGCTCTGCCGTGGGTCCCGCGTCAGGGTCGTGGCAGGAGCCGCTTCCGACGCCTTTGCCAAGTGCTTCCCTGAGGCCGAGGTCGGGGGCCTACTTCTAGAACGGCCCCCGACCTGAGGCCCGGCAGGCAACCTCCCTTAGGCTTCCGCCACCCCCGCCGCGGCCAAGCGTTCTCTCTTCGCGAAAGAGGCCAGCTCGTGGCAAGGAGCTCGGCTTCAGACTCGCTTCTCGGAGGTAAGGCTGTGCTGCTCCCTCGAGGTTTCCAGGATAAGCGTTGAGAAGGCATCCTTCTCCGTGGAGCGACCAGTGTGTGGACGTGGGCCGGGATGGCGTGCCACCCTGCCTGTTTTCTCCCAGGGAGGTCGGGGGGCTTGACCTCACACAGGGCGTCCCATCCCCGGCTAGTCAGCAAACCGCTTCTCCGTGTAGGACATGAGGCGCCGGCCTGGGAGAGGCCGGCCCCACAGGCAGGGCGCTCGTGTCTCATGAAGCGCGCCCTTCCTCTCTCCTCCCCGCTTCTCTCTTCGCACTCATCTTTCCCTGGGCGGACGTTTTCCCGGCAGCACCGTGTTGCACGGGATTCAGGGGGGAGCTGTCTCCTTGGTTGCCAGGCCCGGGCGGGTGTCGACCTTGACTCCGCGAAGCCCGCTGTGGCCCCGGAGGGGCTGGCGGCACCCGCAGGTCCCGGGAGCGGAGGCCCAAGCCGGCAGCGTGAGCGCGTCTTCTTCCGCATCTGAGAGAAGTCGTGGTGCTTTCGGGGAAAGGGGAGGTGAAAGGGCCCCGTCCGGGAAGCGCGTTCCAAGAGCTGAGGGTTGGGCGCCTCGCTCCGGGCTCCTAGGTGCCAGAGCCGCTTCTCTCTTCGCGGGACGGAGTGGGGCTTGCTGGGCCAATGCGTCGTCCTGAAGCAATCCCGTGGCAGGGGCTCGGCGGTTTCGCCGTGCGTTTCGGGCGAGCCTCCCAGCTCAGGGCGCCCCCAGAGACTTTGGTCTGCAGGCCGGCGACGCCGTCACGACCTCCCCGAGAGCCGGGTGTTCAGCTCGGGGCACGCCGAACTCAGGCTCAGGCGGGTTCGACTTAGGGCAGGCGCCCGGCTGAGGCAAGCGGGGCTGCCGTCAGAAGGCCTCCCGTGCCCTCACAACCAGTGTGTTTGCTCTGCCGTGGGTCCCGCGTCAGGGTCGTGGCAGGAGCCGCTTCCGACGCCCTTGCCAAGTACTTCGCTGAGGCCGAGGTCGGGGGCCTACTTCTAGAAAGGCCCCCGACCTGAGGCCCGGCAGGCAACCTCCCTTAGGCTTCCGCCACCCCCGCCGCGGCCAAGCGTTCTCTCTTCGCGAAAGAGGCCAGCTCGCGGCAAGGAGCTCGGCTTCAGGCTCGCTTCTCGGAGGTAAGGCTGTGCTGCTCCCTCGAGGTTTCCATTCTAAGCGTTGAGAAGGCATCCTTCTCCGTGGAGCGACCAGTGTGTGGACGTGGGCCGGGATGGCGTGCCACCCTGCCTGGTTTCTCCCAGGGAGGTCGGGGGGCTTGACCTCACTCAGGGCGTCCAAGCCCTGGCGAGTCAGCAAACCGCTTCCCCGTGTAGGACGTGAGACGCCGGCCCGGGAGAGGCCGGCCCCACAGCCCGGGCGCTCGTGCCTCACGAAGCGCGCCCTTCCTCTCTCCTCCCCGCTTCTCTCTTCGCACTCATCTTTCCCTGGGCGGACGTTTTCCCGGCAGCACCGTGTTGCACGGGATCCAGGGGGGAGCTCTCTCCTCGGTTGCCAGGCCCGGGCGGGTGTCGACCTTGACTCCGCGAAGCCCGCTGTGGCCCCGGAGGGGCTGGCGGCACCCGCAGGTCCCGGGAGCGGAGGCCCAAGCCGGCAGCGTGAGCGCGTCTTCTTCCGCATCTGAGAGAAGGCGTGGTGCTTTCGGGGAACGGGGAGGTGAAAGGGCCCCGTCTGGGAAGCGCGTTCCAAGAGCTGAGGGTTGGGCGCCTCGCTCCGGGCTCCTAGGTGCCAGAGCCGCTTCTCTCTTCCCGGGACGGAGTGGGGCTTGCTGGGCCAATGCGTCGTCCTGAAGCAATCCCGTGGCAGGGGCTCGGCGGTTTCGCCGTGCGTTTCGGGCGAGCCTCCCAGCTCAGGGCGCCCCCAGAGACTTTGGTCTGCAGGCCGGCGACGCCGTCACGACCTCCCCGAGAGCCGGGTGTTCAGCTCGGGGCACGCCGAACTCAGGCTCAGGCGGGTTCGACTTAGGGCAGGCGCCCGGCTGAGGCAAGCGGGGCTGCCGTCAGAAGGCCTCCCGTGCCCTCACAACCAGTGTGTTTGCTCTGCCGTGGGTCCCGCGTCAGGGTCGTGGCAGGAGCCGCTTCCGACGCCCTTGCCAAGTACTTCGCTGAGGCCGAGGTCGGGGGCCTACTTCTAGAAAGGCCCCCGACCTGAGGCCCGGCAGGCAACCTCCCTTAGGCTTCCGCCACCCCCGCCGCGGCCAAGCGTTCTCTCTTCGCGAAAGAGGCCAGCTCGCGGCAAGGAGCTCGGCTTCAGGCTCGCTTCTCGGAGGTAAGGCTGTGCTGCTCCCTCGAGGTTTCCATTCTAAGCGTTGAGAAGGCATCCTTCTCCGTGGAGCGACCAGTGTGTGGACGTGGGCCGGGATGGCGTGCCACCCTGCCTGGTTTCTCCCAGGGAGGTCGGGGGGCTTGACCTCACTCAGGGCGTCCAAGCCCTGGCGAGTCAGCAAACCGCTTCCCCGTGTAGGACGTGAGACGCCGGCCCGAGAGAGGCCGGCCCCACAGCCCGGGCGCTCGTGCCTCACGAAGCGCGCCCTTCCTCTCTCCTCCCCGCTTCTCTCTTCGCACTCATCTTTCCCTGGGCGGACGTTTTCCCGGCAGCACCGTGTTGCACGGGATCCAGGGGGGAGCTGTCTCCTCGGTTGCCAGGCCCGGGCGGGTGTCGACCTTGACTCCGCGAAGCCCGCTGTGGCCCCGGAGGGTCTGGCGGCACCCGCAGGTCCCGGGAGCGGAGGCCCAAGCCGGCAGCGTGAGCGCATCTTCTTCCGCATCTGAGAGAAGGCGTGGTGCTTTCGGGGAACGGGGAGGTTAAAGGGCCCCGTCTGGGAAGCGCGTTCCAAGAGCTGAGGGTTGGGCGCCTCGCTCCGGGCTCCTAGGTGCCAGAGCCGCTTCTCTCTTCCCGGGACGGAGTGGGGCTTGCTGGGCCAATGCGTCGTCCTGAAGCCATCCCGTGGCAGGGGCTCGGCGCTTCCGCCGTGCGTTTCGGGCGAGCCTCCCAGCTCAGGGCGCCCCCAGAGACTTTGGCCTGCAGGCCGGCGTCGCCGTCACGACCTCCCCGAGAGCCGGGTGTTCAGCTCGGGGCACGCCGAACTCAGGCTCAAGCGGGTTCTACTGAGGGCGGGCGCCCGGCTGAGGCAAGCGGGGCTGCCGTCAGAAGGCCTCCCGTGCCCTGACAACCAGTGTGTTTGCTCTGCCGTGGGTCCCGCGTCAGGGTCGTGGCAGGAGCCGCTTCCGACGCCCTTGCCAAGTGCTTCGCTGAGGCCGAGGTCGGGAGCCTACTTCTAGAACGGCCCCCGACCTGAGGCCCGGCAGGCAACCTCCCTTAGGCTTCCGCCACCCCCGCCGCGGCCAAGCGTTCTCTCTTCGCGAAAGAGTCCTGCTCGCGGCGGGGAGCTCGGCTTCAGGCTCGCTTCTCGGAGGTAAGGCTGTGCTGCTCCCTCGAGGTTTCCAGGCTAAGCGTTGAGAAGGCATCCTTCTTCGTGGAGTGACCAGTGTGTGGACGTGGGCCGGGATGGCGTGCCACCCTGCCTGTTTTCTCCCAGGGAGGTCGGGGGGCTTGACCTCACACAGGGCGTCCCATCCCCGGCTAGTCAGCAAACCGCTTCCCCGTGTAGGACATGAGGCGCCGGCCCGGGAGAGGCCGGTCCCACAGGCAGGGCGCTCGTGTCTCATGAAGCGCGCACTTCTTCTCTCCTCCCCGCTTCTCTCTTCGCACTCATCTTTCCCTGGGCGGACGTTTTCCTGGCAGCACTCTTTTGCACGGGATCCAGGGGGGAGCTGTCTCCTCGGTTGCCAGGCCCAGGCGGGTGTCGACCTTGACTCCGCGAAGCCCGCTGTGGCCCCGGAGGGGCTGGCGGCACCCGCAGGTCCCGGGAGCGGAGGCCCTAGCCGGCAGCGTGAGAGCGTCTTCTTCCGCATCTGAGAGAAGGCGTGGTGCTTTGGGGAAAGGGGAGGTGAAAGGGCCCCGTCCGGGAAGCACGTTCCAAGAGCTGAGGGTTGGGCGCCTCGCTCCGGGCTCCTAGGTGCCAGAGCCGCTTCTCTCTTCCCGGGACGGAGTTGGGCTTGCTGGGCCAATGCCTCGTCCTGAAGCCATCCCGTGGCAGGGGCTCGGCGGTTCCAGCGTGCGTTTCGGGCGAGCCTCCCAGCTCAGGGCGCCCCCAGAGACTTTGGTCTGCAGGCCGGCGACGCCGTCATGACCTCCCCGAGAGCCGGGTGTTCAGCTCGGGGCACGCCGAACTCAGGCTCAGGCGGGTTCGACTTAGGGCAGGCGCCCGGCTGAGGCAAGCGGGGCTGCCGTCAGAAGGCCTCCCGTGCCCTCACAACCAGTGTGTTTGCTCTGCCCTGGGTCCCGCGTCAGGGTCGTGGCAGGAAAAGCTTCCGACGCCCTTGCGAAGTGCTTCGCTGAGGCCGAGGTTGGGGGCCTACTTCTAGGACGGCCCCCGACCTGACCCGGCAGGCAGCCTCCCTTAGGCTTCCTACACCCTCGCCTTGGCCAAGCGTTCTCTCTTCGCGAAAGAGACCTGCTCTTGGTAGGGAGCTCGGCTTCAGGCTCGCTTGTCGGAGGTAAGGCTGTGCTGCTCCCTCGAGGTTTCCAGGCTAAGCGTTGAGAAGGCATCCTTCTCCATGGAGCGACGAGTGTGTGGACGTGGGCCGGGATAAGTGCCACCCTGCCTGGTTTCTCCCAGGGAAGTCGGGGGGCTTGACCTCTCTCAGGGCGTCCAAGCCCCGGCGAGTCAACAAACCGCATCCCCGTGTAGGACGTGAGGCGTCGGCCCGGGAGAGGCCGTCTCCACAGCCCGGGCGCTCGTGCCTCACGAAGCGCACGCTTCCTCTCTCTTCCCCGCTTCTCTTTTCGCACTCATCTTTCCCTGGGCGGACGTTTTCCTGGCAGCACTCTTTTGCACGGGATCCAGGGGGAAGCTCTCTCCTCGGTTGCCAGGCCCGGGCGGGTGTCGACCTTGACTCCGCGAAGCCCGCTGTGGCCCCGGAGGGGCTGGCGGCACCCGCAGGTCCCGGGAACGGAGGCCCAAGCCGGCAGCGTGAGCGCGTCTTCTTCGCATCTGAGAGAAGGCGTGGTGCTTTCGGGGAACGGGGAGGTTAAAAGGCCCCGTCTGGGAAGCGCGTTCCAAGAGCTGAGGGTTGGGCGCCTCGCTCCGGGCTCCTAGGTGCCAGAGCCGCTTCTCTCTTCCCGGGACGGAGTGGGGCTTGCTGGGCCAATGCGTCGTCGTGAAGCAATCCCGTGGCAGGGGCTCGGCGCTTACCCCGTGCGTTTCGGGTGAGCCTCCCAGCTCAGGGCGCCCCCAGAGAGTTTGGCCTGCAGGCCGGCGTCGCCGTCACGACCTCCGCGAGAGCCAGGTGTTCAGCTCGGGGCACGCCGAATGCAGGCTCCGGCGGGTTCGACTGAGGGCGGGCGCCCGGCTGAGGCATGCTGGGCTGCCGTCAGAAGGCCTCCCGTGCCCTCACAACCAGTGTGTTTGCTCTGCCGTGGGTCCCGCGTCAGGGTCGTGGCAGGAGCCGCTTCCGACGCGCTTGCGAAGTGCATCGCTGAGGCCGAGGTCGGGGGCCTACTTCTAGGACGGCCCCCGACCTGAGGCCCGCCAGGGAGCCTCGTTTAGGCTTCCGACACCCTCGCCTTGGCCAAGCGTTCTCTCTTCACGAAAGAGACCTGCTCGCGGCAAGGAGCTTGGCTTCAGGCTCGCTTCTCGGAGGTAAGGCTCTCCTGCCCCCTCGAGGTTTCCAGGCTAAGCGTTGAGAAGGCATCCTTCTCCGTGGAGCGACGAGTGTGTGGACGTGGGCCGGGATTGCGTGCCACCCTGCGTGGTATCTCCCAGGGAGGTCGGGGGGCTTGACCTCACTCAGGGCGTCCAAGCCCCGGCGAGTCAGCAAACCGCTTACCCGTGTAGGACATGAGGCGCCGGCCCGGGAGAGGCCGGGCCCACAGGCTGCGCGCTCGTGTCTCTTGAAGCGCGCCCTTCCTCTCTCCTCCCCGCTTCTCTCTTCGCACTCATCTTTCCCTGGGCGGACGTTTTCCCGGCAGCACCGTGTTGCACGGGATCCAGGGGGGAGCTGTCTCCTCGGTTGCCACGCCCGGGCGGGTGTCGACCTTGACTCCGCGAAGCCCGCTGTGGCCCCGGAGGGGCTGGCGGCACCCGCAGGTCCCGGGAGCGGAGGCCCAAGCCGGCAGCGTGAGCGCGTCTTCTTCCGCATCTGAGAGAAGGCGTGGTGCTTTCGGGGAACGGGGAGGTGAAAGGGCCCCGTCTGGGAAGCGAGTTCCAAGAGCTGAGGGTTGGGCGCCTCGTTCCGGGCTCCTAGTTGCCAGAGCTGCTTCTCTCTTCCCGGGACGGAGTGGGGCTTGCTGGGCCAATGCGTCGTCCTGAAACAATCCCGTGGCAGGGGCTCGGCGCTTCCCCCGTGCGTTTCGGGCGAGCCTCCCAGCTCAGGGCTCCCCCAGAGAGTTTGGCCTGCAGGCCGGCGTCGCCGTCACGACCTCCCCGAGAGCCGGGTGTTCAGCTCGGGGCACGCCGAACTCAGGCTCCGGCGGGTTCGACTGAGGGCGGGCGCCCGGCTGAGGCAAGCGGGGCTGCCGTCAGAAGGCCTCCCGTGCCTTCACAACCAGTGTGTTTGCTCTGCCGTGGGTCCCGCGTCAGGGTCGTGGCAGGAGCCGCTTCCGACGCCCTTGCCAAGTACTTCGCTGAGGCCGAGGTCGGGGGCCTACTTCTAGAACGGCCCCCGACCTGAGGCCCGGCAGGCAACCTCCCTTAGGCTTCCGCCACCCCCGCCGCGGCCAAGCGTTCTCTCTTCGCGAAAGAGGCCAGCTCGCGGCAAGGAGCTCGGCTTCAGGCTCGCTTCTCGGAGGTAAGGCTGTGCTGCTCCCTCGAGGTTTCCATTCTAAGCGTTGAGAAGGCATCCTTCTCCGTGGAGCGACCAGTGTGTGGACGTGGGCCGGGATGGCGTGCCACCCTGCCTGGTTTCTCCCAGGGAGGTCGGGGGGCTTGACCTCACTCAGGGCGTCCAAGCCCTGGCGAGTCAGCAAACCGCTTCCCCGTGTAGGACGTGAGACGCCGGCCCGAGAGAGGCCGGCCCCACAGCCCGGGCGCTCGTGCCTCACGAAGCGCGCCCTTCCTCTCTCCTCCCCGCTTCTCTCTTCGCACTCATCTTTCCCTGGGCGGACGTTTTCCCGGCAGCACCGTGTTGCACGGGATCCAGGGGGGAGCTGTCTCCTCGGTTGCCAGGCCCGGGCGGGTGTCGACCTTGACTCCGCGAAGCCCGCTGTGGCCCCGGAGGGTCTGGCGGCACCCGCAGGTCCCGGGAGCGGAGGCCCAAGCCGGCAGCGTGAGCGCGTCTTCTTCCGCATCTGAGAGAAGGCGTGGTGCTTTCGGGGAACGGGGAGGTTAAAGGGCCCCGTCTGGGAAGCGCGTTCCAAGAGCTGAGGGTTGGGCGCCTCGCTCCGGGCTCCTAGGTGCCAGAGCCGCTTCTCTCTTCCCGGGACGGAGTGGGGCTTGCTGGGCCAATGCGTCGTCCTGAAGCCATCCCGTGGCAGGGGCTCGGCGCTTCCGCCGTGCGTTTCGGGCGAGCCTCCCAGCTCAGGGCGCCCCCAGAGACTTTGGCCTGCAGGCCGGCGTCGCCGTCACGACCTCCCCGAGAGCCGGGTGTTCAGCTCGGGGCACGCCGAACTCAGGCTCAAGCGGGTTCTACTGAGGGCGGGCGCCCGGCTGAGGCAAGCGGGGCTGCCGTCAGAAGGCCTCCCGTGCCCTGACAACCAGTGTGTTTGCTCTGCCGTGGGTCCCGCGTCAGGGTCGTGGCAGGAGCCGCTTCCGACGCCCTTGCCAAGTGCTTCGCTGAGGCCGAGGTCGGGAGCCTACTTCTAGAACGGCCCCCGACCTGAGGCCCGGCAGGCAACCTCCCTTAGGCTTCCGCCACCCCCGCCGCGGCCAAGCGTTCTCTCTTCGCGAAAGAGTCCTGCTCGCGGCGGGGAGCTCGGCTTCAGGCTCGCTTCTCGGAGGTAAGGCTGTGCTGCTCCCTCGAGGTTTCCAGGCTAAGCGTTGAGAAGGCATCCTTCTCCGTGGAGTGACCAGTGTGTGGACGTGGGCCGGGATGGCGTGCCACCCTGCCTGTTTTCTCCCAGGGAGGTCGGGGGGCTTGACCTCACACAGGGCGTCCCATCCCCGGCTAGTCAGCAAACCGCTTCCCCGTGTAGGACATGAGGCGCCGGCCCGGGAGAGGCCGGTCCCACAGGCAGGGCGCTCGTGTCTCATGAAGCGCGCACTTCTTCTCTCCTCCCCGCTTCTCTCTTCGCACTCATCTTTCCCTGGGCGGACGTTTTCCTGGCAGCACTCTTTTGCACGGGATCCAGCAGGGAGCTGTCTCCTCGGTTGCCAGGCCCGGGCGGGTGTCGACCTTGACTCCGCGAAGCCCGCTGTGGCCCCGGAGGGGCTGGCGGCACCCGCAGGTCCCGGGAGCGGAGGCCCTAGCCGGCAGCGTGAGAGCGTCTTCTTCCGCATCTGAGAGAAGGCGTGGTGCTTTGGGGAAAGGGGAGGTGAAAGGGCCCCGTCCGGGAAGCACGTTCCAAGAGCTGAGGGTTGGGCGCCTCGCTCCGGGCTCCTAGGTGCCAGAGCCGCTTCTCTCTTCCCGGGACGGAGTTGGGCTTGCTGGGCCAATGCCTCGTCCTGAAGCCATCCCGTGGCAGGGGCTCGGCGGTTCCAGCGTGCGTTTCGGGCGAGCCTCCCAGCTCAGGGCGCCCCCAGAGACTTTGGTCTGCAGGCCGGCGACGCCGTCATGACCTCCCCGAGAGCCGGGTGTTCAGCTCGGGGCACGCCGAACTCAGGCTCAGGCGGGTTCGACTTAGGGCAGGCGCCCGGCTGAGGCAAGCGGGGCTGCCGTCAGAAGGCATCCCGTGCCCTCACAACCAGTGTGTTTGCTCTGCCCTGGGTCCCGCGTCAGGGTCGTGGCAGGAGAAGCTTCCGACGCCCTTGTGAAGTGCTTCGCTGAGGCCGAGGTTGGGGGCCTACTTCTAGGACGGCCCCCGACCTGACCCGGCAGGCAGCCTCCCTTAGGCTTCCTACACCCTCGCCTTGGCCAAGCGTTCTCTCTTCGCGAAAGAGACCTGCTCTTGGTAGGGAGCTCGGCTTCAGGCTCGCTTGTCGGAGGTAAGGCTGTACTGCTCCCTCGAGGTTTCCAGGCTAAGCGTTGAGAAGGCATCCTTCTCCATGGAGCGACGAGTGTGTGGACGTGGGCCGGGATAAGTGCCACCCTGCCTGGTTTCTCCCAGGGAGGTCGGGGGGCTTGACCTCTCTCAGGGCGTCCAAGCCCCGGTGAGTCAACAAACCGCATCCCCGTGTAGGACGTGAGGCGTCGGCCCGGGAGAGGCCGTCTCCACAGCCCGGGCGCTCGTGCCTCACGAAGCGCACGCTTCCTCTCTCTTCCCCGCTTCTCTTTTCGCACTCATCTTTCCCTGGGCGGACGTTTTCCTGGCAGCACTCTTTTGCACGGGATCCAGGGGGAAGCTCTCTCCTCGGTTGCCAGGCCCGGGCGGGTGTCGACCTTGACTCCGCGAAGCCCGCTGTGGCCCCGGAGGGGCTGGCGGCACCTGCAGGTCCCGGGAACGGAGGCCCAAGCCGGCAGCGTGAGCGCGTCTTCTTCGCATCTGAGAGAAGGCGTGGTGCTTTCGGGGAACGGGGAGGTTAAAAGGCCCCGTCTGGGAAGCGCGTTCCAAGAGCTGAGGGTTGGGCGCCTCGCTCCGGGCTCCTAGGTGCCAGAGCCGCTTCTCTCTTCCCGGGACGGAGTGGGGCTTGCTGGGCCAATGCGTCGTCGTGAAGCAATCCCGTGGCAGGGGCTCGGCGCTTACCCCGTGCGTTTCGGGTGAGCCTCCCAGCTCAGGGCGCCCCCAGAGAGTTTGGCCTGCAGGCCGGCGTCGCCGTCACGACCTCCGCGAGAGCCAGGTGTTCAGCTCGGGGCACGCCGAATGCAGGCTCCGGCGGGTTCGACTGAGGGCGGGCGCCCGGCTGAGGCAAGCTGGGCTGCCGTCAGAAGGCCTCCCGTGCCCTCACAACCAGTGTGTTTGCTCTGCCGTGGGTCCCGCGTCAGGGTCGTGGCAGGAGCCGCTTCCGACGCCCTTGCGAAGTGCATCGCTGAGGCCGAGGTCGGGGGCCTACTTCTAGGACGGCCCCCGACCTGAGGCCCGCCAGGGAGCCTCGTTTAGGCTTCCGACACCCTCGCCTTGGCCAAGCGTTCTCTCTTCACGAAAGAGACCTGCTCGCGGCAAGGAGCTTGGCTTCAGGCTCGCTTCTCGGAGGTAAGGCTGTCCTGCCCCCTCGAGGTTTCCAGGCTAAGCGTTGAGAAGGCATCCTTCTCCGTGGAGCGACGAGTGTGTGGACGTGGGCCGGGATTGCGTGCCACCCTGCGTGGTATCTCCCAGGGAGGTCGGGGGGCTTGACCTCACTCAGGGCGTCCAAGCCCCGGCGAGTCAGCAAACCGCTTACCCGTGTAGGACATGAGGCGCCGGCCCGGGAGAGGCCGGCCCCACAGGCTGCGCGCTCGTGTCTCTTGAAGCGCGCCCTTCCTCTCTCCTCCCCGCTTCTCTCTTCGCACTCATCTTTCCCTGGGCGGACGTTTTCCCGGCAGCACCGTGTTGCACGGGATCCAGGGGGGAGCTGTCTCCTCGGTTGCCACGCCCGGGCGGGTGTCGACCTTGACTCCGCGAAGCCCGCTGTGGCCCCGGAGGGGCTGGCGGCACCCGCAGGTCCCGGGAGCGGAGGCCCAAGCCGGCAGCGTGAGCGCGTCTTCTTCCGCATCTGAGAGAAGGCGTGGTGCTTTCGGGGAACGGGGAGGTGAAAGGGCCCCGTCTGGGAAGCGAGTTCCAAGAGCTGAGGGTTGGGCGCCTCGTTCCGGGCTCCTAGTTGCCAGAGCTGCTTCTCTCTTCCCGGGACGGAGTGGGGCTTGCTGGGCCAATGCGTCGTCCTGAAACAATCCCGTGGCAGGGGCTCGGCGCTTCCCCCGTGCGTTTCGGGCGAGCCTCCCAGCTCAGGGCTCCCCCAGAGAGTTTGGCCTGCAGGCCGGCGTCGCCGTCACGACCTCCCCGAGAGCCGGGTGTTCAGCTCGGGGCACGCCGAACTCAGGCTCCGGCGGGTTCGACTGAGGGCGGGCGCCCGGCTGAGGCAAGCGGGGCTGCCGTCAGAAGGCCTCCCGTGCCTTCACAACCAGTGTGTTTGCTCTGCCGTGGGTCCCGCGTCAGGGTCGTGGCAGGAGCCGCTTCCGACGCCCTTGCCAAGTACTTCGCTGAGGCCGAGGTCGGGGGCCTACTTCTAGAACGGCCCCCGACCTGAGGCCCGGCAAGCAACCTCCCTTAGGCTTCCGCCACCCCCGCCGCGGCCAAGCGTTCTCTCTTCGCGAAAGAGGCCAGCTCGCGGCAAGGAGCTCGGCTTCAGGCTCGCTTCTCGGAGGTAAGGCTGTGCTGCTCCCTCGAGGTATCCATTCTAAGCGTTGAGAAGGCATCCTTCTCCGTGGAGCGACCAGTGTGTGGACGTGGGCCGGGATGGCGTGCCACCCTGCCTGGTATCTCCCAGGGAGGTCGGGGGGCTTGACCTCACTCAGGGAGTCCAAGCCCTGGCGAGTCAGCAAACCGCTTCCCCGTGTAGGACGTGAGGCGCCGGCCTGGCAGAGCCCGGCCCCACAGCCCGGGCGCTCGTGCCTCACGAAGCTCGCCCTTCCTCTCTCCTCCCCGCTTCTCTCTTCGCACTCATCTTTCCCTGGGCGGACGTTTTCCCGGCAGCACCGTGTTGCACGGGATCCAGGGGGGAGCTGTCTCCTCGGTTGCCAGGCCCGGGCGGTTGTCGACCTTGACTCCGCGAAGACCACTGTGGCCCCGGAGGGGCTGGCGGCACCCGCAGGTCCCGGGAGCGGAGGCCCAAGCCGGCAGCGTGAGCGCGTCTTCTTCCGCATCTGAGAGAAGGCGTGGTGCTTTCGGGGAACGGGGAGGTGAAAGGGCCCCGTCTGGGAAGCGCGTTCGAAGAGCTGAGGGTTGGGCGCCTCGCTCCGGGCTCCTAGGTGCCAGAGCCGCTTCTCTCTTCCCGGGACGGAGTGGGGCTTGCTGGGCCAATGCCTCGTCCTGAAGCCATCCCGTGGCAGGGGCTCGGCGGTTCCGCCGTGCGTTTCGGGCGAGCCTCCCAGCTCAGGGCGCCCCCAGAGACTTTGGCCTGCAGGCCGGCGTCGCCGTCACGACCTCCCCGAGAGCCGGGTGTTCAGTTCGGGGCACGCCGAACTCAGGCTCAAGCGGGTTCTAATGAGGGCGGGAGCCCGGCTGAGGCAAGCGGGGCTGCCGTCCGAAGGCCTCCCGTGCCATGACAACCAGTGTGTTTGCTCTGCCGTGGGTCCCGCGTCAGGGTCGTGGCAGGAGCCGCTTCCGACGCCTTTGCCAAGTGCTTCCCTGAGGCCGAGGTCGGGGGCCTACTTCTAGAACGGCCCCCGACCTGAGGCCCGGCAGGCAACCTCCCTTAGGCTTCCGCCACCCCCGCCGCGGCCAAGCGTTCTCTCTTCGCGAAAGAGGCCAGCTCGTGGCAAGGAGCTCGGCTTCAGGCTCGCTTCTCGGAGGTAAGGCTGTGCTGCTCCCTCGAGGTTTCCAGGCTAAGCGTTGAGAAGGCATCCTTCTCCGTGGAGCGACCAGTGTGTGGACGTGGGCCGGGATGGCGTGCCACCCTGCCTGTTTTCTCCCAGGGAGGTCGGGGGGCTTGACCTCACACAGGGCGTCCCATCCCCGGATAGTCAGCAAACCGCTTCTCCGTGTAGGACATGAGGCGCCGGCCTGGGAGAGGCCGGCCCCACAGGCAGGGCGCTCGTGTCTCATGAAGCGCGCCCTTCCTCTCTCCTCCCCGCTTCTCTCTTCGCACTCATCTTTCCCTGGGCGGACGTTTTCCCGGCAGCACCGTGTTGCACGGGATCCAGGGGGGAGCTGTCTCCTTGGTTGCCAGGCCCGGGCGGGTGTCGACCTTGACTCCGCGAAGCCCGCTGTGGCCCCGGAGGGGCTGGCGGCACCCGCAGGTCCCGGGAGCGGAGGCCCAAGCCGGCAGCGTGAGCGCGTCTTCTTCCGCATCTGAGAGAAGGCGTGGAGCTTTCGGGGAAAGGGGAGGTGAAAGGGCCCCGTCCGGGAAGCGCGTTCCAAGAGCTGAGGGTTGGGCGCCTCGCTCCGGGCTCCTAGGTGCCAGAGCCGCTTCTCTCTTCCCGGGACGGAGTGGGGCTTGCTGGGCCAATGCGTCGTCCTGAAGCAATCCCGTGGCAGGGGCTCGGCGGTTTCGCCGTGCGTTTCGGGCGAGCCTCCCAGCTCAGGGCGCCCCCAGAGACTTTGGTCTGCAGGCCGGCGACGCCGTCACGACCTCCCCGAGAGCCGGGTGTTCAGCTCGGGGCACGCCGAACTCAGGCTCAGGCGGGTTCGACTTAGGGCAGGCGCCCGGCTGAGGCAAGCGGGGCTGCCGTCAGAAGGCCTCCCGTGCCCTCACAACCAGTGTGTTTGCTCTGCCGTGGGTCCCGCGTCAGGGTCGTGGCAGGAGCCGCTTCCGACGCCCTTGCCAAGTACTTCGCTGAGGCCGAGGTCGGGGGCCTACTTCTAGAAAGGCCCCCGACCTGAGGCCCGGCAGGCAACCTCCCTTAGGCTTCCGCCACCCCCGCCGCGGCCAAGCGTTCTCTCTTCGCGAAAGAGGCCAGCTCGCGGCAAGGAGCTCGGCTTCAGGCTCGCTTCTCGGAGGTAAGGCTGTGCTGCTCCCTCGAGGTTTCCATTCTAAGCGTTGAGAAGGCATCCTTCTCCGTGGAGCGACCAGTGTGTGGACGTGGGCCGGGATGGCGTGCCACCCTGCCTGGTTTCTCCCAGGGAGGTCGGGGGGCTTGACCTCACTCAGGGCGTCCAAGCCCTGGCGAGTCAGCAAACCGCTTCCCCGTGTAGGACGTGAGACGCCGGCCCGGGAGAGGCCGGCCCCACAGCCCGGGCGCTCGTGCCTCACGAAGCGCGCCCTTCCTCTCTCCTCCCCGCTTCTCTCTTCGCACTCATCTTTCCCTGGGCGGACGTTTTCCCGGCAGCACCGTGTTGCACGGGATCCAGGGGGGAGCTGTCTCCTCGGTTGCCAGGCCCGGGCGGGTGTCGACCTTGACTCCGCGAAGCCCGCTGTGGCCCCGGAGGGTCTGGCGGCACCCGCAGGTCCCGGGAGCGGAGGCCCAAGCCGGCAGCGTGAGCGCGTCTTCTTCCGCATCTGAGAGAAGGCGTGGTGCTTTCGGGGAACGGGGAGGTGAAAGGGCCCCGTCTGGGAAGCGCGTTCCAAGAGCTGAGGGTTGGGCGCCTCGCTCCGGGCTCCTAGGTGCCAGAGCCGCTTCTCTCTTCCCGGGACGGAGTGGGGCTTGCTGGGCCAATGCGTCGTCCTGAAGCCATCCCGTGGCAGGGGCTCGGCGCTTCCGCCGTGCGTTTCGGGCGAGCCTCCCAGCTCAGGGCGCCCCCAGAGACTTTGGCCTGCAGGCCGGCGTCGCCGTCACGACCTCCCCGAGAGCCGGGTGTTCAGCTCGGGGCACGCCGAACTCAGGCTCAGGCGGGTTCGACTTAGGGCAGGCGCCCGGCTGAGGCAAGCGGGGCTGCCGTCAGAAGGCCTCCCGTGCCCTCACAACCAGTGTGTTTGCTCTGCCGTGGGTCCCGCGTCAGGGTCGTGGCAGGAGCCGCTTCCGACGCCCTTGCCAAGTACTTCGCTGAGGCCGAGGTCGGGGGCCTACTTCTAGAAAGGCCCCCGACCTGAGGCCCGGCAGGCAACCTCCCTTAGGCTTCCGCCACCCCCGCCGCGGCCAAGCGTTCTCTCTTCGCGAAAGAGGCCAGCTCGCGGCAAGGAGCTCGGCTTCAGGCTCGCTTCTCGGAGGTAAGGCTGTGCTGCTCCCTCGAGGTTTCCATTCTAAGCGTTGAGAAGGCATCCTTCTCCGTGGAGCGACCAGTGTGTGGACGTGGGCCGGGATGGCGTGCCACCCTGCCTGGTTTCTCCCAGGGAGGTCGGGGGGCTTGACCTCACTCAGGGCGTCCAAGCCCTGGCGAGTCAGCAAACCGCTTCCCCGTGTAGGACGTGAGACGCCGGCCCGAGAGAGGCCGGCCCCACAGCCCGGGCGCTCGTGCCTCACGAAGCGCGCCCTTCCTCTCTCCTCCCCGCTTCTCTCTTCGCACTCATCTTTCCCTGGGCGGACGTTTTCCCGGCAGCACCGTGTTGCACGGGATCCAGGGGGGAGCTGTCTCCTCGGTTGCCAGGCCCGGGCGGGTGTCGACCTTGACTCCGCGAAGCCCGCTGTGGCCCCGGAGGGGCTGGCGGCACCCGCAGGTCCCGGGAGCGGAGGCCCAAGCCGGCAGCGTGAGCGCGTCTTCTTCCGCATCTGAGAGAAGGCGTGGTGCTTTCGGGGAACGGGGAGGTTAAAGGGCCCCGTCTGGGAAGCGCGTTCCAAGAGCTGAGGGTTGGGCGCCTCGCTCCGGGCTCCTAGGTGCCAGAGCCGCTTCTCTCTTCCCGGGACGGAGTGGGGCTTGCTGGGCCAATGCGTCGTCCTGAAGCCATCCCGTGGCAGGGGCTCGGCGCTTCCGCCGTGCGTTTCGGGCGAGCCTCCCAGCTCAGGGCGCCCCCAGAGACTTTGGCCTGCAGGCCGGCGTCGCCGTCACGACCTCCCCGAGAGCCGGGTGTTCAGCTCGGGGCACGCCGAACTCAGGCTCAAGCGGGTTCTACTGAGGGCGGGCGCCCGGCTGAGGCAAGCGGGGCTGCCGTCAGAAGGCCTCCCGTGCCCTGACAACCAGTGTGTTTGCTCTGCCGTGGGTCCCGCGTCAGGGTCGTGGCAGGAGCCGCTTCCGACGCCCTTGCCAAGTGCTTCGCTGAGGCCGAGGTCGGGAGCCTACTTCTAGAACGGCCCCCGACCTGAGGCCCGGCAGGCAACCTCCCTTAGGCTTCCGCCACCCCCGCCGCGGCCAAGCGTTCTCTCTTCGCGAAAGAGTCCTGCTCGCGGCGGGGAGCTCGGCTTCAGGCTCTCTTCTCGGAGGTAAGGCTGTGCTGCTCCCTCGAGGTTTCCAGGCTAAGCGTTGAGAAGGCATCCTTCTCCGTGGAGTGACCAGTGTGTGGACGTGGGCCGGGATGGCGTGCCACCCTGCCTGTTTTCTCCCAGGGAGGTCGGGGGGCTTGACCTCACACAGGGCGTCCCATCCCCGGCTAGTCAGCAAACCGCTTCCCCGTGTAGGACATGAGGCGCCGGCCCGGGAGAGGCCGGTCCCACAGGCAGGGCGCTCGTGTCTCATGAAGCGCGCACTTCTTCTCTCCTCCCCGCTTCTCTCTTCGCACTCATCTTTCCCTGGGCGGACGTTTTCCCGGCAGCACCGTGTTGCACGGGATCCAGGGGGGAGCTGTCTCCTCGGTTGCCAGGCCCGGGCGGGTGTCGACCTTGACTCCGCGAAGCCCGCTGTGGCCCCGGAGGGGCTGGCGGCACCCGCAGGTCCCGGGAGCGGAGGCCCTAGCCGGCAGCGTGAGAGCGTCTTCTTCCGCATCTGAGAGAAGGCGTGGTGCTTTGGGGAAAGGGGAGGTGAAAGGGCCCCGTCCGGGAAGCGCGTTCCAAGAGCTGAGGGTTGGGCGCCTCGCTCCGGGCTCCTAGGTGCCAGAGCCGCTTCTCTCTTCCCGGGACGGAGTTGGGCTTGCTGGGCCAATGCCTCGTCCTGAAGCCATCCCGTGGCAGGGGCTCGGCGGTTCCAGCGTGCGTTTCGGGCGAGCCTCCCAGCTCAGGGCGCCCCCAGAGACTTTGGTCTGCAGGCCGGCGACGCCGTCATGACCTCCCCGAGAGCCGGGTGTTCAGCTCGGGGCACGCCGAACTCAGGCTCAGGCGGGTTCGACTTAGGGCAGGCGCCCGGCTGAGGCAAGCGGGGCTGCCGTCAGAAGGCCTCCCGTGCCCTCACAACCAGTGTGTTTGCTCTGCCCTGGGTCCCGCGTCAGGGTCGTGGCAGGAGAAGCTTCCGACGCCCTTGCGAAGTGCTTCGCTGAGGCCGAGGTTGGGGGCCTACTTCTAGGACGGCCCCCGACCTGACCCGGCAGGCAGCCTCCCTTAGGCTTCCTACACCCTCGCCTTGGCCAAGCGTTCTCTCTTCGCGAAAGAGACCTGCTCTTGGTAGGGAGCTCGGCTTCAGGCTCGCTTGTCGGAGGTAAGGCTGTGCTGCTCCCTCGAGGTTTCCAGGCTAAGCGTTGAGAAGGCATCCTTCTCCATGAAGCGACGAGTGTGTGGACGTGGGCCGGGATAAGTGCCACCCTGCCTGGTTTCTCCCAGGGAGGTCGGGGGGCTTGACCTCTCTCAGGGCGTCCAAGCCCCGGCGAGTCAACAAACCGCATCCCCGTGTAGGACGTGAGGCGTCGGCCCGGGAGAGGCCGTCTCCACAGCCCGGGCGCTCGTGCCTCACGAAGCGCACGCTTCCTCTCTCTTCCCCGCTTCTCTTTTCGCACTCATCTTTCCCTGGGCGGACGTTTTCCTGGCAGCACTCTTTTGCACGGGATCCAGGGGGAAGCTCTCTCCTCGGTTGCCAGGCCCGGGCGGGTGTCGACCTTGACTCCGCGAAGCCCGCTGTGGCCCCGGAGGGGCTGGCGGCACCCGCAGGTCCCGGGAACGGAGGCCCAAGCCGGCAGCGTGAGCGCGTCTTCTTCGCATCTGAGAGAAGGCGTGGTGCTTTCGGGGAACGGGGAGGTTAAAAGGCCCCGTCTGGGAAGCGCGTTCCAAGAGCTGAGGGTTGGGCGCCTCGCTCCGGGCTCCTAGGTGCCAGAGCCGCTTCTCTCTTCCCGGGACGGAGTGGGGCTTGCTGGGCCAATGCGTCGTCCTGAAGCAATCCCGTGGCAGGGGCTCGGCAGTTCCGCCGTGCGTTTCGGGCGAGCCTCCCAGCTCAGGGCGCCCCCAGAGACTTTGGCCTGCAGGCCGGCGTCGCCGTCACGACCTCCCCGAGAGCCGGGTGTTCAGCTCGGGGCACGCCGAAAGCAGGCTCCGGCGGGTTCGACTGAGGGCGGGCGCCCGGCTGAGGCAAGCAGGGCTGCCGTCAGAAGGCCTCCCGTGCCCTCACAACCAGTGTGTTTGCTCTGCCCTGGGTCCCGCGTCAGGGTCGTGGCAGGAGCCGCTTCCGACGCCCTTGCCAAGTACTTCGCTGAGGCCGAGGTCGGGGGCCTACTTCTAGGACGGCCCCCGACCTGAGGCCCGGCAGGCAGCCTCCCTTAGGCTTCCTACACCCTCGCCTTGGCCAAGCGTTCTCTCTTCTCGAAAGAGACCTGCTCTTGGTAGGGAGCTCGGCTTCAGGCTCGCTTGTAGGTGGTAAGGCTGTGCTGCTCCCTCGAGGTTTCCAGGCTAAGCGTTGAGAAGGCATCCTTCTCCATGGATCGACGAGTGTGTGGACGTGGGCCGGGATAAGTGCCACCCTGCCTGGTTTCTCCCAGGGAGGTCGGGGGGCTTGACCTCTCTCAGGGCGTCCAAGCCCCGGCGAGTCAACAAACCGCTTCCCCGTGTAGGACGTGAGGCGTCGGCCCGGGAGAGGCCGGCTCCACAGCCCGGGCGCTCGTGCCTCACGAAGCGCACGCTCCCTCTCTCTTCCCTGCTTCTCTTTTCGCACTCATCTTTCCCTGGGCGGACGTTTTCCCGGCAGCACTCTTTTGCACGGGATCCAGGGGGAAGTTCTCTCCTCGGTTGCCAGGCCCGGGCGGGTGTCGACCTTGACTCCACGAAGCCCGCTGTGGCCCCGGAGGGGCTGGCGGCACCCGCAGGTCCCGGGAGCGGAGGCCCAAGCCGGCAGCTTGAGCGGGTCTTCTTCCGCATGAGAGAAGGCGTGGCGCTTAAGTGGAACTGGGAGGTGAAAGGGCCCCGTCTGGGAAGCGAGTTCCAAGAGCTGAGGGTTGGGCGCCTCGTTCCGGGCTCCTAGTTGCCAGAGCTGCTTCTCTCTTCCCGGGACGGAGTGGGGCTTGCTGGGCCAATGCGTCGTCCTGAAACAATCCCGTGGCAGGGGCTCGGCGCTTCCCCCGTGCGTTTCGGGCGAGCCTCCCAGCTCAGGGCTCCCCCAGAGAGTTTGGCCTGCAGGCCGGCGTCGCCGTCACGACCTCCCCGAGAGCCGGGTGTTCAGCTCGGGGCACGCCGAACTCAGGCTCCGGCGGGTTCGACTGAGGGCGGGCGCCCGGCTGAGGCAAGCGGGGCTGCCGTCAGAAGGCCTCCCGTGCCTTCACAACCAGTGTGTTTGCTCTGCCCTGGGTCCTGCGTCAGGGTCGTGGCAGGAGCCGCTTCCGACGCCCTTGCCAAGTACTTCGCTGAGGCCGAGGTCGGGGGCCTACTTCTAGAACGGCCCCCGACCTGAGGCCCGGCAAGCAACCTCCCTTAGGCTTCCGCCACCCCCGCCGCGGCCAAGCGTTCTCTCTTCGCGAAAGAGGCCAGCTCGCGGCAAGGAGCTCGGCTTCAGGCTCGCTTCTCGGAGTTAAGGCTGTGCTGCTCCCTCGAGGTATCCATTCTAAGCGTTGAGAAGGCATCCTTCTCCGTGGAGCGACCAGTGTGTGGACGTGGGCCGGGATGGCGTGCCACCCTGCCTGGTATCTCCCAGGGAGGCCGGGGGTTTGACCTCACTCAGGGAGTCCAAGCCCTGGCGAGTCAGCAAACCGCTTCCCCGTGTAGGACGTGAGGCGCCGGCCTGGCAGAGCCCGGCCCCACAGCCCGGGCGCTCGTGCCTCACGAAGCTCGCCCTTCCTCTCTCCTCCCCGCTTCTCTCTTCGCACTCATCTTTCCCTGGGCGGACAATTTCCCGGCAGCACCGTGTTGCACGGGATCCAGGGGGGAGCTGTCTCCTCGGTTGCCAGGCCCGGGCGGTTGTCGACCTTGACTCCGCGAAGACCACTGTGGCCCCGGAGGGGCTGGCGGCACCCGCAGGTCCCGGGAGCGGAGGCCCAAGCCGGCAGCGTGAGCGCGTCTTCTTCCGCATCTGAGAGAAGGCGTGGTGCTTTTGGGGAACGGGGAGGTGAAAGGGCCCCGTCTGGGAAGCGCGTTCCAAGAGCTGAGGGTTGGGCGCCTCGCTCCGGGCTCCTAGGTGCCAGAGCCGCTTCTCTCTTCCCGGGACGGAGTGGGGCTTGCTGGGCCAATGCCTCGTCCTGAAGCCATCCCGTGGCAGGGGCTCGGCGGTTCCGCCGTGCGTTTCGGGCGAGCCTCCCAGCTCAGGGCGCCCCCAGAGACTTTGGCCTGCAGGCCGGCGTCGCCGTCACGACCTCCCCGAGAGCCGGGTGTTCAGTTCGGGGCACGCCGAACTCAGGCTCAAGCGGGTTCTACTGAGGGCGGGAGCCCGGCTGAGGCAAGCGGGGCTGCCGTCCGAAGGCCTCCCGTGCCATGACAACCAGTGTGTTTGCTCTGCCGTGGGTCCCGCGTCAGGGTCGTGGCAGGAGCCGCTTCCGACGCCTTTGCCAAGTGCTTCCCTGAGGCCGAGGTCGGGGGCCTACTTCTAGAACGGCCCCCGACCTGAGGCCCGGCAGGCAACCTCCCTTAGGCTTCCGCCACCCCCGCCGCGGCCAAGCGTTCTCTCTTCGCGAAAGAGGCCAGCTCGTGGCAAGGAGCTCGGCTTCAGACTCGCTTCTCGGAGGTAAGGCTGTGCTGCTCCCTCGAGGTTTCCAGGATAAGCGTTGAGAAGGCATCCTTCTCCGTGGAGCGACCAGTGTGTGGACGTGGGCCGGGATGGCGTGCCACCCTGCCTGTTTTCTCCCAGGGAGGTCGGGGGGCTTGACCTCACACAGGGCGTCCCATCCCCGGCTAGTCAGCAAACCGCTTCTCCGTGTAGGACATGAGGCGCCGGCCTGGGAGAGGCCGGCCCCACAGGCAGGGCGCTCGTGTCTCATGAAGCGCGCCCTTCCTCTCTCCTCCCCGCTTCTCTCTTCGCACTCATCTTTCCCTGGGCGGACGTTTTCCCGGCAGCACCGTGTTGCACGGGATCCAGGGGGGAGCTGTCTCCTTGGTTGCCAGGCCCGGGCGGGTGTCGACCTTGACTCCGCGAAGCCCGCTGTGGCCCCGGAGGGGCTGGCGGCACCCGCAGGTCCCGGGAGCGGAGGCCCAAGCCGGCAGCGTGAGCGCGTCTTCTTCCGCATCTGAGAGAAGGCGTGGTGCTTTCGGGGAAAGGGGAGGTGAAAGGGCCCCGTCCGGGAAGCGCGTTCCAAGAGCTGAGGGTTGGGCGCCTCGCTCCGGGCTCCTAGGTGCCAGAGCCGCTTCTCTCTTCGCGGGACGGTGTGGGGCTTGCTGGGCCAATGCGTCGTCCTGAAGCAATCCCGTGGCAGGGGCTCGGCGGTTTCGCCGTGCGTTTCGGGCGAGCCTCCCAGCTCAGGGCGCCCCCAGAGACTTTGGTCTGCAGGCCGGCGACGCCGTCACGACCTCCCCGAGAGCCGGGTGTTCAGCTCGGGGCACGCCGAAATCAGGCTCAGGCGGGTTCGACTTAGGGCAGGCGCCCGGCTGAGGCAAGCGGGGCTGCCGTCAGAAGGCCTCCCGTGCCCTCACAACCAGTGTGTTTGCTCTGCCGTGGGTCCCGCGTCAGGGTCGTGGCAGGAGCCGCTTCCGACGCCCTTGCCAAGTACTTCGCTGAGGCCGAGGTCGGGGGCCTACTTCTAGAAAGGCCCCCGACCTGAGGCCCGGCAGGCAACCTCCCTTAGGCTTCCGCCACCTCCGCCGCAGCCAAGCGTTCTCTCTTCGCGAAAGAGGCCAGCTCGCGGCAAGGAGCTCGGCTTCAGGCTCGCTTCTCGGAGGTAAGGCTGTGCTGCTCCCTCGAGGTTTCCATTCTAAGCGTTGAGAAGGCATCCTTCTCCGTGGAGCGACCAGTGTGTGGACGTGGGCCGGGATGGCGTGCCACCCTGCCTGGTTTCTCCCAGGGAGGTCGGGGGGCTTTACCTCACTCAGGGCGTCCAAGCCCTGGCGAGTCAGCAAACCGCTTCCCCGTGTAGGACGTGAGACGCCGGCCCGGGAGAGGCCGGCCCCACAGCCCGGGCGCTCGTGCCTCACGAAGCGCGCCCTTCCTCTCTCCTCCCCGCTTCTCTCTTCGCACTCATCTTTCCCTGGGCGGACGTTTTCCCGGCAGCACCGTGTTGCACGGGATCCAGGGGGGAGCTGTCTCCTCGGTTGCCAGGCCCGGGCGGGTGTCGACCTTGACTCCGCGAAGCCCGCTGTGGCCCCGGAGGGGCTGGCGGCACCCGCAGGTCCCGGGAGCGGAGGCCCAAGCCGGCAGCGTGAGCGCGTCTTCTTCCGCATCTGAGAGAAGGCGTGGTGCTTTCGGGGAACGGGGAGGTGAAAGGGCCCCGTCTGGGAAGCGCGTTCCAAGAGCTGAGGGTTGGGCGCCTCGCTCCGGGCTCCTAGGTGCCAGAGCCGCTTCTCTCTTCCCGGGACGGAGTGGGGCTTGCTGGGCCAATGCGTCGTCCTGAAGCAATCCCGTGGCAGGGGCTCGGCGGTTTCGCCGTGCGTTTCGGGCGAGCCTCCCAGCTCAGGGCGCCCCCAGAGACTTTGGTCTGCAGGCCGGCGACGCCGTCACGACCTCCCCGAGAGCCGGGTGTTCAGCTCGGGGCACGCCGAACTCAGGCTCAGGCGGGTTCGACTTAGGGCAGGCGCCCGGCTGAGGCAAGCGGGGCTGCCGTCAGAAGGCCTCCCGTGCCCTCACAACCAGTGTGTTTGCTCTGCCGTGGGTCCCGCGTCAGGGTCGTGGCAGGAGCCGCTTCCGACGCCCTTGCCAAGTACTTCGCTGAGGCCGAGGTCGGGGGCCTACTTCTAGAAAGGCCCCCGACCTGAGGCCCGGCAGGCAACCTCCCTTAGGCTTCCGCCACCCCCGCCGCGGCCAAGCGTTCTCTCTTCGCGAAAGAGGCCAGCTCGCGGCAAGGAGCTCGGCTTCAGGCTCGCTTCTCGGAGGTAAGGCTGTGCTGCTCCCTCGAGGTTTCCATTCTAAGCGTTGAGAAGGCATCCTTCTCCGTGGAGCGACCAGTGTGTGGACGTGGGCCGGGATGGCGTGCCACCCTGCCTGGTTTCTCCCAGGGAGGTCGGGGGGCTTGACCTCACTCAGGGCGTCCAAGCCCTGGCGAGTCAGCAAACCGCTTCCCCGTGTAGGACGTGAGACGCCGGCCCGAGAGAGGCCGGCCCCACAGCCCGGGCGCTCGTGCCTCACGAAGCGCGCCCTTCCTCTCTCCTCCCCGCTTCTCTCTTTGCACTCATCTTTCCCTGGGCGGACGTTTTCCCGGCAGCACCGTGTTGCACGGGATCCAGGGGGGAGCTGTCTCCTCGGTTGCCAGGCCCGGGCGGGTGTCGACCTTGACTCCGCGAAGCCCGCTGTGGCCCCGGAGGGTCTGGCGGCACCCGCAGGTCCCGGGAGCGGAGGCCCAAGCCGGCAGCGTGAGCGCGTCTTCTTCCGCATCTGAGAGAAGGCGTGGTGCTTTCGGGGAACGGGGAGGTGAAAGGGCCCCGTCTGGGAAGCGCGTTCCAAGAGCTGAGGGTTGGGCGCCTCGCTCCGGGCTCCTAGGTGCCAGAGCCGCTTCTCTCTTCCCGGGACGGAGTGGGGCTTGCTGGGCCAATGCGTCGTCCTGAAGCCATCCCGTGGCAGGGGCTCGGCGCTTCCGCCGTGCGTTTCGGGCGAGCCTCCCAGCTCAGGGCGCCCCCAGAGACTTTGGCCTGCAGGCCGGCGTCGCCGTCACGACCTCCCCGAGAGCCGGGTGTTCAGCTCGGGGCACGCCGAACTCAGGCTCAAGCGGGTTCTACTGAGGGCGGGCGCCCGGCTGAGGCAAGCGGGGCTGCCGTCAGAAGGCCTCCCGTGCCCTGACAACCAGTGTGTTTGCTCTGCCGTGGGTCCCGCGTCAGGGTCGTGGCAGGAGCCGCTTCCGACGCCCTTGCCAAGTGCTTCGCTGAGGCCGAGGTCGGGAGCCTACTTCTAGAACGGCCCCCGACCTGAGGCCCGGCAGGCAACCTCCCTTAGGCTTCCGCCACCCCCGCCGCGGCCAAGCGTTCTCTCTTCGCGAAAGAGTCCTGCTCGCGGCGGGGAGCTCGGCTTCAGGCTCTCTTCTCGGAGGTAAGGCTGTGCTGCTCCCTCGAGGTTTCCAGGCTAAGCGTTGAGAAGGCATCCTTCTCCGTGGAGTGACCAGTGTGTGGACGTGGGCCGGGATGGCGTGCCACCCTGCCTGTTTTCTCCCAGGGAGGTCGGGGGGCTTGACCTCACACAGGGCGTCCCATCCCCGGCTAGTCAGCAAACCGCTTCCCCGTGTAGGACATGAGGCGCCGGCCCGGGAGAGGCCGGTCCCACAGGCAGGGCGCTCGTGTCTCATGAAGCGCACTTCTTCTCTCCTCCCCGCTTCTCTCTTCGCACTCATCTTTCCCTGGGCGGACGTTTTCCTGGCAGCACTCTTTTGCACGGGATCCAGGGGGGAGCTGTCTCCTCGGTTGCCAGGCCCGGGCGGGTGTCGACCTTGACTCCGCGAAGCCCGCTGTGGCCCCGGAGGGGCTGGCGGCACCCGCAGGTCCCGGGAGCGGAGGCCCTAGCCGGCAGCGTGAGAGCGTCTTCTTCCGCATCTGAGAGAAGGCGTGGTGCTTTGGGGAAAGGGGAGGTGAAAGGGCCCCGTCCGGGAAGCACGTTCCAAGAGCTGAGGGTTGGGCGCCTCGCTCCGGGCTCCTAG
Source organism: Martes martes (assembly GCF_963455335.1). NCBI lineage: Eukaryota > Metazoa > Chordata > Mammalia > Carnivora > Mustelidae > Martes > Martes martes. Next base: position 15,153,724 of record NC_137892.1, on the reverse strand, counting down.
GTGCCAGAGCCGCTTCTCTCTTCCCGGGACGGAGTTGGGCTTGCTGGGCCAATGCCTCGTCCTGAAGCCATCCCGGGCAGGGGCTCGGCGGTTCCAGCGTGCGTTTCGGGCGAGCCTCCCAGCTCAGGGCGCCCCCAGAGACTTTGGTCTGCAGGCCGGCGACGCCGTCATGACCTCCCCGAGAGCCGGGTGTTCAGCTCGGGGCACGCCGAACTCAGGCTCAGGCGGGTTCGACTTAGGGCAGGCGCCCGGCTGAGGCAAGCGGGGCTGCCGTCAGAAGGCCTCCCGTGCCCTCACAACCAGTGTGTTTGCTCTGCCCTGGGTCCCGCGTCAGGGTCGTGGCAGGAGAAGCTTCCGACGCCCTTGCGAAGTGCTTCGCTGAGGCCGAGGTTGGGGGCCTACTTCTAGGACGGCCCCCGACCTGACCCGGCAGGCAGCCTCCCTTAGGCTTCCTACACCCTCGCCTTGGCCAAGCGTTCTCTCTTCGCGAAAGAGACCTGCTCTTGGTAGGGAGCTTGGCTTCAGGCTCGCTTGTCGGAGGTAAGGCTGTGCTGCTCCCTCGAGGTTTCCAGGCTAAGCGTTGAGAAGGCATCCTTCTCCATGGAGCGACGAGTGTGTGGACGTGGGCCGGGATAAGTGCCACCCTGCCTGGTTTCTCCCAGGGAGGTCGGGGGGCTTGACCTCTCTCAGGGCGTCCAAGCCCCGGCGAGTCAACAAACCGCATCCCCGTGTAGGACGTGAGGCGTTGGCCCGGGAGAGGCCGTCTCCACAGCCCGGGCGCTCGTGCCTCACGAAGCGCACGCTTCCTCTCTCTTCCCCGCTTCTCTTTTCGCACTCATCTTTCCCTGGGCGGACGTTTTCCTGGCAGCACTCTTTTGCACGGGATCCAGGGGGAAGCTCTCTCCTCGGTTGCCAGGCCCGGGCGGGTGTCGACCTTGACTCCGCGAAGCCCGCTGTGGCCCCGGAGGGGCTGGCGGCACCCGCAGGTCCCGGGAACGGAGGCCCAAGCCGGCAGCGTGAGCGCGTCTTCTTCGCATCTGAGAGAAGGCGTGGTGCTTTCGGGGAACGGGGAGGTTAAAAGGCCCCGTCTGGGAAGCGCGTTCCAAGAGCTGAGGGTTGGGCGCCTCGCTCCGGGCTCCTAGGTGCCAGAGCCGCTTCTCTCTTCCCGGGACGGAGTGGGGCTTGCTGGGCCAATGCGTCGTCGTGAAGCAATCCCGTGGCAGGGGCTCGGCGCTTACCCCGTGTGTTTCGGGTGAGCCTCCCAGCTCAGGGCGCCCCCAGAGAGTTTGGCCTGCAGGCCGGCGTCGCCGTCACGACCTCCGCGAGAGCCAGGTGTTCAGCTCGGGGCACGCCGAATGCAGGCTCCGGCGGGTTCGACTGAGGGCGGGCGCCCGGCTGAGGCAAGCTGGGCTGCCGTCAGAAGGCCTCCCGTGCCCTCACAACCAGTGTGTTTGCTCTGCCGTGGGTCCCGCGTCAGGGTCGTGGCAGGAGCCGCTTCCGACGCCCTTGCGAAGTGCATCGCTGAGGCCGAGGTCGGGGGCCTACTTCTAGGACGGCCCCCGACCTGAGGCCCGCCAGGGAGCCTCGTTTAGGCTTCCGACACCCTCGCCTTGGCCAAGCGTTCTCTCTTCACGAAAGAGACCTGCTCGCGGCAAGGAGCTTGGCTTCAGGCTCGCTTCTCGGAGGTAAGGCTGTCCTGCCCCCTCGAGGTTTCCAGGCTAAGCGTTGAGAAGGCATCCTTCTCCGTGGAGCGACGAGTGTGTGGACGTGGGCCGGGATTGCGTGCCACCCTGCGTGGTATCTCCCAGGGAGGTCGGGGGGCTTGACCTCAATTAGGGTGTCCAAGCCCCGGCGAGTCAGCAAACCGCTTACCCGTGTAGTACATGAGGCGCCGGCCCGGGAGAGGCCGGCCCCACAGGCTGCGCGCTCGTGTCTCTTGAAGCGCGCCCTTCCTCTCTCCACCCCGCTTCTCTCTTCGCACTCATCTTTCCCTGGGCGGACGTTTTCCCGGCAGCACCGTGTTGCACGGGATCCAGGGGGGAGCTGTCTCCTCGGTTGCCACGCCCGGGCGGGTGTCGACCTTGACTCCGCGAAGCCCGCTGTGGCCCCGGAGGGGCTGGCGGCACCCGCAGGTCCCGGGAGCGGAGGCCCAAGCCGGCAGCGTGAGCGCGTCTTCTTCCGCATCTGAGAGAAGGCGTGGTGCTTTCGGGGAACGGGGAGGTGAAAGGGCCCCGTCTAGGAAGCGAGTTCCAAGAGCTGAGGGTTGGGCGCCTCGTTCCGGGCTCCTAGTTGCCAGAGCTGCTTCTCTCTTCCCGGGACGGAGTGGGGCTTGCTGGGCCAATGCGTCGTCCTGAAACAATCCCGTGGCAGGGGCTCGGCGCTTCCCCCGTGCGTTTCGGGCGAGCCTCCCAGCTCAGGGCTCCCCCAGAGAGTTTGGCCTGCAGGCCGGCGTCGCCGTCACGACCTCCCCGAGAGCCGGGTGTTCAGCTCGGGGCACGCCGAACTCAGGCTCCGGCGGGTTCGACTGAGGGCGGGCGCCCGGCTGAGGCAAGCGGGGCTGCCGTCAGAAGGCCTCCCGTGCCTTCACAACCAGTGTGTTTGCTCTGCCGTGGGTCCCGCGTCAGGGTCGTGGCAGGAGCCGCTTCCGACGCCCTTGCCAAGTACTTCGCTGAGGCCGAGGTCGGGGGCCTACTTCTAGAACGGCCCCCGACCTGAGGCCCGGCAAGCAACCTCCCTTAGGCTTCCGCCACCCCCGCCGCGGCCAAGCGTTCTCTCTTCGCGAAAGAGGCCAGCTCGCGGCAAGGAGCTCGGCTTCGGGCTGGCTTCTCGGAGGTAAGGCTGTGCTGCTCCCTCGAGGTATCCATTCTAAGCGTTGAGAAGGCATCCTTCTCCGTGGAGCGACCAGTGTGTGGACGTGGGCCGGGATGGCGTGCCACCCTGCCTGGTATCTCCCAGGGAGGTCGGGGGGCTTGACCTCACTCAGGGAGTCCAAGCCCTGGCGAGTCAGCAAACCGCTTCCCCGTGTAGGACGTGAGGCGCCGGCCTGGCAGAGCCCGGCCCCACAGCCCGGGCGCTCGTGCCTCACGAAGCTCGCCCTTCCTCTCTCCTCCCCGCTTCTCTCTTCGCACTCATCTTTCCCTGGGCGGACGTTTTCCCGGCAGCACCGTGTTGCACGGGATCCAGGGGGGAGCTGTCTCCTCGGTTGCCAGGCCCGGGCGGTTGTCGACCTTGACTCCGCGAAGACCACTGTGGCCCCGGAGGGGCTGGCGGCACCCGCAGGTCCCGGGAGCGGAGGCCCAAGCCGGCAGCGTGAGCGCGTCTTCTTCCGCATCTGAGAGAATGCGTGGTGCTTTCGGGGAACGGGGAGGTGAAAGGGCCCCGTCTGGGAAGCGCGTTCCAAGAGCTGAGGGTTGGGCGCCTCGCTCCGGGCTCCTAGGTGCCAGAGCCGCTTCTCTCTTCCCGGGACGGAGTGGGGCTTGCTGGGCCAATGCCTCGTCCTGAAGCCATCCCGTGGCAGGGGCTCGGCGGTTCCGCCGTGCGTTTCGGGCGAGCCTCCCAGCTCAGGGCGCCCCCAGAGACTTTGGCCTGCAGGCCGGCGTCGCCGTCACGACCTCCCCGAGAGCCGGGTGTTCAGTTCGGGGCACGCCGAACTCAGGCTCAAGCGGGTTCTACTGAGGGCGGGAGCCCGGCTGAAGCAAGCGGGGCTGCCGTCCGAAGGCCTCCCGTGCCATGACAACCAGTGTGTTTGCTCTGCCGTGGGTCCCGCGTCAGGGTCGTGGCAGGAGCCGCTTCCGACGCCTTTGCCAAGTGCTTCCCTGAGGCCGAGGTCGGGGGCCTACTTCTAGAACGGCCCCCGACCTGAGGCCCGGCAGGCAACCTCCCTTAGGCTTCCGCCACCCCCGCCGCGGCCAAGCGTTCTCTCTTCGCGAAAGAGGCCAGCTCGCGGCAAGGAGCTCGGCTTCAGGCTCGCTTCTCGGAGGTAAGGCTGTGCTGCTCCCTCGAGGTTTCCAGGCTAAGCGTTGAGAAGGCATCCTTCTCCGTGGAGCGACCAGTGTGTGGACGTGGGCCGGGATGGCGTGCCACCCTGCCTGTTTTCTCCCAGGGAGGTCGGGGGGCTTGACCTCACACAGGGCATCCCATCCCCGGCTAGTCAGCAAACCGCTTCTCCGTGTAGGACATGAGGCGCCGGCCTGGGAGAGGCCGGCCCCACAGGCAGGGCGCTCGTGTCTCATGAAGCGCGCCCTTCCTCTCTCCTCCCCGCTTCTCTCTTCGCACTCATCTTTCCCTGGGCGGACGTTTTCCCGGCAGCACCGTGTTGCACGGGATCCAGGGGGGAGCTGTCTCCTTGGTTGCCAGGCCCGGGCGGGTGTCGACCTTGACTCCGCGAAGCCCGCTGTGGCCCCGGAGGGGCTGGCGGCACCCGCAGGTCCCGGGAGCGGAGGCCCAAGCCGGCAGCGTGAGCGCGTCTTCTTCCGCATCTGAGAGAAGGCGTGGAGCTTTCGGGGAAAGGGGAGGTGAAAGGGCCCCGTCCGGGAAGCGCGTTCCAAGAGCTGAGGGTTGGGCGCCTCGCTCCGGGCTCCTAGGTGCCAGAGCCGCTTCTCTCTTCCCGGGACGGAGTGGGGCTTGCTGGGCCAATGCGTCGTCCTGAAGCAATCCCGTGGCAGGGGCTCGGCGGTTTCGCCGTGCGTTTCGGGCGAGCCTCCCAGCTCAGGGCGCCCCCAGAGACTTTGGTCTGCAGGCCGGCGACGCCGTCACGACCTCCCCGAGAGCCGGGTGTTCAGCTCGGGGCACGCCGAAATCAGGCTCAGGCGGGTTCGACTTAGGGCAGGCGCCCGGCTGAGGCAAGCGGAGCTGCCGTCAGAAGGCCTCCCGTGCCCTCACAACCAGTGTGTTTGCTCTGCCGTGGGTCCCGCGTCAGGGTCGTGGCAGGAGCCGCTTCCGACGCCCTTGCCAAGTACTTCGCTGAGGCCGAGGTCGGGGGCCTACTTCTAGAAAGGCCCCCGACCTGAGGCCCGGCAGGCAACCTCCCTTAGGCTTCCGCCACCCCCGCCGCGGCCAAGCGTTCTCTCTTCGCGAAAGAGGCCAGCTCGCGGCAAGGAGCTCGGCTTCAGGCTCGCTTCTCGGAGGTAAGGCTGTGCTGCTCCCTCGAGGTTTCCATTCTAAGCGTTGAGAAGGCATCCTTCTCCGTGGAGCGACCAGTGTGTGGACGTGGGCCGGGATGGCGTGCCACCCTGCCTGGTTTCTCCCAGGGAGGTCGGGGGGCTTGACCTCACTCAGGGCGTCCAAGCCCTGGCGAGTCAGCAAACCGCTTCCCCGTGTAGGACGTGAGACGCCGGCCCGGGAGAGGCCGGCCCCACAGCCCGGGCGCTCGTGCCTCACGAAGCGCGCCCTTCCTCTCTCCTCCCCGCTTCTCTCTTCGCACTCATCTTTCCCTGGGCGGACGTTTTCCCGGCAGCACCGTGTTGCACGGGATCCAGGGGGGAGCTCTCTCCTCGGTTGCCAGGCCCGGGCGGGTGTCGACCTTGACTCCGCGAAGCCCGCTGTGGCCCCGGAGGGGCTGGCGGCACCCGCAGGTCCCGGGAGCGGAGGCCCAAGCCGGCAGCGTGAGCGCGTCTTCTTCCGCATCTGAGAGAAGGCGTGGTGCTTTCGGGGAACGGGGAGGTGAAAGGGCCCCGTCCGGGAAGCGCGTTCCAAGAGCTGAGGGTTGGGCGCCTCGCTCCGGGCTCCTAGGTGCCAGAGCCGCTTCTCTCTTCCCGGGACGGAGTGGGGCTTGCTGGGCCAATGCGTCGTCCTGAAGCAATCCCGTGGCAGGGGCTCGGCGGTTTCGCCGTGCGTTTCGGGCGAGCCTCCCAGCTCAGGGCGCCCCCAGAGACTTTGGTCTGCAGGCCGGCGACGCCGTCACGACCTCCCCGAGAGCCGGGTGTTCAGCTCGGGGCACGCCGAACTCAGGCTCAGGCGGGTTCGACTTAGGGCAGGCGCCCGGCTGAGGCAAGCGGGGCTGCCGTCAGAAGGCCTCCCGTGCCCTCACAACCAGTGTGTTTGCTCTGCCGTGGGTCCCGCGTCAGGGTCGTGGCAGGAGCCGCTTCCGACGCCCTTGCCAAGTACTTCGCTGAGGCCGAGGTCGGGGGCCTACTTCTAGAAAGGCCCCCGACCTGAGGCCCGGCAGGCAACCTCCCTTAGGCTTCCGCCACCCCCGCCGCGGCCAAGCGTTCTCTCTTCGCGAAAGAGGCCAGCTCGCGGCAAGGAGCTCGGCTTCAGGCTCGCTTCTCGGAGGTAAGGCTGTGCTGCTCCCTCGAGGTTTCCATTCTAAGCGTTGAGAAGGCATCCTTCTCCGTGGAGCGACCAGTGTGTGGACGTGGGCCGGGATGGCGTGCCACCCTGCCTGGTTTCTCCCAGGGAGGTCGGGGGGCTTGACCTCACTCAGGGCGTCCAAGCCCTGGCGAGTCAGCAAACCGCTTCCCCGTGTAGGACGTGAGACGCCGGCCCGAGAGAGGCCGGCCCCACAGCCCGGGCGCTCGTGCCTCACGAAGCGCGCCCTTCCTCTCTCCTCCCCGCTTCTCTCTTCGCACTCATCTTTCCCTGGGCGGACGTTTTCCCGGCAGCACCGTGTTGCACGGGATCCAGGGGGGAGCTGTCTCCTCGGTTGCCAGGCCCGGGCGGGTGTCGACCTTGACTCCGCGAAGCCCGCTGTGGCCCCGGAGGGTCTGGCGGCACCCGCAGGTCCCGGGAGCGGAGGCCCAAGCCGGCAGCGTGAGCGCGTCTTCTTCCGCATCTGAGAGAAGGCGTGGTGCTTTCGGGGAACGGGGAGGTTAAAGGGCCCCGTCTGGGAAGCGCGTTCCAAGAGCTGAGGGTTGGGCGCCTCGCTCCGGGCTCCTAGGTGCCAGAGCCGCTTCTCTCTTCCCGGGACGGAGTGGGGCTTGCTGGGCCAATGCGTCGTCCTGAAGCCATCCCGTGGCAGGGGCTCGGCGCTTCCGCCGTGCGTTTCGGGCGAGCCTCCCAGCTCAGGGCGCCCCCAGAGAGTTTGGCCTGCAGGCCGGCGTCGCCGTCACGACCTCCCCGAGAGCCGGGTGTTCAGCTCGGGGCACGCCGAACTCAGGCTCAAGCGGGTTCTACTGAGGGCGGGCGCCCGGCTGAGGCAAGCGGGGCTGCCGTCAGAAGGCCTCCCGTGCCCTGACAACCAGTGTGTTTGCTCTGCCGTGGGTCCCGCGTCAGGGTCGTGGCAGGAGCCGCTTCCGACGCCCTTGCCAAGTGCTTCGCTAAGGCCGAGGTCGGGAGCCTACTTCTAGAACGGCCCCCGACCTGAGGCCCGGCAGGCAACCTCCCTTAGGCTTCCGCCACCCCCGCCGCGGCCAAGCGTTCTCTCTTCGCGAAAGAGTCCTGCTCGCGGCGGGGAGCTCGGCTTCAGGCTCGCTTCTCGGAGGTAAGGCTGTGCTGCTCCCTCGAGGTTTCCAGGCTAAGCGTTGAGAAGGCATCCTTCTCCGTGGAGTGACCAGTGTGTGGACGTGGGCCGGGATGGCGTGCCACCCTGCCTGTTTTCTCCCAGGGAGGTCGGGGGGCTTGACCTCACACAGGGCGTCCCATCCCCGGCTAGTCAGCAAACCGCTTACCCGTGTAGGACATGAGGCGCCGGCCCGGGAGAGGCCGGTCCCACGGCAGGGCGCTCGTGTCTCATGAAGCGCGCACTTCTTCTCTCCTCCCCGCTTCTCTCTTCGCACTCATCTTTCCCTGGGCGGACGTTTTCCCGGCAGCACCGTGTTGCACGGGATCCAGGGGGGAGCTGTCTCCTCGGTTGCCAGGCCCGGGCGGGTGTCGACCTTGACTCCGCGAAGCCCGCTGTGGCCCCGGAGGGGCTGGCGGCACCCGCAGGTCCCGGGAGCAGAGGCCCTAGCCGGCAGCGTGAGAGCGTCTTCTTCCGCATCTGAGAGAAGGCGTGGTGCTTTGGGGAAAGGGGAGGTGAAAGGGCCCCGTCCGGGAAGCGCGTTCCAAGAGCTGAGGGTTGGGCGCCTCGCTCCGGGCTCCTAGGTGCCAGAGCCGCTTCTCTCTTCCCGGGACGGAGTTGGGCTTGCTGGGCCAATGCCTCGTCCTGAAGCCATCCCGTGGCAGGGGCTCGGCGGTTCCAGCGTGCGTTTCGGGCGAGCCTCCCAGCTCAGGGCGCCCCCAGAGACTTTGGTCTGCAGGCCGGCGACGCCGTCATGACCTCCCCGAGAGCCGGGTGTTCAGCTCGGGGCACGCCGAACTCAGGCTCAGGCGGGTTCGACTTAGGGCAGGCGCCCGGCTGAGGCAAGCGGGGCTGCCGTCAGAAGGCCTCCCGTGCCCTCACAACCAGTGTGTTTGCTCTGCCCTGGGTCCCGCGTCAGGGTCGTGGCAGGAGAAGCTTCCGACGCCCTTGCGAAGTGCTTCGCTGAGGCCGAGGTTGGGGGCCTACTTCTAGGACGGCCCCCGACCTGACCCGGCAGGCAGCCTCCCTTAGGCTTCCTACACCCTCGCCTTGGCCAAGCGTTCTCTCTTCGCGAAAGAGACCTGCTCTTGGTAGGGAGCTCGGCTTCAGGCTCGCTTGTCGGAGGTAAGGCTGTGCTGCTCCCTCGAGGTTTCCAGGCTAAGCGTTGAGAAGGCATCCTTCTCCATGGAGCGACGAGTGTGTGGACGTGGGCCGGGATAAGTGCCACCCTGCCTGGTTTCTCCCAGGGAGGTCGGGGGGCTTGACCTCTCTCAGGGCGTCCAAGCCCCGGCGAGTCAACAAACCGCATCCCCGTGTAGGACGTGAGGCGTCGGCCCGGGAGAGGCCGTCTCCACAGCCCGGGCGCTCGTGCCTCACGAAGCGCACGCTTCCTCTCTCTTCCCCGCTTCTCTTTTCGCACTCATCTTTCCCTGGGCGGACGTTTTCCTGGCAGCACTCTTTTGCACGGGATCCAGGGGGAAGCTCTCTCCTCGGTTGCCAGGCCCGGGCGGGTGTCGACCTTGACTCCGCGAAGCCCGCTGTGGCCCCGGAGGGGCTGGCGGCACCCGCAGGTCCCGGGAACGGAGGCCCAAGCCGGCAGCGTGAGCGCGTCTTCTTCGCATCTGAGAGAAGGCGTGGTGCTTTCGGGGAACGGGGAGGTTAAAGGGCCCCGTCTGGGAAGCGCGTTCCAAGAGCTGAGGGTTGGGCGCCTCGCTCCGGGCTCCTAGGTGCCAGAGCCGCTTCTCTCTTCCCGGGACGGAGTGGGGCTTGCTGGGCCAATGCGTCATCCTGAAGCCATCCCGTGGCAGGGGCTCGGCGCTTCCGCCGTGCGTTTCGGGCGAGCCTCCCAGCTCAGGGCGCCCCCAGAGACTTTGGCCTGCAGGCCAGCGTCGCCGTCACGACCTCCCCGAGAGCCGGGTGTTCAGCTCGGGGCACGCCGAACTCAGGCTCAAGCGGGTTCTACTGAGGGCGGGCGCCCGGCTGAGGCAAGCGGGGCTGCCGTCAGAAGGCCTCCCGTGCCCTGACAACCAGTGTGTTTGCTCTGCCGTGGGTCCCGCGTCAGGGTCGTGGCAGGAGCCGCTTCCGACGCCCTTGCCAAGTGCTTCGCTGAGGCCGAGGTCGGGAGCCTACTTCTAGAACGGCCCCCGACCTGAGGCCCGGCAGGCAACCTCCCTTAGGCTTCCGCCACCCCCGCCGCGGCCAAGCGTTCTCTCTTCGCGAAAGAGTCCTGCTCGCGGCGGGGAGCTCGGCTTCAGGCTCTCTTCTCGGAGGTAAGGCTGTGCTGCTCCCTCGAGGTTTCCAGGCTAAGCTTTGAGAAGGCATCCTTCTCCGTGGAGTGACCAGTGTGTGGACGTGGGCCGGGATGGCGTGCCACCCTGCCTGTTTTCTCCCAGGGAGGTCGGGGGGCTTGACCTCACACAGGGCGTCCCATCCCCGGCTAGTCAGCAAACCGCTTCCCCGTGTAGGACATGAGGCGCCGGCCCGGGAGAGGCCGGTCCCACAGGCAGGGCGCTCGTGTCTCATGAAGCGCGCACTTCTTCTCTCCTCCCCGCTTCTCTCTTCGCACTCATCTTTCCCTGGGCGGACGTTTTCCCGGCAGCACCGTGTTGCACGGGATCCAGGGGGGAGCTGTCTCCTCGGTTGCCAGGCCCGGGCGGGTGTCGACCTTGACTCCGCGAAGCCCGCTGTGGCCCCGGAGGGGCTGGCGGCACCCGCAGGTCCCGGGAGCGGAGGCCCTAGCCGGCAGCGTGAAAGCGTCTTCTTCCGCATCTGAGAGAAGGCGTGGTGCTTTGGGGAAAGGGGAGGTGAAAGGGCCCCGTCCGGGAAGCGCGTTCCAAGAGCTGAGGGTTGGGCGCCTCGCTCCGGGCTCCTAGGTGCCAGAGCCGCTTCTCTCTTCCCGGTCGGAGTTGGGCTTGCTGGGCCAATGCCTCGTCCTGAAGCCATCCCGTGGCAGGGGCTCGGCGGTTCCAGCGTGCGTTTCGGGCGAGCCTCCCAGCTCAGGGCGCCCCCAGAGACTTTGGTCTGCAGGCCGGCGACGCCGTCATGACCTCCCCGAGAGCCGGGTGTTCAGCTCGGGGCACGCCGAACTCAGGCTCAGGCGGGTTCGACTTAGGGCAGGCGCCCGGCTGAGGCAAGCGGGGCTGCCGTCAGAAGGCCTCCCGTGCCCTCACAACCAGTGTGTTTGCTCTGCCCTGGGTCCCGCGTCAGGGTCGTGGCAGGAGAAGCTTCCGACGCCCTTGCGAAGTGCTTCGCTGAGGCCGAGGTTGGGGGCCTACTTCTAGGACGGCCCCCGACCTGACCCGGCAGGCAGCCTCCCTTAGGCTTCCTACACCCTCGCCTTGGCCAAGCGTTCTCTCTTCGCGAAAGAGACCTGCTCTTGGTAGGGAGCTCGGCTTCAGGCTCGCTTGTCGGAGGTAAGGCTGTGCTGCTCCCTCGAGGTTTCCAGGCTAAGCGTTGAGAAGGCATCCTTCTCCATGGAGCGACGAGTGTGTGGACGTGGGCCGGGATAAGTGCCACCCTGCCTGGTTTCTCCCAGGGAGGTCGGGGGGCTTGACCTCTCTAAGGGCGTCCAAGCCCCGGCGAGTCAACAAACCGCATCCCCGTGTAGGACGTGAGGCGTCGGCCCGGGAGAGGTCGTCTCCACAGCCCGGGCGCTCGTGCCTCACGAAGCGCACGCTTCCTCTCTCTTCCCCGCTTCTCTTTTCGCACTCATCTTTCCCTGGGCGGACGTTTTCCTGGCAGCACTCTTTTGCACGGGATCCAGGGGGAAGCTCTCTCCTCGGTTGCCAGGCCCGGGCGGGTGTCGACCTTGACTCCGCGAAGCCCGCTGTGGCCCCGGAGGGGCTGGCGGCACCCGCAGGTCCCAGGAGCGGAGGCCCAAGCCGGCAGCGTGAGCGCGTCTTCTTCGCATCTGAGAGAAGGCGTGGTGCTTTCGGGGAACGGGGAGGTTAAAAGGCCCCGTCTGGGAAGCACGTTCCAAGAGCTGAGGGTTGGGCGCCTCGCTCCGGGCTCCTAGGTGCCAGAGCCGCTTCTCTCTTCCCGGGACGGAGTGGGGCTTGCTGGGCCAATGCGTCGTCCTGAAGCAATCCCGTGGCAGGGGCTCGGCAGTTCCGCCGTGCGTTTCGGGCGAGCCTCCCAGCTCAGGGCGCCCCCAGAGACTTTGGCCTGCAGGCCGGCGTCGCCGTCACGACCTCCCCGAGAGCCGGGTGTTCAGCTCGGGGCACGCCGAACTCAGGCTCAGGCGGGTTCGACTGAGGGCGGGCGCCCGGCTGAGGCAAGCGGGGATGCCGTCAGAAGGCCTCCCGTGCCCTCACAACCAGTGTGTTTGCTCTGCCCTGGGTCCCGCGTCAGGGTCGTGGCAGGAGCCGCTTCCGACGCCCTTGCCAAGTACTTCGCTGAGGCCGAGGTCGGGGGCCTACTTCTAGGACGGCCCCCGACCTGAGGCCCGGCAGGCAGCCTCCCTTAGGCTTCCTACACCCTCGCCTTGGCCAAGCGTTCTCTCTTCTCGAAAGAGACCTGCTCTTGGTAGGGAGCTCGGCTTCAGGCTCGCTTGTAGGAGGTAAGGCTGTGCTGCTCCCTCGAGGTTTCCAGGCTAAGCGTTGAGAAGGCATCCTTCTCCATGGATCGACGAGTGTGTGGACGTGGGCCGGGATAAGTGCCACCCTGCCTGGTTTCTCCCAGGGAGGTCGGGGGGCTTGACCTCTCTCAGGGCGTCCAAGCCCCGGCGAGTCAACAAACCGCTTCCCCGTGTAGGACGTGAGGCGTCGGCCCGGGAGAGGCCGGCTCCACAGCCCGGGCGCTCGTGCCTCACGAAGCGCACGCTCCCTCTCTCTTCCCTGCTTCTCTTTTCGCACTCATCTTTCCCTGGGCGGACGTTTTCCCGGCAGCACTCTTTTGCACGGGATCCAGGGGGAAGTTCTCTCCTCGGTTGCCAGGCCCGGACGGGTGTCGACCTTGACTCCACGAAGCCCGCTGTGGCCCCGGAGGGGCTGGCGGCACCCGCAGGTCCCGGGAGCGGAGGCCCAAGCCGGCAGCTTGAGCGGGTCTTCTTCCGCATGAGAGAAGGCGTGGCGCTTAAGTGGAACTGGGAGGTGAAAGGGCCCCGTCTGGGAAGCGAGTTCCAAGAGCTGAGGGTTGGGCGCCTCGTTCCGGGCTCCTAGTTGCCAGAGCTGCTTCTCTCTTCCCGGGACGGAGTGGGGCTTGCTGGGCCAATGCGTCGTCCTGAAACAATCCCGTGGCAGGGGCTCGGCGGTTCCGCCGTGCGTTTCGGGCGAGCCTCCCAGCTCAGGGCGCCCCCAGAGACTTTGGCCTGCAGGCCGGCGTCGCCGTCACGACCTCCCCGAGAGCCTGGTGTTCAGTTCGGGGCACGCCGAACTCAGGCTCAAGCGGGTTCTACTGAGGGCGGGAGCCCGGCTGAGGCAAGCGGGGCTGCCGTCCGAAGGCCTCACGTGCCATGACAACCAGTGTGTTTGCTCTGCCGTGGGTCCCGCGTCAGGGTCGTGGCAGGAGCCGCTTCCGACGCCTTTGCCAAGTGCTTCCCTGAGGCCGAGGTCGGGGGCCTACTTCTAGAACGGCCCCCGACCTGAGGCCCGGCAGGCAACCTCCCTTAGGCTTCCGCCACCCCCGCCGCGGCCAAGCGTTCTCTCTTCGCGAAAGAGGCCAGCTCGTGGCAAGGAGCTCGGCTTCAGACTCGCTTCTCGGAGGTAAGGCTGTGCTGCTCCCTCGAGGTTTCCAGGCTAAGCGTTGAGAAGGCATCCTTCTCCGTGGAGCGACCAGTGTGTGGACGTGGGCCGGGATGGCGTGCCACCCTGCCTGGTTTCTCCCAGGGAGGTCGGGGGGCTTTACCTCACTCAGGGCGTCCAAGCCCTGGCGAGTCAGCAAACCGCTTCCCCGTGTAGGACGTGAGACGCCGGCCCGGGAGAGGCCGGCCCCACAGCCCGGGCGCTCGTGCCTCACGAAGCGCGCCCTTCCTCTCTCCTCCCCGCTTCTCTCTTCGCACTCATCTTTCCCTGGGCGGACGTTTTCCCGGCAGCACCGTGTTGCACGGGATCCAGGGGGGAGCTGTCTCCTCGGTTGCCAGGCCCGGGCGGGTGTCGACCTTGACTCCGCGAAGCCCGCTGTGGCCCCGGAGGGGCTGGCGGCACCCGCAGGTCCCGGGAGCGGAGGCCCAAGCCGGCAGCGTGAGCGCGTCTTCTTCCGCATCTGAGAGAAGGCGTGGTGCTTTCGGGGAATGGGGAGGTGAAAGGGCCCCGTCTGGGAAGCGCGTTCCAAGAGCTGAGGGTTGGGCGCCTCGCTCCGGGCTCCTAGGTGCCAGAGCCGCTTCTCTCTTCCCGGGACGGAGTGGGGCTTGCTGGGCCAATGCGTCGTCCTGAAGCAATCCCGTGGCAGGGGCTCGGCGGTTTCGCCGTGCGTTTCGGGCGAGCCTCCCAGCTCAGGGCGCCCCCAGAGACTTTGGTCTGCAGGCCGGCGACGCCGTCACGACCTCCCCGAGAGCCGGGTGTTCAGCTCGGGGCACGCCGAACTCAGGCTCAGGCGGGTTCGACTTAGGGCAGGCGCCCGGCTGAGGCAAGCGGGGCTGCCGTCAGAAGGCCTCCCGTGCCCTCACAACCAGTGTGTTTGCTCTGCCGTGGGTCCCGCGTCAGGGTCGTGGCAGGAGCCGCTTCCGACGCCCTTGCCAAGTGCTTCGCTGAGGCCGAGGTCGGGAGCCTACTTCTAGAACGGCCCCCGACCTGAGGCCCGGCAGGCAACCTCCCTTAGGCTTCCGCCACCCCCGCCGCGGCCAAGCGTTCTCTCTTCGCGAAAGAGACCTGCTCGCGGCGGGGAGCTCGGCTTCAGGCTCGCTTCTCGGAGGTAAGGCTGTGCTGCTCCCTCGAGGTTTTCAGGCTAAGCGTTGAGAAGGCATCCTTCTCCGTGGAGTGACCAGTGTGTGGACGTGGGCCGGGATGGCGTGCCACCCTGCCTGTTTTCTCCCAGGGAGGTCGGGGGGCTTGACCTCACACAGGGCGTCCCATCCCCGGCTAGTCAGCAAACCGCTTCCCCGTGTAGGACATGAGGCGCCGGCCCGGGAGAGGCCGGTCCCACAGGCAGGGCGCTCGTGTCTCATGAAGCGCGCACTTCTTCTCTCCTCCCCGCTTCTCTCTTCGCACTCATCTTTCCCTGGGCGGACGTTTTCCCGGCAGCACCGTGTTGCACGGGATCCAGGGGGGAGCTGTCTCCTCGGTTGCCAGGCCCGGGCGGGTGTCGACCTTGACTCCGCGAAGCCCGCTGTGGCCCCGGAGGGGCTGGCGGCACCCGCAGGTCCCGGGAGCGGAGGCCCTAGCCGGCAGCGTGAGAGCGTCTTCTTCCGCATCTGAGAGAAGGCGTGGTGCTTTGGGGAAAGGGGAGGTGAAAGGGCCCCGTCCGGGAAGCGCGTTCCAAGAGCTGAGGTTTGGGCGCCTCGCTCCGGGCTCCTAGGTGCCAGAGCCGCTTCTCTCTTCCCGGGACGGAGTTGGGCTTGCTGGGCCAATGCCTCGTCCTGAAGCCATCCCGTGGCAGGGGCTCGGCGGTTCCAGCGTGCGTTTCGGGCGAGCCTCCCAGCTCAGGGCGCCCCCAGAGACTTTGGTCTGCAGGCCGGCGACGCCGTCATGACCTCCCCGAGAGCCGGGTGTTCAGCTCGGGGCACGCCGAACTCAGGCTCAGGCGGGTTCGACTTAGGGCAGGCGCCCGGCTGAGGCAAGCGGGGCTGCCGTCAGAAGGCCTCCCGTGCCCTCACAACCAGTGTGTTTGCTCTGCCCTGGGTCCCGCGTCAGGGTCGTGGCAGGAGAAGCTTCCGACGCCCTTGCGAAGTGCTTCGCTGAGGCCGAGGTCGGGGGCCTACTTCTAGGACGGCCCCCGACCTGACCCGGCAGGCAGCCTCCCTTAGGCTTCCTACACCCTCGCCTTGGCCAAGCGTTCTCTCTTCGCGAAAGAGACCTGCTCTTGGTAGGGAGCTCGGCTTCAGGCTCGCTTGTCGGAGGTAAGGCTGTGCTGCTCCCTCGAGGTTTCCAGGCTAAGCGTTGAGAAGGCATCCTTCTCCATGGAGCGACGAGTGTGTGGACGTGGGCCGGGATGGCGTGCCACCCTGCCTGGTTTCTCCCAGGGAGGTCGGGGGGCTTGACCTCTCTCAGGGCGTCCAAGCCCCGGCGAGTCAACAAACCGCATCCCCGTGTAGGACGTGAGGCGTCGGCCCGGGAGAGGCCGTCTCCACAGCCCGGGCGCTCGTGCCTCACGAAGCGCACGCTTCCTCTCTCTTCCCCGCTTCTCTTTTCGCACTCATCTTTCCCTGGGCGGACGTTTTCCTGGCAGCACTCTTTTGCACGGGATCCAGGGGGAAGCTCTCTCCTCGGTTGCCAGGCCCGGGCGGGTGTCGACCTTGACTCCGCGAAGCCCGCTGTGGCCCCGGAGGGGCTGGCGGCACCCGCAGGTCCCGGGAGCGGAGGCCCAAGCCGGCAGCGTGAGCGCGTCTTCTTCGCATCTGAGAGAAGGCGTGGTGCTTTCGGGGAACGGGGAGGTTAAAAGTCCCCGTCTGGGAAGCGCGTTCCAAGAGCTGAGGGTTGGGCGCCTCGCTCCGGGCTCCTAGGTGCCAGAGCCGCTTCTCTCTTCCCGGGACGGAGTAGGGCTTGCTGGGCCAATGCGTCGTCCTGAAGCAATCCCGTGGCAGGGGCTCGGCAGTTCCGCCGTGCGTTTCGGGCGAGCCTCCCAGCTCAGGGCGCCCCCAGAGACTTTGGCCTGCAGGCCGGCGTCGCCGTCACGACCTCCTCGAGAGCCGGGTGTTCAGCTCGGGGCACGCCGAAAGCAGGCTCCGGCGGGTTCGACTGAGGGCGGGCGCCCGGCTGAGGCAAGCAGGGCTGCCGTCAGAAGGCCTCCCGTGCCCTCACAACCAGTGTGTTTGCTCTGCCCTGGGTCCCGCGTCAGGGTCGTGGCAGGAGCCGCTTCCGACGCCCTTGCCAAGTACTTCGCTGAGGCCGAGGTCGGGGGCCTACTTCTAGGACGGCCCCCGACCTGAGGCCCGGCAGGCAGCCTCCCTTAGGCTTCCTACACCCTCGCCTTGGCCAAGCGTTCTCTCTTCTCGAAAGAGACCTGCTCTTGGTAGGGAGCTCGGCTTCAGGCTCGCTTGTAGGAGGTAAGGCTGTGCTGCTCCCTCGAGGTTTCCAGGCTAAGCGTTGAGAAGGCATCCTTCTCCATGGATCGACGAGTGTGTGGACGTGGGCCGGGATAAGTGCCACCCTGCCTGGTTTCTCCCAGGGAGGTCGGGGGGCTTGACCTCTCTCAGGGCGTCCAAGCCCCGGCGAGTCAACAAACCGCTTCCCCGTGTAGGACGTGAGGCGTCGGCCCGGGAGAGGCCGGCTCCACAGCCCGGGCGCTCGTGCCTCACGAAGCGCACGCTCCCTCTCTCTTCCCTGCTTCTCTTTTCGCACTCATCTTTCCCTGGGCGGACGTTTTCCCGGCAGCACTCTTTTGCACGGGATCCAGGGGGAAGTTCTCTCCTCGGTTGCCAGGCCCGGGCGGGTGTCGACCTTGACTCCACGAAGCCCGCTGTGGCCCCGGAGGGGCTGGCGGCACCCGCAGGTCCCGGGAGCGGAGGCCCAAGCCGGCAGCTTGAGCGGGTCTTCTTCCGCATGAGAGAAGGCGTGGCGCTTAAGTGGAACTGGGAGGTGAAAGGGCCCCGTCTGGGAAGCGAGTTCCAAGAGCTGAGGGTTGGGCGCCTCGTTCCGGGCTCCTAGTTGCCAGAGCTGCTTCTCTCTTCCCGGGACGGAGTGGGGCTTGCTGGGCCAATGCGTCGTCCTGAAACAATCCCGTGGCAGGGGCTCGGCGCTTCCCCCGTGCGTTTCGGGCGAGCCTCCCAGCTCAGGGCTCCCCCAGAGAGTTTGGCCTGCAGGCCGGCGTCGCCGTCACGACCTCCCCGAGAGCCGGGTGTTCAGCTCGGGGCACGCCGAACTCAGGCTCCGGCGGGTTCGACTGAGGGCGGGCGCCCGGCTGAGGCAAGCGGGGCTGCCGTCAGAAGGCCTCCCGTGCCTTCACAACCAGTGTGTTTGCTCTGCCCTGGGTCCTGCGTCAGGGTCGTGGCAGGAGCCGCTTCCGACGCCCTTGCCAAGTACTTCGCTGAGGCCGAGGTCGGGGGCCTACTTCTAGAACGGCCCCCGACCTGAGGCCCGGCAAGCAACCTCCCTTAGGCTTCCGCCACCCCCGCCGCGGCCAAGCGTTCTCTCTTCGCGAAAGAGGCCAGCTCGCGGCAAGGAGCTCGGCTTCAGGCTCGCTTCTCGGAGGTAAGGCTGTGCTGCTCCCTCGAGGTATCCATTCTAAGCGTTGAGAAGGCATCCTTCTCCGTGGAGCGACCAGTGTGTGGACGTGGGCCGGGATGGCGTGCCACCCTGCCTGGTATCTCCCAGGGAGGTCGGGGGGCTTGACCTCACTCAGGGAGTCCAAGCCCTGGCGAGTCAGCAAACCGCTTCCCCGTGTAGGACGTGAGGCGCCGGCCTGGCAGAGCCCGGCCCCACAGCCCGGGCGCTCGTGCCTCACGAAGCTCGCCCTTCCTCTCTCCTCCCCGCTTCTCTCTTCGCACTCATCTTTCCCTGGGCGGACGATTTCCCGGCAGCACCGTGTTGCACGGGATCCAGGGGGGAGCTGTCTCCTCGGTTGCCAGGCCCGGGCGGTTGTCGACCTTGACTCCGCGAAGACCACTGTGGCCCCGGAGGGGCTGGCGGCACCCGCAGGTCCCGGGAGCGGAGGCCCAAGCCGGCAGCGTGAGCGCGTCTTCTTCCGCATCTGAGAGAAGGCGTGGTGCTTTTGGGGAACGGGGAGGTGAAAGGGCCCCGTCTGGGAAGCGCGTTCCAAGAGCTGAGGGTTGGGCGCCTCGCTCCGGGCTCCTAGGTGCCAGAGCCGCTTCTCTCTTCCCGGGACGGAGTGGGGCTTGCTGGGCCAATGCCTCGTCCTGAAGCCATCCCGTGGCAGGGGCTCGGCGGTTCCGCCGTGCGTTTCGGGCGAGCCTCCCAGCTCAGGGCGCCCCCAGAGACTTTGGCCTGCAGGCCGGCGTCGCCGTCACGACCTCGCCGAGAGCCTGGTGTTCAGTTCGGGGCACGCCGAACTCAGGCTCAAGCGGGTTCTACTGAGGGCGGGAGCCCGGCTGAGGCAAGCGGGGCTGCCGTCCGAAGGCCTCACGTGCCATGACAACCAGTGTGTTTGCTCTGCCGTGGGTCCCGCGTCAGGGTCGTGGCAGGAGCCGCTTCCGACGCCTTTGCCAAGTGCTTCCCTGAGGCCGAGGTCGGGGGCCTACTTCTAGAACGGCCCCCGACCTGAGGCCCGGCAGGCAACCTCCCTTAGGCTTCCGCCACCCCCGCCGCGGCCAAGCGTTCTCTCTTCGCGAAAGAGGCCAACTCGTGGCAAGGAGCTCGGCTTCAGACTCGCTTCTCGGAGGTAAGGCTGTGCTGCTCCCTCGAGGTTTCCAGGCTAAGCGTTGAGAAGGCATCCTTCTCCGTGGAGCGACCAGTGTGTGGACGTGGGCCGGGATGGCGTGCCACCCTGCCTGGTTTCTCCCAGGGAGGTCGGGGGGCTTTACCTCACTCAGGGCGTCCAAGCCCTGGCGAGTCAGCAAACCGCTTCCCCGTGTAGGACGTGAGACGCCGGCCCGGGAGAGGCCGGCCCCACAGCCCGGGCGCTCGTGCCTCACGAAGCGCGCCCTTCCTCTCTCCTCCCCGCTTCTCTCTTCGCACTCATCTTTCCCTGGGCGGACGTTTTCCCGGCAGCACCGTGTTGCACGGGATCCAGGGGGGAGCTCTCTCCTCGGTTGCCAGGCCCGGGCGGGTGTCGACCTTGACTCCGCGAAGCCCGCTGTGGCCCCGGAGGGGCTGGCGGCACCCGCAGGTCCCGGGAGCGGAGGCCCAAGCCGGCAGCGTGAGCGCGTCTTCTTCCGCATCTGAGAGAAGGCGTGGTGCTTTCGGGGAATGGGGAGGTGAAAGGGCCCCGTCTGGGAAGCGCGTTCCAAGAGCTGAGGGTTGGGCGCCTCGCTCCGGGCTCCTAGGTGCCAGAGCCGCTTCTCTCTTCCCGGGACGGAGTGGGGCTTGCTGGGCCAATGCGTCGTCCTGAAGCAATCCCGTGGCAGGGGCTCGGCGGTTTCGCCGTGCGTTTCGGGCGAGCCTCCCAGCTCATGGCGCCCCCAGAGACTTTGGTCTGCAGGCCGGCGACGCCGTCACGACCTCCCCGAGAGCCGGGTGTTCAGCTCGGGGCACGCCGAACTCAGGCTCAGGCGGGTTCGACTTAGGGCAGGCGCCCGGCTGAGGCAAGCGGGGCTGCCGTCAGAAGGCCTCCCGTGCCCTCACAACCAGTGTGTTTGCTCTGCCGTGGGTCCCGCGTCAGGGTCGTGGCAGGAGCCGCTTCCGACGCCCTTGCCAAGTACTTCGCTGAGGCCGAGGTCGGGGGCCTACTTCTAGAAAGGCCCCCGACCTGAGGCCCGGCAGGCAACCTCCCTTAGGCTTCCGCCACCCCCGCCGCGGCCAAGCGTTCTCTCTTCGCGAAAGAGGCCAGCTCGCGGCAAGGAGCTCGGCTTCAGGCTCGCTTCTCGGAGGTAAGGCTGTGCTGCTCCCTCGAGGTTTCCATTCTAAGCGTTGAGAAGGCATCCTTCTCCGTGGAGCGACCAGTGTGTGGACGTGGGCCGGGATGGCGTGCCACCCTGCCTGGTTTCTCCCAGGGAGGTCGGGGGGCTTGACCTCACTCAGGGCGTCCAAGCCCTGGCGAGTCAGCAAACCGCTTCCCCGTGTAGGACGTGAGACGCCGGCCCGAGAGAGGCCGGCCCCACAGCCCGGGCGCTCGTGCCTCACGAAGCGCGCCCTTCCTCTCTCCTCCCCGCTTCTCTCTTCGCACTCATCTTTCCCTGGGCGGACGTTTTCCCGGCAGCACCGTGTTGCACGGGATCCAGGGGGGAGCTGTCTCCTCGGTTGCCAGGCCCGGGCGGGTGTCGACCTTGACTCCGCGAAGACCACTGTGGCCCCGGAGGGGCTGGCGGCACCCGCAGGTCCCGGGAGCGGAGGCCCAAGCCGGCAGCGTGAGCGCGTCTTCTTCCGCATCTGAGAGAAGGCGTGGTGCTTTCGGGGAACGGGGAGGTTAAAGGGCCACGTCTGGGAAGCGCGTTCCAAGAGCTGAGGGTTGGGCGCCTCGCTCCGGGCTCCTAGGTGCCAGAGCCGCTTCTCTCTTCCCGGGACGGAGTGGGGCTTGCTGGGCCAATGCGTCGTCCTGAAGCCATCCCGTGGCAGGGGCTCGGCGCTTCCGCCGTGCGTTTCGGGCGAGCCTCCCAGCTCAGGGCGCCCCCAGAGACTTTGGCCTGCAGGCCGGCGTCGCCGTCACGACCTCCCCGAGAGCCGGGTGTTCAGCTCGGGGCACGCCGAACTCAGGCTCAAGCGGGTTCTACTGAGGGCGGGCGCCCGGCTGAGGCAAGTGGGGCTGCCGTCAGAAGGCCTCCCGTGCCCTGACAACCAGTGTGTTTGCTCTGCCGTGGGTCCCGCGTCAGGGTCGTGGCAGGAGCCGCTTCCGACGCCCTTGCCAAGTGCTTCGCTGAGGCCGAGGTCGGGAGCCTACTTCTAGAACGGCCCCCGACCTGAGGCCCGGCAGGCAACCTCCCTTAGGCTTCCGCCACCCCCGCCGCGGCCAAGCGTTCTCTCTTCGCGAAAGAGACCTGCTCGCGGCGGGGAGCTCGGCTTCAGGCTCGCTTCTCGGAGGTAAGGCTGTGCTGCTCCCTCGAGGTTTTCAGGCTAAGCGTTGAGAAGGCATCCTTCTCCGTGGAGTGACCAGTGTGTGGACGTGGGCCGGGATGGCGTGCCACCCTGCCTGTTTTCTCCCAGGGAGGTCGGGGGGCTTGACCTCACACAGGGCGTCCCATCCCCGGCTAGTCAGCAAACCGCTTCCCCGTGTAGGACATGAGGCGCCGGCCCGGGAGAGGCCGGTCCCACAGGCAGGGCGCTCGTGTCTCATGAAGCGCGCACTTCTTCTCTCCTCCCCGCTTCTCTCTTCGCACTCATCTTTCCCTGGGCGGACGTTTTCCCGGCAGCACCGTGTTGCACGGGATCCAGGGGGGAGCTGTCTCCTCGGTTGCCAGGCCCGGGCGGGTGTCGACCTTGACTCCGCGAAGCCCGCTGTGGCCCCGGAGGGGCTGGCGGCACCCGCAGGTCCCGGGAGCGGAGGCCCTAGCCGGCAGCGTGAGAGCGTCTTCTTCCGCATCTGAGAGAAGGCGTGGTGCTTTGGGGAAAGGGGAGGTGAAAGGGCCCCGTCCGGGAAGCGCGTTCCAAGAGCTGAGGTTTGGGCGCCTCGCTCCGGGCTCCTAGGTGCCAGAGCCGCTTCTCTCTTCCCGGGACGGAGTTGGGCTATTGGGCCAATGCCTCGTCCTGAAGCCATCCCGTGGCAGGGGCTCGGCGGTTCCAGCGTGCGTTTCGGGCGAGCCTCCCAGCTCAGGGCGCCCCCAGAGACTTTGGTCTGCAGGCCGGCGACGCCGTCATGACCTCCCCGAGAGCCGGGTGTTCAGCTCGGGGCACGCCGAACTCAGGCTCAGGCGGGTTCGACTTAGGGCAGGCGCCCGGCTGAGGCAAGCGGGGCTGCCGTCAGAAGGCCTCCCGTGCCCTCACAACCAGTGTGTTTGCTCTGCCCTGGGTCCCGCGTCAGGGTCGTGGCAGGAGAAGCTTCCGACGCCCTTGCGAAGTGCTTCGCTGAGGCCGAGGTCGGGGGCCTACTTCTAGGACGGCCCCCGACCTGACCCGGCAGGCAGCCTCCCTTAGGCTTCCTACACCCTCGCCTTGGCCAAGCGTTCTCTCTTCGCGAAAGAGACCTGCTCTTGGTAGGGAGCTCGGCTTCAGGCTCGCTTGTCGGAGGTAAGGCTGTGCTGCTCCCTCGAGGTTTCCAGGCTAAGCGTTGAGAAGGCATCCTTCTCCATGGAGCGACGAGTGTGTGGACGTGGGCCGGGATAAGTGCCACCCTGCCTGGTTTCTCCCAGGGAGGTCGGGGGGCTTGACCTCTCTCAGGGCGTCCAAGCCCCGGCGAGTCAACAAACCGCATCCCCGTGTAGGACGTGAGGCGTCGGCCCGGGAGAGGCCGTCTCCACAGCCCGGGCGCTCGTGCCTCACGAAGCGCACGCTTCCTCTCTCTTCCCCGCTTCTCTTTTCGCACTCATCTTTCCCTGGGCGGACGTTTTCCTGGCAGCACTCTTTTGCACGGGATCCAGGGGGAAGCTCTCTCCTCGGTTGCCAGGCCCGGGCGGGTGTCGACCTTGACTCCGCAAAGCCCGCTGTGGCCCCGGAGGGGCTGGCGGCACCCGCAGGTCCCGGGAGCGGAGGCCCAAGCCGGCAGCGTGAGCGCGTCTTCTTCGCATCTGAGAGAAGGCGTGGTGCTTTCAGGGAACGGGGAGTTTAAAAGGCCCCGTCTGGGAAGCGCGTTCCAAGAGCTGAGGGTTGGGCGCCTCGCTCCGGGCTCCTAGGTGCCAGAGCCGCTTCTCTCTTCCCGGGACGGAGTGGGGCTTGCTGGGCCAATGCGTCGTCCTGAAGCAATCCCGTGGCAGGGGCTCGGCAGTTCCGCCGTGCGTTTCGGGCGAGCCTCCCAGCTCAGGGCGCCCCCAGAGACTTTGGCCTGCAGGCCGGCGTCGCCGTCACGACCTCCTCGAGAGCCGGGTGTTCAGCTCGGGGCACGCCGAAAGCAGGCTCCGGCGGGTTCGACTGAGGGCGGGCGCCCGGCTGAGGCAAGCAGGGCTGCCGTCAGAAGGCCTCCCGTGCCCTCACAACCAGTGTGTTTGCTCTGCCCTGGGTCCCGCGTCAGGGTCGTGGCAGGAGCCGCTTCCGACGCCCTTGCCAAGTACTTCGCTGAGGCCGAGGTCGGGGGCCTACTTCTAGGACGGCCCCCGACCTGAGGCCCGGCAGGCAGCCTCCCTTAGGCTTCCTACACCCTCGCCTTGGCCAAGCGTTCTCTCTTCTCGAAAGAGACCTGCTCTTGGTAGGGAGCTCGGCTTCAGGCTCGCTTGTAGGAGGTAAGGCTGTGCTGCTCCCTCGAGGTTTCCAGGCTAAGCGTTGAGAAGGCATCCTTCTCCATGGATCGACGAGTGTGTGGACGTGGGCCGGGATAAGTGCCACCCTGCCTGGTTTCTCCCAGGGAGGTCGGGGGGCTTGACCTCTCTCAGGGCGTCCAAGCCCCGGCGAGTCAACAAACCGCTTCCCCGTGTAGGACGTGAGGCGTCGGCCCGGGAGAGGCCGGCTCCACAGCCCGGGCGCTCGTGCCTCACGAAGCGCACGCTCCCTCTCTCTTCCCTGCTTCTCTTTTCGCACTCATCTTTCCCTGGGCGGACGTTTTCCCGGCAGCACTCTTTTGCACGGGATCCAGGGGGAAGTTCTCTCCTCGGTTGCCAGGCCCGGGCGGGTGTCGACCTTGACTCCACGAAGCCCGCTGTGGCCCCGGAGGGGCTGGCGGCACCCGCAGGTCCCGGGAGCGGAGGCCCAAGCCGGCAGCTTGAGCGGGTCTTCTTCCGCATGAGAGAAGGCGTGGCGCTTAAGTGGAACTGGGAGGTGAAAGGGCCCCGTCTGGGAAGCGAGTTCCAAGAGCTGAGGGTTGGGCGCCTCGTTCCGGGCTCCTAGTTGCCAGAGCTGCTTCTCTCTTCCCGGGACGGAGTGGGGCTTGCTGGGCCAATGCGTCGTCCTGAAACAATCCCGTGGCAGGGGCTCGGCGCTTCCCCCGTGCGTTTCGGGCGAGCCTCCCAGCTCAGGGCTCCCCCAGAGAGTTTGGCCTGCAGGCCGGCGTCGCCGTCACGACCTCCCCGAGAGCCGGGTGTTCAGCTCGGGGCACGCCGAAATCAGGCTCCGGCGGGTTCGACTGAGGGCGGGCGCCCGGCTGAGGCAAGCGGGGCTGCCGTCAGAAGGCCTCCCGTGCCTTCACAACCAGTGTGTTTGCTCTGCCCTGGGTCCTGCGTCAGGGTCGTGGCAGGAGCCGCTTCCGACGCCCTTGCCAAGTACTTCGCTGAGGCCGAGGTCGGGGGCCTACTTCTAGAACGGCCCCCGACCTGAGGCCCGGCAAGCAACCTCCCTTAGGCTTCCGCCACCCCCGCCGCGGCCAAGCGTTCTCTCTTCGCGAAAGAGGCCAGCTCGCGGCAAGGAGCTCGGCTTCAGGCTCGCTTCTCGGAGGTAAGGCTGTGCTGCTCCCTCGAGGTATCCATTCTAAGCGTTGAGAAGGCATCCTTCTCCGTGGAGTGACCAGTGTGTGGACGTGGGCCGGGATGGCGTGCCACCCTGCCTGGTATCTCCCAGGGAGGTCGGGGGGGTGACCTCACTCAGGGAGTCCAAGCCCTGGCGAGTCAGCAAACCGCTTCCCCGTGTAGGACGTGAGGCGCTGGCCTGGCAGAGCCCGGCCCCACAGCCCGGGCGCTCGTGCCTCACGAAGCTCGCCCTTCCTCTCTCCTCCCCGCTTCTCTCTTCGCACTCATCTTTCCCTGGGCGGACGATTTCCCGGCAGCACCGTGTTGCACGGGATCCAGGGGGGAGCTGTCTCCTCGGTTGCCAGGCCCGGGCGGTTGTCGACCTTGACTCCGCGAAGACCACTGTGGCCCCGGAGGGGCTGGCGGCACCCGCAGGTCCCGGGAGCGGAGGCCCAAGCCGGCAGCGTGACCGCGTCTTCTTCCGCATCTGAGAGAAGGCGTGGTGCTTTCGGGGAAAGAGGAGGTGAAAGGGCCCCGTCCGGGAAGCGCGTTCCAAGAGCTGAGGGTTGGGCGCCTCGCTCCGGGCTCCTAGGTGCCAGAGCCGCTTCTCTCTTCCCGGGACGGAGTGGGGCTTGCTGGGCCAATGCGTCGTCCTGAATCAATCCCGTGGCAGGGGCTCGGCGGTTTCGCCGTGCGTTTCGGGCGAGCCTCCCAGCTCAGGGCGCCCCCAGAGACTTTGGCCTGCAGGCCGGCGTCGCCGTCACGACCTCCCCGAGAGCCGGGTGTTCAGCTCGGGGCACGCCGAACTCAGGCTCAGGCGGGTTCGACTGAGGGCGGGCGCCCGGCTGAGGCAAGCGGGGCTGCCGTCAGAAGGCCTCCCGTGCCCTGACAACCAGTGTGTTTGCTCTGCCGTGGGTCCCGCGTCAGGGTCGTGGCAGGAGCCGCTTCCGACGCCCTTGCCAAGTGCTTCGCTGAGGCCGAGGTCGGGGGCCTACTTCTAGAACGGCCCCCGACCTGAGGCCCGGCAGGCAACCTCCCTTAGGCTTCCGCCACCCCCGCCGCGGCCAAGCGTTCTCTCTTCGCGAAAGAGGCCAGCTCGCGGCAAAGAGCTCGGCTTCAGGCTCGCTTCTCGGAGGTAAGGCTGTGCTGCTCCTCGAGGTTTCCAGGCTAAGCGTTGAGAAGGCATCCTTCTCCGTGGAGCGACCAGTGTGTGGACGTGGGCCGGGATGGCGTGCCACCCTGCCTGGTGTCTCCCAGGGAGGTCGGGGGGCTTGACCTCACTCAGGGCGTCCAAGCCCTGGCGAGTCAGCAAACCGCTTCCCCGTGTAGGACGTGAGACGCCGGCCCGGGAGAGGCCGGCCCCACAGCCCGGGCGCTCGTGCCTCACGAAGCGCGCCCTTCCTCTCTCCTCCCCGCTTCTCTCTTCGCACTCATCTTTCCCTGGGCGGACGTTTTCCCGGCAGCACCGTGTTGCACGGGATCCAGGGGGGAGCTGTCTCCTCGGTTGCCAGGCCCGGGCGGGTGTCGACCTTGACTCCGCGAAGCCCGCTATGGCCCCGGAGGGGCTGGCGGCACCCGCAGGTCCCGGGAGCGGAGGCCCAATCCGGCAGCGTGAGCGCGTCTTCTTCCGCATCTGAGAGAAGGCGTGGTGCTTTCGGGGAACGGGGAGGTGAAAGGGGCCCGTCTGGGAAGCGCGTTCCAAGAGCTGAGGGTTGGGCGCCTCGCTCCGGGCTCCTAGGTGCCAGAGCCGCTTCTCTCTTCCCGGGACGGAGTGGGGCTTGCTGGGCCAATGCCTCGTCCTGAAGCCATCCCGTGGCAGGGGCTCGGCGCTTCCGCCGTGCGTTTCGGGCGAGCCTCCCAGCTCAGGGCGCCCGCAGAGACTTTGGCCTGCAGGCCGGCGTCGCCGTCACGACCTCCCCGAGAGCCGGGTGTTCAGCTCGGGGCATGCCGAACTCAGGCTCAAGCGGGTTCTACTGAGGGCGGGCGCCCGGCTGAGGCAAGCGGGGCTGCCGTCAGAAGGCCTCCCGTGCCCTGACAACCAGTGTGTTTGCTCTGCCGTGGGTCCCGCGTCAGGGTCGTGGCAGGAGCCGCTTCCGACGCCCTTGCCAAGTGCTTCGCTGAGGCCGAGGTCGGGAGCCTACTTCTAGAACGGCCCCCGACCTGAGGCCCGGCAGGCAACCTCCCTTAGGCTTCCGCCACCCCCGCTGCGGCCAAGCGTTCTCTCTTCGCGAAAGAGACCTGCTCGCGGCGGGGAGCTCGGCTTCAGGCTCGCTTCTCGGAGGTAAGGCTGTGCTGCTCCCTCGAGGTTTCCAGGCTAAGCGTTGAGAAGGCATCCTTCTCCGTGGAGTGACCAGTGTGTGGACGTGGGCCGGGATGGCGTGCCACCCTGCCTGTTTTCTCCCAGGGAGGTCGGGGGGCTTGACCTCACACAGGGCGTCCCATCCGCGGCTAGTCAGCAAACCGCTTCCCCGTGTAGGACATGAGGCGCCGGCCCGGGAGAGGCCGGTCCCACAGGCAGGGCGCTCGTGTCTCATGAAGCGCGCACTTCTTCTCTCCTCCCCGCTTCTCTCTTCGCACTCATCTTTCCCTGGGCGGACGTTTTCCCGGCGGCACCGTGTAGCACGGGATCCAGGGGGGAGCTGTCTCCTCGGTTGCCAGGCCCGGGCGGGTGTCGACCTTGACTCCGCGAAGCCCGCTGTGGCCCCGGAGGGGCTGGCGGCACCCGCAGGTCCCGGGAGCGGAGGCCCAAGCCGGCAGCGTGAGCGCGTCTTCTTCCGCATCTGAGAGAAGGCGTTGTGCTTTCGGGGAAAGGGGAGGTGAAAGGGCCCCGTCCGGGAAGCGCGTTCCAAGAGCTGAGGGTTGGGCGCCTCGCTCCGGGCTCCTAGGTGCCAGAGCCGCTTCTCTCTTCCTGGGACGGAGTGGGGCTTGCTGGGCCAATGCCTCGTCCTGAAGCCATCCCGTGGCAGGGGCTCGGCGGTTCCGCCGTGCGTTTCGGGCGAGCCTCCCAGCTCAGGGCGCCCCCAGAGACTTTGGCCTGCAGGCCGGCGTCGCCGTCACGACCTCCCCGAGAGCCGGGTGTTCAGCTCGGGGCACGCCGAACTCAGGCTCAGGCGGGTTCGACTGAGGGCGGGCGCCCGGCTGGGGCAAGCGGGGCTGACGTCAGAAGGCCTCCCGTGCCCTCACAACCAGTGTGTTTGCTCTGCCCTGGGTCCCGCGTCAGGGCGTGGCAGGAGAAGCTTCCGACGCCCTTGCGAAGTGCTTCGCTGAGGCCGAGGTCGGGGGCCTACTTCTAGGACGGCCCCCGACCTGACCCGGCAGGCAGCCTCCCTTAGGCTTCCTACACCCTCGCCTTGGCCAAGCGTTCTCTCTTCGCGAAAGAGACCTGCTCTTGGTAGGGAGCTCGGCTTCAGGCTCGCTTGTCGGAGGTAAGGCTGTGCTGCTCCCTCGAGGTTTCCAGGCTAAGCGTTGAGAAGGCATCCTTCTCCATGGAGCGACGAGTGTGTGGACGTGGGCCGGGATAAGTGCCACCCTGCCTGGTTTCTCCCAGGGAGGTCGGGGGGCTTGACCTCTCTCAGGGAGTCCAAGCCCCGGCGAGTCAACAAACCGCATCCCCGTGTAGGACGTGAGGCGTCGGCCCGGGAGAGGCCGGCTCCACAGCCCGGGCGCTCGTGCCTCACGAAGCGCACGCTTCCTCTCTCTTCCCCGCTTCTCTTTTCGCACTCATCTTTCCCTGGGCGGACGTTTTCCTGGCAGCACTCTTTTGCACGGGATCCAGGGGGAAGCTCTCTCCTCGGTTTCCAGGCCCGGGCGGGTGTCGACCTTGACTCAGCGAAGCCCGCTGTGGCCCCGGAGGGGCTGGCGGCACCCGCAGGTCCCGGGAGCGGAGGCCCAAGCCGGCAGCGTGAGCGCGTCTTCTTCCGCATCTGAGAGAAGGCGTGGTGCTTTCGGGGAAAGAGGAGGTGAAAGGGCCCCGTCCGGGAAGCGCGTTCCAAGAGCTGAGGGTTGGGCGCCTCGCTCCGGGCTCCTAGGTGCCAGAGCCGCTTCTCTCTTCCCGGGACGGAGTGGGGCTTGCTGGGCCAATGCCTCGTCCTGAAGCCATCCCGTGGCAGGGGCTCGGCGGTTCCGCCGTGCGTTTCGGGCGTGCCTCCCAGCTCAGGGCGCCCCCAGAGACTTTGGCCTGCAGGCCGGCGTCGCCGTCACGACCTCCCTGAGAGCCGGGTGTTCAGCTCGGGGCACGCCGAACTCAGGCTCAGGCGGGTTCTACTAAGGGCGGGCGCCCGGCTGAGGCAAGCGGGGCTGCCGTCAGAAGGCCTCCCGTGCCCTCACAACCTGTGTGTTTGCTCTGCCGTGGGTCCCGCGTCAGGGTCGTGGCAGGAGCCACTTCCGACGCCCTTGCCAAGTGCTACGCTGAGGCCGAGGTCGGGGGCCTACTTCTAGGATGGCCCCCGTCCTGAGGCCCGCCAGGGAGCCTCCCTTAGGCTTCCTACACCCTCGCCTTGGCCAAGCGTTCTCTCTTCGCGAAAGAGACCTGCTCGCGGCGGGGAGCTCAGCTTCAGGCTCGCTTCTCGGAGGTAAGGCTGTGCTGCTCCCTCGAGGTTTCCAGGCTAAGCGTTGAGAAGGCATCCTTCTCCGTGGAGCGACCAGTGTGTGGACGTGGGCCGGGATGGCGTGCCACCCTGCCTGTTTTCTCCCAGGGAGGTCGGGGGGCTTGACCTCACACAGGACGTCCCATCCCCGGCTAGTCAGCAAACCGCTTCTCCGTGTAGGACATGAGGCGCCGGCCCGGGAGAGGCTGGCCCCACAGGCAGGGCGCTCGTGTCTCATGAAGCGCGCCCTTCCTCTCTCCTCCCCGCTTCTCTCTTCGCACTCATCTTTCCCTGGGCGGACGTTTTCCCGGCAGCACCGTGTTGCACGGGATCCAGGGGGGAGCTGTCTCCTCGGTTGCCAGGCCCGGGCGGGTGTCGACCTTGACTCCGCGAAGGCCGCTGTGGCCCCGGAGGGGCTGGCGGCACCCGCAGGTCCCGGGAGCGGAGGCCCAAGCCGGCAGCGTGAGCGCGTCTTCTTCCGCATCTGAGAGAAGGCGTGGTGCTTTCGGGGAAAGGGGAGGTGAAAGGGCCCCGTCCGGGAAGCGCGTTCCAAGAGCTGAGGGTTGGGCGTCTCGCTCCGGGCTCCTAGGTGCCAGAGCCGCTTCTCTCTTCCTGGGACGGAGTGGGGCTTGCTGGGCCAATGCCTCGTCCTGAAGCCATCCCGTGGCAGGGCTCGGCGGTTCCGCCGTGCGTTTCGGGCGAGCCTCCCAGCTCTGGGCGCCCCCAGAGACTTTGGCCCGCAGGCCGGCGTCGCCGTCACGACCTCCCCGAGAGCCGGGTGTTCAGCTCGGGGCACGCCGAACTCAGGCTCAGGCGGGTTCGACTGAGGGCGGGCGCCCGGCTGAGGCAAGCGGGGCTGACGTCAGAAGGCCTCCCGTGCCCTCACAACCAGTGTGTTTGCTCTGCCCTGGGTCCCGCGTCAGGGTCGTGGCAGGAGAAGCCTCCGACGCCCTTGCGAAGTGCTTCGCTGAGGCCGAGGTCGGGGGCCTACTTCTAGGACGGCCCCCGACCTGAGGCCCGGCAGGCAACCTCCCTTAGGCTTCCGCCACCCCCGCCGCGGCCAAGCGTTCTCTCTTCGCGAAAGAGGCCAGCTCGCGGCAAGGAGCTCGGCTTCAGGCTCGCTTCTCGGAGGTAAGGCTGTGCTGCTCCCTCGAGGTTTCCAGGCTAAGCGTTGAGAAGGCATCCTTCTCCGTGGAGCGACCAGTGTGTGGACGTGGGCCGGGATGGCGTGCCACCCTGCCTGTTTTCTCCCAGGGAGGTCGGGGGGCTTGACCTCACTCAGGGCGTCCAAGCCCTGGCGAGTCAGCAAACCGCTTCCCCGTGTAGGACGTGAGACGCCGGCCCAGGGGAGGCCGGCCCCACAGCCCGGGCGCTCGTGCCTCAAGAAGCGCGCCCTTCCTCTCTCCTCCCCGCTTCTCTCTTCGCACTCATCTTTCCCTGGGCGGACGTTTTCCCGGCAGCACCGTGTTGCACGGGATCCAGGGGGGAGCTGTCTCCTCGGTTGCCAGGCCCGGGCGGGTGTCGACCTTGACTCAGCGAAGCCCGCTGTGGCCCCGGAGGGGCTGGCGGCACCCGCAGGTCCCGGGAGCGGAGGCCCAAGCCGGCAGCGTGAGCGCGTCTTCTTCCGCATCTGAGAGAAGGCGTGGTGCTTTCGGGGAAAGAGGAGGTGAAAGGGCCCCGTCCGGGAAGCGCGTTCCAAGAGCTGAGGGTTGGGCGCCTCGCTCCGGGCTCCTAGGTGCCAGAGCCGCTTCTCTCTTCCCGGGACGGAGTGGGGCTTGCTGGGCCAATGCGTCGTCCTGAATCAATCCCGTGGCAGGGGCTCGGCGGTTTCGCCGTGCGTTTCGGGCGAGCCTCCCAGCTCAGGGCGCCCCCAGAGACTTTGGCCTGCAGGCCGGCGTCGCCGTCACGACCTCCCCGAGAGCCGGGTGTTCAGCTCGGGGCACGCCGAACTCAGGCTCAGGCGGGTTCGACTTAGGGCGGGCGCCCGGCTGAGGCAAGCGGGGCTGCCGTCAGAAGGCCTCCCGTGCCCTGACAACCAGTGTGTTTGCTCTGCCGTGGGTCCCGCGTCAGGGTCGTGGCAGGAGCCGCTTCCGACGCCCTTGCCAATTGCTTCGCTGAGGCCGAGGTCGGGGGCCTACTTCTAGAACGGCCCCCGACCTGAGGCCCGGCAGGCAACCTCCCTTAGGCTTCCGCCACCCCCGCCGCGGCCAAGCGTTCTCTCTTCGCGAAAGAGGCCAGCTCGCGGCAAAGAGCTCGGCTTCAGGCTCGCTTCTCGGAGGTAAGGCTGTGCTGCTCCCTCGAGGTTTCCAGGCTAAGCGTTGAGAAGGCATCCTTCTCCGTGGAGCGACCAGTGTGTGGACGTGGGCCGGGATGGCGTGCCACCCTGCCTGGTTTCTCCCAGGGAGGTCGGGGGGCTTGACCTCACTCAGGGCGTCCAAGCCCTGGCGAGTCAGCAAACCGCTTCCCCGTGTAGGACGTGAGACGCCGGCCCGGGAGAGGCCGGCCCCACAGCCCGGGCGCTCGTGCCTCACGAAGCGCGCCCTTCCTCTCTCCTCCCCGCTTCTCTCTTCGCACTCATCTTTCCCTGGGCGGACGTTTTCCCGGCAGCACCGTGTTGCACGGGATCCAGGGGGGAGCTGTCTCCTCGGTTGCCAGGCCCGGGCGGGTGTCGACCTTGACTCCGCGAAGCCCGCTGTGGCCCCGGAGGGGCTGGCGGCACCCGCAGGTCCCGGGAGCGGAGGCCCAAGCCGGCAGCGTGAGCGCGTCTTCTTCCGCATCTGAGAGAAGGCGTGGTGCTTTCGGGGAACGGGGAGGTGAAAGGGCCCCGTCTGGGAAGCGCGTTCCAAGAGCTGAGGGTTGGGCGCCTCGCTCCGGGCTCCTAGGTGCCAGAGCCGCTTCTCTCTTCCCGGGACGGAGTGGGGCTTGCTGGGCCAATGCCTCGTCCTGAAGCCATCCCGTGGCAGGGGCTCGGCGGTTCCAGCGTGCGTTTCGGGCGAGCCTCCCAGCTCAGGGCGCCCCCAGAGACTTTGGTCTGCAGGCCGGCGACGCCGTCATGACCTCCCCGAGAGCCGGGTGTTCAGCTCGGGGCACGCCGAACTCAGGCTCAGGCGGGTTCGACTTAGGGCAGGCGCCCGGCTGAGGCAAGCGGGGCTGCCGTCAGAAGGCCTCCCGTGCCCTCACAACCAGTGTGTTTGCTCTGCCCTGGGTCCCGCGTCAGGGTCGTGGCAGGAGAAGCTTCCGACGCCCTTGCGAAGTGCTTCGCTGAGGCCGAGGTCGGGGGCCTACTTCTAGGACGGCCCCCAACCTGACCCGGCAGGCAGCCTCCCTTAGGCTTCCTACACCCTCGCCTTGGCCAAGCGTTCTCTCTTCGCGAAAGAGACCTGCTCTTGGTAGGGAGCTCGGCTTCAGGCTCGCTTGTCGGAGGTAAGGCTGTGCTGCTCCCTCGAGGTTTCCAGGCTAAGCGTTGAGAAGGCATCCTTCTCCATGGAGCGACGAGTGTGTGGACGTGGGCCGGGATAAGTGCCACCCTGCCTGGTTTCTCCCAGGGAGGTCGGGGGGCTTGACCTCTCTCAGGGCGTCCAAGCCCCGGCGAGTCAACAAACCGCATCCCCGTGTAGGACGTGAGGCGTCGGCCCGGGAGAGGCCGTCTCCACAGCCCGGGCGCTCGTGCCTCACGAAGCGCACGCTTCCTCTCTCTTCCCCGCTTCTCTTTTCGCACTCATCTTTCCCTGGGCGGACGTTTTCCTGGCAGCACTCTTTTGCACGGGATCCAGGGGGAAGCTCTCTCCTCGGTTGCCAGGCCCGGGCGGGTGTCGACCTTGACTCCGCGAAGCCCGCTGTGGCCCCGGAGGGGCTGGCGGCACCCGCAGGTCCCGGGAGCGGAGGCCCAAGCCGGCAGCGTGAGCGCGTCTTCTTCGCATCTGAGAGAAGGCGTGGTGCTTTCGGGGAACGGGGAGGTTAAAAGGCCCCGTCTGGGAAGCACGTTCCAAGAGCTGAGGGTTGGGCGCCTCGCTCCGGGCTCCTAGGTGCCAGAGCCGCTTCTCTCTTCCCGGGACGGAGTGGGGCTTGCTGGGCCAATGCGTCGTCCTGAAGCAATCCCGTGGCAGGGGCTTGGCAGTTCCGCCGTGCGTTTCGGGCGAGCCTCCCAGCTCAGGGCGCCCCCAGAGACTTTGGCCTGCAGGCCGGCGTCGCCGTCACGACCTCCTCGAGAGCCGGGTGTTCAGCTCGGGGCACGCCGAAAGCAGGCTCCGGCGGGTTCGACTGAGGGCGGGCGCCCGGCTGAGGCAAGCAGGGCTGCCGTCAGAAGGCCTCCCGTGCCCTCACAACCAGTGTGTTTGCTCTGCCCTGGGTCCCGCGTCAGGGTCGTGGCAGGAGCCGCTTCCGACGCCCTTGCCAAGTACTTCGCTGAGGCCGAGGTCGGGGGCCTACTTCTAGGACGGCCCCCGACCTGAGGCCCGGCAGGCAGCCTCCCTTAGGCTTCCTACACCCTCGCCTTGGCCAAGCGTTCTCTCTTCTCGAAAGAGACCTGCTCTTGGTAGGGAGCTCGGCTTCAGGCTCGCTTGTAGGAGGTAAGGCTGTGCTGCTCCCTCGAGGTTTCCAGGCTAAGCGTTGAGAAGGCATCCTTCTCCATGGATCGACGAGTGTGTGGACGTGGGCCGGGATAAGTGCCACCCTGCCTGGTTTCTCCCAGGGAGGTCGGGGGGCTTGACCTCTCTCAGGGCGTCCAAGCCCCGGCGAGTCAACAAACCGCTTCCCCGTGTAGGACGTGAGGCGTCGGCCCGGGAGAGGCCGGCTCCACAGCCCGGGCGCTCGTGCCTCACGAAGCGCACGCTCCCTCTCTCTTCCCCGCTTCTCTTATCGCACTCATCTTTCCCTGGGCGGACGTTTTCCCGGCAGCACTCTTTTGCACGGGATCCAGGGGGAAGTTCTCTCCTCGGTTGCCAGGCCCGGGCGGGTGTCGACCTTGACTCCACGAAGCCCGCTGTGGCCCCGGAGGGGCTGGCGGCACCCGCAGGTCCCGGGAGCGGAGGCCCAAGCCGGCAGCTTGAGCGGGTCTTCTTCCGCATGAGAGAAGGCGTGGCGCTTAAGTGGAACTGGGAGGTGAAAGGGCCCCGTCTGGGAAGCGAGTTCCAAGAGCTGAGGGTTGGGCGCCTCGTTCCGGGCTCCTAGTTGCCAGAGCTGCTTCTCTCTTCCCGGGACGGAGTGGGGCTTGCTGGGCCAATGCGTCGTCCTGAAACAATCCCGTGGCAGGGGCTCGGCGCTTCCCCCGTGCGTTTCGGGCGAGCCTCCCAGCTCAGGGCTCCCCCAGAGAGTTTGGCCTGCAGGCCGGCATCGCCGTCACGACCTCCCCGAGAGCCGGGTGTTCAGCTCGGGGCACGCCGAACTCAGGCTCCGGCGGGTTCGACTGAGGGCGGGCGCCCGGCTGAGGCAAGCGGGGCTGCCGTCAGAAGGCCTCCCGTGCCTTCACAACCAGTGTGTTTGCTCTGCCCTGGGTCCTGCGTCAGGGTCGTGGCAGGAGCCGCTTCCGACGCCCTTGCCAAGTACTTCGCTGAGGCCGAGGTCGGGGGCCTACTTCTAGAACGGCCCCCGACCTGAGGCCCGGCAAGCAACCTCCCTTAGTCTTCCGCCACCCCCGCCGCGGCCAAGCGTTCTCTCTTCGCGAAAGAGGCCAGC
This sequence comes from Martes martes, assembly GCF_963455335.1. Classification (NCBI taxonomy): domain Eukaryota; kingdom Metazoa; phylum Chordata; class Mammalia; order Carnivora; family Mustelidae; genus Martes; species Martes martes. The sequence continues at coordinate 15,118,860 of NC_137892.1, read as the reverse complement.
TCGCGGCAAGGAGCTCGGCTTCAGGCTCGCTTCTCGGAGGTAAGGCTGTGCTGCTCCCTCGAGGTATCCATTCTAAGCGTTGAGAAGGCATCCTTCTCCGTGGAGCGACCAGTGTGTGGACGTGGGCCGGGATGGCGTGCCACCCTGCCTGGTATCTCCCAGGGAGGTCGGGGGGCTTGACCTCACTCAGGGAGTCCAAGCCCTGGCGAGTCAGCAAACCGCTTCCCCGTGTAGGACGTGAGGCGCCGGCCTGGCAGAGCCCGGCCCCACAGCCCGGGCGCTCGTGCCTCACGAAGCTCGCCCTTCCTCTCTCCTCCCCGCTTCTCTCTTCGCACTCATCTTTCCCTGGGCGGACGATTTCCCGGCAGCACCGTGTTGCACGGGATCCAGGGGGGAGCTGTCTCCTCGGTTGCCAGGCCCGGGCGGTTGTCGACCTTGACTCCGCGAAGACCACTGTGGCCCCGGAGGGGCTGGCGGCACCCGCAGGTCCCGGGAGTGGAGGCCCAAGCCGGCAGCGTGAGCGCGTCTTCTTCCGCATCTGAGAGAAGGCGTGGTGCTTTTGGGGAACGGGGAGGTGAAAGGGCCCCGTCTGGGAAGCGCGTTCCAAGAGCTGAGGGTTGGGCGCCTCGCTCCGGGCTCCTAGGTGCCAGAGCCGCTTCTCTCTTCCCGGGACGGAGTGGGGCTTGCTGGGCCAATGCCTCGTCCTGAAGCCAACCCGTGGCAGGGGCTCGGCGGTTCCGCCGTGCGTTTCGGGCGAGCCTCCCAGCTCAGGGCGCCCCCAGAGACTTTGGCCTGCAGGCCGGCGTCGCCGTCACGACCTCCCCGAGAGCCTGGTGTTCAGTTCGGGGCACGCCGAACTCAGGCTCAAGCGGGTTCTACTGAGGGCGGGAGCCCGGCTGAGGCAAGCGGGGCTGCCGTCAGAAGGCCTCCCGTGCCCTCACAACCTGTGTGTTTGCTCTGCCGTGGGTCCCGCGTCAGGGTCGTGGCAGGAGCCACTTCCGACGCCCTTGCCAAGTGCTACGCTGAGGCCGAGGTCGGGGGCCTACTTCTAGGATGGCCCCCGTCCTGAGGCCCGCCAGGGAGCCTCCCTTAGGCTTCCTACACCCTCGCCTTGGCCAAGCGTTCTCTCTTCGCAAAAGAGACCTGCTCGCGGCGAGGAGCTCAGCTTCAGGCGCGCTTGTCGGAGGTAAGGCTGTGCTGCTCCCTCGAGGTTTCCAGGCTAAGCGTTGAGAAGGCATCCTTCTCCATGGAGCGACGAGTGTGTGGACGTGGGCTGGGATAAGTGCCACCCTGCCTGGTTTCTCCCAGGGAGGTCGGGGGGCTTGACCTCTCTCAGGGCGTCCAAGCCCCGGCGAGTCAACAAACCGCTTCCCCGTGTAGGACGTGAGGCGTCGGCCCGGGAGAGGCCGGCTCCACAGCCCGGGCACTCGTGCCTCATGAAGCGCACGCTTCCTCTCTCTTCCCCGCTTCTCTTTTCGCACTCATCTTTCCCTGGGCGGACGTTTTCCCGGCAGCACTCTTTTGCACGGGATCCAGGGGGAAGCTCTCTCCTCGGTTGCCAGGCCCGGGCGGGTGTCGTCCTTGACTCCACGAAGCCCGCTGTGGCCCCGGAGGGGCTGGCGGCACCCGCAGGTCCCGGGAGCGGAGGCCCAAGCCGGCAGCGTGAGCTCGTCTTCCTCCGCATCTGAGAGAAGGCGTGGTGCTTTCGGGGATGGGGAGGTGAAAGGGCCCCGTCTGGGAAGCGCGTTCCAAGAGCTGAGGGTTGGGCGCCTCGCTCCGGGCTCCTAGGAGCCAGAGCCGCTTCTCTCTTCCCGGGACGGAGTGGGGCTTGCTGGGCCAATGCGTCGTCCTGAAGCAATCCCGTGGCAGGGGCTCGGCGCTTCCCCCGTGCGTTTCAGGCGAGCCTCCCAGCTCAGGGCGCCCCCAGAGAGTTTGGCCTGCAGGCCGGCGTCGCCGTCACGACCTCCCCGAGAGCCGGGTGTTCAGCTCGGGGCACGCCGAACTCAGGCTCAGGCGGGTTCGACTGAGGGCGGGCGCCCGGCTGAGGCAAGCGGGGCTGCCGTCAGAAGGCCTCCCGTGCCCTCACAACCAGTGTGTTTGCTCTGCCGTGGGTCCCGCGTCAGGGTCGTGGCAGGAGCCACTTCCGACGCCCTTGCCAAGTGCTACGCTGAGGCCGAGGTCGGGGGCCTACTTCTAGGATGGCCCCCGACCTGAGGCCCGCCAGGGAGCCTCCCTTAGGCTTCCTACACCCTCGCCTTAGCCAAGCATTCTCTCTTCGCGAAAGAGACCTGCTCGCGGCGGGGAGCTCGGCTTCAGGCTCGCTTCTCGGAGGTAAGGCTGTGCTGCTCCCTCGAGGTTTCCAGGCTAAGCGTTGAGAAGGCATCCTTCTCCGTGGAGTGACCAGTGTGTGGACGTGGGCCGGGATGGCGTGCCACCCTGCCTGTTTTCTCCCAGGGAGGTCGGGGGGCTTGACCTCACACAGGGCGTCCCATCCCCGGCTAGTCAGCAAACCGCTTCCCCGTGTAGGACATGAGGCGCCGGCCCGCGAGAGGCCGGCCCCACAGGCAGGGCGCTCGTGTCTCATGAAGCGCGCCCTTCTTCTCTCCTCCCCGCTTCTCTCTTCGCACTCATCTTTCCCTGGGTGGACGTTTTCCCGGCAGCACCGTGTTGCACGGGATCCAGGGGGGAGCTGTTTCCTCGGTTGCCAGGCCCGGGCGGGTGTCGACCTTGACTCCGCGAAGCCCGCTGTGGCCCCGGAGGGGCTGGCGGCACCCGCAGGTCCCGGGAGCGGAGGCCCAAACCGGCAGCGTGAGCGCGTCTTCTTCCGCATCTGAGAGAAGGCGTGGTGCTTTCGGGGAACGGGGAGGTGAAAGGGCCCCGTCCGGGAAGCGCGTTCCAAGAGCTGAGGGTTGGGCGCCTCGCTCCGGGCTCCTAGGTGCCAGAGCCGCTTCTCTCTTCCCGGGACGGAGTGGGGCTTGCTGGGCCAATGCGTCGTCCTGAAGCAATCCCGTGGCAGGGGCTCGGCGGTTTCGCCGTGCGTTTCGGGCGAGCCTCCCAGCTCAGGGCGCCCCCAGAGACTTTGGCCTGCAGGCCGGCGTCGCCGTCACGACCTCCCCGAGAGCCGGGTGTTCAGCTCGGGCACGCCGAACTCAGGCTCAGGCGGGTTCGACTGAGGGCGGGCGCCCGGCTGAGGCAAGCGGGGCTGCCGTCAGAAGGCCTCCCGTGCCCTCACAACCAGTGTGTTTGCTCTGCTGTGGGTCCCGCGTCAGGGTCGTGGCAGGAGCCGCTTCCAACGCCCTTGCGAAGTGCTTCGCTGAGGCCGAGGTCGGGGGCCTACTTCTAGGACGGCCCCCGACCTGAGGCCCGGCAGGCAGCCTCCCTTAGGCTTCCTACACCCTCGCCTTGGCCAAGCGTTCTCTCTTCGCGAAAGAGACCTGCTCTTGGTAGGGAGCTCGGCTTCAGGCTCGCTTGTTGGAGGTAAGGCTGTGCTGCTCCCTCGAGGTTTCCATTCTAAGCGTTGAGAAGGCATCCTTCTCCATGGAGCGACGAGTGTGTGGACGTGGGCCGGGATAAGTGCCACCCTGCCTGGTTTCTCCCAGGGAGGTCGGGGGGCTTGACCTCTCTCAGGGCGTCCAAGCCCCGGCGAGTCAACAAACCGCTTCCCCGTGTAGGACGTGAGGCGTCGGCCCGGGAGAGGCCGGCTCCACAGCCTGGGCGCTCGTGCCTCACGAAGCGCACGCTTCCTCTCTCTTCCCCGCTTCTCTTTTCGCACTCATCTTTCCCTGGGCGGACGTTTTCCCGGCAGCACTCTTTTGCACGGGATCCAGGGGGAAGCTCTCTCCTCGGTTGCCAGGCCCGGGCGGGTGTCGACCTTGACTCCACGAAGCCCGCTGTGGCCCCGGAGGGGCTGGCGGCACCCGCAGGTCCCGGGAGCGGAGGCCCAAGCCGGCAGCGTGAGCTCGTCTTCCTCCGCATCTGAGAGAAGGCGTGGTGCTTTCGGGGATGGGGAGGTGAAAGGGCCCCGTCTGGGAAGCGCGTTCCAAGAGCTGAGGGTTGGGCGCCTCGCTCCGGGCTCCTAGGTGCCAGAGCCGCTTCTCTCTTCCCGGGACGGAGTGGGGCTTGCTGGGCCAAAGCCTCGTCCTGAAGCCATCCCGTGGCAGGGGCTCGGCGGTTCCGCCGTGCGTTTCGGGCGAGCCTCCCAGCTCAGGGCGCCCCCAGAGACTTTGGCCTGCAGGCCGGCGTCGCCGTCACGACCTCCCCGAGAGCCGGGTGTTCAGCTCGGGGCACGCCGAACTCAGGCTCAGGCGGGTTCGACTGAGGGCGGGCGCCCGGCTGAGGCAAGCGGGGCTGCCGTCAGAAGGCCTCCCGTGCCCTCACAACCAGTGTGTTTGCTCTGCCGTGGGTCCCGCGTCAGGGTCGTGGCAGGAGCCGCTTCCGACGCCCTTGTCAAGTGCTTCGCTGAGGCCGAGGTCGGGGGCCTACTTCTAGAACGGCCCCCGACCTGAGGCCCGGCAGGCAACCTCAGTTAGGCTTCCGCCACCCCCGCCGCGTCCAAGCGTTCTCTCTTCGCGAAAGAGGCCAGCTCGCGGCAAGGAGCTCGGCTTCAGGCTCGCTTCTCGGAGGTAAGGCTGTGCTGCTCCCTCGAGGTTTCCAGGCTAAGCGTTGAGAAGGCATCCTTCTCCGTGGAGTGACCAGTGTGTGGACGTGGGCCGGGATGGCGTGCCACCCTGCCTGTTTTCTCCCAGGGAGGTCGGGGGGCTTGACCTCACACAGGGCGTCCCATCCCCGGCTAGTCACCAAACCGCTTCCCCGTGTAGGACGTGAGGCGCCGGCCCGGGAGAGGCCGGCCCCACCGGCCGGGTGCTCGTGTCTCATGAAGCGCGCCCTTCCTCTCTCCTCCCCGCTTCTCTCTTCGCACTCTTCTTTCCCTGGGCGGACGTTTTCCCGGCCGCACTGTATTGCACGGGATCCAGGGGGGAACTGTCTCCTCGGTTGCCAGGCCCGGGCGTGTGGCGACCTTAACTCCGCGATGCCCGCTGTGGCCCCGGAGGGGCTGGCGGCACCCGCAGGTCCCGGGAGCGGAGGCCCAAGCCGGCAGCGTGAGCGCGTCTTCCTCCGCATCTGAGAGAAGGCGTGGTGCTTTCGGGGAACGGGGAATTGAAAGGGCCCCGTCCGGGAAGCGCGTTCCAAGAGTTGAGGGTTGGGCGCCTCGCTCCGGGCTCCTAGGTGCCAGAGCCACTTCTCTCTTCCCGGGACCGAGTGGGGCTTGCTGGGCCAATGCTTCGTCCTGAAGCAATCCCGTGGCAGGGGCTCGGCGCTTCCCCCGTGCGTTTCGGGCGAGCCTCCCAGCTCAGGGCACCCCCAGATAGTTTGGCCTGCAGGCCGGCTTTGCCGTCACGACCTCTCCGAGAGCCGGGTGTTCAGCTCGGGGCACGCCGAACTCAGGCTCAGGCGGGTTCGACTGAGGGCGGGCGCCCGGCTGAGGCAAGCGGGGCTGCCGTCAGAAGGCCTCCCGTGCCCTCACAACCAGTGTGTTTGCTCTGCCGTGGGTCCCGCCTCAGGGTCGTGGCAGGAGCCGCTTCCGATGCCCTTGCCAAGTGCTTCGCTGAGGCCGAGGTCGGGGGCCTACTTTTAGGACGGCCCCCGACCTGAGGCCCGCCAGGGAGCCTCCCTTAGGCTTCCTACACCCTTGCCTTGGCCAAGCGTTCTCTCTTCGCGAAAGAGACCTGCTCGTGGCAGGGACCTCGGCTTCAGGCTCGCTTGTCGGAGGTAAGGCTATGCTGCTCCCTCGAGGTTTCCAGGCTAAGCGTTGAGAAAACATCCTTCTCCGTGGAGCTACGAGTCTGTGGACGTGGGCCGGGATAAGTGCCACCCTGCCTGGTTTCTACCAGGGAGGTCGGGGGGCTTGACCTCACTCAGGGTGTCCAAGCCCCGGCGAGTCAAAAAACCGCTTCCCCGTGTAGGACGTGAGGTGCCGGCCCGGGATGGCCGGCCCCACAGCCCGGGCGCTCGTGCCTCACGAAGCGCGCCCTTCCTCTCTCCTCCCCGCTTCTCTCTTCGCACTCATCTTTCCCTGGGCGGACGTTTTCCCGGCAGCACCGTGTTGCACGGGATCCAGTGGGGAGCTGTCTCCTCCGTTGCCAGGCCCGGGCGGGTGTCGACCTTGACTCCGCGAAGCCCGCTGTGGCCCCGGAGGGGCTGGCGGCACCCGCAGGTCCCGAGAGCAGAGGCCCAAGCCGGCAGCGTGAGCGCGTCTTCCTCCGCATCTGAGAGAAGGCGTGGTGCTTTCGGGGAATGGGGAGGTGAAAGGGCCCCGTCCGGGAAGCGCGTTCCAAGAGCTGAGGGTTGGGCGCCTCGTTCCGGGCTCCTAGGTGCCAGAGCCGCTTCTCTCTTCCCGGGACGGAGTGGGGCTTGCTGGGCCAATGCGTCGTCCTGAAGCAATCCCGTGGCAGGGGCTCGGCGCTTCCCCCGTGCGTTTCGGGCGAGCCTCCCAGCTCAGGGCGCCCCCAGAGACTTTGGCCTGCAGGCCGGCGTCGCCGTCACGACCTCCCCGAGAGCCGGGTGTTCAGCTCGGGGCACGCCGAACTCAGGCTCAGGCGGGTTCGACTGAGGGCGGGCGCCCGGCTGAGGGAAGCGGGGCTGCCGTCAGAAGGCCTCCCGTGCCCTCACAACCAGTGTGTTTGCTCTGCCGTGGGTCCTGCGTCAGGGTCGTGGCAGGAGCCACTTCCGACGCCCTTGCCAAGTGCTACGCTGAGGCCGAGGTCGGGGGCCTACTTCTAGGATGGCCCCCGACCTGAGGCCCGCCAGGGAGCCTCCCTTAGGCTTCCTACACCCTCGCCTTGGCCAAGCGTTCTCTCTTCGCGAAAGAGACCTGCTCGCGGCGGGGAGCTCGGCTTCAGGCTCGCTTCTCAGAGGTAAGGCTGTGCTGCTCCCTCGAGGTTTCCAGGCTAAGCGTTGAGAAGGCATCCTTCTCCGTGGAGTGACCAGTGTGTGGACGTGGGCCGGGATGGCGTGCCACCCTGCCTGTTTTCTCCCAGGGAGGTCGGGGGGCTTGACCTCACACAGGGCGTCCCATCCCCGGCTAGTCACCAAACCGCTTCCCCGTGTAGGACGTGAGGCGCCGGCCCGGGAGAGGCCGGCCCCACCGGCCGGGTGCTCGTGTCTCATGAAGCGCGCCCTTCCTCTCTCCTCCCCGCTTCTCTCTTCGCACTCTTCTTTCCCTGGGCGGACGTTTTCCCGGCCGCACTGTATTGCACGGGATCCAGGGGGGAACTGTCTCCTCGGTTGCCAGGCCCGGGCGTGTGGCGACCTTAACTCCGCGATGCCCGCTGTGGCCCCGGAGGGGCTGGCGGCACCCGCAGGTCCCGGGAGCAGAGGCCCAAGCCGGCAGCGTGAGCGCGTCTTCCTCCGCATCTGAGAGAAGGCGTGGTGCTTTCGGGGAACGGGGAGGTGAAAGGGCCCCGTCCGGGAAGCGCGTTCCAAGAGTTGAGGGTTGGGCGCCTTGCTCCGGGCTCCTAGGTGCCAGAGCCGCTTCTCTCTTCCCGGGACGGAGTGGGGCTTGCTGGGCCAATGCTTCGTCCTGAAGCAATCCCGTGGCAGGGGCTCGGCGCTTCCCCCGTGCGTTTCGGGCAAGCCTCCCAGCTCAGGGCACCCCCAGATAGTTTGGCCTGAAGGCCGGCTTTGCCGTCACGACCTCTCCGAGAGCCGGGTGTTCAGTTCGGGGCACGCCGAACTCAGGCTCAGGCGGGTTCGACTGAGGGCGGGCGCCCGGCTGAGGCAAGCGGGGCTGCCGTCAGAAGGCCTCCCGTGCCCTCACAACCAGTGTGTTTGCTCTGCCGTGGGTCCCGCCTCAGGGTCGTGGCAGGAGCCGCTTCCGATGCCCTTGCCAAGTGCTTCGCTGAGGCCGAGGTCGGGGGCCGACTTCTAGGACGGCCCCCGACCTGAGGCCCGCCAGGGAGCCTCCCTTAGGCTTCCTACACCCTCGCCTTGGCCAAGCTTTCTCTCTTCGCGAAAGAGACCTGCTCGTGGCAGGGACCTCGGCTTCAGGCTCGCTTGTCGGAGGTAAGGCTATGCTGCTCCCTCGAGGTTTCCAGGCTAAGCGTTGAGAAAACATCCTTCTCCGTGGAGCTACGAGTCTGTGGACGTGGGCCGGGATAAGTGCCACCCTGCCTGGTTTCTACCAGGGAGGTCGGGGGGCTTGACCTCACTCAGGGTGTCCAAGCCCCGGCGAGTCAAAAAACCGCTTCCCCGTGTAGGACGTGAGGTGCCGGCCCGGGATGGCCGGCCCCACAGCCCGGGCGCTCGTCCCTCACGAAGCGCGCCCTTCCTCTCTCCTCCCCGCTTCTCTCTTCGCACTCATCTTTCCCTGGGCGGACGTTTTCCCGGCAGCACCGTGTTGCACGGGATCCAGTGGGGAGCTGTCTCCTCCGTTGCCAGGCGGGTGTCGACCTTGACTCCGCGAAGCCCGCTGTGGCCCCGGAGGGGCTGGCGGCACCCGCAGGTCCCGAGAGCAGAGGCCCAAGCCGGCAGCGTGAGCGCGTCTTCCTCCGCATCTGAGAGAAGGCGTGGTGCTTTCGGGGAACGGGGAGGTGAAAGGGCCCCGTCCGGGAAGCGCGTTCCAAGAGCTGAGGGTTGGGCGCCTCGTTCCGGGCTCCTAGGTGCCAGAGCCGCTTCTCTCTTCCCGGGACGTAGTGGGGCTTGCTGGGCCAATGCGTCGTCATGAAGCAATCCCGTGGCAGGGGCTCGGCGCTTCCCCCGTGCGTTTCGGGTGAGCCTCCCAGCTCAGGGCGCCCCCAGAGAGTTTGGCCTTCAGGCCGGCGTCGCCGTCACAACCTCCCGGAGAGCTGGGTGTTCAGCTCGGGGCACGCCGAACGCAGGCTCCGGCGGGTTCGACTGAGGGCGGGCGCCCGGCTGAGGCAAGCGGGGCTGCCGTCAGAAGGCCTCCCGTGCCCTCACAAAGAGTGTGTTTGCTCTGCCGTGGGTCCCCCGTCAGGGTAGTGGCAGGAGCCGCTTCCGACGCCCTTGCGAAGTGCTTCGCTGAGGCCGAGGTCGGGGGCCTCCTTCTAGGACGGCCCCCGACCTGAGGCCCGGCAGGCAGCCTCCCTTAGGCTTCCGCCACCCCCGCCTCGGCCAAGCGTTCTCTCTTCGCGAAAGAGGCCTGCTCGCGGCAAGGAGCTCGGCTTCAGGCCTGCTTCTCGGAGGTAAGGCTGTGCTGCTCCCTCGAGGTTTCCAGGCTAAGCGTTGAGAAGGCATCCTTCTCCGTGGAGCGACGAGTGTGTGGACGTGGATCGGGATGGCGTGCCACCCTTCCTGGTATCTACCAGGGAGGTCGGGGGGCTTGACCTCACTCAGGACGTCCAAGCCCCGGCGAGTCACCAAACCGCTTCCCCGTGTAGGACGTGAGGCGCCGGCCCGGGAGAGGCCGGCCCCACCGGCCGGGTGCTCGTGTCTCATGAAGCGCGCCCTTCCTCTCTCCTCCCCGCTTCTCTCTTCGCACTCTTCTTTCCCTGGGCGGACGTTTTCCCGGCCGCACTGTATTGCACGGGATCCAGGGGGGAACTGTCTCCTCGGTTGCCAGGCCCGGGCGTGTGGCGACCTTAACTCCGCGATGCCCGCTGTGGCCCCGGAGGGGCTGGCGGCACCCGCAGGTCCCGGGAGCGGAGGCCCAAGCCGGCAGCGTGAGCGCGTCTTCCTCCGCATCTGAGAGAAGGCGTGGTGCTTTCGGGGAACGGGGAGGTGAAAGGGCCCCGTCCGGGAAGCGCGTTCCAAGAGTTGAGGGTTGGGCGCCTCGCTCCGGGCTCCTAGGTGCCAGAGCCGCTTCTCTCTTCCCGGGACGGAGTGGGGCTTGCTGGGCCAATGCTTCGTCCTGAAGCAATCCCGTGGCAGGGGCTCGGCGCTTCCCCCGTGCGTTTCGGGTGAGCCTCCCAGCTCAGGGCACCCCCAGATAGTTTGGCCTGCAGGCCGGCTTTGCCGTCACGACCTCTCCGAGAGCCGGGTGTTCAGCTCGGGGCACGCCGAACGCAGGCTCCGGCGGGTTCAACTGAGGGCGGGCGCCCGGCTGAGGCAAGCGGGGCTGCCGTCAGAAGGCCTCCCGTGCCCTCACAACCAGTGTGTTTGCTCTGCCGTGGGTCCCGCATCAGGGTCGTGGCAGGAGCCGCTTCCGACGCCCTTGCGAAGTGCTTCGCTGAGGCCGAGGTCGGGGGCCTCCTTCTAGGACGGCCCCCGACCTGAGGCCTGGCAGGCAGTCTCCCTTAGGCTTCCCCCACCCCCGCCGCGGCCAAGCGTTCTCTCTTCGCGAGAGAGGCCTGCTCGCAGCAAGGAGCTCGGCTTCAGGCTCGCTTCTCGGAGGTAAGGCTGTCCTGCTCCCTCGAGGTTTCCAGGCTAAGCGTTGAGAAGGCATCCTTCTCCGTGGAGCGACGAGTGTGTGGACGTGGGCCGGGATTGCGTGCCACCCTGCCTGGTATCTCCCAGGGAGGTCGGGGGGCTTGACCTCACTCAGGGCGTCCAAGCCCCGGCGAGTCAGCAAACCGCTTCCCCGTGTAGGACGTGAGGCGCAGGCCCGGGAGAGGCCGGCCCCACAGCCCGGGCGCTCGTGCCTCACGAAGCGCGCCCTACCTCTCTCCTCCCCGCTTCTCTCTTCGCACTCATCTTTCCCTGGGCGGACGTGTTCCCGGCAGCACCGTGTTGCACGGGATCCAGGGGGGAGCTGTCTCCTTGGTTGCCAGGCCCGCGAGGGTGTTGACCTTGACTCCCCGAAGCCCGCTGTGGCCCCGGAGGTGCTGCTGGAACCCGCAGGTCCCGGGAGCGGAGGCCCAAGCCGGCAGCGTGAGCGCGTCTTCCTCCGCATCTGAGAGAATGCGTGGTGCTCTAGGGGAACGGGGAGGTGAGAGGGCCCCGTCCGGGAAGCGCGTTCCAAGAGCTGAGGGTTGGGCGTCTCGCTCCGGGCTCCTAGGTTCCAGAGCCGCTTCTCTCTTCCCGGGACGGAGTGGGGCTTGCTGGGACAATGAGTCCTCCTGAAGCAATCCCGTGGCAGGGGCTCGGCGCTTCCCCCGTGTGTTTCGGGCGAGACTCCCAGCTCAGAGCACCCCCAGAGAGTTTGGCCTGCAGGCCGGCGTCGCCGTAACGACCTCCCCGAGATCCGGGTGTTCACCTCGGGGCACGCCGAACACAGGCTCCCGCGGGTTCGACTGAGGGCGGGCGCCCGGCTGAGGCAAGCGGGGCTGCCGTCAGAAGGCCTCCCGTGCCCTCACAACCAGTGTGTTTGCTCTGCCGTGGGTCCCGCGTCAGGGTCGTGGCAGGAGCCGCTTCCGACGCCCTTGCGAAGTGCTTCGCTGAGGCCGAGGTCGGGGGCCTACTTCTAGGTCGGCCCCCGACCTGAGGCCCGGCAGGCAGCCTCCCTTAGGCTTCCGCCACCCCCGCCGCGGCCAAGCGTTCTCTCTTTGCGAAAGTGGCCTGCTCGCGGCAAGGAGCTCGGCTTCAAGGTCACTTCTCAGAGGTAAGGCTGTGCTGCTCCCTCGAGGTTTCCAGGCTAAGCATTGAGAAGGCATCCTTCTCCATGGAGCGACGAGTGTGTGGTCGTGGACCGGGATGGCGTTCCACCCTGCCTGGTATCTCCCAGGGAGGTCGGGGGGCTTGACCTCACTCAGGGCGTCCAAGCCCCGGCGAGTCAGCAAACCGCTTCCCCGTGTAGGACGTGAGGCGCCGGGCCGGGAGAGGCCGGCCGCACAGCCCGGGCGCTCGTGCCTCATGGAGCGCGCCCTTCCTCTCTCCTCCCCGCTTCTCTCTTCGCACTCATCTTTCCCTGGGCGGACGTTTTCCCGGCAGCACCGTGTTGCACGGGATCCAGGGGGGAGCTGTCTCCTCGGTTGCCAGGCCCGGGCGGGTGTCGACCTTGACTCCGCGAAGCCCGCTGTGGCCCCGGAGGGGCTGGCGGCACCCGCAGGTCCCGGGAGCGGAGGCCCAAGCCGGCAGCGTGAGCGCGTCTTCCTCCGCATCTGAGAGAAGGCGTGGTGCTTTCCGGTAACGGGGAGGTGAAAGGGCCCCGTCCGGGAAGCGCTTTCCAAGAGCTGAGGGTTGGGCGCCTCGCTCCGGGCTCCTAGGTGCCAGAGCCGCTTCTCTCTTCCCGGGACGGCGTGGGGCTTGCTGGGCCAATGAGTCCTCCTGAAGCAATCCCGTGGCAGGGGCTCGGTGCTTCCCCCGTGCGTTTTGGGTGAGCCTCCCAGCTCAGGGCGCCCCCAGAGAGTTTGGCCTGCAGGCCGGCGTCGCCGTCACGACCCTCCCGAGAGCCGGGTGTTCAGCTCGGGGCACGCCGTACGCAGGCTCCGGCGGGTTCGACTGAGGGCGGGCGCCCGGCTGAGGCAAGCTGGGCTGCCGTCAGAAGGCCTCCCGTGCCCTCACAACCAGTGTGTTTGCTCTGCCATGGGTCCCGCGTCAGGGTCGTGGCAGGAGCCGCCTCCGACGCCCTTGCGAAGTGCTTCGCTGAGGCCGAGGTCGGGGGCCTACTTCTAGGACGGCCCCCGACCTGAGGCCCGGCAGGCAGCCTCCCTTAGGCTTCCGCCACCCCCGCCTCGGCCAAGCGTTCTCTCTTTGCGAAAGTGTCCTGCTCGCGGCAAGGAGCTCGGCTTCAGGGTCACTTCTCAGAGGTAAGGCTGTGCTGCTCCCTCGAGGTTTCCAGGCTAAGCGTTGAGAAGTAATCCTTCTCCGTGGAGCGACGAGTGTGTGGACGTGGGCCGGGATGGCGTGCCACCCTGCCTGGTTTCTCCCAGGGAGGTCGGGGGGCTTGACCTCAATTAGGGTGTCCAAGCCCCGGCGAGTCAGCAAACCGCTTACCCGTGTAGGACGTGAGGCGCCGGGCCGGGAGAGGCCGGCCCCACAGCCCGGGTGCTCGTGCCTCACGAAGCGCGCCCTTCCTCTCTCCTCCCCGCTTCTCTCTTCGCACTCATCTTTCCCTGGGCGGACGTGTTCCCGGCAGCACCGTGTTGCACGGGATCCAGGGGGGAGCTCTTTCCTCGGTTGCCAGGCCCGGGAGGGTGTTGACCCTGACTCCCCGAAGCCCGCTGTGGCCCCGGAGGTGCTGCTGGAACCCGCAGGTCCCGGGAGCGGAGGCCCAAGCCGGCAGCGTGAGCGCGTCTTCCTCCGCATCTGAGAGAAGGCGTGGTGCTCTCGGGGAACGGGGAGGTGAGAGGGCCCCGTCCGGGAAGCGCGTTCCAAGAGCTGAGGGTTGGGCGCCTCGCTCCGGGCTCCTAGGTGCCAGAGCCGCTTCTCTCTTCCCGGGACGGAGTGGGGCTTGCTGGGCCAATGCATCGTCCTGAAGCAATCCCGTGGCAGGGGCTCGGCGCTTCCCCCGTGCGTTTCGGGCGAGCCTCCCAGCTCAGGGCGCCCCCAGAGAGTTTGGCTTGCAGGCCGGCGTCGCCGTCACGACCTCCCCGAGACCCGGGTGTTCAGCTCGGGGCACGCCGAACGCAGGCTCCGGCGGGTTCGACTGAGGGCGGGCGCCCGGCTGAGGCAAGCGGGGCTGCCGTCAGAAGGCCTCCCGTGCCCTCACAACCAGTGTGTTTGCTCTGCCGTGGGTCCCGCGTCAGGGTCGTGGCAGGAGCCGCTTCCGACGCCCTTGCGAAGTGCTTCGCTGAGGCCGAGGTCGGGGGCCTCCTTCTAGGACGGCCCCCGACCTGAGGCCCGGCAGGCAGCCTCCCTTAGGCTTCCCCCACCCTCGCCGCGGCCAAGCGTTCTCTTTTCGCGAGAGAGGCCTGCTCGCAGCAAGGAGCTCGGCTTCAGGCTCGCTTCTCAGAGGTAAGGCTGTGCTGCTCCCTCGAGGTTTCCAGGCTAAGCGTTGAGAAGGCATCTTTCTCCGTGGAGTGACGAGTGTGTGGACGTGGGCCGGGATGGCGTGTCACCCTGCCTGGTTTCTCTCAGGGAGGTCGGGGGACTTGACCTCACTCAGGGCGTCCAAGATCCGGCGAGTCAGCAAACCGCTTCCCCGTGTAGGACGTGAGGCGCTGGCCCGGGAGAGGCCGCCCCCACAACCCGGGCACTCGTGCCTCACGAAGCGCGCACTTCCTCTCTCCTCCCCGCTCCTCTCTTCGCACTCAACTTTCCCTGGGCGGACGTTTTCCCGGCAGCACCGTGTTGCACGGGATCCAGGGGGGAGCTGTCTCCTCGGTTGCCAGGCCCGGGCGGGTGTCGACCTTGACTCCGCGAAGCCCGCTGTGGCCCCGGAGGGGCTGGCGGCACCCGCAGGTCCCGGGAGCGGAGGCCCAAGCCGGCAGCGTGAGCGCGTCTTCCTCCGCATCAGAGAGAAGGCGTGGTATTCGGGGAACGGGGAGGTGAAAGGGCCCCGTCCGGGAAGCGCTTTCCAAGAGCTGAGGGTTGGGCGCCTCGCTCCGGGCTCCTAGGTGCCAGAGCCGCTTCTCTCTTCCCGGGACGGAGTGGGGCTTGCTGGGCCAATGAGTCCTCCTGAAGCAATCCCGTGGCAGGGGCTCGGTGCTTCCCCCGTGCGTTTCGGGCGAGCCTCCCAGCTCAGGGCGCCTCCGGAGAGTTTGGCCTGCACGACGGCGTCGCCGTCACGACCTCCCCGAGAGCCGGGAGTTCAGCTCGGGGCACGCCGAACGCAGGCTCCGGCGGGTTCGACTGAGGGCGGGCGCCCGGCTGAGGCAAGCGGGGCTGCCGTCAGAAGGCCTCCCGTGCCCTCACAACCAGTGTGTTTGCTCTGCCGTGGGTCCCGCGTCAGGGTCGTGGCAGGAGCCGCTTCCGACGCGCTTGCGAAGTGCTTCGCTGAGGCCGAGGTCGGGGGCCTACTTCTAGGACGGCCCCCGACCTGAGGCCCGGCAGGCAGCCTCCCTTAGGCTTCCCGCCACCCCCGCCTCGGCCAAGCGTTCTCTCTTTGCAAAAGTGTCCTGCTCGCGGCAAGGAGCTCGGCTTCAGGGTCACTTCTCAGAGGTAAGGCTGTGCTGCTCCCTGGAGGTTTCCAGGCTAAGCATTGAGAAGGCATCATTCTCCGTGGAGCGACGAGTGTGTGGTCGTGGACCGGGATGGCGATCCACCCTGCCTGGTATCTCCCAGGGAGGTCGGGGGGCTTGACCTCACTCAGGGCGTCCAAGCCCCAGCGAGTCAGCAAACCGCTTCCCCGTGTAGGACGTGAGGCGCCGGGCCGGGAGAGGCCGGCCCCACAGCCCGGGCGCTCGTGCCTCATGAAGCGCGCCCTTCCTCTCTCCTCCCCGCTTCTCTCTTCGCGCTCATGTTTCCCTGGGCGGACGTTTTCCCGGCAGCACCGTGTTGCACGGGATCCAGGGTGGAGCTGTCTCCTCGGTTGCTAGGCCCGGGCGGGTGTCGACCTTGACTCCGCGAAGCCCGCTGTGGCCCCGGAGGGGCTGGCGGCACCCGCAGGTCCCGGGAGCGGAGGCCCAAGCCGGCAGCGTGAGAGCGTCTTCCTCCGCATCTGAGAGAAGGCGTGGTGCTTTCCGGGAACGGGGAGGTGAAAGGGCCCCGTCCGGGAAGCGCTTTCCAAGAGCTGAGGGTTGGGCGCCTCGCTCCGGGCTCCTAGGTGCCAGAGCCGCTTCTCTCTTCCCGGGACGGCGTGGGGCTTGCTGGGCCAATGAGTCCTCCTGAAGCAATCCCGTGGCAGGGGCTCGGTGCTTCCCCCGTGCGTTTCAGGCGAGCCTCCCAGCTTAGGGCGCCGCCGGAGACTTTGGCCTGCACGACGGCGTCGCCGTCACGACCTCCCCGAGAGCCGGGAGTTCAGCTCCGTGCACGCTGAACGCAGGCTCCGGCGGGTTCGACTGAGGGCGGGCGCCCGGCTGAGGCAAGCGGGGCTGCCGTCAGAAGGCCTCCCCTGCCCTCACAACAAGTGTGTTTGCTCTGCCGTGGGTCCCGCTTCAGGGTCGTTGCAGGAGCCGCTTCCGACGCCCTTGCGAAGTGCATCGCTGAGGCCGAGGTCGGGGGCCTACTTCTAGGACGGCCCCGACCTGAGGCCCGGCAGGCAGCCTCTCTTAGGCTTCCGCCACGCCCGCCGCGGCCAAGCGTTCTCTCTTCGCGAAAGAGGCCAGCTCGCGGCAAGGAGCTCGGCTTCAGGCTCGCTTCTCGGAGGTAAGGCTGTCCTGCCCCCTCGAGGTTTCCAGGCTAAGCGTTGAGAAGGCATCCTTCTCCGTGGAGCGACGAGTGTGTGGACGTGGGCCGGGATGGCGTGCCACCCTGCCTGGTATCTCACAGGGATGTCGGGGGGCTTGACCTCAATTAGGGTGTCCAAGCCCCGGCGAGTCAGCAAACCGCCTACCCGTGTAGGATGTGAGGCGCCGGGCCGGGAGAGTCCGGCCCCACAGCCCGGGCGCTCGTGCCTCATGAAGCGCGCCCTTCCTCTCTCCTCCCCGCTTCTCTCTTCGCACTCATCTTTCCCTGGGCTGACGTGTTCCCGGCAGCACCGTGTTGAACGGGATCCAGGGGGGAGCTGTCTCCTCGGTTGCCAGGCCGGGAGGGTGTTGACCTTGACTCCCCGAAGCCCGCTGTGGCCCCGGAGGTGCTGCTGGAACCCGCAGGTCCCGGGAGCGGAGGCCCAAGCCGGCAACGTGAGCAAGTCTTACTCTGCATCTGAGAGAAGGCGTGGTGCTCTCGGGGAACGGGGAGGTGAGAGGGCCCCGTCCGGGAAGCGCGTTCCAAGAGCTGAGGGTTGGGCGCCTCGCTTCGTGCTCCTAGGTTCCAGAGCCGCTTCTCTCTTCCCGGGACGGAGTGGGGCTTGCTGGGCCAATGCATCGTCCTGAAGCAATCCCGTGGCAGGGGCTCGGCACTTCCCCCGTGCGTTTCGGGTGAGACTCCCAGCTCAGGGCGCACCCAGAGAGTTGGGCTTGCAGGCCGGCGTCGCCGTCACGACCTCCCCGAGACCCGGGTGTTCAGCTCGGGGCACGCCGAACGCAGGCTCCGGCGGGTTCAACTGAGGGCGGGCGCCCGGCTGAGGCAAGCGGGGCTGCCGTCAGAAGGCCTCCCGTGCCCTCACAACCAGTGTGTTTGCTCTGCCGTGGGTCCCGCATCAGGGTCGTGGCAGGAGCCGCTTCCGACGCCCTTGCGAAGTGCTTCGCTGAGGCCGAGGTCGGGGGCCTCCTTCTAGGACGGCCCCCGACCTGAGGCCTGGCAGGCAGCCTCCCTTAGGCTTCCCCCACCCCCGCCGCGGCCAAGCGTTCTCTCTTCGCGAGAGAGGCCTGCTCGCAGCAAGGAGCTCGGCTTCAGGCTCGCTTCTCGGAGGTAAGTCTGTCCTGCTCCCTCGAGGTTTCCAGGCTAAGCGTTGAGAAGGCATCCTTCTCCGTGGAGTGACCAGTGTGTGGACGTGGGCCGGGATTGCGTGCCACCCTGCCTGGTATCTCCCAGGGAGGTCGGGGGGCTTGACCTCACTCAGGGCGTCCAAGCCCCGGCGAGTCAGCAAACCGCTTCCCCGTGTAGGACGTGAGGCGCCGGCCCGGGAGAGGCCGGCCCCACAGCCCGGGCGCTCGTGCCTCACGAAGCGCGCCCTTCCTCTCTCCTCCCCGCTTCTCTCTTCGCACTCATCTTTCCCTGGGCGGACGTGTTCCCGGCAGCACCGTGTGGCACGGGATCCAGGGGGGAGCTGTTTCCTCGGTTGCCAGGCCCGGGAGGGTGTTGACCTTGACTCCCCGAAGCCCGCTGTGGCCCCGGAGGTGCTGCTGGAACCCGCAGGTCCCGGGAGCGGAGGCCCAAGCCGGCAGCGTGAGCGCGTCTTCCTCTGCATCTGAGAGAAGGCCTGCTGCTTTCGGGGAACGGGGAGGTAAAAGGGCCCCGTCCGGGAAGCGCGTTCCAAGAGCTGAGGGTTGGGCGCCTCGTTCCGGGCTCCTAGGTGCCAGAGCCGCTTCTCTCTTCCCGGGACGTAGTGGGGCTTGCTGGGCCCATGCGTCGTCGTGAAGCAATCCCGTGGCAGGGACTCGGCGCTTCCCCCGTGCGTTTCGGGTGAGCCTCCCAGCTCAGGGCGCCCCCAGAGAGTTTGGCCTGCAGGCCGGCGTCGCCGTCACGATCTCCCCGAGAGCCGGGTGTTCAGCGCGGGGCACGCCGAACTCAGGCTCCGGCGGGTTCGACTGAGGGAGGGCGCCCAGCTGAGGCAAGCGGGGCTGCTGTCAGAAGGCCTCCCGTGTCCTCACAACCAGTGTGTTTGCTCTGCCGTGGGTCCCGCGTCAGGGTCGTGGCAGGAGCCGCTTCCGACGCCCTTGCGAAGTGCTTCGCTGAGGCCGAGGTCGGGGGCCTACTTCTAGGACGGCCCCCGTATTGAGGCCCGGCAGGCAGCGTCCCTTAGGCTTCCGCCACCCCCACCGCGGCCAAGCGTTCTCTCTTTGCCAAAGTGGCCTGCTCGCGGAAAGGAGCTCGACTTCAGGCTCGCATCTCGGAGGTAAGGCTGTGCTGCTCCCTCGAGGTTTCCAGGCTAAGCGTTGAGAAGGCATCATTCTCCGTGGAGCGACGAGTGTGTGGTCGTGGACCGGGATGGCGATCCACCCTGCCTGGTATCTCCCAGGGAGGTCGGGGGGCTTGACCTCACTCAGGGCGTCCAAACCCCGGCGAGTCAGCAAACCGCTTCCCCGTGTAGGACGTGAGGCGCCGGGCCGGGAGAGGCCGGCCCCACAGCCCGGGCGCTCGTGCCTCATGAAGCGCCCCCTTCCTCTCTCCTCCCCGCTTCTCTCTTCGCACTCACCTTTCCCTGGGCGGACGTTTTCCCGGCAGCACCGTGTTGCACGGGATCCAGGGGTGAGCTGTCTCCTCGGTTGCCAGGCCCGGGCGGGTGTCGACCTTGACTCCGCGAAGCCCGCTGTGGCCCCGGAGGGGCTGGCGGCACCCGCAGGTCCCGGGAGCGGAGGCCCAAGCCGGCAGCGTGAGCGCGTCTTCCTCCGCATCTGAGAGAAGGCGTGGTGCTTTCCGGGAACGGGGAGGTGAAAGGGCCCCGTCCGGGAAGCGCTTTCCAAGAGCTGAGGGTTGGGCGCCTCGCTCCGGGCTCCTAGGTGCCAGAGCCGCTTCTCTCTTCCCGGGACGGCGTGGGGCTTGCTGGGCCAATGCATCGTCCTGAAGCAATCCCGTGGCAGGGGCTCGGCGCTTACCCCGTGCGTTTCAGGCGAGCCTCCCAGCTTAGGGCGCCGCCGGAGAGTTTGGCCTGCACGACGGCGTCGCCGTCACGACCTCCCCGAGAGCCGGGAGTTCAGCTCGGTGCACGCTGAACGCAGGCTCCGGCGGGTTCGACTGAGGGCGGGCTCCCGGCTGAGGCAAGCGGGGCTGCCGTCAGAAGGCCTCCCCTGCCCTCACAACCAGTGTGTTTGCTCTGCCGTGGGTCCCGCTTCAGGGTCGTTGCAGGAGCCGCTTCCGACGCCCTTGCGAAGTGCATCTCTGAGGCCGAGGTCGGGGGCCTACTTCTAGGACGGCCCCGACCTGAGGCCCGGCAGGCAGCCTCTCTTAGGCTTCCGCCACGCCCGCCGCGGCCAAGCGTTCTCTCTTCACGAAAGAGACCTGCTCGCGGCAAGGAGCTCGGCTTCAGGCTCGCTTCTCGGAGGTAAGGCTGTCCTGCCCCCTCGAGGTTTCCAGGCTAAGCGTTGAGAAGGCATCCTTCTCCGTGGAGCGACGAGTGTGTGGACGTGGGCCGGGATGGCGTGCCACCCTGCCTGGTATCTCCCAGGGATGTCGGGTGGCTTGACCTCAATTAGGGTGTCCAAGCCCCGGCGAGTCAGCAAACCGCCTACCCGTGTAGGACGTGAGGCGCCGGGCCGGGAGAGTCCGGCCCCACAGCCCGGGCGCTCGTGCCTCACGAAGCGCGCCCTTCCTCTCTCCTCCCCGCTTCTCTCTTCGCACTCATCTTTCCCTGGGCTGACGTGTTCCCGGCAGCACCGTGTTGCACGGGATCCAGGGGGGAGCTGTTTCCTCGGTTGCCAGGCCCGGGAGGGTGTTGACCTTGACACCCCGAAGCCCGCTGTGGCCCCGGAGGTGCTGCTGGAACCCGCAGGTCCCGGGAGCGGAGGCCCAAGCCGGCAGCGTGAGCGCGTCTTCCTCCGCATCTGAGAGAAGGCGTGGTGCTCTCGGGGAACGGGGAGGTGAGAGGGCCCCGTCCGGGAAGCGCGTTCCAAGAGCTGAGGGTTGGGCGCCTCGCTCCGGGCTCCTAGGTGCCAGAGCCGCTTCTCTCTTCCCGGGACGGAGTGGGGCTTGCTGGGCCAATGCGTCGTCCTGAAGCAATCCCGTGGCAGGGGCTCGGCGCTTCCCCCGTGCGTTTCGGGCGAGCCTCCCAGCTCAGGGCGCCCCCAGAGAGTTTGGCTTGCAGGCCGGCGTCGCCGTCACGACCTCCCCGAGACCCGGGTGTTCAGCTCGGGGCACGCCGAACGCAGGCTCCGGCGGGTTCGACTGAGGGCGGGCGCCCGGCTGAGGCAAGCGGGGCTGCCGTCAGAAGGCCTCCCGTGCCCTCACAACCAGTGTGTTTGCTCTGCCGTGGGTCCCGCGTCAGGGTCGTGGCAGGAGCCGCTTCCGACGCGCTTGCGAAGTGCTTCGCTGAGGCCGAGGTCAGGGGCCTCCTTCTAGGACGGCCCCCGACCTGAGGCCCGGCAGGCAGCCCCCTTAGGCTTCCGCCACCCCCGCCTCGGCCAAGCGTTCTCTCTTTGCGAAAGTGGCCTGCTCGCGGCAAGGAGCTCGGCTTCAGGCTCACTTCTCGGAGGTAAGGCTGTGCTGCTCCTCGAGGTTTCCAGGCTAAGCGTTTTGAAGTAATCCTTCTCCGTGGAGCGACGAGTGTGTGGACGTGGACCGGGATGGCGTGCCACCCTGCCTGGTTTCTCCCAGGGAGGTCGGGGGGCTTGACCTCAATTAGGGCGTCCAAGTCCCGGCGAGTCAGCAAACCGCTTCCCCGTGTAGGACGTGAGGCGCCGGGCCGGGAGAGGCCGGCCCCACAGCCCGGGCGCTCGTGCCTCACGAAGCGCGCCCTTCCTCTCTCCTCCCCGCTTCTCTCTTCGCACTCATCTTTCCCTGGGCGGACGTGTTCCCGGCAGCACCGTGTTGCACGGGATCCAGGGGGGAGCTGTCTCCTCGGTTGCCAGGCCGGGAGGGTGTTGACCTTGACTCCCCGAAGCCCGCTGTGGCCCCGGAGGTGCTGCTGGAACCCGCAGGTCCCGGGAGCGGAGGCCCAAGCCGGCAACGTGAGCAAGTCTTACTCCGCATCTGAGAGAAGGCGTGGTGCTCTCGGGGAACGGGGAGTTGAGAGGGCCCCGTCCGGGAAGCGTTCCAAGAGCTGAGGGTTGGGCGCCTCGCTTCGTGCTCCTAGGTGCCAGAGCCGCTTCTCTCTTCCCGGGACGGAGTGGGGCTTGCTGGGCCAATGCATCGTCCTGAAGCAATCCCGTGGCAGGGGCTCGGCGCTTCCCCCGTGCGTTTCGGGTGAGCCTCCCAGCTCAGGGCGCACCCAGAGAGTTTGGCTTGCAGGCCGGCGTCGCCGTCACGACCTCCCCGAGACCCGGGTGTTCAGCTCGGGGCACGCCGAACGCAGGCTCCGGCGGGTTCAACTGAGGGCGGGCGCCCGGCTGAGGCAAGCGGGGCTGCCGTCAGAAGGCCTCCCGTGCCCTCACAACCAGTGTGTTTGCTCTGCCGTGGGTCCCGCATCAGGGTCGTGGCAGGAGCCGCTTCCGACGCCCTTGCGAAGTGCTTCGCTGAGGCCGAGGTCGGGGGCCTCCTTCTAGGACGGCCCCCGACCTGAGGCCTGGCAGGCAGCCTCCCTTAGGCTTCCCCCACCCCCGCCGCGGCCAAGCTTTCTCTCTTCGCGAGAGAGGCCTGCTCGCAGCAAGGAGCTCGGCTTCAGGCTCGCTTCTCGGAGGTAAGTCTGTCCTGCTCCCTCGAGGTTTCCAGGCTAAGCGTTGAGAAGGCATCCTTCTCCGTGGAGCGACGAGTGTGTGGACGTGGGCCGGGATTGCGTGCCACCCTGCCTGGTATCTCCCAGGGAGGTCGGGGGGCTTGACCTCACTCAGGGCGTCCAAGCCCCGGCGAGTCAGCAAACCGCTTCCCCGTGTAGGACGTGAGGCGCCGGCCCGGGAGAGGCCGGCCCCACAGCCCGGGCGCTCGTGCCTCACGAAGCGCGCCCTTCCTCTCTCCTCCCCGCTTCTCTCTTCGCACTCATCTTTCCCTGGGCGGACGTGTTCCCGGCAGCACCGTGTTGCACGGGATCCAGGGGGGAGCTGTCTCCTCGGTTGCCAGGCCCGGGAGGGTGTTGACCTTGACTCCCCGAAGCCCGCTGTGGCCCCGGAGGTGCTGCTGGAACCCGCAGGTCCCGGGAGCGGAGGCCCAAGCCGGCAGCGTGAGCGCGTCTTCCTCCGCATCTGAGAGAATGCGTGGTGCTCTAGGGGAACGGGGAGGTGAGAGGGCCCCGTCCGGGAAGCGCGTTCCAAGAGCTGAGGGTTGGGCGCCTCGCTCCGGGCTCCTAGGTTCCAGAGCCGCTTCTCTCTTCCCGGGACGGAGTGGGGCTTGCTGGGACAATGAGTCCTCCTGAAGCAATCCCGTGGCAGGGGCTCGGCGCTTCCCCCGTGTGTTTCGGGCCAGACTCCCAGCTCAGAGCACCCCCAGAGAGTTTGGCCTGCAGGCCGGCGTCACCGTCACGACCTCCCCGAGATCCGGGTGTTCACCTCGGGGCACGCCGAACACAGGCTCCCGCGGGTTCGACTGAGGGCGGTCGCCCGGCTGAGGCAAGCGGGGCTGCCGTCAGAAGGCCTCCCGTGCCCTCACAACCAGTGTGTTTGCTCTGCCGTGGGTCCCGCGTCAGGGTCGTGGCAGGAGCCGCTTCCGACGCCCTTGCGAAGTGCTTCGCTGAGGCCGAGGTCGGGGGCCTACTTCTAGGACGGCCCCCGACCTGAGGCCAGGCAGGCAGCCTCCCTTATTCTTCCGCCACCCCCGCCGCGGCCAAGCGTTCTCTCTTTGCGAAAGTGGCCTGCTCGCGGCAAGGAGCTCGGCTTCAAGGTCACTTCTCAGAGGTAAGGCTGTGCTGCTCCCTCGAGGTTTCCAGGCTAAGCGTTGAGAAGGCATCATTCTCCGTGGAGCGACGAGTGTGTGGTCGTGGACCGGGATGGCGATCCACCCTTCCTGGTATCTCCCAGGGAGGTCGGGGGGCTTGACCTCACTCAGGGCGTCCAAGCCCCGGCGAGTCAGCAAACCGCTTCCCCGTGTAGGACGTGAGGCGCCGGGCCGGGAGAGGCCGGCCCCACAGCCCGGGCGCTCGTGCCTCATGAAGCGCGCCCTTCCTCTCTCCTCCCCGCTTCTCTCTTCGCGCTCATGTTTCACTGGGCGGACGTTTTCCCGGCAGCACCGTGTTGCACGGGATCCAGGGGGGAGCTGTCTCCTCGGTTGCTAGGCCCGGGCGGGTGTCGACCTTGACTCCGCGAACCCGCTGTGGCCCCGGAGGGGCTGGCGGCACCCGCAGGTCCCGGGAGCGGAGGCCCAAGCCGGCAGCGTGAGCGCGTCTTCCTCCGCATCTGAGAGAAGGCGGGGTGCTTTCGGGGAACGGGGAGGTGAAAGGGCCCCGTCCGGGAAGCGCGTTCCAAGAGCTGAGGGTTGGGCGCCTCGCTTCGTGCTCCTAGGTGCCAGAGCCGCTTCTCTCTTCCCGGGACGGAGTGGGGCTTGCTGGGCCAATGCATCGTCCTGAAGCAATCCCGTGGCAGGGGCTCGGCGCTTCCCCCGTGCGTTTCGGGTGAGCCTCCCAGCTCAGGGCGCACCCAGAGAGTTGGGCTTGCAGGCCGGCGTCGCCGTCACGACCTCCCCGAGACCCGGGTGTTCAGCTCGGGGCACGCCGAACGCAGGCTCCGGCGGGTTCAACTGAGGGCGGGCGCCCGGCTGAGGCAAGCGGGGCTGCCGTCAGAAGGCCTCCCGTGCCCTCACAACCAGTGTGTTTGCTCTGCCGTGGGTCCCGCATCAGGGTCGTGGCAGGAGCCGCTTCCGACGCCCTTGCGAAGTGCTTCGCTGAGGCCGAGGTCGGGGGCCTCCTTCTAGGACGGCCCCCGACCTGAGGCCTGGCAGGCAGCCTCCCTTAGGCTTCCCCCACCCCCGCCGCGGCCAAGCGTTCTCTCTTCGCGAGAGAGGCCTGCTCGCAGCAAGGAGCTCGGCTTCAGGCTCGCTTCTCGGAGGTAAGTCTGTCCTGCTCCCTCGAGGTTTCCAGGCTAAGCGTTGAGAAGGCATCCTTCTCCGTGGAGCGACGAGTGTGTGGACGTGGGCCGGGATTGCGTGCCACCCTGCCTGGTATCTCCCAGGGAGTTCGGGGGGCTTGACCTCACTCAGGGCGTCCAAGCCCCGGCGAGTCAGCAAACCGCTTCCCCGTGTAGGACGTGAGGCGCCGGCCCGGGAGAGGCCGGCCCCACAGCCCGGGCGCTCGTGCCTCACGAAGCGCGCCCTTCCTCTCTCCTCCCCACTTCTCTCTTCGCACTCATCTTTCCCTGGGCGGACGTGTTCCCGGCAGCACCGTGTTGCACGGGATCCAGGGGGGAGCTGTTTCCTCGGTTGCCAGGCCCGGGAGGGTGTTGACCTTGACACCCCGAAGCCCGCTGTGGCCCCGGAGGTGCTGCTGGAACCCGCAGGTCCCGGGAGCGGAGGCCCAAGCCGGCAGCGTGAGCGCTTCTTCCTCCGCATCTGAGAGAAGGCGTGGTGCTCTCGGGGAACGGGGAGGTGAGAGGGCCCCGTCCGGGAAGCGCGTTCCAAGAGCTGAGGGTTGGGCGCCTCGCTCCGGGCTCCTAGGTGCCAGAGCCGCTTCTCTCTTCCCGGGACGGAGTGGGGCTTGCTGGGCCAATGCGTCGTCCTGAAGCAATCCCGTGGCAGGGGCTCGGCGCTTCCCCCGTGCGTTTCGGGCGAGCCTCCCAGCTCAGGGCGCCCCCAGAGAGTTTGGCTTGCAGGCCGGCTTTGCCGTCACGACCTCTCCGAGACCCGGGTGTTCAGCTCGGGGCACGCCGAACGCAGGCTCCGGCGGGTTCGACTGAGGGCGGGCGCCCGGCTGAGGCAAGCGGGGCTGCCGTCAGAAGGCCTCCCGTGCCCTCACAACCAGTGTGTTTGCTCTGCCGTGGGTCCCGCGTCAGGGTCGTGGCAGGAGCCGCTTCCGACGCCCTTGCGAAGTGCTTCGCTGAGGCCGAGGTCGGGGGCCTCCTTCTAGGACCGCCCCCGACCTGAGGCCCGGCAGGCAGCCTCCCTTAGGCTTCCCCCACCCTCGCCGCGGCCAAGCGTTCTCTCTTCGCGAGAGAGGCCTGCTCGCGGCAAGGAGCTCGGCTTCAGGCTCGCTTTTCGGAGGTAAGGCTGTGCTGCTCCCTCGAGGTTTCCAGGCTAAGCGTTGAGAAGGCATCCTTTTCCGTGCAGCGACGAGTGTGTGGACGTCGGCCGGGATGGCGTGCCACCTTGCGTGGTTTCTCCCAGGGAGGTCGGGGGGCTTGACCTCACTCAGGGCATCCAAGCCCCGGCGAGTCAACAAACCGCTTCCCCGTGTAGGACGTGAGGCGCCGGCCCGGGAGAGGCCAGCCCCACAGCCCGGGCGCTCGTGCCTCACGAAGCACGCCCTTCCTCTCTCCTCACCGCTTCTCTCTTCGCACTCATCTTTCCCTGGGCGGACGATTTCCCGGCAGCACTGTGTTCCACGGGATCCAGGGGGGAACTGTCTCCTCGGTTGCCAGTCCCGGGCGGGTGTCGACCTTGACTCCGCGAAGCCCGCTGTGGCCCCGGAGGGGCTGGCGGCACCCGCAGGTCCCGGGAGTGGAGGACCAAGCCGGCTGCGTGAGCGCGTCTTCCTCTGCATCTGAGAGAAGGCCTGCTGCTTTCGGGGAATGGGGAGGTAAAAGGGCCCCGTCCGGGAAGCGCGTTCCAAGAGCTGAGGGTTGGGCGCCTCGTTCCGGGCTCCTAGGTGCCAGAGCCGCTTCTCTCTTCCCGGGACGTAGTGGGGCTTGCTGGGCCCATGCGTCGTCGTGAAGCAATCCCGTGGCAGGGGCTCGGCGCTTCCCCCGTGCGTTTCGGGTGAGCCTCCCAGCTCAGGGCGCCCCCAGAGAGTTTGGCCTGCAGGCCGGCGTCGCCGTCACGATCTCCCCGAGAGCCGGGTGTTCAGCGCGGGGCACGCCGAACTCAGGCTCCGGCGGGTTCGACTGAGGGAGGGCGCCCAGCTGAGGCAAGCGGGGCTGCTGTCAGAAGGCCTCCCGTGTCCTCACAACCAGTGTGTTTGCTCTGCCGTGGGTCCCGCGTCAGGGTCGTGGCAGGAGCCGCTTCCGACGCCCTTGCGAAGTGCTTCGCTGAGGCCGAGGTCGGGGGCCTACTTCTAGGACGGCCCCCGTATTGAGGCCCGGCAGGCAGCGTCCCTTAGGCTTCCGCCACCCCCACCGCGGCCAAGCGTTCTCTCTTTGCCAAAGTGGCCTGCTCGCGGCAAGGAGCTCGACTTCAGGCTCGCATCTCGGAGGTAAGGCTGTGCTGCTCCCTCGAGGTTTCCAGGCTAAGCGTTGAGAAGGCATCATTCTCCGTGGAGCGACGAGTGTGTGGTCGTGGACCGGGATGGCGATCCACCCTGCCTGGTATCTCCCAGGGAGGTCGGGGGGCTTGACCTCACTCAGGGCGTCCAAGCCCCGGCGAGTCAGCAAACCGCTTCCCCGTGTAGGACGTGAGGCGCCGGGCCGGGAGAGGCCGGCCCCACAGCCCGGGCGCTCGTGCCTCATGAAGCGCGCCCTTCCTCTCTCCTCCCCGCTTCTCTCTTCGCACTCACCTTTCCCTGGGCGGACGTTTTCCCGGCAGCACCGTGTTGCACGGGATCCAGGGGGGAGCTGTCTCCTCGGTTGCCAGGCCCGGGCGGGTGTCGACCTTGACTCCGCGAAGCCCGCTGTGGCCCCGGAGGGGCTGGCGGCACCCGCAGGTCCCGGGAGCGGAGGCCCAAGCCGGCAGCGTGAGCGCGTCTTCCTCCGCATCTGAGAGAAAGCGTGGTGCTTTCCGGGAACGGGGAGGTGAAAGGGCCCCGTCCGGGAAGCGCTTTCCAAGAGCTGAGGGTTGGGCGCCTCGCTCCGGGCTCCTAGGTGCCAGAGCCGCTTCTCTCTTCCCGGGACGGCGTGGGGCTTGCTGGGCCAATGCATCGTCCTGAAGCAATCCCGTGGCAGGGGCTCGGCGCTTACCCCGTGCGTTTCAGGCGAGCCTCCCAGCTTAGGGCGCCGCCGGAGAGTTTGGCCTGCACGACGGCGTCGCCGTCACGACCTCCCCGAGAGCCGGGAGTTCAGCTCGGTGCACGCTGAACGCAGGCTCCGGCGGGTTCGACTGAGGGCGGGCGCCCGGCTGAGGCAAGCGGGGCTGCCGTCAGAAGGCCTCCCCTGCCCTCACAACCAGTGTGTTTGCTCTGCCGTGGGTCCCACTTCAGGGTCGTTGCAGGAGCCGCTTCCGACGCCCTTGCGAAGTGCATCTCTGAGGCCGAGGTCGGGGGCCTACTTCTAGGACGGCCCCGACCTGAGGCCCGGCAGGCAGTCTCTCTTAGGCTTCCGCCACGCCCGCCGCGGCCAAGCGTTCTCTCTTCACGAAAGAGACCTGCTCGCGGCAAGGAGCTCGGCTTCAGGCTCGCTTCTCGGAGGTAAGGCTGTCCTGCCCCCTCGAGGTTTCCAGGCTAAGCGTTGAGAAGGCATCCTTCTCCGTGGAGCGACGAGTGTGTGGACGTGGGCCGGGATGGCGTGCCACCCTGCCTGGTATCTCCCAGGGATGTCGGGGGGCTTGACCTCAATTAGGGTGTCCAAGCCCCGGCGTGTCAGCAAACCGCCTACCCGTGTAGGACGTGAGGCGCCGGGCCGGGAGAGGCCGGCCCCACAGCCCGGGCGCTCGTGCCTCACGAAGCGCGCCCTTCCTCTCTCCTCCCCGCTTCTCTCTTCGCACTCATCTTTCCCTGGGCTGACGTGTTCCCGGCAGCACCGTGTTGCACGGGATCCAGGGGGGAGCTGTCTCCTCGGTTGCCAAGCCCGGGAGGGTGTTGACCTTGACTCCCCGAAGCCCGCTGTGGCCCCGGAGGTGCTGCTGGAACCCGCAGGTCCCGGGAGCGGAGGCCCAAGCCGGCAGCGTGAGCGCGTCTTCCTCCGCATCTGAGAGAAGGCGTGGTGCTCTCGGGGAACGGGGAGGTGAGAGGGCCCCGTCCGGGAAGCGCGTTCCAAGAGCTGAGGGTTGGGCGCCTCGCTCCGGGCTCCTAGGTGCCAGAGCCGCTTCTCTCTTCCCGGGACGGAGTGGGGCTTGCTGGGCCAATGCGTCGTCCTGAAGCAATCCCGTGGCAGGGGCTCGGCCCTTCCCCCGTGCGTTTCGGGCGAGCCTCCCAGCTCAGGGCGCCCCCAGAGAGTTTGGCTTGCAGGCCGGCGTCGCCGTCACGACCTCCCCGAGACCCGGGTGTTCAGCTCGGGGCACGCCGAACGCCGGCTCCGGCGGGTTCGACTGAGGGCGGGCGCCCGGCTGAGGCAAGCGGGGCTGCCGTCAGAAGGCCTCCCGTGCCCTCACAACCAGTGTGTTTGCTCTGCCGTGGGTCCCGCGTCAGGGTCGTGGCAGGAGCCGCTTCCGACGCGCTTGCGAAGTGCTTCGCTGAGGCCGAGGTCAGGGGCCTCCTTCTAGGACGGCCCCCGACCTGAGGCCCGGCAGGCAGCCCCCTTAGGCTTCCGCCACCCCCGCCTCGGCCAAGCGTTCTCTCTTTGCGAAAGTGGCCTGCTCGCGGCAAGGAGCTCGGCTTCAGGCTCACTTCTCGGAGGTAAGGCTGTGCTGCTCCTCGAGGTTTCCAGGCTAAGCGTTTTGAAGTAATCCTTCTCCGTGGAGCGACGAGTGTGTGGACGTGGACCGGGATGGCGTACCACCCTGCCTGGTTTCTCCCAGGGAGGTCGGGGGGCTTGACCTCAATTAGGGCGTCCAAGTCCCGGCGAGTCAGCAAACCGCTTCCCCGTGTAGGACGTGAGGCGCCGGGCCGGGAGAGGCCGGCCCCACAGCCCGGGCACTCGTGCCTCACGAAGCGCGCCCTTCCTCTCTCCTCCCCGCTTCTCTCTTCGCACTCATCTTTCCCTGGGCGGACGTGTTCCCGGCAGCACCGTGTTGCACGGGATCCAGGGGGGAGCTGTCTCCTCGGTTGCCAGGCCGGGAGGGTGTTGACCTTGACTCCCCGAAGCCCGCTGTGGCCCCGGAGGTGCTGCTGGAACCCGCAGGTCCCGGGAGCGGAGGCCCAAGCCGGCAACGTGAGCAAGTCTTACTCCGCATCTGAGAGAAGGCGTGGTGCTCTCGGGGAACGGGGAGGTGAGAGGGCCCCGTCCGGGAAGCGCGTTCCAAGAGCTGAGGGTTGGGCGCCTCGCTTCGTGCTCCTAGGTGCCAGAGCCGCTTCTCTCTTCCCGGGACGGAGTGGGGCTTGCTGGGCCAATGCATCGTCCTGAAGCAATCCCGTGGCAGGGGCTCGGCGCTTCCCCCGTGCGTTTCGGGTGAGCCTCCCAGCTCAGGGCGCACCCAGAGAGTTTGGCTTGCAGGCCGGCGTCGCCGTCACGACCTCCCCGAGACCCGGGTGTTCAGCTCGGGGCACGCCGAACGCAGGCTCCGGCGGGTTCAACTGAGGGCGGGCGCCCGGCTGAGGCAAGCGGGGCTGCCGTCAGAAGGCCTCCCGTGCCCTCACAACCAGTGTGTTTGCTCTGCCGTGGGTCCCGCATCAGGGTCGTGGCAGGAGCCGCTTCCGACGCCCTTGCGAAGTGCTTCGCTGAGGCCGAGGTCGGGGGCCTCCTTCTAGGACGGCCCCCGACCTGAGGCCTGGCAGGCAGCCTCCCTTAGGCTTCCCCCACCCCCGCCGCGGCCAAGCTTTCTCTCTTCGCGAGAGAGGCCTGCTCGCAGCAAGGAGCTCGGCTTCAGGCTCGCTTCTCGGTGGTAAGTCTGTCCTGCTCCCTCGAGGTTTCCAGGCTAAGCGTTGAGAAGGCATCCTTCTCCGTGGAGCGACGAGTGTGTGGACGTGGGCCGGGATTGCGTGCCACCCTGCCTGGTATCTCCCAGGGAGGTCGGGGGGCTTGACCTCACTCAGGGCGTCCAAGCCCCGGCGAGTCAGCAAACCGCTTCCCCGTGTAGGACGTGAGGCGCCGGCCCGGGAGAGGCCGGCCCCACAGCCCGGGCGCTCGTGCCTCACGAAGCGCGCCCTTCCTCTCTCCTCCCCGCTTCTCTCTTCGCACTCATCTTTCCCTGGGCGGACGTGTTCCCGGCAGCACCGTGTTGCACGGGATCCAGGGGGGAGCTGTCTCCTCGGTTGCCAGGCCCGGGAGGGTGTTGACCTTGACTCCCCGAAGCCCGCTGTGGCCCCGGAGGTGCTGCTGGAACCCGCAGGTCCCGGGAGCGGAGGCCCAAGCCGGCAGCGTGAGCGCGTCTTCCTCCGCATCTGAGAGAATGCGTGGTGCTCTAGGGGAACGGGGAGGTGAGAGGGCCCCGTCCGGGAAGCGCGTTCCAAGAGCTGAGGGTTGGGCGCCTCGCTCCGGGCTCCTAGGTTCCAGAGCCGCTTCTCTCTTCCCGGGACGGAGTGGGGCTTGCTGGGACAATGAGTCCTCCTGAAGCAATCCCGTGGCAGGGGCTCGGCGCTTCCCCCGTGTGATTCGGGCCAGACTCCCAGCTCAGAGCACCCCCAGAGAGTTTGGCCTGCAGGCCGGCGTCACCGTCACGACCTCCCCGAGATCCGGGTGTTCACCTCGGGGCACGCCGAACACAGGCTCCCGCGGGTTCGACTGAGGGCGGTCGCCCGGCTGAGGCAAGCGGGGCTGCCGTCAGAAGGCCTCCCGTGCCCTCACAACCAGTGTGTTTGCTCTGCCGTGGGTCCCGCGTCAGGGTCGTGGCAGGAGCCGCTTCCGACGCCCTTGCGAAGTGCTTCGCTGAGGCCGAGGTCGGGGGCCTACTTCTAGGACGGCCCCCGACCTGAGGCCCGGCAGGCAGCCTCCCTTATTCTTCCGCCACCCCCGCCGCGGCCAAGTGTTCTCTCTTTGCGAAAGTGGCCTGCTCGCGGCAAGGAGCTCAGCTTCAAGGTCACTTCTCAGAGGTAAGGCTGTGCTGCTCCCTCGAGGTTTCCAGGCTAAGCGTTGAGAAGGCATCATTCTCCGTGGAGCGACGAGTGTGTGGTCGTGGACCGGGATGGCGATCCACCCTGCCTGGTATCTCCCAGGGAGGTCGGGGGGCTTGACCTCACTCAGGGCGTCCAAGCCCCGGCGAGTCAGCAAACCGCTTCCCCGTGTAGGACGTGAGGCGCCGGGCCGGGAGAGGCCGGCCTCACAGCCCGGGCGCTCGTGCCTCATGAAGCGCGCCCTTCCTCTCTCCTCCCCGCTTCTCTCTTCGCGCTCATGTTTCACTGGGCGGACGTTTTCCCGGCAGCACCGTGTTGCACGGGATCCAGGGGGGAGCTGTCTCCTCGGTTGCCAGGCCCGGGCGGGTGTCGACCTTGACTCCGCGAAGCCCGCTGTGGCCCCGGAGGGGCTGGCGGCACCCGCAGGTCCCGGGAGCGGAGGCCCTAGCCGGCAGCGTGAGAGCGTCTTCTTCCGCATCTGAGAGAAGGCGTGGTGCTTTGGGGAAAGGGGAGGTGAAAGGGCCCCGTCCGGGAAGCGCGTTCCAAGAGCTGAGGTTTGGGCGCCTCGCTCCGGGCTCCTAGGTGCCAGAGCCGCTTCTCTCTTCCCGGGACGGAGTTGGGCTTGCTGGGCCAATGCCTCGTCCTGAAGCCATCCCGTGGCAGGGGCTCGGCGGTTCCAGCGTGCGTTTCGGGCGAGCCTCCCAGCTCAGGGCGCCCCCAGAGACTTTGGTCTGCAGGCCGGCGACGCCGTCATGACCTCCCCGAGAGCCGGGTGTTCAGCTCGGGGCACGCCGAACTCAGGCTCAGGCGGGTTCGACTTAGGGCAGGCGCCCGGCTGAGGCAAGCGGGGCTGCCGTCAGAAGGCCTCCCGTGCCCTCACAACCAGTGTGTTTGCTCTGCCCTGGGTCCCGCGTCAGGGTCGTGGCAGGAGAAGCTTCCGACGCCCTTGCGAAGTGCTTCGCTGAGGCCGAGGTCGGGGGCCTACTTCTAGGACGGCCCCCGACCTGACCCGGCAGGCAGCCTCCCTTAGGCTTCCTACACCCTCGCCTTGGCCAAGCGTTCTCTCTTCGCGAAAGAGACCTGCTCTTGGTAGGGAGCTCGGCTTCAGGCTCGCTTGTCGGAGGTAAGGCTGTGCTGCTCCCTCGAGGTTTCCAGGCTAAGCGTTGAGAAGGCATCCTTCTCCATGGAGCGACGAGTGTGTGGACGTGGGCCGGGATGGCGTGCCACCCTGCCTGGTTTCTCCCAGGGAGGTCGGGGGGCTTGACCTCTCTCAGGGCGTCCAAGCCCCGGCGAGTCAACAAACCGCATCCCCGTGTAGGACGTGAGGCGTCGGCCCGGGAGAGGCCGTCTCCACAGCCCGGGCGCTCGTGCCTCACGAAGCGCACGCTTCCTCTCTCTTCCCCGCTTCTCTTTTCGCACTCATCTTTCCCTGGGCGGACGTTTTCCTGGCAGCACTCTTTTGCACGGGATCCAGGGGGAAGCTCTCTCCTCGGTTGCCAGGCCCGGGCGGGTGTCGACCTTGACTCCGCGAAGCCCGCTGTGGCCCCGGAGGGGCTGGCGGCACCCGCAGGTCCCGGGAGCGGAGGCCCAAGCCGGCAGCGTGAGCGCGTCTTCTTCGCATCTGAGAGAAGGCGTGGTGCTTTCGGGGAACGGGGAGGTTAAAAGTCCCCGTCTGGGAAGCGCGTTCCAAGAGCTGAGGGTTGGGCGCCTCGCTCCGGGCTCCTAGGTGCCAGAGCCGCTTCTCTCTTCCCGGGACGGAGTAGGGCTTGCTGGGCCAATGCGTCGTCCTGAAGCAATCCCGTGGCAGGGGCTCGGCAGTTCCGCCGTGCGTTTCGGGCGAGCCTCCCAGCTCAGGGCGCCCCCAGAGACTTTGGCCTGCAGGCCGGCGTCGCCGTCACGACCTCCTCGAGAGCCGGGTGTTCAGCTCGGGGCACGCCGAAAGCAGGCTCCGGCGGGTTCGACTGAGGGCGGGCGCCCGGCTGAGGCAAGCAGGGCTGCCGTCAGAAGGCCTCCCGTGCCCTCACAACCAGTGTGTTTGCTCTGCCCTGGGTCCCGCGTCAGGGTCGTGGCAGGAGCCGCTTCCGACGCCCTTGCCAAGTACTTCGCTGAGGCCGAGGTCGGGGGCCTACTTCTAGGACGGCCCCCGACCTGAGGCCCGGCAGGCAGCCTCCCTTAGGCTTCCTACACCCTCGCCTTGGCCAAGCGTTCTCTCTTCTCGAAAGAGACCTGCTCTTGGTAGGGAGCTCGGCTTCAGGCTCGCTTGTAGGAGGTAAGGCTGTGCTGCTCCCTCGAGGTTTCCAGGCTAAGCGTTGAGAAGGCATCCTTCTCCATGGATCGACGAGTGTGTGGACGTGGGCCGGGATAAGTGCCACCCTGCCTGGTTTCTCCCAGGGAGGTCGGGGGGCTTGACCTCTCTCAGGGCGTCCAAGCCCCGGCGAGTCAACAAACCGCTTCCCCGTGTAGGACGTGAGGCGTCGGCCCGGGAGAGGCCGGCTCCACAGCCCGGGCGCTCGTGCCTCACGAAGCGCACGCTCCCTCTCTCTTCCCTGCTTCTCTTTTCGCACTCATCTTTCCCTGGGCGGACGTTTTCCCGGCAGCACTCTTTTGCACGGGATCCAGGGGGAAGTTCTCTCCTCGGTTGCCAGGCCCGGGCGGGTGTCGACCTTGACTCCACGAAGCCCGCTGTGGCCCCGGAGGGGCTGGCGGCACCCGCAGGTCCCGGGAGCGGAGGCCCAAGCCGGCAGCTTGAGCGGGTCTTCTTCCGCATGAGAGAAGGCGTGGCGCTTAAGTGGAACTGGGAGGTGAAAGGGCCCCGTCTGGGAAGCGAGTTCCAAGAGCTGAGGGTTGGGCGCCTCGTTCCGGGCTCCTAGTTGCCAGAGCTGCTTCTCTCTTCCCGGGACGGAGTGGGGCTTGCTGGGCCAATGCGTCGTCCTGAAACAATCCCGTGGCAGGGGCTCGGCGCTTCCCCCGTGCGTTTCGGGCGAGCCTCCCAGCTCAGGGCTCCCCCAGAGAGTTTGGCCTGCAGGCCGGCGTCGCCGTCACGACCTCCCCGAGAGCCGGGTGTTCAGCTCGGGGCACGCCGAACTCAGGCTCCGGCGGGTTCGACTGAGGGCGGGCGCCCGGCTGAGGCAAGCGGGGCTGCCGTCAGAAGGCCTCCCGTGCCTTCACAACCAGTGTGTTTGCTCTGCCCTGGGTCCTGCGTCAGGGTCGTGGCAGGAGCCGCTTCCGACGCCCTTGCCAAGTACTTCGCTGAGGCCGAGGTCGGGGGCCTACTTCTAGAACGGCCCCCGACCTGAGGCCCGGCAAGCAACCTCCCTTAGGCTTCCGCCACCCCCGCCGCGGCCAAGCGTTCTCTCTTCGCGAAAGAGGCCAGCTCGCGGCAAGGAGCTCGGCTTCAGGCTCGCTTCTCGGAGGTAAGGCTGTGCTGCTCCCTCGAGGTATCCATTCTAAGCGTTGAGAAGGCATCCTTCTCCGTGGAGCGACCAGTGTGTGGACGTGGGCCGGGATGGCGTGCCACCCTGCCTGGTATCTCCCAGGGAGGTCGGGGGGCTTGACCTCACTCAGGGAGTCCAAGCCCTGGCGAGTCAGCAAACCGCTTCCCCGTGTAGGACGTGAGGCGCCGGCCTGGCAGAGCCCGGCCCCACAGCCCGGGCGCTCGTGCCTCACGAAGCTCGCCCTTCCTCTCTCCTCCCCGCTTCTCTCTTCGCACTCATCTTTCCCTGGGCGGACGATTTCCCGGCAGCACCGTGTTGCACGGGATCCAGGGGGGAGCTGTCTCCTCGGTTGCCAGGCCCGGGCGGTTGTCGACCTTGACTCCGCGAAGACCACTGTGGCCCCGGAGGGGCTGGCGGCACCCGCAGGTCCCGGGAGCGGAGGCCCAAGCCGGCAGCGTGAGCGCGTCTTCTTCCGCATCTGAGAGAAGGCGTGGTGCTTTTGGGGAACGGGGAGGTGAAAGGGCCCCGTCTGGGAAGCGCGTTCCAAGAGCTGAGGGTTGGGCGCCTCGCTCCGGGCTCCTAGGTGCCAGAGCCGCTTCTCTCTTCCCGGGACGGAGTGGGGCTTGCTGGGCCAATGCCTCGTCCTGAAGCCATCCCGTGGCAGGGGCTCGGCGGTTCCGCCGTGCGTTTCGGGCGAGCCTCCCAGCTCAGGGCGCCCCCAGAGACTTTGGCCTGCAGGCCGGCGTCGCCGTCACGACCTCGCCGAGAGCCTGGTGTTCAGTTCGGGGCACGCCGAACTCAGGCTCAAGCGGGTTCTACTGAGGGCGGGAGCCCGGCTGAGGCAAGCGGGGCTGCCGTCCGAAGGCCTCACGTGCCATGACAACCAGTGTGTTTGCTCTGCCGTGGGTCCCGCGTCAGGGTCGTGGCAGGAGCCGCTTCCGACGCCTTTGCCAAGTGCTTCCCTGAGGCCGAGGTCGGGGGCCTACTTCTAGAACGGCCCCCGACCTGAGGCCCGGCAGGCAACCTCCCTTAGGCTTCCGCCACCCCCGCCGCGGCCAAGCGTTCTCTCTTCGCGAAAGAGGCCAACTCGTGGCAAGGAGCTCGGCTTCAGACTCGCTTCTCGGAGGTAAGGCTGTGCTGCTCCCTCGAGGTTTCCAGGCTAAGCGTTGAGAAGGCATCCTTCTCCGTGGAGCGACCAGTGTGTGGACGTGGGCCGGGATGGCGTGCCACCCTGCCTGGTTTCTCCCAGGGAGGTCGGGGGGCTTTACCTCACTCAGGGCGTCCAAGCCCTGGCGAGTCAGCAAACCGCTTCCCCGTGTAGGACGTGAGACGCCGGCCCGGGAGAGGCCGGCCCCACAGCCCGGGCGCTCGTGCCTCACGAAGCGCGCCCTTCCTCTCTCCTCCCCGCTTCTCTCTTCGCACTCATCTTTCCCTGGGCGGACGTTTTCCCGGCAGCACCGTGTTGCACGGGATCCAGGGGGGAGCTCTCTCCTCGGTTGCCAGGCCCGGGCGGGTGTCGACCTTGACTCCGCGAAGCCCGCTGTGGCCCCGGAGGGGCTGGCGGCACCCGCAGGTCCCGGGAGCGGAGGCCCAAGCCGGCAGCGTGAGCGCGTCTTCTTCCGCATCTGAGAGAAGGCGTGGTGCTTTCGGGGAATGGGGAGGTGAAAGGGCCCCGTCTGGGAAGCGCGTTCCAAGAGCTGAGGGTTGGGCGCCTCGCTCCGGGCTCCTAGGTGCCAGAGCCGCTTCTCTCTTCCCGGGACGGAGTGGGGCTTGCTGGGCCAATGCGTCGTCCTGAAGCAATCCCGTGGCAGGGGCTCGGCGGTTTCGCCGTGCGTTTCGGGCGAGCCTCCCAGCTCATGGCGCCCCCAGAGACTTTGGTCTGCAGGCCGGCGACGCCGTCACGACCTCCCCGAGAGCCGGGTGTTCAGCTCGGGGCACGCCGAACTCAGGCTCAGGCGGGTTCGACTTAGGGCAGGCGCCCGGCTGAGGCAAGCGGGGCTGCCGTCAGAAGGCCTCCCGTGCCCTCACAACCAGTGTGTTTGCTCTGCCGTGGGTCCCGCGTCAGGGTCGTGGCAGGAGCCGCTTCCGACGCCCTTGCCAAGTACTTCGCTGAGGCCGAGGTCGGGGGCCTACTTCTAGAAAGGCCCCCGACCTGAGGCCCGGCAGGCAACCTCCCTTAGGCTTCCGCCACCCCCGCCGCGGCCAAGCGTTCTCTCTTCGCGAAAGAGGCCAGCTCGCGGCAAGGAGCTCGGCTTCAGGCTCGCTTCTCGGAGGTAAGGCTGTGCTGCTCCCTCGAGGTTTCCATTCTAAGCGTTGAGAAGGCATCCTTCTCCGTGGAGCGACCAGTGTGTGGACGTGGGCCGGGATGGCGTGCCACCCTGCCTGGTTTCTCCCAGGGAGGTCGGGGGGCTTGACCTCACTCAGGGCGTCCAAGCCCTGGCGAGTCAGCAAACCGCTTCCCCGTGTAGGACGTGAGACGCCGGCCCGAGAGAGGCCGGCCCCACAGCCCGGGCGCTCGTGCCTCACGAAGCGCGCCCTTCCTCTCTCCTCCCCGCTTCTCTCTTCGCACTCATCTTTCCCTGGGCGGACGTTTTCCCGGCAGCACCGTGTTGCACGGGATCCAGGGGGGAGCTGTCTCCTCGGTTGCCAGGCCCGGGCGGGTGTCGACCTTGACTCCGCGAAGACCACTGTGGCCCCGGAGGGGCTGGCGGCACCCGCAGGTCCCGGGAGCGGAGGCCCAAGCCGGCAGCGTGAGCGCGTCTTCTTCCGCATCTGAGAGAAGGCGTGGTGCTTTCGGGGAACGGGGAGGTTAAAGGGCCACGTCTGGGAAGCGCGTTCCAAGAGCTGAGGGTTGGGCGCCTCGCTCCGGGCTCCTAGGTGCCAGAGCCGCTTCTCTCTTCCCGGGACGGAGTGGGGCTTGCTGGGCCAATGCGTCGTCCTGAAGCCATCCCGTGGCAGGGGCTCGGCGCTTCCGCCGTGCGTTTCGGGCGAGCCTCCCAGCTCAGGGCGCCCCCAGAGACTTTGGCCTGCAGGCCGGCGTCGCCGTCACGACCTCCCCGAGAGCCGGGTGTTCAGCTCGGGGCACGCCGAACTCAGGCTCAAGCGGGTTCTACTGAGGGCGGGCGCCCGGCTGAGGCAAGTGGGGCTGCCGTCAGAAGGCCTCCCGTGCCCTGACAACCAGTGTGTTTGCTCTGCCGTGGGTCCCGCGTCAGGGTCGTGGCAGGAGCCGCTTCCGACGCCCTTGCCAAGTGCTTCGCTGAGGCCGAGGTCGGGAGCCTACTTCTAGAACGGCCCCCGACCTGAGGCCCGGCAGGCAACCTCCCTTAGGCTTCCGCCACCCCCGCCGCGGCCAAGCGTTCTCTCTTCGCGAAAGAGACCTGCTCGCGGCGGGGAGCTCGGCTTCAGGCTCGCTTCTCGGAGGTAAGGCTGTGCTGCTCCCTCGAGGTTTTCAGGCTAAGCGTTGAGAAGGCATCCTTCTCCGTGGAGTGACCAGTGTGTGGACGTGGGCCGGGATGGCGTGCCACCCTGCCTGTTTTCTCCCAGGGAGGTCGGGGGGCTTGACCTCACACAGGGCGTCCCATCCCCGGCTAGTCAGCAAACCGCTTCCCCGTGTAGGACATGAGGCGCCGGCCCGGGAGAGGCCGGTCCCACAGGCAGGGCGCTCGTGTCTCATGAAGCGCGCACTTCTTCTCTCCTCCCCGCTTCTCTCTTCGCACTCATCTTTCCCTGGGCGGACGTTTTCCCGGCAGCACCGTGTTGCACGGGATCCAGGGGGGAGCTGTCTCCTCGGTTGCCAGGCCCGGGCGGGTGTCGACCTTGACTCCGCGAAGCCCGCTGTGGCCCCGGAGGGGCTGGCGGCACCCGCAGGTCCCGGGAGCGGAGGCCCTAGCCGGCAGCGTGAGAGCGTCTTCTTCCGCATCTGAGAGAAGGCGTGGTGCTTTGGGGAAAGGGGAGGTGAAAGGGCCCCGTCCGGGAAGCGCGTTCCAAGAGCTGAGGTTTGGGCGCCTCGCTCCGGGCTCCTAGGTGCCAGAGCCGCTTCTCTCTTCCCGGGACGGAGTTGGGCTATTGGGCCAATGCCTCGTCCTGAAGCCATCCCGTGGCAGGGGCTCGGCGGTTCCAGCGTGCGTTTCGGGCGAGCCTCCCAGCTCAGGGCGCCCCCAGAGACTTTGGTCTGCAGGCCGGCGACGCCGTCATGACCTCCCCGAGAGCCGGGTGTTCAGCTCGGGGCACGCCGAACTCAGGCTCAGGCGGGTTCGACTTAGGGCAGGCGCCCGGCTGAGGCAAGCGGGGCTGCCGTCAGAAGGCCTCCCGTGCCCTCACAACCAGTGTGTTTGCTCTGCCCTGGGTCCCGCGTCAGGGTCGTGGCAGGAGAAGCTTCCGACGCCCTTGCGAAGTGCTTCGCTGAGGCCGAGGTCGGGGGCCTACTTCTAGGACGGCCCCCGACCTGACCCGGCAGGCAGCCTCCCTTAGGCTTCCTACACCCTCGCCTTGGCCAAGCGTTCTCTCTTCGCGAAAGAGACCTGCTCTTGGTAGGGAGCTCGGCTTCAGGCTCGCTTGTCGGAGGTAAGGCTGTGCTGCTCCCTCGAGGTTTCCAGGCTAAGCGTTGAGAAGGCATCCTTCTCCATGGAGCGACGAGTGTGTGGACGTGGGCCGGGATAAGTGCCACCCTGCCTGGTTTCTCCCAGGGAGGTCGGGGGGCTTGACCTCTCTCAGGGCGTCCAAGCCCCGGCGAGTCAACAAACCGCATCCCCGTGTAGGACGTGAGGCGTCGGCCCGGGAGAGGCCGTCTCCACAGCCCGGGCGCTCGTGCCTCACGAAGCGCACGCTTCCTCTCTCTTCCCCGCTTCTCTTTTCGCACTCATCTTTCCCTGGGCGGACGTTTTCCTGGCAGCACTCTTTTGCACGGGATCCAGGGGGAAGCTCTCTCCTCGGTTGCCAGGCCCGGGCGGGTGTCGACCTTGACTCCGCAAAGCCCGCTGTGGCCCCGGAGGGGCTGGCGGCACCCGCAGGTCCCGGGAGCGGAGGCCCAAGCCGGCAGCGTGAGCGCGTCTTCTTCGCATCTGAGAGAAGGCGTGGTGCTTTCAGGGAACGGGGAGTTTAAAAGGCCCCGTCTGGGAAGCGCGTTCCAAGAGCTGAGGGTTGGGCGCCTCGCTCCGGGCTCCTAGGTGCCAGAGCCGCTTCTCTCTTCCCGGGACGGAGTGGGGCTTGCTGGGCCAATGCGTCGTCCTGAAGCAATCCCGTGGCAGGGGCTCGGCAGTTCCGCCGTGCGTTTCGGGCGAGCCTCCCAGCTCAGGGCGCCCCCAGAGACTTTGGCCTGCAGGCCGGCGTCGCCGTCACGACCTCCTCGAGAGCCGGGTGTTCAGCTCGGGGCACGCCGAAAGCAGGCTCCGGCGGGTTCGACTGAGGGCGGGCGCCCGGCTGAGGCAAGCAGGGCTGCCGTCAGAAGGCCTCCCGTGCCCTCACAACCAGTGTGTTTGCTCTGCCCTGGGTCCCGCGTCAGGGTCGTGGCAGGAGCCGCTTCCGACGCCCTTGCCAAGTACTTCGCTGAGGCCGAGGTCGGGGGCCTACTTCTAGGACGGCCCCCGACCTGAGGCCCGGCAGGCAGCCTCCCTTAGGCTTCCTACACCCTCGCCTTGGCCAAGCGTTCTCTCTTCTCGAAAGAGACCTGCTCTTGGTAGGGAGCTCGGCTTCAGGCTCGCTTGTAGGAGGTAAGGCTGTGCTGCTCCCTCGAGGTTTCCAGGCTAAGCGTTGAGAAGGCATCCTTCTCCATGGATCGACGAGTGTGTGGACGTGGGCCGGGATAAGTGCCACCCTGCCTGGTTTCTCCCAGGGAGGTCGGGGGGCTTGACCTCTCTCAGGGCGTCCAAGCCCCGGCGAGTCAACAAACCGCTTCCCCGTGTAGGACGTGAGGCGTCGGCCCGGGAGAGGCCGGCTCCACAGCCCGGGCGCTCGTGCCTCACGAAGCGCACGCTCCCTCTCTCTTCCCTGCTTCTCTTTTCGCACTCATCTTTCCCTGGGCGGACGTTTTCCCGGCAGCACTCTTTTGCACGGGATCCAGGGGGAAGTTCTCTCCTCGGTTGCCAGGCCCGGGCGGGTGTCGACCTTGACTCCACGAAGCCCGCTGTGGCCCCGGAGGGGCTGGCGGCACCCGCAGGTCCCGGGAGCGGAGGCCCAAGCCGGCAGCTTGAGCGGGTCTTCTTCCGCATGAGAGAAGGCGTGGCGCTTAAGTGGAACTGGGAGGTGAAAGGGCCCCGTCTGGGAAGCGAGTTCCAAGAGCTGAGGGTTGGGCGCCTCGTTCCGGGCTCCTAGTTGCCAGAGCTGCTTCTCTCTTCCCGGGACGGAGTGGGGCTTGCTGGGCCAATGCGTCGTCCTGAAACAATCCCGTGGCAGGGGCTCGGCGCTTCCCCCGTGCGTTTCGGGCGAGCCTCCCAGCTCAGGGCTCCCCCAGAGAGTTTGGCCTGCAGGCCGGCGTCGCCGTCACGACCTCCCCGAGAGCCGGGTGTTCAGCTCGGGGCACGCCGAAATCAGGCTCCGGCGGGTTCGACTGAGGGCGGGCGCCCGGCTGAGGCAAGCGGGGCTGCCGTCAGAAGGCCTCCCGTGCCTTCACAACCAGTGTGTTTGCTCTGCCCTGGGTCCTGCGTCAGGGTCGTGGCAGGAGCCGCTTCCGACGCCCTTGCCAAGTACTTCGCTGAGGCCGAGGTCGGGGGCCTACTTCTAGAACGGCCCCCGACCTGAGGCCCGGCAAGCAACCTCCCTTAGGCTTCCGCCACCCCCGCCGCGGCCAAGCGTTCTCTCTTCGCGAAAGAGGCCAGCTCGCGGCAAGGAGCTCGGCTTCAGGCTCGCTTCTCGGAGGTAAGGCTGTGCTGCTCCCTCGAGGTATCCATTCTAAGCGTTGAGAAGGCATCCTTCTCCGTGGAGTGACCAGTGTGTGGACGTGGGCCGGGATGGCGTGCCACCCTGCCTGGTATCTCCCAGGGAGGTCGGGGGGGTGACCTCACTCAGGGAGTCCAAGCCCTGGCGAGTCAGCAAACCGCTTCCCCGTGTAGGACGTGAGGCGCTGGCCTGGCAGAGCCCGGCCCCACAGCCCGGGCGCTCGTGCCTCACGAAGCTCGCCCTTCCTCTCTCCTCCCCGCTTCTCTCTTCGCACTCATCTTTCCCTGGGCGGACGATTTCCCGGCAGCACCGTGTTGCACGGGATCCAGGGGGGAGCTGTCTCCTCGGTTGCCAGGCCCGGGCGGTTGTCGACCTTGACTCCGCGAAGACCACTGTGGCCCCGGAGGGGCTGGCGGCACCCGCAGGTCCCGGGAGCGGAGGCCCAAGCCGGCAGCGTGACCGCGTCTTCTTCCGCATCTGAGAGAAGGCGTGGTGCTTTCGGGGAAAGAGGAGGTGAAAGGGCCCCGTCCGGGAAGCGCGTTCCAAGAGCTGAGGGTTGGGCGCCTCGCTCCGGGCTCCTAGGTGCCAGAGCCGCTTCTCTCTTCCCGGGACGGAGTGGGGCTTGCTGGGCCAATGCGTCGTCCTGAATCAATCCCGTGGCAGGGGCTCGGCGGTTTCGCCGTGCGTTTCGGGCGAGCCTCCCAGCTCAGGGCGCCCCCAGAGACTTTGGCCTGCAGGCCGGCGTCGCCGTCACGACCTCCCCGAGAGCCGGGTGTTCAGCTCGGGGCACGCCGAACTCAGGCTCAGGCGGGTTCGACTGAGGGCGGGCGCCCGGCTGAGGCAAGCGGGGCTGCCGTCAGAAGGCCTCCCGTGCCCTGACAACCAGTGTGTTTGCTCTGCCGTGGGTCCCGCGTCAGGGTCGTGGCAGGAGCCGCTTCCGACGCCCTTGCCAAGTGCTTCGCTGAGGCCGAGGTCGGGGGCCTACTTCTAGAACGGCCCCCGACCTGAGGCCCGGCAGGCAACCTCCCTTAGGCTTCCGCCACCCCCGCCGCGGCCAAGCGTTCTCTCTTCGCGAAAGAGGCCAGCTCGCGGCAAAGAGCTCGGCTTCAGGCTCGCTTCTCGGAGGTAAGGCTGTGCTGCTCCTCGAGGTTTCCAGGCTAAGCGTTGAGAAGGCATCCTTCTCCGTGGAGCGACCAGTGTGTGGACGTGGGCCGGGATGGCGTGCCACCCTGCCTGGTGTCTCCCAGGGAGGTCGGGGGGCTTGACCTCACTCAGGGCGTCCAAGCCCTGGCGAGTCAGCAAACCGCTTCCCCGTGTAGGACGTGAGACGCCGGCCCGGGAGAGGCCGGCCCCACAGCCCGGGCGCTCGTGCCTCACGAAGCGCGCCCTTCCTCTCTCCTCCCCGCTTCTCTCTTCGCACTCATCTTTCCCTGGGCGGACGTTTTCCCGGCAGCACCGTGTTGCACGGGATCCAGGGGGGAGCTGTCTCCTCGGTTGCCAGGCCCGGGCGGGTGTCGACCTTGACTCCGCGAAGCCCGCTATGGCCCCGGAGGGGCTGGCGGCACCCGCAGGTCCCGGGAGCGGAGGCCCAATCCGGCAGCGTGAGCGCGTCTTCTTCCGCATCTGAGAGAAGGCGTGGTGCTTTCGGGGAACGGGGAGGTGAAAGGGGCCCGTCTGGGAAGCGCGTTCCAAGAGCTGAGGGTTGGGCGCCTCGCTCCGGGCTCCTAGGTGCCAGAGCCGCTTCTCTCTTCCCGGGACGGAGTGGGGCTTGCTGGGCCAATGCCTCGTCCTGAAGCCATCCCGTGGCAGGGGCTCGGCGCTTCCGCCGTGCGTTTCGGGCGAGCCTCCCAGCTCAGGGCGCCCGCAGAGACTTTGGCCTGCAGGCCGGCGTCGCCGTCACGACCTCCCCGAGAGCCGGGTGTTCAGCTCGGGGCATGCCGAACTCAGGCTCAAGCGGGTTCTACTGAGGGCGGGCGCCCGGCTGAGGCAAGCGGGGCTGCCGTCAGAAGGCCTCCCGTGCCCTGACAACCAGTGTGTTTGCTCTGCCGTGGGTCCCGCGTCAGGGTCGTGGCAGGAGCCGCTTCCGACGCCCTTGCCAAGTGCTTCGCTGAGGCCGAGGTCGGGAGCCTACTTCTAGAACGGCCCCCGACCTGAGGCCCGGCAGGCAACCTCCCTTAGGCTTCCGCCACCCCCGCTGCGGCCAAGCGTTCTCTCTTCGCGAAAGAGACCTGCTCGCGGCGGGGAGCTCGGCTTCAGGCTCGCTTCTCGGAGGTAAGGCTGTGCTGCTCCCTCGAGGTTTCCAGGCTAAGCGTTGAGAAGGCATCCTTCTCCGTGGAGTGACCAGTGTGTGGACGTGGGCCGGGATGGCGTGCCACCCTGCCTGTTTTCTCCCAGGGAGGTCGGGGGGCTTGACCTCACACAGGGCGTCCCATCCGCGGCTAGTCAGCAAACCGCTTCCCCGTGTAGGACATGAGGCGCCGGCCCGGGAGAGGCCGGTCCCACAGGCAGGGCGCTCGTGTCTCATGAAGCGCGCACTTCTTCTCTCCTCCCCGCTTCTCTCTTCGCACTCATCTTTCCCTGGGCGGACGTTTTCCCGGCGGCACCGTGTAGCACGGGATCCAGGGGGGAGCTGTCTCCTCGGTTGCCAGGCCCGGGCGGGTGTCGACCTTGACTCCGCGAAGCCCGCTGTGGCCCCGGAGGGGCTGGCGGCACCCGCAGGTCCCGGGAGCGGAGGCCCAAGCCGGCAGCGTGAGCGCGTCTTCTTCCGCATCTGAGAGAAGGCGTTGTGCTTTCGGGGAAAGGGGAGGTGAAAGGGCCCCGTCCGGGAAGCGCGTTCCAAGAGCTGAGGGTTGGGCGCCTCGCTCCGGGCTCCTAGGTGCCAGAGCCGCTTCTCTCTTCCTGGGACGGAGTGGGGCTTGCTGGGCCAATGCCTCGTCCTGAAGCCATCCCGTGGCAGGGGCTCGGCGGTTCCGCCGTGCGTTTCGGGC
Source organism: Martes martes (assembly GCF_963455335.1). NCBI lineage: Eukaryota > Metazoa > Chordata > Mammalia > Carnivora > Mustelidae > Martes > Martes martes. Next base: position 15,074,566 of record NC_137892.1, on the reverse strand, counting down.
GAGCCTCCCAGCTCAGGGCGCCCCCAGAGACTTTGGCCTGCAGGCCGGCGTCGCCGTCACGACCTCCCCGAGAGCCGGGTGTTCAGCTCGGGGCACGCCGAACTCAGGCTCAGGCGGGTTCGACTGAGGGCGGGCGCCCGGCTGGGGCAAGCGGGGCTGACGTCAGAAGGCCTCCCGTGCCCTCACAACCAGTGTGTTTGCTCTGCCCTGGGTCCCGCGTCAGGGCGTGGCAGGAGAAGCTTCCGACGCCCTTGCGAAGTGCTTCGCTGAGGCCGAGGTCGGGGGCCTACTTCTAGGACGGCCCCCGACCTGACCCGGCAGGCAGCCTCCCTTAGGCTTCCTACACCCTCGCCTTGGCCAAGCGTTCTCTCTTCGCGAAAGAGACCTGCTCTTGGTAGGGAGCTCGGCTTCAGGCTCGCTTGTCGGAGGTAAGGCTGTGCTGCTCCCTCGAGGTTTCCAGGCTAAGCGTTGAGAAGGCATCCTTCTCCATGGAGCGACGAGTGTGTGGACGTGGGCCGGGATAAGTGCCACCCTGCCTGGTTTCTCCCAGGGAGGTCGGGGGGCTTGACCTCTCTCAGGGAGTCCAAGCCCCGGCGAGTCAACAAACCGCATCCCCGTGTAGGACGTGAGGCGTCGGCCCGGGAGAGGCCGGCTCCACAGCCCGGGCGCTCGTGCCTCACGAAGCGCACGCTTCCTCTCTCTTCCCCGCTTCTCTTTTCGCACTCATCTTTCCCTGGGCGGACGTTTTCCTGGCAGCACTCTTTTGCACGGGATCCAGGGGGAAGCTCTCTCCTCGGTTTCCAGGCCCGGGCGGGTGTCGACCTTGACTCAGCGAAGCCCGCTGTGGCCCCGGAGGGGCTGGCGGCACCCGCAGGTCCCGGGAGCGGAGGCCCAAGCCGGCAGCGTGAGCGCGTCTTCTTCCGCATCTGAGAGAAGGCGTGGTGCTTTCGGGGAAAGAGGAGGTGAAAGGGCCCCGTCCGGGAAGCGCGTTCCAAGAGCTGAGGGTTGGGCGCCTCGCTCCGGGCTCCTAGGTGCCAGAGCCGCTTCTCTCTTCCCGGGACGGAGTGGGGCTTGCTGGGCCAATGCCTCGTCCTGAAGCCATCCCGTGGCAGGGGCTCGGCGGTTCCGCCGTGCGTTTCGGGCGTGCCTCCCAGCTCAGGGCGCCCCCAGAGACTTTGGCCTGCAGGCCGGCGTCGCCGTCACGACCTCCCTGAGAGCCGGGTGTTCAGCTCGGGGCACGCCGAACTCAGGCTCAGGCGGGTTCTACTAAGGGCGGGCGCCCGGCTGAGGCAAGCGGGGCTGCCGTCAGAAGGCCTCCCGTGCCCTCACAACCTGTGTGTTTGCTCTGCCGTGGGTCCCGCGTCAGGGTCGTGGCAGGAGCCACTTCCGACGCCCTTGCCAAGTGCTACGCTGAGGCCGAGGTCGGGGGCCTACTTCTAGGATGGCCCCCGTCCTGAGGCCCGCCAGGGAGCCTCCCTTAGGCTTCCTACACCCTCGCCTTGGCCAAGCGTTCTCTCTTCGCGAAAGAGACCTGCTCGCGGCGGGGAGCTCAGCTTCAGGCTCGCTTCTCGGAGGTAAGGCTGTGCTGCTCCCTCGAGGTTTCCAGGCTAAGCGTTGAGAAGGCATCCTTCTCCGTGGAGCGACCAGTGTGTGGACGTGGGCCGGGATGGCGTGCCACCCTGCCTGTTTTCTCCCAGGGAGGTCGGGGGGCTTGACCTCACACAGGACGTCCCATCCCCGGCTAGTCAGCAAACCGCTTCTCCGTGTAGGACATGAGGCGCCGGCCCGGGAGAGGCTGGCCCCACAGGCAGGGCGCTCGTGTCTCATGAAGCGCGCCCTTCCTCTCTCCTCCCCGCTTCTCTCTTCGCACTCATCTTTCCCTGGGCGGACGTTTTCCCGGCAGCACCGTGTTGCACGGGATCCAGGGGGGAGCTGTCTCCTCGGTTGCCAGGCCCGGGCGGGTGTCGACCTTGACTCCGCGAAGGCCGCTGTGGCCCCGGAGGGGCTGGCGGCACCCGCAGGTCCCGGGAGCGGAGGCCCAAGCCGGCAGCGTGAGCGCGTCTTCTTCCGCATCTGAGAGAAGGCGTGGTGCTTTCGGGGAAAGGGGAGGTGAAAGGGCCCCGTCCGGGAAGCGCGTTCCAAGAGCTGAGGGTTGGGCGTCTCGCTCCGGGCTCCTAGGTGCCAGAGCCGCTTCTCTCTTCCTGGGACGGAGTGGGGCTTGCTGGGCCAATGCCTCGTCCTGAAGCCATCCCGTGGCAGGGCTCGGCGGTTCCGCCGTGCGTTTCGGGCGAGCCTCCCAGCTCTGGGCGCCCCCAGAGACTTTGGCCCGCAGGCCGGCGTCGCCGTCACGACCTCCCCGAGAGCCGGGTGTTCAGCTCGGGGCACGCCGAACTCAGGCTCAGGCGGGTTCGACTGAGGGCGGGCGCCCGGCTGAGGCAAGCGGGGCTGACGTCAGAAGGCCTCCCGTGCCCTCACAACCAGTGTGTTTGCTCTGCCCTGGGTCCCGCGTCAGGGTCGTGGCAGGAGAAGCCTCCGACGCCCTTGCGAAGTGCTTCGCTGAGGCCGAGGTCGGGGGCCTACTTCTAGGACGGCCCCCGACCTGAGGCCCGGCAGGCAACCTCCCTTAGGCTTCCGCCACCCCCGCCGCGGCCAAGCGTTCTCTCTTCGCGAAAGAGGCCAGCTCGCGGCAAGGAGCTCGGCTTCAGGCTCGCTTCTCGGAGGTAAGGCTGTGCTGCTCCCTCGAGGTTTCCAGGCTAAGCGTTGAGAAGGCATCCTTCTCCGTGGAGCGACCAGTGTGTGGACGTGGGCCGGGATGGCGTGCCACCCTGCCTGTTTTCTCCCAGGGAGGTCGGGGGGCTTGACCTCACTCAGGGCGTCCAAGCCCTGGCGAGTCAGCAAACCGCTTCCCCGTGTAGGACGTGAGACGCCGGCCCAGGGGAGGCCGGCCCCACAGCCCGGGCGCTCGTGCCTCAAGAAGCGCGCCCTTCCTCTCTCCTCCCCGCTTCTCTCTTCGCACTCATCTTTCCCTGGGCGGACGTTTTCCCGGCAGCACCGTGTTGCACGGGATCCAGGGGGGAGCTGTCTCCTCGGTTGCCAGGCCCGGGCGGGTGTCGACCTTGACTCAGCGAAGCCCGCTGTGGCCCCGGAGGGGCTGGCGGCACCCGCAGGTCCCGGGAGCGGAGGCCCAAGCCGGCAGCGTGAGCGCGTCTTCTTCCGCATCTGAGAGAAGGCGTGGTGCTTTCGGGGAAAGAGGAGGTGAAAGGGCCCCGTCCGGGAAGCGCGTTCCAAGAGCTGAGGGTTGGGCGCCTCGCTCCGGGCTCCTAGGTGCCAGAGCCGCTTCTCTCTTCCCGGGACGGAGTGGGGCTTGCTGGGCCAATGCGTCGTCCTGAATCAATCCCGTGGCAGGGGCTCGGCGGTTTCGCCGTGCGTTTCGGGCGAGCCTCCCAGCTCAGGGCGCCCCCAGAGACTTTGGCCTGCAGGCCGGCGTCGCCGTCACGACCTCCCCGAGAGCCGGGTGTTCAGCTCGGGGCACGCCGAACTCAGGCTCAGGCGGGTTCGACTTAGGGCGGGCGCCCGGCTGAGGCAAGCGGGGCTGCCGTCAGAAGGCCTCCCGTGCCCTGACAACCAGTGTGTTTGCTCTGCCGTGGGTCCCGCGTCAGGGTCGTGGCAGGAGCCGCTTCCGACGCCCTTGCCAATTGCTTCGCTGAGGCCGAGGTCGGGGGCCTACTTCTAGAACGGCCCCCGACCTGAGGCCCGGCAGGCAACCTCCCTTAGGCTTCCGCCACCCCCGCCGCGGCCAAGCGTTCTCTCTTCGCGAAAGAGGCCAGCTCGCGGCAAAGAGCTCGGCTTCAGGCTCGCTTCTCGGAGGTAAGGCTGTGCTGCTCCCTCGAGGTTTCCAGGCTAAGCGTTGAGAAGGCATCCTTCTCCGTGGAGCGACCAGTGTGTGGACGTGGGCCGGGATGGCGTGCCACCCTGCCTGGTTTCTCCCAGGGAGGTCGGGGGGCTTGACCTCACTCAGGGCGTCCAAGCCCTGGCGAGTCAGCAAACCGCTTCCCCGTGTAGGACGTGAGACGCCGGCCCGGGAGAGGCCGGCCCCACAGCCCGGGCGCTCGTGCCTCACGAAGCGCGCCCTTCCTCTCTCCTCCCCGCTTCTCTCTTCGCACTCATCTTTCCCTGGGCGGACGTTTTCCCGGCAGCACCGTGTTGCACGGGATCCAGGGGGGAGCTGTCTCCTCGGTTGCCAGGCCCGGGCGGGTGTCGACCTTGACTCCGCGAAGCCCGCTGTGGCCCCGGAGGGGCTGGCGGCACCCGCAGGTCCCGGGAGCGGAGGCCCAAGCCGGCAGCGTGAGCGCGTCTTCTTCCGCATCTGAGAGAAGGCGTGGTGCTTTCGGGGAACGGGGAGGTGAAAGGGCCCCGTCTGGGAAGCGCGTTCCAAGAGCTGAGGGTTGGGCGCCTCGCTCCGGGCTCCTAGGTGCCAGAGCCGCTTCTCTCTTCCCGGGACGGAGTGGGGCTTGCTGGGCCAATGCCTCGTCCTGAAGCCATCCCGTGGCAGGGGCTCGGCGGTTCCAGCGTGCGTTTCGGGCGAGCCTCCCAGCTCAGGGCGCCCCCAGAGACTTTGGTCTGCAGGCCGGCGACGCCGTCATGACCTCCCCGAGAGCCGGGTGTTCAGCTCGGGGCACGCCGAACTCAGGCTCAGGCGGGTTCGACTTAGGGCAGGCGCCCGGCTGAGGCAAGCGGGGCTGCCGTCAGAAGGCCTCCCGTGCCCTCACAACCAGTGTGTTTGCTCTGCCCTGGGTCCCGCGTCAGGGTCGTGGCAGGAGAAGCTTCCGACGCCCTTGCGAAGTGCTTCGCTGAGGCCGAGGTCGGGGGCCTACTTCTAGGACGGCCCCCAACCTGACCCGGCAGGCAGCCTCCCTTAGGCTTCCTACACCCTCGCCTTGGCCAAGCGTTCTCTCTTCGCGAAAGAGACCTGCTCTTGGTAGGGAGCTCGGCTTCAGGCTCGCTTGTCGGAGGTAAGGCTGTGCTGCTCCCTCGAGGTTTCCAGGCTAAGCGTTGAGAAGGCATCCTTCTCCATGGAGCGACGAGTGTGTGGACGTGGGCCGGGATAAGTGCCACCCTGCCTGGTTTCTCCCAGGGAGGTCGGGGGGCTTGACCTCTCTCAGGGCGTCCAAGCCCCGGCGAGTCAACAAACCGCATCCCCGTGTAGGACGTGAGGCGTCGGCCCGGGAGAGGCCGTCTCCACAGCCCGGGCGCTCGTGCCTCACGAAGCGCACGCTTCCTCTCTCTTCCCCGCTTCTCTTTTCGCACTCATCTTTCCCTGGGCGGACGTTTTCCTGGCAGCACTCTTTTGCACGGGATCCAGGGGGAAGCTCTCTCCTCGGTTGCCAGGCCCGGGCGGGTGTCGACCTTGACTCCGCGAAGCCCGCTGTGGCCCCGGAGGGGCTGGCGGCACCCGCAGGTCCCGGGAGCGGAGGCCCAAGCCGGCAGCGTGAGCGCGTCTTCTTCGCATCTGAGAGAAGGCGTGGTGCTTTCGGGGAACGGGGAGGTTAAAAGGCCCCGTCTGGGAAGCACGTTCCAAGAGCTGAGGGTTGGGCGCCTCGCTCCGGGCTCCTAGGTGCCAGAGCCGCTTCTCTCTTCCCGGGACGGAGTGGGGCTTGCTGGGCCAATGCGTCGTCCTGAAGCAATCCCGTGGCAGGGGCTTGGCAGTTCCGCCGTGCGTTTCGGGCGAGCCTCCCAGCTCAGGGCGCCCCCAGAGACTTTGGCCTGCAGGCCGGCGTCGCCGTCACGACCTCCTCGAGAGCCGGGTGTTCAGCTCGGGGCACGCCGAAAGCAGGCTCCGGCGGGTTCGACTGAGGGCGGGCGCCCGGCTGAGGCAAGCAGGGCTGCCGTCAGAAGGCCTCCCGTGCCCTCACAACCAGTGTGTTTGCTCTGCCCTGGGTCCCGCGTCAGGGTCGTGGCAGGAGCCGCTTCCGACGCCCTTGCCAAGTACTTCGCTGAGGCCGAGGTCGGGGGCCTACTTCTAGGACGGCCCCCGACCTGAGGCCCGGCAGGCAGCCTCCCTTAGGCTTCCTACACCCTCGCCTTGGCCAAGCGTTCTCTCTTCTCGAAAGAGACCTGCTCTTGGTAGGGAGCTCGGCTTCAGGCTCGCTTGTAGGAGGTAAGGCTGTGCTGCTCCCTCGAGGTTTCCAGGCTAAGCGTTGAGAAGGCATCCTTCTCCATGGATCGACGAGTGTGTGGACGTGGGCCGGGATAAGTGCCACCCTGCCTGGTTTCTCCCAGGGAGGTCGGGGGGCTTGACCTCTCTCAGGGCGTCCAAGCCCCGGCGAGTCAACAAACCGCTTCCCCGTGTAGGACGTGAGGCGTCGGCCCGGGAGAGGCCGGCTCCACAGCCCGGGCGCTCGTGCCTCACGAAGCGCACGCTCCCTCTCTCTTCCCCGCTTCTCTTATCGCACTCATCTTTCCCTGGGCGGACGTTTTCCCGGCAGCACTCTTTTGCACGGGATCCAGGGGGAAGTTCTCTCCTCGGTTGCCAGGCCCGGGCGGGTGTCGACCTTGACTCCACGAAGCCCGCTGTGGCCCCGGAGGGGCTGGCGGCACCCGCAGGTCCCGGGAGCGGAGGCCCAAGCCGGCAGCTTGAGCGGGTCTTCTTCCGCATGAGAGAAGGCGTGGCGCTTAAGTGGAACTGGGAGGTGAAAGGGCCCCGTCTGGGAAGCGAGTTCCAAGAGCTGAGGGTTGGGCGCCTCGTTCCGGGCTCCTAGTTGCCAGAGCTGCTTCTCTCTTCCCGGGACGGAGTGGGGCTTGCTGGGCCAATGCGTCGTCCTGAAACAATCCCGTGGCAGGGGCTCGGCGCTTCCCCCGTGCGTTTCGGGCGAGCCTCCCAGCTCAGGGCTCCCCCAGAGAGTTTGGCCTGCAGGCCGGCATCGCCGTCACGACCTCCCCGAGAGCCGGGTGTTCAGCTCGGGGCACGCCGAACTCAGGCTCCGGCGGGTTCGACTGAGGGCGGGCGCCCGGCTGAGGCAAGCGGGGCTGCCGTCAGAAGGCCTCCCGTGCCTTCACAACCAGTGTGTTTGCTCTGCCCTGGGTCCTGCGTCAGGGTCGTGGCAGGAGCCGCTTCCGACGCCCTTGCCAAGTACTTCGCTGAGGCCGAGGTCGGGGGCCTACTTCTAGAACGGCCCCCGACCTGAGGCCCGGCAAGCAACCTCCCTTAGTCTTCCGCCACCCCCGCCGCGGCCAAGCGTTCTCTCTTCGCGAAAGAGGCCAGCTCGCGGCAAGGAGCTCGGCTTCAGGCTCGCTTCTCGGAGGTAAGGCTGTGCTGCTCCCTCGAGGTATCCATTCTAAGCGTTGAGAAGGCATCCTTCTCCGTGGAGCGACCAGTGTGTGGACGTGGGCCGGGATGGCGTGCCACCCTGCCTGGTATCTCCCAGGGAGGTCGGGGGGCTTGACCTCACTCAGGGAGTCCAAGCCCTGGCGAGTCAGCAAACCGCTTCCCCGTGTAGGACGTGAGGCGCCGGCCTGGCAGAGCCCGGCCCCACAGCCCGGGCGCTCGTGCCTCACGAAGCTCGCCCTTCCTCTCTCCTCCCCGCTTCTCTCTTCGCACTCATCTTTCCCTGGGCGGACGATTTCCCGGCAGCACCGTGTTGCACGGGATCCAGGGGGGAGCTGTCTCCTCGGTTGCCAGGCCCGGGCGGTTGTCGACCTTGACTCCGCGAAGACCACTGTGGCCCCGGAGGGGCTGGCGGCACCCGCAGGTCCCGGGAGTGGAGGCCCAAGCCGGCAGCGTGAGCGCGTCTTCTTCCGCATCTGAGAGAAGGCGTGGTGCTTTTGGGGAACGGGGAGGTGAAAGGGCCCCGTCTGGGAAGCGCGTTCCAAGAGCTGAGGGTTGGGCGCCTCGCTCCGGGCTCCTAGGTGCCAGAGCCGCTTCTCTCTTCCCGGGACGGAGTGGGGCTTGCTGGGCCAATGCCTCGTCCTGAAGCCAACCCGTGGCAGGGGCTCGGCGGTTCCGCCGTGCGTTTCGGGCGAGCCTCCCAGCTCAGGGCGCCCCCAGAGACTTTGGCCTGCAGGCCGGCGTCGCCGTCACGACCTCCCCGAGAGCCTGGTGTTCAGTTCGGGGCACGCCGAACTCAGGCTCAAGCGGGTTCTACTGAGGGCGGGAGCCCGGCTGAGGCAAGCGGGGCTGCCGTCAGAAGGCCTCCCGTGCCCTCACAACCTGTGTGTTTGCTCTGCCGTGGGTCCCGCGTCAGGGTCGTGGCAGGAGCCACTTCCGACGCCCTTGCCAAGTGCTACGCTGAGGCCGAGGTCGGGGGCCTACTTCTAGGATGGCCCCCGTCCTGAGGCCCGCCAGGGAGCCTCCCTTAGGCTTCCTACACCCTCGCCTTGGCCAAGCGTTCTCTCTTCGCAAAAGAGACCTGCTCGCGGCGAGGAGCTCAGCTTCAGGCGCGCTTGTCGGAGGTAAGGCTGTGCTGCTCCCTCGAGGTTTCCAGGCTAAGCGTTGAGAAGGCATCCTTCTCCATGGAGCGACGAGTGTGTGGACGTGGGCTGGGATAAGTGCCACCCTGCCTGGTTTCTCCCAGGGAGGTCGGGGGGCTTGACCTCTCTCAGGGCGTCCAAGCCCCGGCGAGTCAACAAACCGCTTCCCCGTGTAGGACGTGAGGCGTCGGCCCGGGAGAGGCCGGCTCCACAGCCCGGGCACTCGTGCCTCATGAAGCGCACGCTTCCTCTCTCTTCCCCGCTTCTCTTTTCGCACTCATCTTTCCCTGGGCGGACGTTTTCCCGGCAGCACTCTTTTGCACGGGATCCAGGGGGAAGCTCTCTCCTCGGTTGCCAGGCCCGGGCGGGTGTCGTCCTTGACTCCACGAAGCCCGCTGTGGCCCCGGAGGGGCTGGCGGCACCCGCAGGTCCCGGGAGCGGAGGCCCAAGCCGGCAGCGTGAGCTCGTCTTCCTCCGCATCTGAGAGAAGGCGTGGTGCTTTCGGGGATGGGGAGGTGAAAGGGCCCCGTCTGGGAAGCGCGTTCCAAGAGCTGAGGGTTGGGCGCCTCGCTCCGGGCTCCTAGGAGCCAGAGCCGCTTCTCTCTTCCCGGGACGGAGTGGGGCTTGCTGGGCCAATGCGTCGTCCTGAAGCAATCCCGTGGCAGGGGCTCGGCGCTTCCCCCGTGCGTTTCAGGCGAGCCTCCCAGCTCAGGGCGCCCCCAGAGAGTTTGGCCTGCAGGCCGGCGTCGCCGTCACGACCTCCCCGAGAGCCGGGTGTTCAGCTCGGGGCACGCCGAACTCAGGCTCAGGCGGGTTCGACTGAGGGCGGGCGCCCGGCTGAGGCAAGCGGGGCTGCCGTCAGAAGGCCTCCCGTGCCCTCACAACCAGTGTGTTTGCTCTGCCGTGGGTCCCGCGTCAGGGTCGTGGCAGGAGCCACTTCCGACGCCCTTGCCAAGTGCTACGCTGAGGCCGAGGTCGGGGGCCTACTTCTAGGATGGCCCCCGACCTGAGGCCCGCCAGGGAGCCTCCCTTAGGCTTCCTACACCCTCGCCTTAGCCAAGCATTCTCTCTTCGCGAAAGAGACCTGCTCGCGGCGGGGAGCTCGGCTTCAGGCTCGCTTCTCGGAGGTAAGGCTGTGCTGCTCCCTCGAGGTTTCCAGGCTAAGCGTTGAGAAGGCATCCTTCTCCGTGGAGTGACCAGTGTGTGGACGTGGGCCGGGATGGCGTGCCACCCTGCCTGTTTTCTCCCAGGGAGGTCGGGGGGCTTGACCTCACACAGGGCGTCCCATCCCCGGCTAGTCAGCAAACCGCTTCCCCGTGTAGGACATGAGGCGCCGGCCCGCGAGAGGCCGGCCCCACAGGCAGGGCGCTCGTGTCTCATGAAGCGCGCCCTTCTTCTCTCCTCCCCGCTTCTCTCTTCGCACTCATCTTTCCCTGGGTGGACGTTTTCCCGGCAGCACCGTGTTGCACGGGATCCAGGGGGGAGCTGTTTCCTCGGTTGCCAGGCCCGGGCGGGTGTCGACCTTGACTCCGCGAAGCCCGCTGTGGCCCCGGAGGGGCTGGCGGCACCCGCAGGTCCCGGGAGCGGAGGCCCAAACCGGCAGCGTGAGCGCGTCTTCTTCCGCATCTGAGAGAAGGCGTGGTGCTTTCGGGGAACGGGGAGGTGAAAGGGCCCCGTCCGGGAAGCGCGTTCCAAGAGCTGAGGGTTGGGCGCCTCGCTCCGGGCTCCTAGGTGCCAGAGCCGCTTCTCTCTTCCCGGGACGGAGTGGGGCTTGCTGGGCCAATGCGTCGTCCTGAAGCAATCCCGTGGCAGGGGCTCGGCGGTTTCGCCGTGCGTTTCGGGCGAGCCTCCCAGCTCAGGGCGCCCCCAGAGACTTTGGCCTGCAGGCCGGCGTCGCCGTCACGACCTCCCCGAGAGCCGGGTGTTCAGCTCGGGCACGCCGAACTCAGGCTCAGGCGGGTTCGACTGAGGGCGGGCGCCCGGCTGAGGCAAGCGGGGCTGCCGTCAGAAGGCCTCCCGTGCCCTCACAACCAGTGTGTTTGCTCTGCTGTGGGTCCCGCGTCAGGGTCGTGGCAGGAGCCGCTTCCAACGCCCTTGCGAAGTGCTTCGCTGAGGCCGAGGTCGGGGGCCTACTTCTAGGACGGCCCCCGACCTGAGGCCCGGCAGGCAGCCTCCCTTAGGCTTCCTACACCCTCGCCTTGGCCAAGCGTTCTCTCTTCGCGAAAGAGACCTGCTCTTGGTAGGGAGCTCGGCTTCAGGCTCGCTTGTTGGAGGTAAGGCTGTGCTGCTCCCTCGAGGTTTCCATTCTAAGCGTTGAGAAGGCATCCTTCTCCATGGAGCGACGAGTGTGTGGACGTGGGCCGGGATAAGTGCCACCCTGCCTGGTTTCTCCCAGGGAGGTCGGGGGGCTTGACCTCTCTCAGGGCGTCCAAGCCCCGGCGAGTCAACAAACCGCTTCCCCGTGTAGGACGTGAGGCGTCGGCCCGGGAGAGGCCGGCTCCACAGCCTGGGCGCTCGTGCCTCACGAAGCGCACGCTTCCTCTCTCTTCCCCGCTTCTCTTTTCGCACTCATCTTTCCCTGGGCGGACGTTTTCCCGGCAGCACTCTTTTGCACGGGATCCAGGGGGAAGCTCTCTCCTCGGTTGCCAGGCCCGGGCGGGTGTCGACCTTGACTCCACGAAGCCCGCTGTGGCCCCGGAGGGGCTGGCGGCACCCGCAGGTCCCGGGAGCGGAGGCCCAAGCCGGCAGCGTGAGCTCGTCTTCCTCCGCATCTGAGAGAAGGCGTGGTGCTTTCGGGGATGGGGAGGTGAAAGGGCCCCGTCTGGGAAGCGCGTTCCAAGAGCTGAGGGTTGGGCGCCTCGCTCCGGGCTCCTAGGTGCCAGAGCCGCTTCTCTCTTCCCGGGACGGAGTGGGGCTTGCTGGGCCAAAGCCTCGTCCTGAAGCCATCCCGTGGCAGGGGCTCGGCGGTTCCGCCGTGCGTTTCGGGCGAGCCTCCCAGCTCAGGGCGCCCCCAGAGACTTTGGCCTGCAGGCCGGCGTCGCCGTCACGACCTCCCCGAGAGCCGGGTGTTCAGCTCGGGGCACGCCGAACTCAGGCTCAGGCGGGTTCGACTGAGGGCGGGCGCCCGGCTGAGGCAAGCGGGGCTGCCGTCAGAAGGCCTCCCGTGCCCTCACAACCAGTGTGTTTGCTCTGCCGTGGGTCCCGCGTCAGGGTCGTGGCAGGAGCCGCTTCCGACGCCCTTGTCAAGTGCTTCGCTGAGGCCGAGGTCGGGGGCCTACTTCTAGAACGGCCCCCGACCTGAGGCCCGGCAGGCAACCTCAGTTAGGCTTCCGCCACCCCCGCCGCGTCCAAGCGTTCTCTCTTCGCGAAAGAGGCCAGCTCGCGGCAAGGAGCTCGGCTTCAGGCTCGCTTCTCGGAGGTAAGGCTGTGCTGCTCCCTCGAGGTTTCCAGGCTAAGCGTTGAGAAGGCATCCTTCTCCGTGGAGTGACCAGTGTGTGGACGTGGGCCGGGATGGCGTGCCACCCTGCCTGTTTTCTCCCAGGGAGGTCGGGGGGCTTGACCTCACACAGGGCGTCCCATCCCCGGCTAGTCACCAAACCGCTTCCCCGTGTAGGACGTGAGGCGCCGGCCCGGGAGAGGCCGGCCCCACCGGCCGGGTGCTCGTGTCTCATGAAGCGCGCCCTTCCTCTCTCCTCCCCGCTTCTCTCTTCGCACTCTTCTTTCCCTGGGCGGACGTTTTCCCGGCCGCACTGTATTGCACGGGATCCAGGGGGGAACTGTCTCCTCGGTTGCCAGGCCCGGGCGTGTGGCGACCTTAACTCCGCGATGCCCGCTGTGGCCCCGGAGGGGCTGGCGGCACCCGCAGGTCCCGGGAGCGGAGGCCCAAGCCGGCAGCGTGAGCGCGTCTTCCTCCGCATCTGAGAGAAGGCGTGGTGCTTTCGGGGAACGGGGAATTGAAAGGGCCCCGTCCGGGAAGCGCGTTCCAAGAGTTGAGGGTTGGGCGCCTCGCTCCGGGCTCCTAGGTGCCAGAGCCACTTCTCTCTTCCCGGGACCGAGTGGGGCTTGCTGGGCCAATGCTTCGTCCTGAAGCAATCCCGTGGCAGGGGCTCGGCGCTTCCCCCGTGCGTTTCGGGCGAGCCTCCCAGCTCAGGGCACCCCCAGATAGTTTGGCCTGCAGGCCGGCTTTGCCGTCACGACCTCTCCGAGAGCCGGGTGTTCAGCTCGGGGCACGCCGAACTCAGGCTCAGGCGGGTTCGACTGAGGGCGGGCGCCCGGCTGAGGCAAGCGGGGCTGCCGTCAGAAGGCCTCCCGTGCCCTCACAACCAGTGTGTTTGCTCTGCCGTGGGTCCCGCCTCAGGGTCGTGGCAGGAGCCGCTTCCGATGCCCTTGCCAAGTGCTTCGCTGAGGCCGAGGTCGGGGGCCTACTTTTAGGACGGCCCCCGACCTGAGGCCCGCCAGGGAGCCTCCCTTAGGCTTCCTACACCCTTGCCTTGGCCAAGCGTTCTCTCTTCGCGAAAGAGACCTGCTCGTGGCAGGGACCTCGGCTTCAGGCTCGCTTGTCGGAGGTAAGGCTATGCTGCTCCCTCGAGGTTTCCAGGCTAAGCGTTGAGAAAACATCCTTCTCCGTGGAGCTACGAGTCTGTGGACGTGGGCCGGGATAAGTGCCACCCTGCCTGGTTTCTACCAGGGAGGTCGGGGGGCTTGACCTCACTCAGGGTGTCCAAGCCCCGGCGAGTCAAAAAACCGCTTCCCCGTGTAGGACGTGAGGTGCCGGCCCGGGATGGCCGGCCCCACAGCCCGGGCGCTCGTGCCTCACGAAGCGCGCCCTTCCTCTCTCCTCCCCGCTTCTCTCTTCGCACTCATCTTTCCCTGGGCGGACGTTTTCCCGGCAGCACCGTGTTGCACGGGATCCAGTGGGGAGCTGTCTCCTCCGTTGCCAGGCCCGGGCGGGTGTCGACCTTGACTCCGCGAAGCCCGCTGTGGCCCCGGAGGGGCTGGCGGCACCCGCAGGTCCCGAGAGCAGAGGCCCAAGCCGGCAGCGTGAGCGCGTCTTCCTCCGCATCTGAGAGAAGGCGTGGTGCTTTCGGGGAATGGGGAGGTGAAAGGGCCCCGTCCGGGAAGCGCGTTCCAAGAGCTGAGGGTTGGGCGCCTCGTTCCGGGCTCCTAGGTGCCAGAGCCGCTTCTCTCTTCCCGGGACGGAGTGGGGCTTGCTGGGCCAATGCGTCGTCCTGAAGCAATCCCGTGGCAGGGGCTCGGCGCTTCCCCCGTGCGTTTCGGGCGAGCCTCCCAGCTCAGGGCGCCCCCAGAGACTTTGGCCTGCAGGCCGGCGTCGCCGTCACGACCTCCCCGAGAGCCGGGTGTTCAGCTCGGGGCACGCCGAACTCAGGCTCAGGCGGGTTCGACTGAGGGCGGGCGCCCGGCTGAGGGAAGCGGGGCTGCCGTCAGAAGGCCTCCCGTGCCCTCACAACCAGTGTGTTTGCTCTGCCGTGGGTCCTGCGTCAGGGTCGTGGCAGGAGCCACTTCCGACGCCCTTGCCAAGTGCTACGCTGAGGCCGAGGTCGGGGGCCTACTTCTAGGATGGCCCCCGACCTGAGGCCCGCCAGGGAGCCTCCCTTAGGCTTCCTACACCCTCGCCTTGGCCAAGCGTTCTCTCTTCGCGAAAGAGACCTGCTCGCGGCGGGGAGCTCGGCTTCAGGCTCGCTTCTCAGAGGTAAGGCTGTGCTGCTCCCTCGAGGTTTCCAGGCTAAGCGTTGAGAAGGCATCCTTCTCCGTGGAGTGACCAGTGTGTGGACGTGGGCCGGGATGGCGTGCCACCCTGCCTGTTTTCTCCCAGGGAGGTCGGGGGGCTTGACCTCACACAGGGCGTCCCATCCCCGGCTAGTCACCAAACCGCTTCCCCGTGTAGGACGTGAGGCGCCGGCCCGGGAGAGGCCGGCCCCACCGGCCGGGTGCTCGTGTCTCATGAAGCGCGCCCTTCCTCTCTCCTCCCCGCTTCTCTCTTCGCACTCTTCTTTCCCTGGGCGGACGTTTTCCCGGCCGCACTGTATTGCACGGGATCCAGGGGGGAACTGTCTCCTCGGTTGCCAGGCCCGGGCGTGTGGCGACCTTAACTCCGCGATGCCCGCTGTGGCCCCGGAGGGGCTGGCGGCACCCGCAGGTCCCGGGAGCAGAGGCCCAAGCCGGCAGCGTGAGCGCGTCTTCCTCCGCATCTGAGAGAAGGCGTGGTGCTTTCGGGGAACGGGGAGGTGAAAGGGCCCCGTCCGGGAAGCGCGTTCCAAGAGTTGAGGGTTGGGCGCCTTGCTCCGGGCTCCTAGGTGCCAGAGCCGCTTCTCTCTTCCCGGGACGGAGTGGGGCTTGCTGGGCCAATGCTTCGTCCTGAAGCAATCCCGTGGCAGGGGCTCGGCGCTTCCCCCGTGCGTTTCGGGCAAGCCTCCCAGCTCAGGGCACCCCCAGATAGTTTGGCCTGAAGGCCGGCTTTGCCGTCACGACCTCTCCGAGAGCCGGGTGTTCAGTTCGGGGCACGCCGAACTCAGGCTCAGGCGGGTTCGACTGAGGGCGGGCGCCCGGCTGAGGCAAGCGGGGCTGCCGTCAGAAGGCCTCCCGTGCCCTCACAACCAGTGTGTTTGCTCTGCCGTGGGTCCCGCCTCAGGGTCGTGGCAGGAGCCGCTTCCGATGCCCTTGCCAAGTGCTTCGCTGAGGCCGAGGTCGGGGGCCGACTTCTAGGACGGCCCCCGACCTGAGGCCCGCCAGGGAGCCTCCCTTAGGCTTCCTACACCCTCGCCTTGGCCAAGCTTTCTCTCTTCGCGAAAGAGACCTGCTCGTGGCAGGGACCTCGGCTTCAGGCTCGCTTGTCGGAGGTAAGGCTATGCTGCTCCCTCGAGGTTTCCAGGCTAAGCGTTGAGAAAACATCCTTCTCCGTGGAGCTACGAGTCTGTGGACGTGGGCCGGGATAAGTGCCACCCTGCCTGGTTTCTACCAGGGAGGTCGGGGGGCTTGACCTCACTCAGGGTGTCCAAGCCCCGGCGAGTCAAAAAACCGCTTCCCCGTGTAGGACGTGAGGTGCCGGCCCGGGATGGCCGGCCCCACAGCCCGGGCGCTCGTCCCTCACGAAGCGCGCCCTTCCTCTCTCCTCCCCGCTTCTCTCTTCGCACTCATCTTTCCCTGGGCGGACGTTTTCCCGGCAGCACCGTGTTGCACGGGATCCAGTGGGGAGCTGTCTCCTCCGTTGCCAGGCGGGTGTCGACCTTGACTCCGCGAAGCCCGCTGTGGCCCCGGAGGGGCTGGCGGCACCCGCAGGTCCCGAGAGCAGAGGCCCAAGCCGGCAGCGTGAGCGCGTCTTCCTCCGCATCTGAGAGAAGGCGTGGTGCTTTCGGGGAACGGGGAGGTGAAAGGGCCCCGTCCGGGAAGCGCGTTCCAAGAGCTGAGGGTTGGGCGCCTCGTTCCGGGCTCCTAGGTGCCAGAGCCGCTTCTCTCTTCCCGGGACGTAGTGGGGCTTGCTGGGCCAATGCGTCGTCATGAAGCAATCCCGTGGCAGGGGCTCGGCGCTTCCCCCGTGCGTTTCGGGTGAGCCTCCCAGCTCAGGGCGCCCCCAGAGAGTTTGGCCTTCAGGCCGGCGTCGCCGTCACAACCTCCCGGAGAGCTGGGTGTTCAGCTCGGGGCACGCCGAACGCAGGCTCCGGCGGGTTCGACTGAGGGCGGGCGCCCGGCTGAGGCAAGCGGGGCTGCCGTCAGAAGGCCTCCCGTGCCCTCACAAAGAGTGTGTTTGCTCTGCCGTGGGTCCCCCGTCAGGGTAGTGGCAGGAGCCGCTTCCGACGCCCTTGCGAAGTGCTTCGCTGAGGCCGAGGTCGGGGGCCTCCTTCTAGGACGGCCCCCGACCTGAGGCCCGGCAGGCAGCCTCCCTTAGGCTTCCGCCACCCCCGCCTCGGCCAAGCGTTCTCTCTTCGCGAAAGAGGCCTGCTCGCGGCAAGGAGCTCGGCTTCAGGCCTGCTTCTCGGAGGTAAGGCTGTGCTGCTCCCTCGAGGTTTCCAGGCTAAGCGTTGAGAAGGCATCCTTCTCCGTGGAGCGACGAGTGTGTGGACGTGGATCGGGATGGCGTGCCACCCTTCCTGGTATCTACCAGGGAGGTCGGGGGGCTTGACCTCACTCAGGACGTCCAAGCCCCGGCGAGTCACCAAACCGCTTCCCCGTGTAGGACGTGAGGCGCCGGCCCGGGAGAGGCCGGCCCCACCGGCCGGGTGCTCGTGTCTCATGAAGCGCGCCCTTCCTCTCTCCTCCCCGCTTCTCTCTTCGCACTCTTCTTTCCCTGGGCGGACGTTTTCCCGGCCGCACTGTATTGCACGGGATCCAGGGGGGAACTGTCTCCTCGGTTGCCAGGCCCGGGCGTGTGGCGACCTTAACTCCGCGATGCCCGCTGTGGCCCCGGAGGGGCTGGCGGCACCCGCAGGTCCCGGGAGCGGAGGCCCAAGCCGGCAGCGTGAGCGCGTCTTCCTCCGCATCTGAGAGAAGGCGTGGTGCTTTCGGGGAACGGGGAGGTGAAAGGGCCCCGTCCGGGAAGCGCGTTCCAAGAGTTGAGGGTTGGGCGCCTCGCTCCGGGCTCCTAGGTGCCAGAGCCGCTTCTCTCTTCCCGGGACGGAGTGGGGCTTGCTGGGCCAATGCTTCGTCCTGAAGCAATCCCGTGGCAGGGGCTCGGCGCTTCCCCCGTGCGTTTCGGGTGAGCCTCCCAGCTCAGGGCACCCCCAGATAGTTTGGCCTGCAGGCCGGCTTTGCCGTCACGACCTCTCCGAGAGCCGGGTGTTCAGCTCGGGGCACGCCGAACGCAGGCTCCGGCGGGTTCAACTGAGGGCGGGCGCCCGGCTGAGGCAAGCGGGGCTGCCGTCAGAAGGCCTCCCGTGCCCTCACAACCAGTGTGTTTGCTCTGCCGTGGGTCCCGCATCAGGGTCGTGGCAGGAGCCGCTTCCGACGCCCTTGCGAAGTGCTTCGCTGAGGCCGAGGTCGGGGGCCTCCTTCTAGGACGGCCCCCGACCTGAGGCCTGGCAGGCAGTCTCCCTTAGGCTTCCCCCACCCCCGCCGCGGCCAAGCGTTCTCTCTTCGCGAGAGAGGCCTGCTCGCAGCAAGGAGCTCGGCTTCAGGCTCGCTTCTCGGAGGTAAGGCTGTCCTGCTCCCTCGAGGTTTCCAGGCTAAGCGTTGAGAAGGCATCCTTCTCCGTGGAGCGACGAGTGTGTGGACGTGGGCCGGGATTGCGTGCCACCCTGCCTGGTATCTCCCAGGGAGGTCGGGGGGCTTGACCTCACTCAGGGCGTCCAAGCCCCGGCGAGTCAGCAAACCGCTTCCCCGTGTAGGACGTGAGGCGCAGGCCCGGGAGAGGCCGGCCCCACAGCCCGGGCGCTCGTGCCTCACGAAGCGCGCCCTACCTCTCTCCTCCCCGCTTCTCTCTTCGCACTCATCTTTCCCTGGGCGGACGTGTTCCCGGCAGCACCGTGTTGCACGGGATCCAGGGGGGAGCTGTCTCCTTGGTTGCCAGGCCCGCGAGGGTGTTGACCTTGACTCCCCGAAGCCCGCTGTGGCCCCGGAGGTGCTGCTGGAACCCGCAGGTCCCGGGAGCGGAGGCCCAAGCCGGCAGCGTGAGCGCGTCTTCCTCCGCATCTGAGAGAATGCGTGGTGCTCTAGGGGAACGGGGAGGTGAGAGGGCCCCGTCCGGGAAGCGCGTTCCAAGAGCTGAGGGTTGGGCGTCTCGCTCCGGGCTCCTAGGTTCCAGAGCCGCTTCTCTCTTCCCGGGACGGAGTGGGGCTTGCTGGGACAATGAGTCCTCCTGAAGCAATCCCGTGGCAGGGGCTCGGCGCTTCCCCCGTGTGTTTCGGGCGAGACTCCCAGCTCAGAGCACCCCCAGAGAGTTTGGCCTGCAGGCCGGCGTCGCCGTAACGACCTCCCCGAGATCCGGGTGTTCACCTCGGGGCACGCCGAACACAGGCTCCCGCGGGTTCGACTGAGGGCGGGCGCCCGGCTGAGGCAAGCGGGGCTGCCGTCAGAAGGCCTCCCGTGCCCTCACAACCAGTGTGTTTGCTCTGCCGTGGGTCCCGCGTCAGGGTCGTGGCAGGAGCCGCTTCCGACGCCCTTGCGAAGTGCTTCGCTGAGGCCGAGGTCGGGGGCCTACTTCTAGGTCGGCCCCCGACCTGAGGCCCGGCAGGCAGCCTCCCTTAGGCTTCCGCCACCCCCGCCGCGGCCAAGCGTTCTCTCTTTGCGAAAGTGGCCTGCTCGCGGCAAGGAGCTCGGCTTCAAGGTCACTTCTCAGAGGTAAGGCTGTGCTGCTCCCTCGAGGTTTCCAGGCTAAGCATTGAGAAGGCATCCTTCTCCATGGAGCGACGAGTGTGTGGTCGTGGACCGGGATGGCGTTCCACCCTGCCTGGTATCTCCCAGGGAGGTCGGGGGGCTTGACCTCACTCAGGGCGTCCAAGCCCCGGCGAGTCAGCAAACCGCTTCCCCGTGTAGGACGTGAGGCGCCGGGCCGGGAGAGGCCGGCCGCACAGCCCGGGCGCTCGTGCCTCATGGAGCGCGCCCTTCCTCTCTCCTCCCCGCTTCTCTCTTCGCACTCATCTTTCCCTGGGCGGACGTTTTCCCGGCAGCACCGTGTTGCACGGGATCCAGGGGGGAGCTGTCTCCTCGGTTGCCAGGCCCGGGCGGGTGTCGACCTTGACTCCGCGAAGCCCGCTGTGGCCCCGGAGGGGCTGGCGGCACCCGCAGGTCCCGGGAGCGGAGGCCCAAGCCGGCAGCGTGAGCGCGTCTTCCTCCGCATCTGAGAGAAGGCGTGGTGCTTTCCGGTAACGGGGAGGTGAAAGGGCCCCGTCCGGGAAGCGCTTTCCAAGAGCTGAGGGTTGGGCGCCTCGCTCCGGGCTCCTAGGTGCCAGAGCCGCTTCTCTCTTCCCGGGACGGCGTGGGGCTTGCTGGGCCAATGAGTCCTCCTGAAGCAATCCCGTGGCAGGGGCTCGGTGCTTCCCCCGTGCGTTTTGGGTGAGCCTCCCAGCTCAGGGCGCCCCCAGAGAGTTTGGCCTGCAGGCCGGCGTCGCCGTCACGACCCTCCCGAGAGCCGGGTGTTCAGCTCGGGGCACGCCGTACGCAGGCTCCGGCGGGTTCGACTGAGGGCGGGCGCCCGGCTGAGGCAAGCTGGGCTGCCGTCAGAAGGCCTCCCGTGCCCTCACAACCAGTGTGTTTGCTCTGCCATGGGTCCCGCGTCAGGGTCGTGGCAGGAGCCGCCTCCGACGCCCTTGCGAAGTGCTTCGCTGAGGCCGAGGTCGGGGGCCTACTTCTAGGACGGCCCCCGACCTGAGGCCCGGCAGGCAGCCTCCCTTAGGCTTCCGCCACCCCCGCCTCGGCCAAGCGTTCTCTCTTTGCGAAAGTGTCCTGCTCGCGGCAAGGAGCTCGGCTTCAGGGTCACTTCTCAGAGGTAAGGCTGTGCTGCTCCCTCGAGGTTTCCAGGCTAAGCGTTGAGAAGTAATCCTTCTCCGTGGAGCGACGAGTGTGTGGACGTGGGCCGGGATGGCGTGCCACCCTGCCTGGTTTCTCCCAGGGAGGTCGGGGGGCTTGACCTCAATTAGGGTGTCCAAGCCCCGGCGAGTCAGCAAACCGCTTACCCGTGTAGGACGTGAGGCGCCGGGCCGGGAGAGGCCGGCCCCACAGCCCGGGTGCTCGTGCCTCACGAAGCGCGCCCTTCCTCTCTCCTCCCCGCTTCTCTCTTCGCACTCATCTTTCCCTGGGCGGACGTGTTCCCGGCAGCACCGTGTTGCACGGGATCCAGGGGGGAGCTCTTTCCTCGGTTGCCAGGCCCGGGAGGGTGTTGACCCTGACTCCCCGAAGCCCGCTGTGGCCCCGGAGGTGCTGCTGGAACCCGCAGGTCCCGGGAGCGGAGGCCCAAGCCGGCAGCGTGAGCGCGTCTTCCTCCGCATCTGAGAGAAGGCGTGGTGCTCTCGGGGAACGGGGAGGTGAGAGGGCCCCGTCCGGGAAGCGCGTTCCAAGAGCTGAGGGTTGGGCGCCTCGCTCCGGGCTCCTAGGTGCCAGAGCCGCTTCTCTCTTCCCGGGACGGAGTGGGGCTTGCTGGGCCAATGCATCGTCCTGAAGCAATCCCGTGGCAGGGGCTCGGCGCTTCCCCCGTGCGTTTCGGGCGAGCCTCCCAGCTCAGGGCGCCCCCAGAGAGTTTGGCTTGCAGGCCGGCGTCGCCGTCACGACCTCCCCGAGACCCGGGTGTTCAGCTCGGGGCACGCCGAACGCAGGCTCCGGCGGGTTCGACTGAGGGCGGGCGCCCGGCTGAGGCAAGCGGGGCTGCCGTCAGAAGGCCTCCCGTGCCCTCACAACCAGTGTGTTTGCTCTGCCGTGGGTCCCGCGTCAGGGTCGTGGCAGGAGCCGCTTCCGACGCCCTTGCGAAGTGCTTCGCTGAGGCCGAGGTCGGGGGCCTCCTTCTAGGACGGCCCCCGACCTGAGGCCCGGCAGGCAGCCTCCCTTAGGCTTCCCCCACCCTCGCCGCGGCCAAGCGTTCTCTTTTCGCGAGAGAGGCCTGCTCGCAGCAAGGAGCTCGGCTTCAGGCTCGCTTCTCAGAGGTAAGGCTGTGCTGCTCCCTCGAGGTTTCCAGGCTAAGCGTTGAGAAGGCATCTTTCTCCGTGGAGTGACGAGTGTGTGGACGTGGGCCGGGATGGCGTGTCACCCTGCCTGGTTTCTCTCAGGGAGGTCGGGGGACTTGACCTCACTCAGGGCGTCCAAGATCCGGCGAGTCAGCAAACCGCTTCCCCGTGTAGGACGTGAGGCGCTGGCCCGGGAGAGGCCGCCCCCACAACCCGGGCACTCGTGCCTCACGAAGCGCGCACTTCCTCTCTCCTCCCCGCTCCTCTCTTCGCACTCAACTTTCCCTGGGCGGACGTTTTCCCGGCAGCACCGTGTTGCACGGGATCCAGGGGGGAGCTGTCTCCTCGGTTGCCAGGCCCGGGCGGGTGTCGACCTTGACTCCGCGAAGCCCGCTGTGGCCCCGGAGGGGCTGGCGGCACCCGCAGGTCCCGGGAGCGGAGGCCCAAGCCGGCAGCGTGAGCGCGTCTTCCTCCGCATCAGAGAGAAGGCGTGGTATTCGGGGAACGGGGAGGTGAAAGGGCCCCGTCCGGGAAGCGCTTTCCAAGAGCTGAGGGTTGGGCGCCTCGCTCCGGGCTCCTAGGTGCCAGAGCCGCTTCTCTCTTCCCGGGACGGAGTGGGGCTTGCTGGGCCAATGAGTCCTCCTGAAGCAATCCCGTGGCAGGGGCTCGGTGCTTCCCCCGTGCGTTTCGGGCGAGCCTCCCAGCTCAGGGCGCCTCCGGAGAGTTTGGCCTGCACGACGGCGTCGCCGTCACGACCTCCCCGAGAGCCGGGAGTTCAGCTCGGGGCACGCCGAACGCAGGCTCCGGCGGGTTCGACTGAGGGCGGGCGCCCGGCTGAGGCAAGCGGGGCTGCCGTCAGAAGGCCTCCCGTGCCCTCACAACCAGTGTGTTTGCTCTGCCGTGGGTCCCGCGTCAGGGTCGTGGCAGGAGCCGCTTCCGACGCGCTTGCGAAGTGCTTCGCTGAGGCCGAGGTCGGGGGCCTACTTCTAGGACGGCCCCCGACCTGAGGCCCGGCAGGCAGCCTCCCTTAGGCTTCCCGCCACCCCCGCCTCGGCCAAGCGTTCTCTCTTTGCAAAAGTGTCCTGCTCGCGGCAAGGAGCTCGGCTTCAGGGTCACTTCTCAGAGGTAAGGCTGTGCTGCTCCCTGGAGGTTTCCAGGCTAAGCATTGAGAAGGCATCATTCTCCGTGGAGCGACGAGTGTGTGGTCGTGGACCGGGATGGCGATCCACCCTGCCTGGTATCTCCCAGGGAGGTCGGGGGGCTTGACCTCACTCAGGGCGTCCAAGCCCCAGCGAGTCAGCAAACCGCTTCCCCGTGTAGGACGTGAGGCGCCGGGCCGGGAGAGGCCGGCCCCACAGCCCGGGCGCTCGTGCCTCATGAAGCGCGCCCTTCCTCTCTCCTCCCCGCTTCTCTCTTCGCGCTCATGTTTCCCTGGGCGGACGTTTTCCCGGCAGCACCGTGTTGCACGGGATCCAGGGTGGAGCTGTCTCCTCGGTTGCTAGGCCCGGGCGGGTGTCGACCTTGACTCCGCGAAGCCCGCTGTGGCCCCGGAGGGGCTGGCGGCACCCGCAGGTCCCGGGAGCGGAGGCCCAAGCCGGCAGCGTGAGAGCGTCTTCCTCCGCATCTGAGAGAAGGCGTGGTGCTTTCCGGGAACGGGGAGGTGAAAGGGCCCCGTCCGGGAAGCGCTTTCCAAGAGCTGAGGGTTGGGCGCCTCGCTCCGGGCTCCTAGGTGCCAGAGCCGCTTCTCTCTTCCCGGGACGGCGTGGGGCTTGCTGGGCCAATGAGTCCTCCTGAAGCAATCCCGTGGCAGGGGCTCGGTGCTTCCCCCGTGCGTTTCAGGCGAGCCTCCCAGCTTAGGGCGCCGCCGGAGACTTTGGCCTGCACGACGGCGTCGCCGTCACGACCTCCCCGAGAGCCGGGAGTTCAGCTCCGTGCACGCTGAACGCAGGCTCCGGCGGGTTCGACTGAGGGCGGGCGCCCGGCTGAGGCAAGCGGGGCTGCCGTCAGAAGGCCTCCCCTGCCCTCACAACAAGTGTGTTTGCTCTGCCGTGGGTCCCGCTTCAGGGTCGTTGCAGGAGCCGCTTCCGACGCCCTTGCGAAGTGCATCGCTGAGGCCGAGGTCGGGGGCCTACTTCTAGGACGGCCCCGACCTGAGGCCCGGCAGGCAGCCTCTCTTAGGCTTCCGCCACGCCCGCCGCGGCCAAGCGTTCTCTCTTCGCGAAAGAGGCCAGCTCGCGGCAAGGAGCTCGGCTTCAGGCTCGCTTCTCGGAGGTAAGGCTGTCCTGCCCCCTCGAGGTTTCCAGGCTAAGCGTTGAGAAGGCATCCTTCTCCGTGGAGCGACGAGTGTGTGGACGTGGGCCGGGATGGCGTGCCACCCTGCCTGGTATCTCACAGGGATGTCGGGGGGCTTGACCTCAATTAGGGTGTCCAAGCCCCGGCGAGTCAGCAAACCGCCTACCCGTGTAGGATGTGAGGCGCCGGGCCGGGAGAGTCCGGCCCCACAGCCCGGGCGCTCGTGCCTCATGAAGCGCGCCCTTCCTCTCTCCTCCCCGCTTCTCTCTTCGCACTCATCTTTCCCTGGGCTGACGTGTTCCCGGCAGCACCGTGTTGAACGGGATCCAGGGGGGAGCTGTCTCCTCGGTTGCCAGGCCGGGAGGGTGTTGACCTTGACTCCCCGAAGCCCGCTGTGGCCCCGGAGGTGCTGCTGGAACCCGCAGGTCCCGGGAGCGGAGGCCCAAGCCGGCAACGTGAGCAAGTCTTACTCTGCATCTGAGAGAAGGCGTGGTGCTCTCGGGGAACGGGGAGGTGAGAGGGCCCCGTCCGGGAAGCGCGTTCCAAGAGCTGAGGGTTGGGCGCCTCGCTTCGTGCTCCTAGGTTCCAGAGCCGCTTCTCTCTTCCCGGGACGGAGTGGGGCTTGCTGGGCCAATGCATCGTCCTGAAGCAATCCCGTGGCAGGGGCTCGGCACTTCCCCCGTGCGTTTCGGGTGAGACTCCCAGCTCAGGGCGCACCCAGAGAGTTGGGCTTGCAGGCCGGCGTCGCCGTCACGACCTCCCCGAGACCCGGGTGTTCAGCTCGGGGCACGCCGAACGCAGGCTCCGGCGGGTTCAACTGAGGGCGGGCGCCCGGCTGAGGCAAGCGGGGCTGCCGTCAGAAGGCCTCCCGTGCCCTCACAACCAGTGTGTTTGCTCTGCCGTGGGTCCCGCATCAGGGTCGTGGCAGGAGCCGCTTCCGACGCCCTTGCGAAGTGCTTCGCTGAGGCCGAGGTCGGGGGCCTCCTTCTAGGACGGCCCCCGACCTGAGGCCTGGCAGGCAGCCTCCCTTAGGCTTCCCCCACCCCCGCCGCGGCCAAGCGTTCTCTCTTCGCGAGAGAGGCCTGCTCGCAGCAAGGAGCTCGGCTTCAGGCTCGCTTCTCGGAGGTAAGTCTGTCCTGCTCCCTCGAGGTTTCCAGGCTAAGCGTTGAGAAGGCATCCTTCTCCGTGGAGTGACCAGTGTGTGGACGTGGGCCGGGATTGCGTGCCACCCTGCCTGGTATCTCCCAGGGAGGTCGGGGGGCTTGACCTCACTCAGGGCGTCCAAGCCCCGGCGAGTCAGCAAACCGCTTCCCCGTGTAGGACGTGAGGCGCCGGCCCGGGAGAGGCCGGCCCCACAGCCCGGGCGCTCGTGCCTCACGAAGCGCGCCCTTCCTCTCTCCTCCCCGCTTCTCTCTTCGCACTCATCTTTCCCTGGGCGGACGTGTTCCCGGCAGCACCGTGTGGCACGGGATCCAGGGGGGAGCTGTTTCCTCGGTTGCCAGGCCCGGGAGGGTGTTGACCTTGACTCCCCGAAGCCCGCTGTGGCCCCGGAGGTGCTGCTGGAACCCGCAGGTCCCGGGAGCGGAGGCCCAAGCCGGCAGCGTGAGCGCGTCTTCCTCTGCATCTGAGAGAAGGCCTGCTGCTTTCGGGGAACGGGGAGGTAAAAGGGCCCCGTCCGGGAAGCGCGTTCCAAGAGCTGAGGGTTGGGCGCCTCGTTCCGGGCTCCTAGGTGCCAGAGCCGCTTCTCTCTTCCCGGGACGTAGTGGGGCTTGCTGGGCCCATGCGTCGTCGTGAAGCAATCCCGTGGCAGGGACTCGGCGCTTCCCCCGTGCGTTTCGGGTGAGCCTCCCAGCTCAGGGCGCCCCCAGAGAGTTTGGCCTGCAGGCCGGCGTCGCCGTCACGATCTCCCCGAGAGCCGGGTGTTCAGCGCGGGGCACGCCGAACTCAGGCTCCGGCGGGTTCGACTGAGGGAGGGCGCCCAGCTGAGGCAAGCGGGGCTGCTGTCAGAAGGCCTCCCGTGTCCTCACAACCAGTGTGTTTGCTCTGCCGTGGGTCCCGCGTCAGGGTCGTGGCAGGAGCCGCTTCCGACGCCCTTGCGAAGTGCTTCGCTGAGGCCGAGGTCGGGGGCCTACTTCTAGGACGGCCCCCGTATTGAGGCCCGGCAGGCAGCGTCCCTTAGGCTTCCGCCACCCCCACCGCGGCCAAGCGTTCTCTCTTTGCCAAAGTGGCCTGCTCGCGGAAAGGAGCTCGACTTCAGGCTCGCATCTCGGAGGTAAGGCTGTGCTGCTCCCTCGAGGTTTCCAGGCTAAGCGTTGAGAAGGCATCATTCTCCGTGGAGCGACGAGTGTGTGGTCGTGGACCGGGATGGCGATCCACCCTGCCTGGTATCTCCCAGGGAGGTCGGGGGGCTTGACCTCACTCAGGGCGTCCAAACCCCGGCGAGTCAGCAAACCGCTTCCCCGTGTAGGACGTGAGGCGCCGGGCCGGGAGAGGCCGGCCCCACAGCCCGGGCGCTCGTGCCTCATGAAGCGCCCCCTTCCTCTCTCCTCCCCGCTTCTCTCTTCGCACTCACCTTTCCCTGGGCGGACGTTTTCCCGGCAGCACCGTGTTGCACGGGATCCAGGGGTGAGCTGTCTCCTCGGTTGCCAGGCCCGGGCGGGTGTCGACCTTGACTCCGCGAAGCCCGCTGTGGCCCCGGAGGGGCTGGCGGCACCCGCAGGTCCCGGGAGCGGAGGCCCAAGCCGGCAGCGTGAGCGCGTCTTCCTCCGCATCTGAGAGAAGGCGTGGTGCTTTCCGGGAACGGGGAGGTGAAAGGGCCCCGTCCGGGAAGCGCTTTCCAAGAGCTGAGGGTTGGGCGCCTCGCTCCGGGCTCCTAGGTGCCAGAGCCGCTTCTCTCTTCCCGGGACGGCGTGGGGCTTGCTGGGCCAATGCATCGTCCTGAAGCAATCCCGTGGCAGGGGCTCGGCGCTTACCCCGTGCGTTTCAGGCGAGCCTCCCAGCTTAGGGCGCCGCCGGAGAGTTTGGCCTGCACGACGGCGTCGCCGTCACGACCTCCCCGAGAGCCGGGAGTTCAGCTCGGTGCACGCTGAACGCAGGCTCCGGCGGGTTCGACTGAGGGCGGGCTCCCGGCTGAGGCAAGCGGGGCTGCCGTCAGAAGGCCTCCCCTGCCCTCACAACCAGTGTGTTTGCTCTGCCGTGGGTCCCGCTTCAGGGTCGTTGCAGGAGCCGCTTCCGACGCCCTTGCGAAGTGCATCTCTGAGGCCGAGGTCGGGGGCCTACTTCTAGGACGGCCCCGACCTGAGGCCCGGCAGGCAGCCTCTCTTAGGCTTCCGCCACGCCCGCCGCGGCCAAGCGTTCTCTCTTCACGAAAGAGACCTGCTCGCGGCAAGGAGCTCGGCTTCAGGCTCGCTTCTCGGAGGTAAGGCTGTCCTGCCCCCTCGAGGTTTCCAGGCTAAGCGTTGAGAAGGCATCCTTCTCCGTGGAGCGACGAGTGTGTGGACGTGGGCCGGGATGGCGTGCCACCCTGCCTGGTATCTCCCAGGGATGTCGGGTGGCTTGACCTCAATTAGGGTGTCCAAGCCCCGGCGAGTCAGCAAACCGCCTACCCGTGTAGGACGTGAGGCGCCGGGCCGGGAGAGTCCGGCCCCACAGCCCGGGCGCTCGTGCCTCACGAAGCGCGCCCTTCCTCTCTCCTCCCCGCTTCTCTCTTCGCACTCATCTTTCCCTGGGCTGACGTGTTCCCGGCAGCACCGTGTTGCACGGGATCCAGGGGGGAGCTGTTTCCTCGGTTGCCAGGCCCGGGAGGGTGTTGACCTTGACACCCCGAAGCCCGCTGTGGCCCCGGAGGTGCTGCTGGAACCCGCAGGTCCCGGGAGCGGAGGCCCAAGCCGGCAGCGTGAGCGCGTCTTCCTCCGCATCTGAGAGAAGGCGTGGTGCTCTCGGGGAACGGGGAGGTGAGAGGGCCCCGTCCGGGAAGCGCGTTCCAAGAGCTGAGGGTTGGGCGCCTCGCTCCGGGCTCCTAGGTGCCAGAGCCGCTTCTCTCTTCCCGGGACGGAGTGGGGCTTGCTGGGCCAATGCGTCGTCCTGAAGCAATCCCGTGGCAGGGGCTCGGCGCTTCCCCCGTGCGTTTCGGGCGAGCCTCCCAGCTCAGGGCGCCCCCAGAGAGTTTGGCTTGCAGGCCGGCGTCGCCGTCACGACCTCCCCGAGACCCGGGTGTTCAGCTCGGGGCACGCCGAACGCAGGCTCCGGCGGGTTCGACTGAGGGCGGGCGCCCGGCTGAGGCAAGCGGGGCTGCCGTCAGAAGGCCTCCCGTGCCCTCACAACCAGTGTGTTTGCTCTGCCGTGGGTCCCGCGTCAGGGTCGTGGCAGGAGCCGCTTCCGACGCGCTTGCGAAGTGCTTCGCTGAGGCCGAGGTCAGGGGCCTCCTTCTAGGACGGCCCCCGACCTGAGGCCCGGCAGGCAGCCCCCTTAGGCTTCCGCCACCCCCGCCTCGGCCAAGCGTTCTCTCTTTGCGAAAGTGGCCTGCTCGCGGCAAGGAGCTCGGCTTCAGGCTCACTTCTCGGAGGTAAGGCTGTGCTGCTCCTCGAGGTTTCCAGGCTAAGCGTTTTGAAGTAATCCTTCTCCGTGGAGCGACGAGTGTGTGGACGTGGACCGGG
This sequence comes from Martes martes, assembly GCF_963455335.1. Classification (NCBI taxonomy): domain Eukaryota; kingdom Metazoa; phylum Chordata; class Mammalia; order Carnivora; family Mustelidae; genus Martes; species Martes martes. The sequence goes on along the minus strand of NC_137892.1, from coordinate 15,046,548 downwards.
ATGGCGTGCCACCCTGCCTGGTTTCTCCCAGGGAGGTCGGGGGGCTTGACCTCAATTAGGGCGTCCAAGTCCCGGCGAGTCAGCAAACCGCTTCCCCGTGTAGGACGTGAGGCGCCGGGCCGGGAGAGGCCGGCCCCACAGCCCGGGCGCTCGTGCCTCACGAAGCGCGCCCTTCCTCTCTCCTCCCCGCTTCTCTCTTCGCACTCATCTTTCCCTGGGCGGACGTGTTCCCGGCAGCACCGTGTTGCACGGGATCCAGGGGGGAGCTGTCTCCTCGGTTGCCAGGCCGGGAGGGTGTTGACCTTGACTCCCCGAAGCCCGCTGTGGCCCCGGAGGTGCTGCTGGAACCCGCAGGTCCCGGGAGCGGAGGCCCAAGCCGGCAACGTGAGCAAGTCTTACTCCGCATCTGAGAGAAGGCGTGGTGCTCTCGGGGAACGGGGAGTTGAGAGGGCCCCGTCCGGGAAGCGTTCCAAGAGCTGAGGGTTGGGCGCCTCGCTTCGTGCTCCTAGGTGCCAGAGCCGCTTCTCTCTTCCCGGGACGGAGTGGGGCTTGCTGGGCCAATGCATCGTCCTGAAGCAATCCCGTGGCAGGGGCTCGGCGCTTCCCCCGTGCGTTTCGGGTGAGCCTCCCAGCTCAGGGCGCACCCAGAGAGTTTGGCTTGCAGGCCGGCGTCGCCGTCACGACCTCCCCGAGACCCGGGTGTTCAGCTCGGGGCACGCCGAACGCAGGCTCCGGCGGGTTCAACTGAGGGCGGGCGCCCGGCTGAGGCAAGCGGGGCTGCCGTCAGAAGGCCTCCCGTGCCCTCACAACCAGTGTGTTTGCTCTGCCGTGGGTCCCGCATCAGGGTCGTGGCAGGAGCCGCTTCCGACGCCCTTGCGAAGTGCTTCGCTGAGGCCGAGGTCGGGGGCCTCCTTCTAGGACGGCCCCCGACCTGAGGCCTGGCAGGCAGCCTCCCTTAGGCTTCCCCCACCCCCGCCGCGGCCAAGCTTTCTCTCTTCGCGAGAGAGGCCTGCTCGCAGCAAGGAGCTCGGCTTCAGGCTCGCTTCTCGGAGGTAAGTCTGTCCTGCTCCCTCGAGGTTTCCAGGCTAAGCGTTGAGAAGGCATCCTTCTCCGTGGAGCGACGAGTGTGTGGACGTGGGCCGGGATTGCGTGCCACCCTGCCTGGTATCTCCCAGGGAGGTCGGGGGGCTTGACCTCACTCAGGGCGTCCAAGCCCCGGCGAGTCAGCAAACCGCTTCCCCGTGTAGGACGTGAGGCGCCGGCCCGGGAGAGGCCGGCCCCACAGCCCGGGCGCTCGTGCCTCACGAAGCGCGCCCTTCCTCTCTCCTCCCCGCTTCTCTCTTCGCACTCATCTTTCCCTGGGCGGACGTGTTCCCGGCAGCACCGTGTTGCACGGGATCCAGGGGGGAGCTGTCTCCTCGGTTGCCAGGCCCGGGAGGGTGTTGACCTTGACTCCCCGAAGCCCGCTGTGGCCCCGGAGGTGCTGCTGGAACCCGCAGGTCCCGGGAGCGGAGGCCCAAGCCGGCAGCGTGAGCGCGTCTTCCTCCGCATCTGAGAGAATGCGTGGTGCTCTAGGGGAACGGGGAGGTGAGAGGGCCCCGTCCGGGAAGCGCGTTCCAAGAGCTGAGGGTTGGGCGCCTCGCTCCGGGCTCCTAGGTTCCAGAGCCGCTTCTCTCTTCCCGGGACGGAGTGGGGCTTGCTGGGACAATGAGTCCTCCTGAAGCAATCCCGTGGCAGGGGCTCGGCGCTTCCCCCGTGTGTTTCGGGCCAGACTCCCAGCTCAGAGCACCCCCAGAGAGTTTGGCCTGCAGGCCGGCGTCACCGTCACGACCTCCCCGAGATCCGGGTGTTCACCTCGGGGCACGCCGAACACAGGCTCCCGCGGGTTCGACTGAGGGCGGTCGCCCGGCTGAGGCAAGCGGGGCTGCCGTCAGAAGGCCTCCCGTGCCCTCACAACCAGTGTGTTTGCTCTGCCGTGGGTCCCGCGTCAGGGTCGTGGCAGGAGCCGCTTCCGACGCCCTTGCGAAGTGCTTCGCTGAGGCCGAGGTCGGGGGCCTACTTCTAGGACGGCCCCCGACCTGAGGCCAGGCAGGCAGCCTCCCTTATTCTTCCGCCACCCCCGCCGCGGCCAAGCGTTCTCTCTTTGCGAAAGTGGCCTGCTCGCGGCAAGGAGCTCGGCTTCAAGGTCACTTCTCAGAGGTAAGGCTGTGCTGCTCCCTCGAGGTTTCCAGGCTAAGCGTTGAGAAGGCATCATTCTCCGTGGAGCGACGAGTGTGTGGTCGTGGACCGGGATGGCGATCCACCCTTCCTGGTATCTCCCAGGGAGGTCGGGGGGCTTGACCTCACTCAGGGCGTCCAAGCCCCGGCGAGTCAGCAAACCGCTTCCCCGTGTAGGACGTGAGGCGCCGGGCCGGGAGAGGCCGGCCCCACAGCCCGGGCGCTCGTGCCTCATGAAGCGCGCCCTTCCTCTCTCCTCCCCGCTTCTCTCTTCGCGCTCATGTTTCACTGGGCGGACGTTTTCCCGGCAGCACCGTGTTGCACGGGATCCAGGGGGGAGCTGTCTCCTCGGTTGCTAGGCCCGGGCGGGTGTCGACCTTGACTCCGCGAACCCGCTGTGGCCCCGGAGGGGCTGGCGGCACCCGCAGGTCCCGGGAGCGGAGGCCCAAGCCGGCAGCGTGAGCGCGTCTTCCTCCGCATCTGAGAGAAGGCGGGGTGCTTTCGGGGAACGGGGAGGTGAAAGGGCCCCGTCCGGGAAGCGCGTTCCAAGAGCTGAGGGTTGGGCGCCTCGCTTCGTGCTCCTAGGTGCCAGAGCCGCTTCTCTCTTCCCGGGACGGAGTGGGGCTTGCTGGGCCAATGCATCGTCCTGAAGCAATCCCGTGGCAGGGGCTCGGCGCTTCCCCCGTGCGTTTCGGGTGAGCCTCCCAGCTCAGGGCGCACCCAGAGAGTTGGGCTTGCAGGCCGGCGTCGCCGTCACGACCTCCCCGAGACCCGGGTGTTCAGCTCGGGGCACGCCGAACGCAGGCTCCGGCGGGTTCAACTGAGGGCGGGCGCCCGGCTGAGGCAAGCGGGGCTGCCGTCAGAAGGCCTCCCGTGCCCTCACAACCAGTGTGTTTGCTCTGCCGTGGGTCCCGCATCAGGGTCGTGGCAGGAGCCGCTTCCGACGCCCTTGCGAAGTGCTTCGCTGAGGCCGAGGTCGGGGGCCTCCTTCTAGGACGGCCCCCGACCTGAGGCCTGGCAGGCAGCCTCCCTTAGGCTTCCCCCACCCCCGCCGCGGCCAAGCGTTCTCTCTTCGCGAGAGAGGCCTGCTCGCAGCAAGGAGCTCGGCTTCAGGCTCGCTTCTCGGAGGTAAGTCTGTCCTGCTCCCTCGAGGTTTCCAGGCTAAGCGTTGAGAAGGCATCCTTCTCCGTGGAGCGACGAGTGTGTGGACGTGGGCCGGGATTGCGTGCCACCCTGCCTGGTATCTCCCAGGGAGTTCGGGGGGCTTGACCTCACTCAGGGCGTCCAAGCCCCGGCGAGTCAGCAAACCGCTTCCCCGTGTAGGACGTGAGGCGCCGGCCCGGGAGAGGCCGGCCCCACAGCCCGGGCGCTCGTGCCTCACGAAGCGCGCCCTTCCTCTCTCCTCCCCACTTCTCTCTTCGCACTCATCTTTCCCTGGGCGGACGTGTTCCCGGCAGCACCGTGTTGCACGGGATCCAGGGGGGAGCTGTTTCCTCGGTTGCCAGGCCCGGGAGGGTGTTGACCTTGACACCCCGAAGCCCGCTGTGGCCCCGGAGGTGCTGCTGGAACCCGCAGGTCCCGGGAGCGGAGGCCCAAGCCGGCAGCGTGAGCGCTTCTTCCTCCGCATCTGAGAGAAGGCGTGGTGCTCTCGGGGAACGGGGAGGTGAGAGGGCCCCGTCCGGGAAGCGCGTTCCAAGAGCTGAGGGTTGGGCGCCTCGCTCCGGGCTCCTAGGTGCCAGAGCCGCTTCTCTCTTCCCGGGACGGAGTGGGGCTTGCTGGGCCAATGCGTCGTCCTGAAGCAATCCCGTGGCAGGGGCTCGGCGCTTCCCCCGTGCGTTTCGGGCGAGCCTCCCAGCTCAGGGCGCCCCCAGAGAGTTTGGCTTGCAGGCCGGCTTTGCCGTCACGACCTCTCCGAGACCCGGGTGTTCAGCTCGGGGCACGCCGAACGCAGGCTCCGGCGGGTTCGACTGAGGGCGGGCGCCCGGCTGAGGCAAGCGGGGCTGCCGTCAGAAGGCCTCCCGTGCCCTCACAACCAGTGTGTTTGCTCTGCCGTGGGTCCCGCGTCAGGGTCGTGGCAGGAGCCGCTTCCGACGCCCTTGCGAAGTGCTTCGCTGAGGCCGAGGTCGGGGGCCTCCTTCTAGGACCGCCCCCGACCTGAGGCCCGGCAGGCAGCCTCCCTTAGGCTTCCCCCACCCTCGCCGCGGCCAAGCGTTCTCTCTTCGCGAGAGAGGCCTGCTCGCGGCAAGGAGCTCGGCTTCAGGCTCGCTTTTCGGAGGTAAGGCTGTGCTGCTCCCTCGAGGTTTCCAGGCTAAGCGTTGAGAAGGCATCCTTTTCCGTGCAGCGACGAGTGTGTGGACGTCGGCCGGGATGGCGTGCCACCCTGCGTGGTTTCTCCCAGGGAGGTCGGGGGGCTTGACCTCACTCAGGGCATCCAAGCCCCGGCGAGTCAACAAACCGCTTCCCCGTGTAGGACGTGAGGCGCCGGCCCGGGAGAGGCCAGCCCCACAGCCCGGGCGCTCGTGCCTCACGAAGCACGCCCTTCCTCTCTCCTCACCGCTTCTCTCTTCGCACTCATCTTTCCCTGGGCGGACGATTTCCCGGCAGCACTGTGTTCCACGGGATCCAGGGGGGAACTGTCTCCTCGGTTGCCAGTCCCGGGCGGGTGTCGACCTTGACTCCGCGAAGCCCGCTGTGGCCCCGGAGGGGCTGGCGGCACCCGCAGGTCCCGGGAGTGGAGGACCAAGCCGGCTGCGTGAGCGCGTCTTCCTCTGCATCTGAGAGAAGGCCTGCTGCTTTCGGGGAATGGGGAGGTAAAAGGGCCCCGTCCGGGAAGCGCGTTCCAAGAGCTGAGGGTTGGGCGCCTCGTTCCGGGCTCCTAGGTGCCAGAGCCGCTTCTCTCTTCCCGGGACGTAGTGGGGCTTGCTGGGCCCATGCGTCGTCGTGAAGCAATCCCGTGGCAGGGGCTCGGCGCTTCCCCCGTGCGTTTCGGGTGAGCCTCCCAGCTCAGGGCGCCCCCAGAGAGTTTGGCCTGCAGGCCGGCGTCGCCGTCACGATCTCCCCGAGAGCCGGGTGTTCAGCGCGGGGCACGCCGAACTCAGGCTCCGGCGGGTTCGACTGAGGGAGGGCGCCCAGCTGAGGCAAGCGGGGCTGCTGTCAGAAGGCCTCCCGTGTCCTCACAACCAGTGTGTTTGCTCTGCCGTGGGTCCCGCGTCAGGGTCGTGGCAGGAGCCGCTTCCGACGCCCTTGCGAAGTGCTTCGCTGAGGCCGAGGTCGGGGGCCTACTTCTAGGACGGCCCCCGTATTGAGGCCCGGCAGGCAGCGTCCCTTAGGCTTCCGCCACCCCCACCGCGGCCAAGCGTTCTCTCTTTGCCAAAGTGGCCTGCTCGCGGCAAGGAGCTCGACTTCAGGCTCGCATCTCGGAGGTAAGGCTGTGCTGCTCCCTCGAGGTTTCCAGGCTAAGCGTTGAGAAGGCATCATTCTCCGTGGAGCGACGAGTGTGTGGTCGTGGACCGGGATGGCGATCCACCCTGCCTGGTATCTCCCAGGGAGGTCGGGGGGCTTGACCTCACTCAGGGCGTCCAAGCCCCGGCGAGTCAGCAAACCGCTTCCCCGTGTAGGACGTGAGGCGCCGGGCCGGGAGAGGCCGGCCCCACAGCCCGGGCGCTCGTGCCTCATGAAGCGCGCCCTTCCTCTCTCCTCCCCGCTTCTCTCTTCGCACTCACCTTTCCCTGGGCGGACGTTTTCCCGGCAGCACCGTGTTGCACGGGATCCAGGGGGGAGCTGTCTCCTCGGTTGCCAGGCCCGGGCGGGTGTCGACCTTGACTCCGCGAAGCCCGCTGTGGCCCCGGAGGGGCTGGCGGCACCCGCAGGTCCCGGGAGCGGAGGCCCAAGCCGGCAGCGTGAGCGCGTCTTCCTCCGCATCTGAGAGAAAGCGTGGTGCTTTCCGGGAACGGGGAGGTGAAAGGGCCCCGTCCGGGAAGCGCTTTCCAAGAGCTGAGGGTTGGGCGCCTCGCTCCGGGCTCCTAGGTGCCAGAGCCGCTTCTCTCTTCCCGGGACGGCGTGGGGCTTGCTGGGCCAATGCATCGTCCTGAAGCAATCCCGTGGCAGGGGCTCGGCGCTTACCCCGTGCGTTTCAGGCGAGCCTCCCAGCTTAGGGCGCCGCCGGAGAGTTTGGCCTGCACGACGGCGTCGCCGTCACGACCTCCCCGAGAGCCGGGAGTTCAGCTCGGTGCACGCTGAACGCAGGCTCCGGCGGGTTCGACTGAGGGCGGGCGCCCGGCTGAGGCAAGCGGGGCTGCCGTCAGAAGGCCTCCCCTGCCCTCACAACCAGTGTGTTTGCTCTGCCGTGGGTCCCACTTCAGGGTCGTTGCAGGAGCCGCTTCCGACGCCCTTGCGAAGTGCATCTCTGAGGCCGAGGTCGGGGGCCTACTTCTAGGACGGCCCCGACCTGAGGCCCGGCAGGCAGTCTCTCTTAGGCTTCCGCCACGCCCGCCGCGGCCAAGCGTTCTCTCTTCACGAAAGAGACCTGCTCGCGGCAAGGAGCTCGGCTTCAGGCTCGCTTCTCGGAGGTAAGGCTGTCCTGCCCCCTCGAGGTTTCCAGGCTAAGCGTTGAGAAGGCATCCTTCTCCGTGGAGCGACGAGTGTGTGGACGTGGGCCGGGATGGCGTGCCACCCTGCCTGGTATCTCCCAGGGATGTCGGGGGGCTTGACCTCAATTAGGGTGTCCAAGCCCCGGCGTGTCAGCAAACCGCCTACCCGTGTAGGACGTGAGGCGCCGGGCCGGGAGAGGCCGGCCCCACAGCCCGGGCGCTCGTGCCTCACGAAGCGCGCCCTTCCTCTCTCCTCCCCGCTTCTCTCTTCGCACTCATCTTTCCCTGGGCTGACGTGTTCCCGGCAGCACCGTGTTGCACGGGATCCAGGGGGGAGCTGTCTCCTCGGTTGCCAAGCCCGGGAGGGTGTTGACCTTGACTCCCCGAAGCCCGCTGTGGCCCCGGAGGTGCTGCTGGAACCCGCAGGTCCCGGGAGCGGAGGCCCAAGCCGGCAGCGTGAGCGCGTCTTCCTCCGCATCTGAGAGAAGGCGTGGTGCTCTCGGGGAACGGGGAGGTGAGAGGGCCCCGTCCGGGAAGCGCGTTCCAAGAGCTGAGGGTTGGGCGCCTCGCTCCGGGCTCCTAGGTGCCAGAGCCGCTTCTCTCTTCCCGGGACGGAGTGGGGCTTGCTGGGCCAATGCGTCGTCCTGAAGCAATCCCGTGGCAGGGGCTCGGCCCTTCCCCCGTGCGTTTCGGGCGAGCCTCCCAGCTCAGGGCGCCCCCAGAGAGTTTGGCTTGCAGGCCGGCGTCGCCGTCACGACCTCCCCGAGACCCGGGTGTTCAGCTCGGGGCACGCCGAACGCCGGCTCCGGCGGGTTCGACTGAGGGCGGGCGCCCGGCTGAGGCAAGCGGGGCTGCCGTCAGAAGGCCTCCCGTGCCCTCACAACCAGTGTGTTTGCTCTGCCGTGGGTCCCGCGTCAGGGTCGTGGCAGGAGCCGCTTCCGACGCGCTTGCGAAGTGCTTCGCTGAGGCCGAGGTCAGGGGCCTCCTTCTAGGACGGCCCCCGACCTGAGGCCCGGCAGGCAGCCCCCTTAGGCTTCCGCCACCCCCGCCTCGGCCAAGCGTTCTCTCTTTGCGAAAGTGGCCTGCTCGCGGCAAGGAGCTCGGCTTCAGGCTCACTTCTCGGAGGTAAGGCTGTGCTGCTCCTCGAGGTTTCCAGGCTAAGCGTTTTGAAGTAATCCTTCTCCGTGGAGCGACGAGTGTGTGGACGTGGACCGGGATGGCGTACCACCCTGCCTGGTTTCTCCCAGGGAGGTCGGGGGGCTTGACCTCAATTAGGGCGTCCAAGTCCCGGCGAGTCAGCAAACCGCTTCCCCGTGTAGGACGTGAGGCGCCGGGCCGGGAGAGGCCGGCCCCACAGCCCGGGCACTCGTGCCTCACGAAGCGCGCCCTTCCTCTCTCCTCCCCGCTTCTCTCTTCGCACTCATCTTTCCCTGGGCGGACGTGTTCCCGGCAGCACCGTGTTGCACGGGATCCAGGGGGGAGCTGTCTCCTCGGTTGCCAGGCCGGGAGGGTGTTGACCTTGACTCCCCGAAGCCCGCTGTGGCCCCGGAGGTGCTGCTGGAACCCGCAGGTCCCGGGAGCGGAGGCCCAAGCCGGCAACGTGAGCAAGTCTTACTCCGCATCTGAGAGAAGGCGTGGTGCTCTCGGGGAACGGGGAGGTGAGAGGGCCCCGTCCGGGAAGCGCGTTCCAAGAGCTGAGGGTTGGGCGCCTCGCTTCGTGCTCCTAGGTGCCAGAGCCGCTTCTCTCTTCCCGGGACGGAGTGGGGCTTGCTGGGCCAATGCATCGTCCTGAAGCAATCCCGTGGCAGGGGCTCGGCGCTTCCCCCGTGCGTTTCGGGTGAGCCTCCCAGCTCAGGGCGCACCCAGAGAGTTTGGCTTGCAGGCCGGCGTCGCCGTCACGACCTCCCCGAGACCCGGGTGTTCAGCTCGGGGCACGCCGAACGCAGGCTCCGGCGGGTTCAACTGAGGGCGGGCGCCCGGCTGAGGCAAGCGGGGCTGCCGTCAGAAGGCCTCCCGTGCCCTCACAACCAGTGTGTTTGCTCTGCCGTGGGTCCCGCATCAGGGTCGTGGCAGGAGCCGCTTCCGACGCCCTTGCGAAGTGCTTCGCTGAGGCCGAGGTCGGGGGCCTCCTTCTAGGACGGCCCCCGACCTGAGGCCTGGCAGGCAGCCTCCCTTAGGCTTCCCCCACCCCCGCCGCGGCCAAGCTTTCTCTCTTCGCGAGAGAGGCCTGCTCGCAGCAAGGAGCTCGGCTTCAGGCTCGCTTCTCGGTGGTAAGTCTGTCCTGCTCCCTCGAGGTTTCCAGGCTAAGCGTTGAGAAGGCATCCTTCTCCGTGGAGCGACGAGTGTGTGGACGTGGGCCGGGATTGCGTGCCACCCTGCCTGGTATCTCCCAGGGAGGTCGGGGGGCTTGACCTCACTCAGGGCGTCCAAGCCCCGGCGAGTCAGCAAACCGCTTCCCCGTGTAGGACGTGAGGCGCCGGCCCGGGAGAGGCCGGCCCCACAGCCCGGGCGCTCGTGCCTCACGAAGCGCGCCCTTCCTCTCTCCTCCCCGCTTCTCTCTTCGCACTCATCTTTCCCTGGGCGGACGTGTTCCCGGCAGCACCGTGTTGCACGGGATCCAGGGGGGAGCTGTCTCCTCGGTTGCCAGGCCCGGGAGGGTGTTGACCTTGACTCCCCGAAGCCCGCTGTGGCCCCGGAGGTGCTGCTGGAACCCGCAGGTCCCGGGAGCGGAGGCCCAAGCCGGCAGCGTGAGCGCGTCTTCCTCCGCATCTGAGAGAATGCGTGGTGCTCTAGGGGAACGGGGAGGTGAGAGGGCCCCGTCCGGGAAGCGCGTTCCAAGAGCTGAGGGTTGGGCGCCTCGCTCCGGGCTCCTAGGTTCCAGAGCCGCTTCTCTCTTCCCGGGACGGAGTGGGGCTTGCTGGGACAATGAGTCCTCCTGAAGCAATCCCGTGGCAGGGGCTCGGCGCTTCCCCCGTGTGATTCGGGCCAGACTCCCAGCTCAGAGCACCCCCAGAGAGTTTGGCCTGCAGGCCGGCGTCACCGTCACGACCTCCCCGAGATCCGGGTGTTCACCTCGGGGCACGCCGAACACAGGCTCCCGCGGGTTCGACTGAGGGCGGTCGCCCGGCTGAGGCAAGCGGGGCTGCCGTCAGAAGGCCTCCCGTGCCCTCACAACCAGTGTGTTTGCTCTGCCGTGGGTCCCGCGTCAGGGTCGTGGCAGGAGCCGCTTCCGACGCCCTTGCGAAGTGCTTCGCTGAGGCCGAGGTCGGGGGCCTACTTCTAGGACGGCCCCCGACCTGAGGCCCGGCAGGCAGCCTCCCTTATTCTTCCGCCACCCCCGCCGCGGCCAAGTGTTCTCTCTTTGCGAAAGTGGCCTGCTCGCGGCAAGGAGCTCAGCTTCAAGGTCACTTCTCAGAGGTAAGGCTGTGCTGCTCCCTCGAGGTTTCCAGGCTAAGCGTTGAGAAGGCATCATTCTCCGTGGAGCGACGAGTGTGTGGTCGTGGACCGGGATGGCGATCCACCCTGCCTGGTATCTCCCAGGGAGGTCGGGGGGCTTGACCTCACTCAGGGCGTCCAAGCCCCGGCGAGTCAGCAAACCGCTTCCCCGTGTAGGACGTGAGGCGCCGGGCCGGGAGAGGCCGGCCTCACAGCCCGGGCGCTCGTGCCTCATGAAGCGCGCCCTTCCTCTCTCCTCCCCGCTTCTCTCTTCGCGCTCATGTTTCACTGGGCGGACGTTTTCCCGGCAGCACCGTGTTGCACGGGATCCAGGGGGGAGCTGTCTCCTCGGTTGCTAGGCCCGGGCGGGTGTCGACCTTGACTCCACGAACCCGCTGTGGCCCCGGAGGGGCTGGCGGCACCCGCAGGTCCCGGGAGCGGAGGCCCAAGCCGGCAGCGTGAGCGCGTCTTCCTCCGCATCTGAGAGAAGGCGTGGTGCTTTCGGGGAACGGGGAGGTGAAAGGGCCCCGTCCGGGAAGCGCGTTCCAAGAGCTGAGGGTTGGGCGCCTCGCTTCGTGCTCCTAGGTGCCAGAGCCGCTTCTCTCTTCCCGGGACGGAGTGGGGCTTGCTGGGCCAATGCATCGTCCTGAAGCAATCCCGTGGCAGGGGCTCGGCGCTTCCCCCGTGCGTTTCGGGTGAGCCTCCCAGCTCAGGGCGCACCCAGAGAGTTGGGCTTGCAGGCCGGCGTCGCCGTCACGACCTCCCCGAGACCCGGGTGTTCAGCTCGGGGCACGCCGAACGCAGGCTCCGGCGGGTTCAACTGAGGGCGGGCGCCCGGCTGAGGCAAGCGGGGCTGCCGTCAGAAGGCCTCCCGTGCCCTCACAACCAGTGTGTTTGCTCTGCCGTGGGTCCCGCATCAGGGTCGTGGCAGGAGCCGCTTCCGACACCCTTGCGAAGTGCTTCGCTGAGGCCGAGGTCGGGGGCCTCCTTCTAGGACGGCCCCCGACCTGAGGCCTGGCAGGCAGCCTCCCTTAGGCTTCCCCCACCCCCGCCGCAGCCAAGCGTTCTCTCTTCGCGAGAGAGGCCTGCTCGCAGCAAGGAGCTCGGCTTCAGGCTCGCTTCTCGGTGGTAAGTCTGTCCTGCTCCCTCGAGGTTTCCAGGCTAAGCGTTGAGAAGGCATCCTTCTCCGTGGAGCGACGAGTGTGTGGACGTGGGCCGGGATTGCGTGCCACCCTGCCTGGTATCTCCCAGGGAGGTCGGGGGGCTTGACCTCACTCAGGGCGTCCAAGCCCCGGCGAGTCAGCAAACCGCTTCCCCGTGTAGGACGTGAGGCGCCGGCCCGGGAGAGGCCGGCCCCACAGCCCGGGCGCTCGTGCCTCACGAAGCGCGCCCTTCCTCTCTCCTCCCCGCTTCTCTCTTCGCACTCATCTTTCCCTGGGCGGACGTGTTCCCGGCAGCACCGTGTTGCACGGGATCCAGGGGGGAGCTGTCTCCTCGGTTGCCAGGCCCGGGAGGGTGTTGACCTTGACTCCCCGAAGCCCGCTGTGGCCCCGGAGGTGCTGCTGGAACCCGCAGGTCCCGGGAGCGGAGGCCCAAGCCGGCAGCGTGAGCGCGTCTTCCTCCGCATCTGAGAGAATGCGTGGTGCTCTAGGGGAACGGGGAGGTGAGAGGGCCCCGTCCGGGAAGCGCGTTCCAAGAGCTGAGGGTTGGGCGCCTCGCTCCGGGCTCCTAGGTTCCAGAGCCGCTTCTCTCTTCCCGGGACGGAGTGGGGCTTGCTGGGACAATGAGTCCTCCTGAAGCAATCCCGTGGCAGGGGCTCGGCGCTTCCCCCGTGTGATTCGGGCCAGACTCCCAGCTCAGAGCACCCCCAGAGAGTTTGGCCTGCAGGCCGGCGTCACCGTCACGACCTCCCCGAGATCCGGGTGTTCACCTCGGGGCACGCCGAACACAGGCTCCCGCGGGTTCGACTGAGGGCGGTCGCCCGGCTGAGGCAAGCGGGGCTGCCGTCAGAAGGCCTCCCGTGCCCTCACAACCAGTGTGTTTGCTCTGCCGTGGGTCCCGCGTCAGGGTCGTGGCAGGAGCCGCTTCCGACGCCCTTGCGAAGTGCTTCGCTGAGGCCGAGGTCGGGGGCCTACTTCTAGGACGGCCCCCGTATTGAGGCCCGGCAGGCAGCGTCCCTTAGGCTTCCGCCACCCCCACCGCGGCCAAGCGTTCTCTCTTTGCCAAAGTGGCCTGCTCGCGGCAAGGAGCTCGACTTCAGGCTCGCATCTCGGAGGTAAGGCTGTGCTGCTCCCTCGAGGTTTCCAGGCTAAGCGTTGAGAAGGCATCATTCTCCGTGGAGCGACGAGTGTGTGGTCGTGGACCGGGATGGCGATCCACCCTGCCTGGTATCTCCCAGGGAGGTCGGGGGGCTTGACCTCACTCAGGGCGTCCAAGCCCCGGCGAGTCAGCAAACCGCTTCCCCGTGTAGGACGTGAGGCGCCGGGCCGGGAGAGGCCGGCCCCACAGCCCGGGCGCTCGTGCCTCATGAAGCGCGCCCTTCCTCTCTCCTCCCCGCTTCTCTCTTCGCACTCAACTTTCCCTGGGCGGACGTTTTCCCGGCAGCACCGTGTTGCACGGGATCCAGGGGGGAGCTGTCTCCTCGGTTGCCAGGCCCGGGCGGGTGTCGACCTTGACTCCGCGAAGCCCGCTGTGGCCCCGGAGGGGCTGGCGGCACCCGCAGGTCCCTGGAGCAGAGGCCCAAGCCGGCAGCGTGAGCGCGTCTTCCTCCGCATCTGAGAGAAGGCGTGGTGCTTTCCGGGAACGGGGAGGTGAAAGGGCCCCGTCCGGGAAGCGCTTTCCAAGAGCTGAGGGTTGGGCGCCTCGCTCCGGGCTCCTAGGTGCCAGAGCCGCTTCTCTCTTCCCGGGACGGCGTGGGGCTTGCTGGGCCAATGCATCGTCCTGAAGCAATCCCGTGGCAGGGGCTCGGCGCTTACCCCGTGCGTTTCAGGCGAGCCTCCCAGCTTAGGGCGCCGCCGGAGAGTTTGGCCTGCACGACGGCGTCGCCGTCACGACCTCCCCGAGAGCCGGGAGTTCAGCTCGGTGCACGCTGAACGCAGGCTCCGGCGGGTTCGACTGAGGGCGGGCGCCCGGCTGAGGCAAGCGGGGCTGCCGTCAGAAGGCCTCCCCTGCCCTCACAACCAGTGTGTTTGCTCTGCCGTGGGTCCCGCTTCAGGGTCGTTGCAGGAGCCGCTTCCGACGCCCTTGCGAAGTGCATCTCTGAGGCCGAGGTCGGGGGCCTACTTCTAAGACGGCCCCGACCTGAGGCCCGGCAGGCAGCCTCTCTTAGGCTTCCGCCACGCCCGCCGCGGCCAAGCGTTCTCTCTTCACGAAAGAGACCAGCTCGCGGCAAGGAGCTCGGCTTCAGGCTCGCTTCTCGGAGGTAAGGCTGTCCTGCCCCCTCGAGGTTTCCAGGCTAAGCGTTGAGAAGGCATCCTTCTCCGTGGAGCGACGAGTGTGTGGACGTGGGCCGGGATGGCGTGCCACCCTGCCTGGTATCTCCCAGGGATGTCGGGGGGCTTGACCTCAATTAGGGTGTCCAAGCCCCGGCGAGTCAGCAAACCGCCTACCCGTGTAGGACGTGAGGCGCCGGGCCGGGAGAGGCCGGCCCCACAGCCCGGGCGCTCGTGCCTCACGAAGCGCGCCCTTCCTCTCTCCTCCCCGCTTCTCTCTTCGCACTCATCTTTCCCTGGGCTGACGTGTTCCCGGCAGCACCGTGTTGCACGGGATCCAGGGGGGAGCTGTTTCCTCGGTTGCCAGGCCCGGGAGGGTGTTGACCTTGACACCCCGAAGCCCGCTGTGGCCCCGGAGGTGCTGCTGGAACCCGCAGGTCCCGGGAGCGGAGGCCCAAGCCGGCAGCGTGAGCGCGTCTTCCTCCGCATCTGAGAGAAGGCGTGGTGCTCTCGGGGAACGGGGAGGTGAGAGGGCCCCGTCCGGGAAGCGCGTTCCAAGAGCTGAGGGTTGGGCGCCTCGCTCCGGGCTCCTAGGTGCCAGAGCCGCTTCTCTCTTCCCGGGACGGAGTGGGGCTTGCTGGGCCAATGCGTCGTCCTGAAGCAATCCCGTGGCAGGGGCTCGGCGCTTCCCCCGTGCGTTTCGGGCGAGCCTCCCAGCTCAGGGCGCCCCCAGAGAGTTTGGCTTGCAGGCCGGCGTCGCCGTCACGACCTCCCCGAGACCCGGGTGTTCAGCTCGGGGCACGCCGAACGCAGGCTCCGGCGGGTTCGACTGAGGGCGGGCGCCCGGCTGAGGCAAGCGGGGCTGCCGTCAGAAGGCCTCCCGTGCCCTCACAACCAGTGTGTTTGCTCTGCCGTGGGTCCCGCGTCAGGGTCGTGGCAGGAGCCGCTTCCGACGCGCTTGCGAAGTGCTTCGCTGAGGCCGAGGTCAGGGGCCTCCTTCTAGGACGGCCCCCGACCTGAGGCCCGGCAGGCAGCCCCCTTAGGCTTCCGCCACCCCCGCCTCGGCCAAGCGTTCTCTCTTTGCGAAAGTGGCCTGCTCGCGGCAAGGAGCTCGGCTTCAGGCTCACTTCTCGGAGGTAAGGCTGTGCTGCTCCTCGAGGTTTCAAGGCTAAGCGTTTTGAAGTAATCCTTCTCCGTGGAGCGACGAGTGTGTGGACGTGGACCGGGATGGCGTGCCACCCTGCCTGGTTTCTCCCAGGGAGGTCGGGGGGCTTGACCTCAATTAGGGCGTCCAAGTCCCGGCGAGTCAGCAAACCGCTTCCCCGTGTAGGACGTGAGGCGCCGGGCCGGGAGAGGCCGGCCCCACAGCCCGGGCGCTCGTGCCTCACGAAGCGCGCCCTTCCTCTCTCCTCCCCGCTTCTCTCTTCGCACTCATCTTTCCCTGGGCGGACGTGTTCCCGGCAGCACCGTGTTGCACGGGATCCAGGGGGGAGCTGTCTCCTCGGTTGCCAGGCCGGGAGGGTGTTGACCTTGACTCCCCGAAGCCCGCTGTGGCCCCGGAGGTGCTGCTGGAACCCGCAGGTCCCGGGAGCGGAGGCCCAAGCCGGCAACGTGAGCAAGTCTTACTCCGCATCTGAGAGAAGGCGTGGTGCTCTCGGGGAACGGGGAGGTGAGAGGGCCCCGTCCGGGAAGCGCGTTCCAAGAGCTGAGGGTTGGGCGCCTCGCTTCGTGCTCCTAGGTGCCAGAGCCGCTTCTCTCTTCCCGGGATGGAGTGGGGCTTGCTGGGCCAATGCATCGTCCTGAAGCAATCCCGTGGCAGGGGCTCGGCGCTTCCCCCGTGCGTTTCGGGTGAGCCTCCCAGCTCAGGGCGCACCCAGAGAGTTTGGCTTGCAGGCCGGCGTCGCCGTCACGACCTCCCCGAGACCCGGGTGTTCAGCTCGGGGCACGCCGAACGCAGGCTCCGGCGGGTTCGACTGAGGGCGGGCGCCCGGCTGAGGCAAGCGGGGCTGCCGTCAGAAGGCCTCCCGTGCCCTCACAACCAGTGTGTTTGCTCTGCCGTGGGTCCCGCATCAGGGTCGTGGCAGGAGCCGCTTCCGACGCCCTTGCGAAGTGCTTCGCTGAGGCCGAGGTCGGGGGCCTCCTTCTAGGACAGCCCCCGACCGAAGGCCTGGCAGGCAGCCTCCCTTAGGCTTCCCCCACCCCCGCCGCGGCCAAGCGTTCTCTCTTCGCGAGAGAGGCCTGCTCGCAGCAAGGAGCTCGGCTTCAGGCTCGCTTCTCGGAGGTAAGTCTGTCCTGCTCCCTCGAGGTTTCCAGGCTAAGCGTTGAGAAGGCATCCTTCTCCGTGGAGCGACGAGTGTGTGGACGTGGGCCGGGATTGCGTGCCACCCTGCCTGGTATCTCCCAGGGAGGTCGGGGGGCTTGACCTCACTCAGGGCGTCCAAGCCCCGGCGAGTCAGCAAACCGCTTCCCCGTGTAGGACGTGAGGCGCCGGCCCGGGAGAGGCCGGCCCCACAGCCCGGGCGCTCGTGCCTCACGAAGCGCGCCCTTCCTCTCTCCTCCCCGCTTCTCTCTTCGCACTCATCTTTCCCTGGGCGGACGTGTTCCCGGCAGCACCGTGTTGCACGGGATCCAGGGGGGAGCTGTCTCCTCGGTTGCCAGGCCCGGGAGGGTGTTGACCTTGACTCCCCGAAGCCCGCTGTGGCCCCGGAGGTGCTGCTGGAACCCGCAGGTCCCGGGAGCGGAGGCCCAAGCCGGCAGCGTGAGCGCGTCTTCCTCCGCATCTGAGAGAATGCGTGGTGCTCTAGGGGAACGGGGAGGTGAGAGGGCCCCGTCCGGGAAGCGCGTTCCAAGAGCTGAGGGTTGGGCGCCTCGCTCCGGGCTCCTAGGTTCCAGAGCCGCTTCTCTCTTCCCGGGACGGAGTGGGGCTTGCTGGGACAATGAGTCCTCCTGAAGCAATCCCGTGGCAGGGGCTCGGCGCTTCCCCCGTGTGTTTCGGGCCAGACTCCCAGCTCAGAGCACCCCCAGAGAGTTTGGCCTGCAGGCCGGCGTCACCGTCACGACCTCCCCGAGATCCGGGTGTTCACCTCGGGGCACGCCAAACACAGGCTCCCGCGGGTTCGACTGAGGGCGGTCGCCCGGCTGAGGCAAGCGGGGCTGCCGTCAGAAGGCCTCCCGTGCCCTCACAACCAGTGTGTTTGCTCTGCCGTGGGTCCCGCGTCAGGGTCGTGGCAGGAGCCGCTTCCGACGCCCTTGCGAAGTGCTTCGCTGAGGCCGAGGTCGGGGGCCTCCTTCTAGGACGGCCCCCGTATTGAGGCCCGGCAGGCAGCGTCCCTTAGGCTTCCGCCACCCCCACCGCGGCCAAGCGTTCTCTCTTTGCCAAAGGGGCCTGCTCACGGCAAGGAGCTCGACTTCAGGCTCGCATCTCGGAGGTAAGGCTGTGCTGCTCCCTCGAGGTTTCCAGGCTAAGCGTTGAGAAGGCATCATTCTCCGTGGAGCGACGAGTGTGTGGTCGTGGACCGGGATGGCGATCCACCCTGCCTGGTATCTCCCAGGGAGGTCGGGGGGCTTGACCTCACTCAGGGCGTCCAAGCCCCGGCGAGTCAGCAAACCGCTTCCCCGTGTAGGACGTGAGGCGCCGGGCCGGGAGAGGCCGGCCCCACAGCCCGGGCGCTCGTGCCTCATGAAGCGCGCCCTTCCTCTCTCCTCCCCGCTTCTCTCTTCGCACTCACCTTTCCCTGGGCGGACGTTTTCCCGGCAGCACCGTGTTGCACGGGATCCAGGGGGGAGCTGTCTCCTCGGTTGCCAGGCCCGGGCGGGTGTCGACCTTGACTCCGCGAAGCCCGCTGTGGCCCCGGAGGGGCTGGCGGCACCCGCAGGTCCCGGGAGCGGAGGCCCAAGCCGGCAGCGTGAGCGCGTCTTCCTCCGCATCTGAGAGAAGGCGTGGTGCTTTCCGGGAACGGGGAGGTTAAAGGGCCCCGTCCGGGAAGCGCTTTCCAAGAGCTGAGGGTTGGGCGCCTCGCTCCGGGCTCCTAGGTGCCAGAGCCGCTTCTCTCTTCCCGGGACGGAGTGGGGCTTGCTGGGCCAATGCGTCGTCCTGAAGCCATCCCGTGGCAGGGGCTCGGCGCTTCCGCCGTGCGTTTCGGGCGAGCCTCCCAGCTCAGGGCGCCCCCAGAGAGTTTGGCTTGCAGGCCGGCGTCGCCGTCACGACCTCCCCGAGACCCGGGTGTTCAGCTCGGGGCACGCCGAACGCAGGCTCCGGCGGGTTCGACTGAGGGCGGGCGCCCGGCTGAGGCAAGCGGGGCTGCCGTCAGAAGGCCTCCCGTGCCCTCACAACCAGTGTGTTTGCTCTGCCGTGGGTCCCGCGTCAGGGTCGTGGCAGGAGCCGCTTCCGACGCGCTTGCGAAGTGCTTCGCTGAGGCCGAGGTCAGGGGCCTCCTTCTAGGACGGCCCCCGACCTGAGGCCCGGCAGGCAGCCCCCTTAGGCTTCCGCCACCCCCGCCTCGGCCAAGCGTTCTCTCTTTGCGAAAGTGGCCTGCTCGCGGCAAGGAGCTCGGCTTCAGGCTCACTTCTCGGAGGTAAGGCTGTGCTGCTCCTCGAGGTTTCCAGGCTAAGCGTTTTGAAGTAATCCTTCTCCGTGGAGCGACGAGTGTGTGGACGTGGACCGGGATGGCGTGCCACCCTGCCTGGTTTCTCCCAGGGAGGTCGGGGGGCTTGACCTCAATTAGGGCGTCCAAGTCCCGGCGAGTCAGCAAACCGCTTCCCCGTGTAGGACGTGAGGCGCCGGGCCGGGAGAGGCCGGCCCCACAGCCCGGGCGCTCGTGCCTCACGAAGCGCGCCCTTCCTCTCTCCTCCCCGCTTCTCTCTTCGCACTCATCTTTCCCTGGGCGGACGTGTTCCCGGCAGCACCGTGTTGCACGGGATCCAGGGGGGAGCTGTCTCCTCGGTTGCCAGGCCGGGAGGGTGTTGACCTTGACTCCCCGAAGCCCGCTGTGGCCCCGGAGGTGCTGCTGGAACCCGCAGGTCCCGGGAGCGGAGGCCCAAGCCGGCAACGTGAGCAAGTCTTACTCCGCATCTGAGAGAAGGCGTGGTGCTCTCGGGGAACGGGGAGGTGAGAGGCCCCGTCCGGGAAGCGCGTTCCAAGAGCTGAGGGTTGGGCGCCTCGCTTCGTGCTCCTAGGTGCCAGAGCCGCTTCTCTCTTCCCGGGACGGAGTGGGGCTTGCTGGGCCAATGCATCGTCCTGAAGCAATCCCGTGGCAGGGGCTCGGCGCTTCCCCCGTGCGTTTCGGGTGAGCCTCCCAGCTCAGGGCGCACCCAGAGAGTTGGGTTTGCAGGCCGGCGTCGCCGTCACGACCTCCCCGAGACCCGGGTGTTCAGCTCGGGGCACGCCGAACGCAGGCTCCGGCGGGTTCAACTGAGGGCGGGCGCCCGGCTGAGGCAAGCGGGGCTGCCGTCAGAAGGCCTCCCGTGCCCTCACAACCAGTGTGTTTGCTCTGCCGTGGGTCCCGCATCAGGGTCGTGGCAGGAGCCGCTTCCGACGCCCTTGCGAAGTGCTTCGCTGAGGCCGAGGTCGGGGGCCTCCTTCTAGGACGGCCCCCGACCTGAGGCCCGGCAGGCAGCCTCCCTTAGGCTTCCCCCACCCCCGCCGCGGCCAAGCGTTCTCTCTTCGCGAGAGAGGCCTGCTCGCAGCAAGGAGCTCGGCTTCAGGCTCGCTTCTCGGAGGTAAGTCTGTCCTGCTCCCTCGAGGTTTCCAGGCTAAGCGTTGAGAAGGCATCCTTCTCCGTGGAGCGACAGGTGTGTGGACGTGGGCCGGGATTGCGTGCCACCCTGCCTGGTATCTCCCAGGGAGGTCGGGGGGCTTGACCTCACTCAGGGCGTCCAAGCCCCGGCGAGTCAGCAAACCGCTTCCCCGTGTAGGACGTGAGGCGCCGGCCCGGGAGAGGCCGGCCCCACAGCCCGGGCGCTCGTGCCTCATGAAGCGCGCCCTTCCTCTCTCCTCCCCGCTTCTCTCTTCGCACTCATCTTTCCCTGGGCGGACGTGTTCCCGGCAGCACCGTGTTGCACGGGATCCAGGGGGGAGCTGTTTCCTCGGTTGCCAGGCCCGGGAGGGTGTTGACCTTGACTCCCCGAAGCCCGCTGTGGCCCCGGAGGTGCTGCTGGAACCCGCAGGTCCCGGGAGCGGAGGCCTAAGCCGGCAGCGTGAGCGCGTCTTCCTCCGCATCTGAGAGAAGGCGTGGTGCTCTCGGGGAACGGGGAGGTGAGAGGGCCCCGTCCGGGAAGCGCGTTCCAAGAGCTGAGGGTTGGGCGCCTCGCTCCGGGCTCCTAGGTGCCAGAGCCGCTTCTCTCTTCCCGGGACGGAGTGGGGCTTGCTGGGCCAATGCGTCGTCCTGAAGCAATCCCGTGGCAGGGGCTCGGCGCTTCCCCCGTGCGTTTCGGGCGAGCCTCCCAGCTCAGGGCGCCCCCAGAGAGTTTGGCTTGCAGGCCGGCGTCGCCGTCACGACCTCCCCGAGACCCGGGTGTTCAGCTCGGGGCACGCCGAACGCAGGCTCCGGCGGGTTCGGCTGAGGGCGGGCGCCCGGCTGAGGCAAGCGGGGCTGCCGTCAGAAGGCCTCCCGTGCCCTCACAACCAGTGTGTTTGCTCTGCCGTGGGTCCCGCGTCAGGGTCGTGGCAGGAGCCGCTTCCGACGCGCTTGCGAAGTGCTTCGCTGAGGCCGAGGTCAGGGGCCTCCTTCTAGGACGGCCCCCGACCTGAGGCCCGGCAGGCAGCCCCCTTAGGCTTCCGCCACCCCCGCCTCGGCCAAGCGTTCCCTCTTTGCGAAAGTGGCCTGCTCGCGGCAAGGAGCTCGGCTTCAGGCTCACTTCTCGGAGGTAAGGCTGTGCTGCTCCTCGAGGTTTCCAGGCTAAGCGTTTTGAAGTAATCCTTCTCCGTGGAGCGACGAGTGTGTGGACGTGGACCGGGATGGCGTGCCACCCTGCCTGGTTTCTCCCAGGGAGGTCGGGGGGCTTGACCTCAATTAGGGCGTCCAAGTCCCGGCGAGTCAGCAAACCGCTTCCCCGTGTAGGACGTGAGGCGCCGGGCCGGGAGAGGCCGGCCCCACAGCCCGGGCGCTCGTGCCTCACGAAGCGCGCCCTTCCTCTCTCCTCCCCGCTTCTCTCTTCGCACTCATCTTTCCCTGGGCGGACGTGTTCCCGGCAGCACCGTGTTGCACGGGATCCAGGGGGGAGCTGTCTCCTCGGTTGCCAGGCCGGGAGGGTGTTGACCTTGACTCCCCGAAGCCCGCTGTGGCCCCGGAGGTGCTGCTGGAACCCGCAGGGCCCGGGAGCGGAGGCCCAAGCCGGCAACGTGAGCAAGTCTTACTCCGCATCTGAGAGAAGGCGTGGTGCTCTCGGGGAACGGGGAGGTGAGAGGCCCCGTCCGGGAAGCGCGTTCCAAGAGCTGAGGGTTGGGCGCCTCGCTTCGTGCTCCTAGGTGCCAGAGCCGCTTCTCTCTTCCCGGGACGGAGTGGGGCTTGCTGGGCCAATGCATCGTCCTGAAGCAATCCCGTGGCAGGGGCTCGGCGCTTCCCCCGTGCGTTTCGGGTGAGCCTCCCAGCTCAGGGCCCACCCAGAGAGTTGGGCTTGCAGGCCGGCGTCGCCGTCACGACCTCCCCGAGACCCGGGTGTTCAGCTCGGGGCACGCCGAACGCAGGCTCCGGCGGGTTCAACTGAGGGCGGGCGCCCGGCTGAGGCAAGCGGGGCTGCCGTCAGAAGGCCTCCCGTGCCCTCACAACCAGTGTGTTTGCTCTGCCGTGGGTCCCGCATCAGGGTCGTGGCAGGAGCCGCTTCCGACGCCCTTGCGAAGTGCTTCGCTGAGGCCGAGGTCGGGGGCCTCCTTCTAGGACGGCCCCCGACCTGAGGCCCGGCAGGCAGCCTCCCTTAGGCTTCCCCCACCCCCGCCGCGGCCAAGCGTTCTCTCTTCGCGAGAGAGGCCTGCTCGCAGCAAGGAGCTCGGCTTCAGGCTCGCTTCTCGGAGGTAAGTCTGTCCTGCTCCCTCGAGGTTTCCAGGCTAAGCGTTGAGAAGGCATCCTTCTCCGTGGAGCGACAGGTGTGTGGACGTGGGCCGGGATTGCGTGCCACCCTGCCTGGTATCTCCCAGGGAGGTCGGGGGGCTTGACCTCACTCAGGGCGTCCAAGCCCCGGCGAGTCAGCAAACCGCTTCCCCGTGTAGGACGTGAGGCGCCGGCCCGGGAGAGGCCGGCCCCACAGCCCGGGCGCTCGTGCCTCACGAAGCGCGCCCTTCCTCTCTCCTCCCCGCTTCTCTCTTCGCACTCATCTTTCCCTGGGCGGACGTGTTCCCGGCAGCACCGTGTTGCACGGGATCCAGGGGGGAGCTGTTTCCTCGGTTGCCAGGCCCGGGAGGGTGTTGACCTTGACTCCCCGAAGCCCGCTGTGGCCCCGGAGGTGCTGCTGGAACCCGCAGGTCCCGGGAGCGGAGGCCCAAGCCGGCAGCGTGAGCGCGTCTTCCTCCGCATCTGAGAGAAGGCGTGGTGCTCTCGGGGAACGGGGAGGTGAGAGGGCCCCGTCCGGGAAGCGCGTTCCAAGAGCTGAGGGTTGGGCGCCTCGCTCCGGGCTCCTAGGTGCCAGAGCCGCTTCTCTCTTCCCGGGACGGAGTGGGGCTTGCTGGGCCAATGCGTCGTCCTGAAGCAATCCCGTGGCAGGGGCTCGGCGCTTACCCCGTGCGTTTCAGGCGAGCCTCCCAGCTTAGGGCGCCGCCGGAGAGTTTGGCCTGCACGACGGCGTCGCCGTCACGACCTCCCCGAGAGCCGGGAGTTCAGCTCGGTGCACGCTGAACGCAGGCTCCGGCGGGTTCGACTGAGGGCGGGCGCCTGGCTGAGGCAAGCGGGGCTGCCGTCAGAAGGCCTCCCCTGCCCTCACAACCAGTGTGTTTGCTCTGCCGTGGGTCCCGCTTCAGGGTCGTTGCAGGAGCCGCTTCCGACGCCCTTGCGAAGTGCATCTCTGAGGCCGAGGTCGGGGGCCTACTTCTAGGACGGCCCCGACCTGAGGCCCGGCAGGCAGCCTCTCTTAGGCTTCCGCCACGCCCGCCGCGGCCAAGCGTTCTCTCTTCACGAAAGAGACCTGCTCGCGGCAAGGAGCTCGGCTTCAGGCTCGCTTCTCGGAGGTAAGGCTGTCCTGCCCCCTCGAGGTTTCCAGGCTAAGCGTTGAGAAGGCATCCTTCTCCGTGGAGCGACGAGTGTGTGGACGTGGGCCGGGATGGCGTGCCACCCTGCCTGGTATCTCCCAGGGATGTCGGGGGGCTTGACCTCAATTAGGGTGTCCAAGCCCCGGCGAGTCAGCAAACCGCCTACCCGTGTAGGACGTGAGGCGCCGGGCCGGGAGAGGCCGGCCCCACAGCCCGGGCGCTCGTGCCTCACGAAGCGCGCCCTTCCTCTCTCCTCCCCGCTTCTCTCTTCGCACTCATCTTTCCCTGGGCTGACGTGTTCCCGGCAGCACCGTGTTGCACGGGATCCAGGGGGGAGCTGTTTCCTCGGTTGCCAGGCCCGGGAGGGTGTTGACCTTGACTCCCCGAAGCCCGCTGTGGCCCCGGAGGTGCTGCTGGAACCCGCAGGTCCCGGGAGCGGAGGCCCAAGCCGGCAGCGTGAGCGCGTCTTCCTCCGCATCTGAGAGAAGGCGTGGTGCTCTCGGGGAACGGGGAGGTGAGAGGGCCCCGTCCGGGAAGCGCGTTCCAAGAGCTGAGGGTTGGGCGCCTCGCTCCGGGCTCCTAGGTGCCAGAGCCGCTTCTCTCTTCCCGGGACGGAGTGGGGCTTGCTGGGCCAATGCGTCGTCCTGAAGCAATCCCGTGGCAGGGGCTCGGCGCTTCCCCCGTGCGTTTCGGGCGAGCCTCCCAGCTCAGGGCGCCCCCAGAGAGTTTGGCTTGCAGGCCGGCGTCGCCGTCACGACCTCCCCGAGACCCGGGTGTTCAGCTCGGGGCACGC
This sequence comes from Martes martes, assembly GCF_963455335.1. Taxonomy (NCBI): domain Eukaryota; kingdom Metazoa; phylum Chordata; class Mammalia; order Carnivora; family Mustelidae; genus Martes; species Martes martes. The sequence continues at coordinate 15,022,908 of NC_137892.1, read as the reverse complement.
CGAACGCAGGCTCCGGCGGGTTCGACTGAGGGCGGGCGCCCGGCTGAGGCAAGCGGGGCTGCCGTCAGAAGGCCTCCCGTGCCCTCACAACCAGTGTGTTTGCTCTGCCGTGGGTCCCGCGTCAGGGTCGTGGCAGGAGCCGCTTCCGACGCGCTTGCGAAGTGCTTCGCTGAGGCCGAGGTCAGGGGCCTCCTTCTAGGACGGCCCCCGACCTGAGGCCCGGCAGGCAGCCCCCTTAGGCTTCCGCCACCCCCGCCTCGGCCAAGCGTTCTCTCTTTGCGAAAGTGGCCTGCTCGCGGCAAGGAGCTCGGCTTCAGGCTCACTTCTCGGAGGTAAGGCTGTGCTGCTCCTCGAGGTTTCCAGGCTAAGCGTTTTGAAGTAATCCTTCTCCGTGGAGCGACGAGTGTGTGGACGTGGACCGGGATGGCGTGCCACCCTGCCTGGTTTCTCCCAGGGAGGTCGGGGGGCTTGACCTCAATTAGGGCGTCCAAGTCCCGGCGAGTCAGCAAACCGCTTCCCCGTGTAGGACGTGAGGCGCCGGGCCGGGAGAGGCCGGCCCCACAGCCCGGGCGCTCGTGCCTCACGAAGCGCGCCCTTCCTCGCTCCTCCCCGCTTCTCTCTTCGCACTCATCTTTCCCTGGGCGGACGTGTTCCCGGCAGCACCGTGTTGCACGGGATCCAGGGGGGAGCTGTCTCCTCGGTTGCCAGGCCGGGAGGGTGTTGACCTTGACTCCCCGAAGCCCGCTGTGGCCCCGGAGGTGCTGCTGGAACCCGCAGGGCCCGGGAGCGGAGGCCCAAGCCGGCAACGTGAGCAAGTCTTACTCCGCATCTGAGAGAAGGCGTGGTGCTCTCGGGGAACGGGGAGGTGAGAGGCCCCGTCCGGGAAGCGCGTTCCAAGAGCTGAGGGTTGGGCGCCTCGCTTCGTGCTCCTAGGTGCCAGAGCCGCTTCTCTCTTCCCGGGACGGAGTGGGGCTTGCTGGGCCAATGCATCGTCCTGAAGCAATCCCGTGGCAGGGGCTCGGCGCTTCCCCCGTGCGTTTCGGGTGAGCCTCCCAGCTCAGGGCCCACCCAGAGAGTTGGGCTTGCAGGCCGGCGTCGCCGTCACGACCTCCCCGAGACCCGGGTGTTCAGCTCGGGGCACGCCGAACGCAGGCTCCGGCGGGTTCAACTGAGGGCGGGCGCCCGGCTGAGGCAAGCGGGGCTGCCGTCAGAAGGCCTCCCGTGCCCTCACAACCAGTGTGTTTGCTCTGCCGTGGGTCCCGCATCAGGGTCGTGGCAGGAGCCGCTTCCGACGCCCTTGCGAAGTGCTTCGCTGAGGCCGAGGTCGGGGGCCTCCTTCTAGGACGGCCCCCGACCTGAGGCCCGGCAGGCAGCCTCCCTTAGGCTTCCCCCACCCCCGCCGCGGCCAAGCGTTCTCTCTTCGCGAGAGAGGCCTGCTCGCAGCAAGGAGCTCGGCTTCAGGCTCGCTTCTCGGAGGTAAGTCTGTCCTACTCCCTCGAGGTTTCCAGGCTAAGCGTTGAGAAGGCATCCTTCTCCGTGGAGCGACAGGTGTGTGGACGTGGGCCGGGATTGCGTGCCACCCTGCCTGGTATCTCCCAGGGAGGTCGGGGGGCTTGACCTCACTCAGGGCGTCCAAGCCCCGGCGAGTCAGCAAACCGCTTCCCCGTGTAGGACGTGAGGCGCCGGCCCGGGAGAGGCCGGCCCCACAGCCCGGGCGCTCGTGCCTCACGAAGCGCGCCCTTCCTCTCTCCTCCCCGCTTCTCTCTTCGCACTCATCTTTCCCTGGGCGGACGTGTTCCCGGCAGCACCGTGTTGCACGGGATCCAGGGGGGAGCTGTTTCCTCGGTTGCCAGGCCCGGGAGGGTGTTGACCTTGACTCCCCGAAGCCCGCTGTGGCCCCGGAGGTGCTGCTGGAACCCGCAGGTCCCGGGAGCGGAGGCCCAAGCCGGCAGCGTGAGCGCGTCTTCCTCCGCATCTGAGAGAAGGCGTGGTGCTCTCGGGGAACGGGGAGGTGAGAGGGCCCCGTCCGGGAAGCGCGTTCCAAGAGCTGAGGGTTGGGCGCCTCGCTCCGGGCTCCTAGGTGCCAGAGCCGCTTCTCTCTTCCCGGGACGGAGTGGGGCTTGCTGGGCCAATGCGTCGTCCTGAAGCAATCCCGTGGCAGGGGCTCGGCGCTTCCCCCGTGCGTTTCGGGCGAGCCTCCCAGCTCAGGGCGCCCCCAGAGAGTTTGGCTTGCAGGCCGGCGTCGCCGTCACGACCTCCCCGAGACCCGGGTGTTCAGCTCGGGGCACGCCGAACGCAGGCTCCGGCGGGTTCGACTGAGGGCGGGCGCCCGGCTGAGGCAAGCGGGGCTGCCGTCAGAAGGCCTCCCGTGCCCTCACAACCAGTGTGTTTGCTCTGCCGTGGGTCCCGCGTCAGGGTCGTGGCAGGAGCCGCTTCCGACGCGCTTGCGAAGTGCTTCGCTGAGGCCGAGGTCAGGGGCCTCCTTCTAGGACGGCCCCCGACCTGAGGCCCGGCAGGCAGCCCCCTTAGGCTTCCGCCACCCCCGCCTCGGCCAAGCGTTCTCTCTTTGCGAAAGTGGCCTGCTCGCGGCAAGGAGCTCGGCTTCAGGCTCACTTCTCGGAGGTAAGGCTGTGCTGCTCCTCGAGGTTTCCAGGCTAAGCGTTTTGAAGTAATCCTTCTCCGTGGAGCGACGAGTGTGTGGACGTGGACCGGGATGGCGTGCCACCCTGCCTGGTTTCTCCCAGGGAGGTCGGGGGGCTTGACCTCAATTAGGGCGTCCAAGTCCCGGCGAGTCAGCAAACCGCTTCCCCGTGTAGGACGTGAGGCGCCGGGCCGGGAGAGGCCGGCCCCACAGCCCGGGCGCTCGTGCCTCACGAAGCGCGCCCTTCCTCTCTCCTCCCCGCTTCTCTCTTCGCACTCATCTTTCCCTGGGCGGACGTGTTCCCGGCAGCACCGTGTTGCACGGGATCCAGGGGGGAGCTGTCTCCTCGGTTGCCAGGCCGGGAGGGTGTTGACCTTGACTCCCCGAAGCCCGCTGTGGCCCCGGAGGTGCTGCTGGAACCCGCAGGTCCCGGGAGCGGAGGCCCAAGCCGGCAACGTGAGCAAGTCTTACTCCGCATCTGAGAGAAGGCGTGGTGCTCTCGGGGAACGGGGAGGTGAGAGGGCCCCGTCCGGGAAGCGCGTTCCAAGAGCTGAGGGTTGGGCGCCTCGCTTCGTGCTCCTAGGTGCCAGAGCCGCTTCTCTCTTCCCGGGACGGAGTGGGGCTTGCTGGGCCAATGCATCGTCCTGAAGCAATCCCGTGGCAGGGGCTCGGCGCTTCCCCCGTGCGTTTCGGGTGAGCCTCCCAGCTCAGGGCGCACCCAGAGAGTTGGGCTTGCAGGCCGGCGTCGCCGTCACGACCTCCCCGAGACCCGGGTGTTCAGCTCGGGGCACGCCGAACGCAGGCTCCGGCGGGTTCAACTGAGGGCGGGCGCCCGGCTGAGGCAAGCGGGGCTGCCGTCAGAAGGCCTCCCGTGCCCTCACAACCAGTGTGTTTGCTCTGCCGTGGGTCCCGCATCAGGGTCGTGGCAGGAGCCGCTTCCGACGCCCTTGCGAAGTGCTTCGCTGAGGCCGAGGTCGAGGGCCTCCTTCTAGGACGGCCCCCGACCTGAGGCCCGGCAGGCAGCCTCCCTTAGGCTTCCCCCACCCCCGCCGCGGCCAAGCGTTCTCTCTTCGCGAGAGAGGCCTGCTCGCAGCAAGGAGCTCGGCTTCAGGCTCGCTTCTCGGAGGTAAGTCTGTCCTGCTCCCTCGAGGTTTCCAGGCTAAGCGTTGAGAAGGCATCCTTCTCCGTGGAGCGACAGGTGTGTGGACGTGGGCCGGGATTGCGTGCCACCCTGCCTGGTATCTCCCAGGGAGGTCGGGGGGCTTGACCTCACTCAGGGCGTCCAAGCCCCGGCGAGTCAGCAAACCGCTTCCCCGTGTAGGACGTGAGGCGCCGGCCCGGGAGAGGCCGGCCCCACAGCCCGGGCGCTCGTGCCTCACGAAGCGCGCCCTTCCTCTCTCCTCCCCGCTTCTCTCTTCGCACTCATCTTTCCCTGGGCGGACGTGTTCCCGGCAGCACCGTGTTGCACGGGATCCAGGGGGGAGCTGTCTCTTCGGTTGCCAGGCCCGGGCGGGTGTCGACCTTGACTCCGCGAAGCCCGCTGTGGCCCCGGAGGGGCTGGCGGCACCCGCAGGTCCCGGGAGCGGAGGCCCAAGCCGGCAGCGTGAGCGCGTCTTCCTCCGCATCTGAGAGAAGGCGTGGTGCTCTCGGGGAACGGGGAGGTGAAAGGGCCCCGTCCGGGAAGCGCTTTCCAAGAGCTGAGGGTTGGGCGCCTCGCTCCGGGCTCCTAGGTGCCAGAGCCGCTTCTCTCTTCCCGGGACGGCGTGGGGCTTGCTGGGCCAATGCATCGTCCTGAAGCAATCCCGTGGCAGGGGCTCGGCGCTTACCCCGTGCGTTTCAGGCGAGCCTCCCAGCTTAGGGCGCCGCCGGAGAGTTTGGCCTGCACGACGGCGTCGCCGTCACGACCTCCCCGAGAGCCGGGAGTTCAGCTCGGTGCACGCTGAACGCAGGCTCCGGCGGGTTCGACTGAGGGCGGGCGCCCGGCTGAGGCAAGCGGGGCTGCCGTCAGAAGGCCTCCCCTGCCCTCACAACCAGTGTGTTTGCTCTGCCGTGGGTCCCGCTTCAGGGTCGTTGCAGGAGCCGCTTCCGACGCCCTTGCGAAGTGCATCTCTGAGGCCGAGGTCGGGGGCCTACTTCTAGGACGGCCCCGACCTGAGGCCCGGCAGGCAGCCTCTCTTAGGCTTCCGCCACGCCCGCCGCGGCCAAGCGTTCTCTCTTCACGAAAGAGACCTGCTCGCGGCAAGGAGCTCGGCTTCAGGCTCGCTTCTCGGAGGTAAGGCTGTCCTGCCCCCTCGAGGTTTCCAGGCTAAGCGTTGAGAAGGCATCCTTCTCCGTGGAGCGACGAGTGTGTGGACGTGGGCCGGGATGGCGTGCCACCCTGCCTGGTATCTCCCAGGGATGTCGGGGGGCTTGACCTCAATTAGGGTGTCCAAGCCCCGGCGAGTCAGCAAACCGCCTACCCGTGTAGGACGTGAGGCGCCGGGCCAGGAGAGGCCGGCCCCACAGCCCGGGCGCTCGTGCCTCACGAAGCGCGCCCTTCCTCTCTCCTCCCCGCTTCTCTCTTCGCACTCATCTTTCCCTGGGCTGACGTGTTCCCAGCAGCACCGTGTTGCACGGGATCCAGGGGGGAGCTGTTTCCTCGGTTGCCAGGCCCGGGAGGGTGTTGACCTTGACTCCCCGAAGCCCGCTGTGGCCCCGGAGGTGCTGCTGGAACCCGCAGGTCCCGGGAGCGGAGGCCCAAGCCGGCAGCGTGAGCGCGTCTTCCTCCGCATCTGAGAGAAGGCGTGGTGCTCTCGGGGAACGGGGAGGTGAGAGGGCCCCGTCCGGGAAGCGCGTTCCAAGAGCTGAGGGTTGGGCGCCTCGCTCCGGGCTCCTAGGTGCCAGAGCCGCTTCTCTCTTCCCGGGACGGAGTGGGGCTTGCTGGGCCAATGCGTCGTCCTGAAGCAATCCCGTGGCAGGGGCTCGGCGCTTCCCCCGTGCGTTTCGGGCGAGCCTCCCAGCTCAGGGCGCCCCCAGAGAGTTTGGCTTGCAGGCCGGCGTCGCCGTCACGACCTCCCCGAGACCCGGGTGTTCAGCTCGGGGCACGCCGAACGCAGGCTCCGGCGGGTTCGACTGAGGGCGGGCGCCCGGCTGAGGCAAGCGGGGCTGCCGTCAGAAGGCCTCCCGTGCCCTCACAACCAGTGTGTTTGCTCTGCCGTGGGTCCCGCGTCAGGGTCGTGGCAGGAGCCGCTTCCGACGCGCTTGCGAAGTGCTTCGCTGAGGCCGAGGTCAGGGGCCTCCTTCTAGGACGGCCCCCGACCTGAGGCCCGGCAGGCAGCCCCCTTAGGCTTCCGCCACCCCCGCCTCGGCCAAGCGTTCTCTCTTTGCGAAAGTGGCCTGCTCGCGGCAAGGAGCTCGGCTTCAGGCTCACTTCTCGGAGGTAAGGCTGTGCTGCTCCTCGAGGTTTCCAGGCTAAGCGTTTTGAAGTAATCCTTCTCCGTGGAGCGACGAGTGTGTGGACGTGGACCGGGATGGCGTGCCACCCTGCCTGGTTTCTCCCAGGGAGGTCGGGGGGCTTGACCTCAATTAGGGCGTCCAAGTCCCGGCGAGTCAGCAAACCGCTTCCCCGTGTAGGACGTGAGGCGCCGGGCCGGGAGAGGCCGGCCCCACACCCCGGGCGCTCGTGCCTCACGAAGCGCGCCCTTCCTCTCTCCTCCCCGCTTCTCTCTTCGCACTCATCTTTCCCTGGGCGGACGTGTTCCCGGCAGCACCGTGTTGCACGGGATCCAGGGGGGAGCTGTCTCCTCGGTTGCCAGGCCGGGAGGGTGTTGACCTTGACTCCCCGAAGCCCGCTGTGGCCCCGGAGTTGCTGCTGGAACCCGCAGGTCCCGGGAGCGGAGGCCCAAGCCGGCAACGTGAGCAAGTCTTACTCCGCATCTGAGAGAAGGCGTGGTGCTCTCGGGGAACGGGGAGGTGAGAGGCCCCGTCCGGGAAGCACGTTCCAAGAGCTGAGGGTTGGGCGCCTCGCTTCGTGCTCCTAGGTGCCAGAGCCGCTTCTCTCTTCCCGGGACGGAGTGGGGCTTGCTGGGCCAATGCATCGTCCTGAAGCAATCCCGTGGCAGGGGCTCGGCGCTTCCCCCGTGCGTTTCGGGTGAGCCTCCCAGCTCAGGGCGCACCCAGAGAGTTGGGCTTGCAGGCCGGCGTCGCCGTCACGACCTCCCCGAGACCCGGGTGTTCAGCTCGGGGCACGCCGAACGCAGGCTCCGGCGGGTTCAACTGAGGGCGGGCGCCCGGCTGAGGCAAGCGGGGCTGCCGTCAGAAGGCCTCCCGTGCCCTCACAACCAGTGTGTTTGCTCTGCCGTGGGTCCCGCATCAGGGTCGTGGCAGGAGCCGCTTCCGACGCCCTTGCGAAGTGCTTCGCTGAGGCCGAGGTCGGGGGCCTCCTTCTAGGACGGCCCCCGACCTGAGGCCCGGCAGGCAGCCTCCCTTAGGCTTCCCCCACCCCCGCCGCGGCCAAGCGTTCTCTCTTCGCGAGAGAGGCCTGCTCGCAGCAAGGAGCTCGGCTTCAGGCTCGCTTCTCGGAGGTAAGTCTGTCCTGCTCCCTCGAGGTTTCCAGGCTAAGCGTTGAGAAGGCATCCTTCTCCGTGGAGCGACAGGTGTGTGGACGTGGGCCGGGATTGCGTGCCACCCTGCCTGGTATCTCCCAGGGAGGTCGGGGAGCTTGACCTCACTCAGGGCGTCCAAGCCCCGGCGAGTCAGCAAACCGCTTCCCCGTGTAGGACGTGAGGCGCCGGCCCGGGAGAGGCCGGCCCCACAGCCCGGGCGCTCGTGCCTCATGAAGCGCGCCCTTCCTCTCTCCTCCCCGCTTCTCTCTTCGCACTCACCTTTCCCTGGGCGGACGTTTTCCCGGCAGCACCGTGTTGCACGGGATCCAGGGGGGAGCTGTTTCCTCGGTTGCCAGGCCCGGGCGGGTGTCGACCTTGACTCCGCGAAGCCCGCTGTGGCCCCGGAGGGGCTGGCGGCACCCGCAGGTCCCGGGAGCGGAGGCCCAAGCCGGCAGCGTGAGCGCGTCTTCCTCCGCATCTGAGAGAAGGCGTGGTGCTCTCGGGGAACGGGGAGGTGAAAGGGCCCCGTCCGGGAAGCGCTTTCCAAGAGCTGAGGGTTGGGCGCCTCGCTCCGGGCTCCTAGGTGCCAGAGCCGCTTCTCTCTTCCCGGGACGGCGTGGGGCTTGCTGGGCCAATGCATCGTCCTGAAGCAATCCCGTGGCAGGGGCTCGGCGCTTACCCCGTGCGTTTCAGGCGAGCCTCCCAGCTTAGGGCGCCGCCGGAGAGTTTGGCCTGCACGACGGCGTCGCCGTCACGACCTCCCCGAGAGCCGGGAGTTCAGCTCGGTGCACGCTGAACGCAGGCTCCGGCGGGTTCGACTGAGGGCGGGCGCCCGGCTGAGGCAAGCGGGGCTGCCGTCAGAAGGCCTCCCCTGCCCTCACAACCAGTGTGTTTGCTCTGCCGTGGGTCCCGCTTCAGGGTCGTTGCAGGAGCCGCTTCCGACGCCCTTGCGAAGTGCATCTCTGAGGCCGAGGTCGGGGGCCTACTTCTAGGACGGCCCCGACCTGAGGCCCGGCAGGCAGCCTCTCTTAGGCTTCCGCCACGCCCGCCGCGGCCAAGCGTTCTCTCTTCACGAAAGAGACCTGCTCGCGGCAAGGAGCTCGGCTTCAGGCTCGCTTCTCGGAGGTAAGGCTGTCCTGCCCCCTCGAGGTTTCCAGGCTAAGCGTTGAGAAGGCATCCTTCTCCGTGGAGCGACGAGTGTGTGGACGTGGGCCGGGATGGCGTGCCACCCTGCCTGGTATCTCCCAGGGATGTCGGGGGGCTTGACCTCAATTAGGGTGTCCAAGCCCCGGCGAGTCAGCAAACCGCCTACCCGTGTAGGACGTGAGGCGCCGGGCCGGGAGAGGCCGGCCCCACAGCCCGGGCGCTCGTGCCTCACGAAGCGCGCCCTTCCTCTCTCCTCCCCGCTTCTCTCTTCGCACTCATCTTTCCCTGGGCTGACGTGTTCCCGGCAGCACCGTGTTGCACGGGATCCAGGGGGGAGCTGTTTCCTCGGTTGCCAGGCCCGGGAGGGTGTTGACCTTGACTCCCCGAAGCCCGCTGTGGCCCCGGAGGTGCTGCTGGAACCCGCAGGTCCCGGGAGCGGAGGCCCAAGCCGGCAGCGTGAGCGCGTCTTCCTCCGCATCTGAGAGAAGGCGTGGTGCTCTCGGGGAACGGGGAGGTGAGAGGGCCCCGTCCGGGAAGCGCGTTCCAAGAGCTGAGGGTTGGGCGCCTCGCTCCGGGCTCCTAGGTGCCAGAGCCGCTTCTCTCTTCCCGGGACGGAGTGGGGCTTGCTGGGCCAATGCGTCGTCCTGAAGCAATCCCGTGGCAGGGGCTCGGCGCTTCCCCCGTGCGTTTCGGGCGAGCCTCCCAGCTCAGGGCGCCCCCAGAGAGTTTGGCTTGCAGGCCGGCGTCGCCGTCACGACCTCCCCGAGACCCGGGTGTTCAGCTCGGGGCACGCCGAACGCAGGCTCCGGCGGGTTCGACTGAGGGCGGGCGCCCGGCTGAGGCAAGCGGGGCTGCCGTCAGAAGGCCTCCCGTGCCCTCACAACCAGTGTGTTTGCTCTGCCGTGGGTCCCGCGTCAGGGTCGTGGCAGGAGCCGCTTCCGACGCGCTTGCGAAGTGCTTCGCTGAGGCCGAGGTCAGGGGCCTCCTTCTAGGACGGCCCCCGACCTGAGGCCCGGCAGGCAGCCCCCTTAGGCTTCCGCCACCCCCGCCTCGGCCAAGCGTTCTCTCTTTGCGAAAGTGGCCTGCTCGCGGCAAGGAGCTCGGCTTCAGGCTCACTTCTCGGAGGTAAGGCTGTGCTGCTCCTCGAGGTTTCCAGGCTAAGCGTTTTGAAGTAATCCTTCTCCGTGGAGCGACGAGTGTGTGGACGTGGACCGGGATGGCGTGCCACCCTGCCTGGTTTCTCCCAGGGAGGTCGGGGGGCTTGACCTCAATTAGGGCGTCCAAGTCCCGGCGAGTCAGCAAACCGCTTCCCCGTGTAGGACGTGAGGCGCCGGGCCGGGAGAGGCCGGCCCCACAGCCCGGGCGCTCGTGCCTCACGAAGCGCGCCCTTCCTCTCTCCTCCCCGCTTCTCTCTTCGCACTCATCTTTCCCTGGGCGGACGTGTTCCCGGCAGCACCGTGTTGCACGGGATCCAGGGGGGAGCTGTCTCCTCGGTTGCCAGGCCGGGAGGGTGTTGACCTTGACTCCCCGAAGCCCGCTGTGGCCCCGGAGGTGCTGCTGGAACCCGCAGGTCCCGGGAGCGGAGGCCCAAGCCGGCAACGTGAGCAAGTCTTACTCCGCATCTGAGAGAAGGCGTGGTGCTCTCGGGGAACGGGGAGGTGAGAGGCCCCGTCCGGGAAGCGCGTTCCAAGAGCTAAGGGTTGGGCGCCTCGCTTCGTGCTCCTAGGTGCCAGAGCCGCTTCTCTCTTCCCGGGACGGAGTGGGGCTTGCTGGGCCAATGCGTCGTCCTGAAGCAATCCCGTGGCAGGGGCTCGGCGCTTCCCCCGTGCGTTTCGGGCGAGCCTCCCAGCTCAGGGCGCCCCCAGAGAGTTTGGCTTGCAGGCCGGCGTCGCCGTCACGACCTCCCCGAGACCCGGGTGTTCAGCTCGGGGCACGCCGAACGCAGGCTCCGGCGGGTTCGACTGAGGGCGGGCGCCCGGCTGAGGCAAGCGGGGCTGCCGTCAGAAGGCCTCCCTTGCCCTCACAACCAGTGTGTTTGCTCTGCCGTGGGTCTCGCGTCAGGGTCGTGGCAGGAGCCGCTTCCGACGCCCTTGCGAAGTGCTTCGCTGAGGCCGAGGTCGGGGGCCTCCTTCTAGGACGGCCCCCGACCTGAGGCCCGGCAGGCAGCCTCCCTTAGGCTTCCCCCACCCTCGCCGCGGCCAAGCGTTCTCTCTTCGCGAGAGAGGCCTGCTCGCGGCAAGGAGCTCGGCTTCAGGCTCGCTTTTCGGAGGTAAGGCTGTGCTGCTCCCTCGAGGTTTCCAGGCTAAGCGTTGAGAAGGCATCCTTCTCCGTGCAGCGACGAGTGTGTGGACGTCGGCCGGGATGGCGTGCCACCCTGCGTGGTTTCTCCCGGGGAGGTCGGGTGGCTTGACCTCACTCAGGGCATCCAAGCCCCGGCGAGTCAACAAACCGCTTCCCCGTGTAGGACGTGAGGCGCCGGCCCGGGAGAGGCCAGCCCCACAGCCCGGGCGCTCGTGCCTCACGAAGCGCGCCCTTCCTCTCTCCTCACCGCTTCTCTCTTCGCACTCATCTTTCCCTGGGCGGACGATTTCCCGGCAGCACTGTGTTCCACGGGATCCAGGGGGGAACTGTCTCCTCGGTTGCCAGTCCCGGGCGGGTGTCGACCTTGACTCCGCGAAGCCCGCTGTGGCCCCGGAGGGGCTGGCGGCACCCGCAGGTCCCGGGAGTGGAGGACCAAGCCGGCTGCGTGAGCGCGTCTTCCTCTGCATCTGAGAGAAGGCCTGCTGCTTTCGGGGAACGGGGAGGTAAAAGGGCCCCGTCCGGGAAGCGCGTTCCAAGAGCTGAGGGTTGGGCGCCTCGTTCCGGGCTCCTAGGTGCCAGAGCCGCTTCTCTCTTCCCGGGACGTAGTGGGGCTTGCTGGGCCCATGCGTCGTCGTGAAGCAATCCCGTGGCAGGGGCTCGGCGCTTCCCCCGTGCGTTTCGGGTGAGCCTCCCAGCTCAGGGCGCCCCCAGAGAGTTTGGCCTGCAGGCCGGCGTCGCCGTCACGATCTCCCCGAGAGCCGTGTGTTCAGCGCGGGGCACGCCGAACTCAGGCTCCGGCGGGTTCGACTGAGGGAGGGCGCCCAGCTGAGGCAAGCGGGGCTGCTGTCAGAAGGCCTCCCGTGTCCTCACAACCAGTGTGTTTGCTCTGCCGTGGGTCCCGCGTCAGGGTCGTGGCAGGAGCCGCTTCCGACGCCCTTGCGAAGTGCTTCGCTGAGGCCGAGGTCGGGGGCCTACTTCTAGGACGGCCCCCGTATTGAGGCCCGGCAGGCAGCGTCCCTTAGGCTTCCGCCACCCGCACGGCGGCCAAGCGTTCTCTCTTTGCCAAAGTGGCCTGCTCGCGGCAAGGAGCTCGACTTCAGGCTCGCATCTCGGAGGTAAGGCTGTGCTGCTCCCTCGAGGTTTCCAGGCTAAGCGTTGAGAAGGCATCATTCTCCGTGGAGCGACGAGTGTGTGGTCGTGGACCGGGATGACGATCCACCCTGCCTGGTATCTCCCAGGGAGGTCGGGGGGCTTGACCTCACTCAGGGCGTCCAAGCCCCGGCGAGTCAGCAAACCGCTTCCCCGTGTAGGACGTGAGGCGCCGGGCCGGGAGAGGCCGGCCCCACAGCCCGGGCGCTCGTGCCTCATGAAGCGCGCCCTTCCTCTCTCCTCCCTGCTTCTCTCTTCGCACTCACCTTTCCCTGGGCGGACGTTTTCCCGGCAGCACCGTGTTGCACGGGATCCAGGGGGGAGCTGTCTCCTCGGTTGCCAGGCCCGGGCGGGTGTCGACCTTGACTCCGCGAAGCCCGCTGTGGCCCCGGAGGGGCTGGCGGCACCCGCAGGTCCCGGGAGCGGAGGCCCAAGCCGGCAGCGTGAGCGCGTCTTCCTCCGCATCTGAGAGAAGGCGAGGTGCTTTCCGGGAACGGGGAGGTGAAAGGGCCCCGTCCGGGAAGCGCTTTCCAAGAGCTGAGGGTTGGGCGCCTCGCTCCGGGCTCCTAGGTGCCAGAGCCGCTTCTCTCTTCCCGGGACAGCGTGGGGCTTGCTGGGCCAATGCATCGTCCTGAAGCAATCCCGTGGCAGGGGCTCGGCGCTTACCCCGTGCGTTTCAGGCGAGCCTCCCAGCTTAGGGCGCCGCCGGAGAGTTTGGCCTGCACGACGGCGTCGCCGTCACGACCTCCCCGAGAGCCGGGAGTTCAGCTCGGTGCACGCTGAACGCAGGCTCCGGCGGGTTCGACTGAGGGCGGGCGCCTGGCTGAGGCAAGCGGGGCTGCCGTCAGAAGGCCTCCCCTGCCCTCACAACCAGTGTGTTTGCTCTGCCGTGGGTCCCGCTTCAGGGTCGTTGCAGGAGCCGCTTCCGACGCCCTTGCGAAGTGCATCTCTGAGGCCGAGGTCGGGGGCCTACTTCTAGGACGGCCCCGACCTGAGGCCCGGCAGGCAGCCTCTCTTAGGCTTCCGCCACGCCCGCCGCGGCCAAGCGTTCTCTCTTCACGAAAGAGACCTGCTCGCGGCAAGGAGCTCGGCTTCAGGCTCGCTTCTCGGAGGTAAGGCTGTCCTGCCCCCTCGAGGTTTCCAGGCTAAGCGTTGAGAAGGCATCCTTCTCCGTGGAGCGACGAGTGTGTGGACGTGGGCCGGGATGGCGTGCCACCCTGCCTGGTATCTCCCAGGGATGTCGGGGGGCTTGACCTCAATTAGGGTGTCCAAGCCCCGGCGAGTCAGCAAACCGCCTACCCGTGTAGGACGTGAGGCGCCGGGCCGGGAGAGGCCGGCCCCACAGCCCGGGCGCTCGTGCCTCACGAAGCGCGCCCTTCCTCTCTCCTCCCCGCTTCTCTCTTCGCACTCATCTTTCCCTGGGCTGACGTGTTCCCGGCAGCACCGTGTTGCACGGGATCCAGGGGGGAGCTGTTTCCTCGGTTGCCAGGCCCGGGAGGGTGTTGACCTTGACTCCCCGAAGCCCGCTGTGGCCCCGGAGGTGCTGCTGGAACCCGCAGGTCCCGGGAGCGGAGGCCCAAGCCGGCAGCGTGAGCGCGTCTTCCTCCGCATCTGAGAGAAGGCGTGGTGCTCTCGGGGAACGGGGAGGTGAGAGGGCCCCGTCCGGGAAGCGCGTTCCAAGAGCTGAGGGTTGGGCGCCTCGCTCCGGGCTCCTAGGTGCCAGAGCCGCTTCTCTCTTCCCGGGACGGAGTGGGGCTTGCTGGGCCAATGCGTCGTCCTGAAGCAATCCCGTGGCAGGGGCTCGGCGCTTCCCCCGTGCGTTTCGGGCGAGCCTCCCAGCTCAGGGCGCCCCCAGAGAGTTTGGCTTGCAGGCCGGCGTCGCCGTCACGACCTCCCCGAGACCCGGGTGTTCAGCTCGGGGCACGCCGAACGCAGGCTCCGGCGGGTTCGACTGAGGGCGGGCGCCCGGCTGAGGCAAGCGGGGCTGCCGTCAGAAGGCCTCCCGTGCCCTCACAACCAGTGTGTTTGCTCTGCCGTGGGTCCCGCATCAGGGTCGTGGCAGGAGCCGCTTCCGACGCCCTTGCGAAGTGCTTCGCTGAGGCCGAGGTCGGGGGCCTCCTTCTAGGACGGCCCCCGACCTGAGGCCCGGCAGGCAGCCTCCCTTAGGCTTCCCCCACCCCCGCCGCGGCCAAGCGTTCTCTCTTCGCGAGAGAGGCCTGCTCGCAGCAAGGAGCTCGGCTTCAGGCTCGCTTCTCGGAGGTAAGTCTGTCCTGCTCCCTCGAGGTTTCCAGGCTAAGCGTTGAGAAGGCATCCTTCTCCGTGGAGCGACAGGTGTGTGGACGTGGGCCGGGATTGCGTGCCACCCTGCCTGGTATCTCCCAGGGAGGTCGGGGGGCTTGACCTCACTCAGGGCGTCCAAGCCCCGGCGAGTCAGCAAACCGCTTCCCCGTGTAGGACGTGAGGCGCCGGCCCGGGAGAGGCCGGCCCCACAGCCCGGGCGCTCGTGCCTCACGAAGCGCGCCCTTCCTCTCTCCTCCCCGCTTCTCTCTTCGCACTCATCTTTCCCTGGGCGGACGTGTTCCCGGCAGCACCGTGTTGCACGGGATCCAGGGGGGAGCTGTTTCCTCGGTTGCCAGGCCCGGGCGGGTGTCGACCTTGACTCCGCGAAGCCCGCTGTGGCCCCGGAGGGGCTGGCGGCACCCGCAGGTCCCGGGAGCGGAGGCCCAAGCCGGCAGCGTGAGCGCGTCTTCCTCCGCATCTGAGAGAAGGCGTGGTGCTCTCGGGGAACGGGGAGGTGAAAGGGCCCCGTCCGGGAAGCGCTTTCCAAGAGCTGAGGGTTGGGCGCCTCGCTCCGGGCTCCTAGGTGCCAGAGCCGCTTCTCTCTTCCCGGGACGGCGTGGGGCTTGCTGGGCCAATGCATCGTCCTGAAGCAATCCCGTGGCAGGGGCTCGGCGCTTACCCCGTGCGTTTCAGGCGAGCCTCCCAGCTTAGGGCGCCGCCGGAGAGTTTGGCCTGCACGACGGCGTCGCCGTCACGACCTCCCCGAGAGCCGGGAGTTCAGCTCGGTGCACGCTGAACGCAGGCTCCGGCGGGTTCGACTGAGGGCGGGCGCCCGGCTGAGGCAAGCGGGGCTGCCGTCAGAAGGCCTCCCCTGCCCTCACAACCAGTGTGTTTGCTCTGCCGTGGGTCCCGCTTCAGGGTCGTTGCAGGAGCCGCTTCCGACGCCCTTGCGAAGTGCATCTCTGAGGCCGAGGTCGGGGGCCTACTTCTAGGACGGCCCCGACCTGAGGCCCGGCAGGCAGCCTCTCTTAGGCTTCCGCCACGCCCGCCGCGGCCAAGCGTTCTCTCTTCACGAAAGAGACCTGCTCGCGGCAAGGAGCTCGGCTTCAGGCTCGCTTCTCGGAGGTAAGGCTGTCCTGCCCCCTCGAGGTTTCCAGGCTAAGCGTTGAGAAGGCATCCTTCTCCGTGGAGCGACGAGTGTGTGGACGTGGGCCGGGATGGCGTGCCACCCTGCCTGGTTTCTCCCAGGGAGGTCGGGGGGCTTGACCTCAATTAGGGCGTCCAAGTCCCGGCGAGTCAGCAAACCGCTTCCCCGTGTAGGACGTGAGGCGCCGGCCCGGGAGAGGCCGGCCCCACAGCCCGGGCGCTCGTGCCTCACGAAGCGCGCCCTTCCTCTCTCCTCCCCGCTTCTCTCTTCGCACTCATCTTTCCCTGGGCGGACGTGTTCCCGGCAGCACCGTGTTGCACGGGATCCAGGGGGGAGCTGTCTCCTCGGTTGCCAGGCCGGGAGGGTGTTGACCTTGACTCCCCGAAGCCCGCTGTGGCCCCGGAGGTGCTGCTGGAACCCGCAGGTCCCGGGAGCGGAGGCCCAAGCCGGCAACGTGAGCAAGTCTTACTCCGCATCTGAGAGAAGGCGTGGTGCTCTCGGGGAACGGGGAGGTGAGAGGCCCCGTCCGGGAAGCGCGTTCCAAGAGCTGAGGGTTGGGCGCCTCGCTTCGTGCTCCTAGGTGCCAGAGCCGCTTCTCTCTTCCCGGGACGGAGTGGGGCTTGCTGGGCCAATGCATCGTCCTGAAGCAATCCCGTGGCAGGGGCTCGGCGCTTCCCCCGTGCGTTTCGGGTGAGCCTCCCAGCTCAGGGCGCACCCAGAGAGTTGGGCTTGCAGGCCGGCGTCGCCGTCACGACCTCCCCGAGACCCGGGTGTTCAGCTCGGGGCACGCCGAACGCA
Source organism: Martes martes (assembly GCF_963455335.1). Taxonomy (NCBI): domain Eukaryota; kingdom Metazoa; phylum Chordata; class Mammalia; order Carnivora; family Mustelidae; genus Martes; species Martes martes. Next base: position 15,006,863 of record NC_137892.1, on the reverse strand, counting down.
GGCTCCGGCGGGTTCAACTGAGGGCGGGCGCCCGGCTGAGGCAAGCGGGGCTGCCGTCAGAAGGCCTCCCGTGCCCTCACAACCAGTGTGTTTGCTCTGCCGTGGGTCCCGCATCAGGGTCGTGGCAGGAGCCGCTTCCGACGCCCTTGCGAAGTGCTTCGCTGAGGCCGAGGTCGGGGGCCTCCTTCTAGGACGGCCCCCGACCTGAGGCCCGGCAGGCAGCCTCCCTTAGGCTTCCCCCACCCCCGCCGCGGCCAAGCGTTCTCTCTTCGCGAGAGAGGCCTGCTCGCAGCAAGGAGCTCGGCTTCAGGCTCGCTTCTCGGAGGTAAGTCTGTCCTGCTCCCTCGAGGTTTCCAGGCTAAGCGTTGAGAAGGCATCCTTCTCCGTGGAGCGACAGGTGTGTGGACGTGGGCCGGGATTGCGTGCCACCCTGCCTGGTATCTCCCAGGGAGGTCGGGGGGCTTGACCTCACTCAGGGCGTCCAAGCCCCGGCGAGTCAGCAAACCGCTTCCCCGTGTAGGACGTGAGGCGCCGGCCCGGGAGAGGCCGGCCCCACAGCCCGGGCGCTCGTGCCTCACGAAGCGCGCCCTTCCTCTCTCCTCCCCGCTTCTCTCTTCGCACTCATCTTTCCCTGGGCGGACGTGTTCCCGGCAGCACCGTGTTGCACGGGATCCAGGGGGGAGCTGTTTCCTCGGTTGCCAGGCCCGGGAGGGTGTTGACCTTGACTCCCCGAAGCCCGCTGTGGCCCCGGAGGTGCTGCTGGAACCCGCAGGTCCCGGGAGCGGAGGCCCAAGCCGGCAGCGTGAGCGCGTCTTCCTCCGCATCTGAGAGAAGGCGTGGTGCTCTCGGGGAACGGGGAGGTGAGAGGGCCCCGTCCGGGAAGTGCGTTCCAAGAGCTGAGGGTTGGGCGCCTCGCTCCGGGCTCCTAGGTGCCAGAGCCGCTTCTCTCTTCCCGGGACGGAGTGGGGCTTGCTGGGCCAATGCGTCGTCCTGAAGCAATCCCGTGGCAGGGGCTCGGCGCTTCCCCCGTGCGTTTCGGGCGAGCCTCCCAGCTCAGGGCGCCCCCAGAGAGTTTGGCTTGCAGGCCGGCGTCGCCGTCACGACCTCCCCGAGACCCGGGTGTTCAGCTCGGGGCACGCCGAACGCAGGCTCCGGCGGGTTCGACTGAGGGCGGGCGCCCGGCTGAGGCAAGCGGGGCTGCCGTCAGAAGGCCTCCCGTGCCCTCACAACCAGTGTGTTTGCTCTGCCGTGTGTCTCGCGTCAGGGTCGTGGCAGGAGCCGCTTCCGACGCCCTTGCGAAGTGCTTCGCTGAGGCCGAGGTCGGGGGCCTCCTTCTAGGACGGCCCCCGACCTGAGGCCCGGCAGGCAGCCTCCCTTAGGCTTCCCCCACCCTCGCCGCGGCCAAGCGTTCTCTCTTCGCGAGAGAGGCCTGCTCGCGGCAAGGAGCTCGGCTTCAGGCTCGCTTTTCGGAGGTAAGGCTGTGCTGCTCCCTCGAGGTTTCCAGGCTAAGCGTTGAGAAGGCATCCTTCTCCGTGCAGCGACGAGTGTGTGGACGTCGGCCGGGATGGCGTGCCACCCTGCGTGGTTTCTCCCGGGGAGGTCGGGTGGCTTGACCTCACTCAGGGCATCCAAGCCCCGGCGAGTCAACAAACCGCTTCCCCGTGTAGGACGTGAGGCGCCAGCCCGGGAGAGGCCAGCCCCACAGCCCGGGCGCTCGTGCCTCACGAAGCGCGCCCTTCCTCTCTCCTCACCGCTTCTCTCTTCGCACTCATCTTTCCCTGGGCGGACGATTTCCCGGCAGCACTGTGTTCCACGGGATCCAGGGGGGAACTGTCTCCTCGGTTGCCAGTCCCGGGCGGGTGTCGACCTTGACTCCGCGAAGCCCGCTGTGGCCCCGGAGGGGCTGGCGGCACCCGCAGGTCCCGGGAGTGGAGGACCAAGCCGGCTGCGTGAGCGCGTCTTCCTCTGCATCTGAGAGAAGGCCTGCTGCTTTCGGGGAACGGGGAGGTAAAAGGGCCCCGTCCGGGAAGCGCGTTCCAAGAGCTGAGGGTTGGGCGCCTCGTTCCGGGCTCCTAGGTGCCAGAGCCGCTTCTCTCTTCCCGGGACGTAGTGGGGCTTGCTGGGCCCATGCGTCGTCGTGAAGCAATCCCGTGGCAGGGGCTCGGCGCTTCCCCCGTGCGTTTCGGGTGAGCCTCCCAGCTCAGGGCGCCCCCAGAGAGTTTGGCTTGCAGGCCGGCGTTGCCGTCACGATCTCCCCGAGAGCCGGGTGTTCAGCGCGGGGCACGCCGAACTCAGGCTCCGGCGGGTTCGACTGAGGGAGGGCGCCCACCTGAGGCAAGCGGGGCTGCTGTCAGAAGGCCTCCCGTGTCCTCACAACCAGTGTGTTTGCTCTGCCGTGGGTCCCGCGTCAGGGTCGTGGCAGGAGCCGCTTCCGACGCCCTTGCGAAGTGCTTCGCTGAGGCCGAGGTCGGGGGCCTACTTCTAGGACGGCCCCCGTATTGAGGCCCGGCAGGCAGCGTCCCTTAGGCTTCCGCCACCCCCACCGCGGCCAAGCGTTCTCTCTTTGCCAAAGTGGCCTGCTCGCGGCAAGGAGCTCGACTTCAGGCTCGCATCTCGGAGGTAAGGCTGTGCTGCTCCCTCGAGGTTTCCAGGCTAAGCGTTGAGAAGGCATCATTCTCCGTGGAGCGACGAGTGTGTGGTCGTGGACCGGGATGACGATCCACCCTGCCTGGTATCTCCCAGGAAGGTCGGGGGGCTTGACCTCACTCAGGGCGTCCAAGCCCCGGCGAGTCAGCAAACCGCTTCCCCGTGTAGGACGTGAGGCGCCGGGCCGGGAGAGGCCGGCCCCACAGCCCGGGCGCTCGTGCCTCATGAAGCGCGCCCTTCCTCTCTCCTCCCTGCTTCTCTCTTCGCACTCACCTTTCCCTGGGCGGACGTTTTCCCGGCAGCACCGTGTTGCACGGGATCCAGGGGGGAGCTGTCTCCTCGGTTGCCACGCCCGGGCGGGTGTCGACCTTGACTCCGCGAAGCCCGCTGTGGCCCCGGAGAGGCTGGCGGCACCCGCAGGTCCCGGGAGCGGAGGCCCAAGCCGGCAGCGTGAGCGCGTCTTCCTCCGCATCTGAGAGAAGGCGTGGTGCTTTCCGGGAACGGGGAGGTGAAAGGGCCCCGTCCGGGAAGCGCTTTCCAAGAGCTGAGTTTTGGGCGCCTCGCTCCGGGCTCCTAGGTGCCAGAGCCGCTTCTCTCTTCCCGGGACGGCGTGGGGCTTGCTGGGCCAATGCATCGTCCTGAAGCAATCCCGTGGCAGGGGCTCGGCGCTTACCCCGTGCGTTTCAGGCGAGCCTCCCAGCTTAGGGCGCCGCCGGAGAGTTTGGCCTGCACGACGGCGTCGCCGTCACGACCTCCCCGAGAGCCGGGAGTTCAGCTCGGTGCACGCTGAACGCAGGCTCCGGCGGGTTCGACTGAGGGCGGGCGCCCGGCTGAGGCAAGCGGGGCTGCCGTCAGAAGGCCTCCCCTGCCCTCACAACCAGTGTGTTTGCTCTGCCGTGGGTCCCGCTTCAGGGTCGTTGCAGGAGCCGCTTCCGACGCCCTTGCGAAGTGCATCTCTGAGGCCGAGGTCGGGGGCCTACTTCTAGGACGGCCCCGACCTGAGGCCCGGCAGGCAGCCTCTCTTAGGCTTCCGCCACGCCCGCCGCGGCCAAGCGTTCTCTCTTCACGAAAGAGACCTGCTCGCGGCAAGGAGCTCGGCTTCAGGCTCGCTTCTCGGAGGTAAGGCTGTCCTGCCCCCTCGAGGTTTCCAGGCTAAGCGTTGAGAAGGCATCCTTCTCCGTGGAGCGACGAGTGTGTGGACGTGGGCCGGGATGGCGTGCCACCCTGCCTGGTATCTCCCAGGGATGTCGGGGGGCTTGACCTCAATTAGGGTGTCCAAGCCCCGGCGAGTCAGCAAACCGCCTACCCGTGTAGGACGTGAGGCGCCGGGCCGGGAGAGGCCGGCCCCACAGCCCGGGCGCTCGTGCCTCACGAAGCGCGCCCTTCCTCTCTCCTCCCCGCTTCTCTCTTCGCACTCATCTTTCCCTGGGCTGACGTGTTCCCGGCAGCACCGTGTTGCACGGGATCCAGGGGGGAGCTGTTTCCTCGGTTGCCAGGCCCGGGAGGGTGTTGACCTTGACTCCCCGAAGCCCGCTGTGGCCCCGGAGGTGCTGCTGGAACCCGCAGGTCCCGGGAGCGGAGGCCCAAGCCGACAGCGTGAGCGCGTCTTCCTCCGCATCTGAGAGAAGGCGTGGTGCTCTCGGGGAACGGGGAGGTGAGAGGGCCCCGTCCGGGAAGCGCGTTCCAAGAGCTGAGGGTTGGGCGCCTCGCTCCGGGCTCCTAGGTGCCAGAGCCGCTTCTCTCTTCCCGGGACGGAGTGGGGCTTGCTGGGCCAATGCGTCGTCCTGAAGCAATCCCGTGGCAGGGGCTCGGCGCTTCCCCCGTGCGTTTCGGGCGAGCCTCCCAGCTCAGGGCGCCCCCAGAGAGTTTGGCTTGCAGGCCGGCGTCGCCGTCACGACCTCCCCGAGACCCGGGTGTTCAGCTCGGGGCACGCCGAACGCAGGCTCCGGCGGGTTCGACTGAGGGCGGGCGCCCGGCTGAGGCAAGCGGGGCTGCCGTCAGAAGGCCTCCCGTGCCCTCACAACCAGTGTGTTTGCTCTGCCGTGGGTCCCGCGTCAGGGTCGTGGCAGGAGCCGCTTCCGACGCGCTTGCGAAGTGCTTCGCTGAGGCCGAGGTCAGGGGCCTCCTTCTAGGACGGCCCCCGACCTGAGGCCCGGCAGGCAGCCCCCTTAGGCTTCCGCCACCCCCGCCTCGGCCAAGCGTTCTCTCTTTGCGAAAGTGGCCTGCTCGCGGCAAGGAGCTCGGCTTCAGGCTCACTTCTCGGAGGTAAGGCTGTGCTGCTCCTCGAGGTTTCCAGGCTAAGCGTTTTGAAGTAATCCTTCTCCATGGAGCGACGAGTGTGTGGACGTGGACCGGGATGGCGTGCCACCCTGCCTGGTTTCTCCCAGGGAGGTCGGGGGGCTTGACCTCAATTAGGGCGTCCAAGTCCCGGCGAGTCAGCAAACCGCTTCCCCGTGTAGGACGTGAGGCGCCGGGCCGGGAGAGGCCGGCCCCACAGCCCGGGCGCTCGTGCCTCACGAAGCGCGCCCTTCCTCTCTCCTCCCCGCTTCTCTCTTCGCACTCATCTTTCCCTGGGCGGACGTGTTCCCGGCAGCACCGTGTTGCACGGGATCCAGGGGGGAGCTGTCTCCTCGGTTGCCAGGCCGGGAGGGTGTTGACCTTGACTCCCCGAAGCCCGCTGTGGCCCCGGAGGTGCTGCTGGAACCCGCAGGTCCTGGGAGCGGAGGCCCAAGCCGGCAACGTGAGCAAGTCTTACTCCGCATCTGAGAGAAGGCGTGGTGCTCTCGGGGAACGGGGAGGTGAGAGGGCCCCGTCCGGGAAGCGCGTTCCAAGAGCTGAGGGTTGGGCGCCTCGCTTCGTGCTCCTAGGTGCCAGAGCCGCTTCTCTCTTCCCGGGACGGAGTGGGGCTTGCTGGGCCAATGCATCGTCCTGAAGCAATCCCGTGGCAGGGGCTCGGCGCTTCCCCCGTGCGTTTCGGGTGAGCCTCCCAGCTCAGGGCGCACCCAGAGAGTTGGGCTTGCAGGCCGGCGTCGCCGTCACGACCTCCCCGAGACCCGGGTGTTCAGCTCGGGGCACGCCGAACGCAGGCTCCGGCGGGTTCAACTGAGGGCGGGCGCCCGGCTGAGGCAAGCGGGGCTGCCGTCAGAAGGCCTCCCGTGCCCTCACAACCAGTGTGTTTGCTCTGCCGTGGGTCCCGCATCAGGGTCGTGGCAGGAGCCGCTTCCGACGCCCTTGCGAAGTGCTTCGCTGAGGCCGAGGTCGGGGGCCTCCTTCTAGGACGGCCCCCGACCTGAGGCCCGGCAGGCAGCCTCCCTTAGGCTTCCCCCACCCCCGCCGCGGCCAAGCGTTCTCTCTTCGCGAGAGAGGCCTGCTCGCAGCAAGGAGCTCGGCTTCAGGCTCGCTTCTCGGAGGTAAGTCTGTCCTGCTCCCTCGAGGTTTCCAGGCTAAGCGTTGAGAAGGCATCCTTCTCCGTGGAGCGACAGGTGTGTGGACGTGGGCCGGGATTGCGTGCCACCCTGCCTGGTATCTCCCAGGGAGGTCGGGGGGCTTGACCTCACTCAGGGCGTCCAAGCCCCGGCGAGTCAGCAAACCGCTTCCCCGTGTAGGACGTGAGGCGCCGGCCCGGGAGAGGCCGGCCCCACAGCCCGGGCGCTCGTGCCTCACGAAGCGCGCCCTTCCTCTCTCCTCCCCGCTTCTCTCTTCGCACTCATCTTTCCCTGGGCGGACGTGTTCCCGGCAGCACCGTGTTGCACGGGATCCAGGGGGGAGCTGTCTCCTCGGTTGCCAGGCCCGGGAGGGTGTTGACCTTGACTCCCCGAAGCCCGCTGTAGCCCCGGAGGTGCTGCTGGAACCCGCAGGTCCCGGGAGCGGAGGCCCAAGCCGGCAGCGTGAGCGCGTCTTCCTCCGCATCTGAGAGAAGGCGTGGTGCTCTCGGGGAACGGGGAGGTGAGAGGGCCCCGTCCGGGAAGTGCGTTCCAAGAGCTGAGGGTTGGGCGCCTCGCTCCGGGCTCCTAGGTGCCAGAGCCGCTTCTCTCTTCCCGGGACGGAGTGGGGCTTGCTGGGCCAATGCGTCGTCCTGAAGCAATCCCGTGGCAGGGGCTCGGCGCTTCCCCCGTGCGTTTCGGGCGAGCCTCCCAGCTCAGGGCGCCCCCAGAGAGTTTGGCTTGCAGGCCGGCGTCGCCGTCACGACCTCCCCGAGACCCGGGTGTTCAGCTCGGGGCACGCCGAACGCAGGCTCCGGCGGGTTCGACTGAGGGCGGGCGCCCGGCTGAGGCAAGCGGGGCTGCCGTCAGAAGGCCTCCCGTGCCCTCACAACCAGTGTGTTTGCTCTGCCGTGGGTCTCGCGTCAGGGTCGTGGCAGGAGCCGCTTCCGACGCCCTTGCGAAGTGCTTCGCTGAGGCCGAGGTCGGGGGCCTCCTTCTAGGACGGCCCCCGACCTGAGGCCCGGCAGGCAGCCTCCCTTAGGCTTCCCCCACCCTCGCCGCGGCCAAGCGTTCTCTCTTCGCGAGAGAGGCCTGCTCGCGGCAAGGAGCTCGGCTTCAGGCTCGCTTTTCGGAGGTAAGGCTGTGCTGCTCCCTCGAGGTTTCCAGGCTAAGCGTTGAGAAGGCATCCTTCTCCGTGCAGCGACGAGTGTGTGGACGTCGGCCGGGATGGCGTGCCACCCTGCGTGGTTTCTCCCGGGGAGGTCGGGTGGCTTGACCTCACTCAGGGCATCCAAGCCCCGGCGAGTCAACAAACCGCTTCCCCGTGTAGGACGTGAGGCGCCGGCCCGGGAGAGGCCAGCCCCACAGCCCGGGCGCTCGTGCCTCACGAAGCGCGCCCTTCCTCTCTCCTCACCGCTTCTCTCTTCGCACTCATCTTTCCCTGGGCGGACGATTTCCCGGCAGCACTGTGTTCCACGGGATCCAGGGGGGAACTGTCTCCTCGGTTGCCAGTCCCGGGCGGGTGTCGACCTTGACTCTGCGAAGCCCGCTGTGGCCCCGGAGGGGCTGGCGGCACCCGCAGGTCCCGGGAGTGGAGGACCAAGCCGGCTGCGTGAGCGCGTCTTCCTCTGCATCTGAGAGAAGGCCTGCTGCTTTCGGGGAACGGGGAGGTAAAAGGGCCCCGTCCGTGAAGCGCGTTCCAAGAGCTGAGGGTTGGGCGCCTCGTTCCGGGCTCCTAGGTGCCAGAGCCGCTTCTCTCTTCCCGGGACGTAGTGGGGCTTGCCGGGCCCATGTGTCGTCGTGAAGCAATCCCGTGGCAGGGGCTCGGCGCTTCCCCCGTGCGTTTCGGGTGAGCCTCCCAGCTCAGGGCGCCCCCAGAGAGTTTGGCCTGCAGGCCGGCGTCGCCGTCACGATCTCCCCGAGAGCCGGGTGTTCAGCGCGGGGCACGCCGAACTCAGGCTCCGGCGGGTTCGACTGAGGGAGGGCGCCCAGCTGAGGCAAGCGGGGCTGCCGTCAGAAGGCCTCCCGTGTCCTCACAACCAGTGTGTTTGCTCTGCCGTGGGTCCCGCGTCAGGGTCGTGGCAGGAGCCGCTTCCGACGCCCTTGCGAAGTGCTTCGCTGAGGCCGAGGTCGGGGGCCTACTTCTAGGACGGCCCCCGTATTGAGGCCCGGGAGGCAGCGTCCCTTAGGCTTCCGCCACCCCCACCGCGGCCAAGCGTTCTCTCTTTGCCAAAGTGGCCTGCTCGCGGCAAGGAGCTCGACTTCAGGCTCGCATCTCGGAGGTAAGGCTGTGCTGCTCCCTCGAGGTTTCCAGGCTAAGCGTTGAGAAGGCATCATTCTCCGTGGAGCGACGAGTGTGTGGTCGTGGACCGGGATGACGATCCACCCTGCCTGGTATCTCCCAGGGAGGTCGGGGGGCTTGACCTCACTCAGGGCGTCCGAGCCCCGGCGAGTCAGCAAACCGCTTCCCCGTGTAGGACGTGAGGCGCCGGGCCGGGAGAGGCCGGCCCCACAGCCCGGGCGCTCGTGCCTCATGAAGCGCGCCCTTCCTCTCTCCTCCCCGCTTCTCTCTTCGCACTCACCTTTCCCTGGGCGGACGTTTTCCCGGCAGCACCGTGTTGCACGGGATCCAGGGGGGAGCTGTCTCCTCGGTTGCCAGGCCCGGGCGGGTGTCGACCTTGACTCCGCGAAGCCCGCTGTGGCCCCGGAGGGGCTGGCGGCACCCGCAGGTCCCGGGAGCGGAGGCCCAAGCCGGCAGCGTGAGCGCGTCTTCCTCCGCATCTGAGAGAAGGCGTGGTGCTTTCCGGGAACGGGGAGGTGAAAGGGCCCCGTCCGGGAAGCGCTTTCCAAGAGCTGAGGGTTGGGCGCCTCGCTCCGGGCTCCTAGGTGCCAGAGCCGCTTCTCTCCTCCCGGGACGGCGTGGGGCTTGCTGGGCCAATGCATCGTCCTGAAGCAATCCCGTGGCAGGGGCTCGGCGCTTACCCCGTGCGTTTCAGGCGAGCCTCCCAGCTTAGGGCGCCGCCGGAGAGTTTGGCCTGCACGACGGCGTCGCCGTCACGACCTCCCCGAGAGCCGGGAGTTCAGCTCGGTGCACGCTGAACGCAGGTTCCGGCGGGTTCGACTGAGGGCGGGCGCCCGGCTGAGGCAAGCGGGGCTGCCGTCAGAAGGCCTCCCCTGCCCTCACAACCAGTGTGTTTGCTCTGCCGTGGGTCCCGCTTCAGGGTCGTTGCAGGAGCCGCTTCCGACGCCCTTGCGAAGTGCATCTCTGAGGCCGAGGTCGGGGGCCTACTTCTAGGACGGCCCCGACCTGAGGCCCGGCAGGCAGCCTCTCTTAGGCTTCCGCCACGCCCGCCGCGGCCAAGCGTTCTCTCTTCACGAAAGAGACCTGCTCGCGGCAAGGAGCTCGGCTTCAGGCTCGCTTCTCGGAGGTAAGGCTGTCCTGCCCCCTCGAGGTTTCCAGGCTAAGCGTTGAGAAGGCATCCTTCTCCGTGGAGCGACGAGTATGTGGACGTGGGCCGGGATGGCGTGCCACCCTGCCTGGTATCTCCCAGGGATGTCGGGGGGCTTGACCTCAATTAGGGTGTCCAAGCCCCGGCGAGTCAGCAAACCGCCTACCCGTGTAGGACGTGAGGCGCCGGGCCGGGAGAGGCCGGCCCCACAGCCCGGGCGCTCGTGCCTCACGAAGCGCGCCCTTCCTCTCTCCTCCCCGCTTCTCTCTTCGCACTCATCTTTCCCTGGGCGGACGTGTTCCCGGCAGCACCGTGTTGCACGGGATCCAGGGGGGAGCTGTTTCCTCGGTTGCCAGGCCCGGGAGGGTGTTGACCTTGACTCCCCGAAGCCCGCTGTGGCCCCGGAGGTGCTGCTGGAACCCGCAGGTCCCGGGAGCGGAGGCCCAAGCCGGCAGCGTGAGCGCGTCTTCCTCCGCATCTGAGAGAAGGCGTGGTGCTCTCGGGGAACGGGGAGGTGAGAGGGCCCCGTCCGGGAAGCGCGTTCCAAGAGCTGAGGGTTGGGCGCCTCGCTCCGGGCTCCTAGGAGCCAGAGCCGCTTCTCTCTTCCCGGGACGGAGTGGGGCTTGCTGGGCCAATGCGTCGTCCTGAAGCAATCCCGTGGCAGGGGCTCGGCGCTTCCCCCGTGCGTTTCGGGCGAGCCTCCCAGCTCAGGGCGCCCCCAGAGAGTTTGGCTTGCAGGCCGGCGTCGCCGTCACGACCTCCCCGAGACCCGGGTGTTCAGCTCGGGGCACGCCGAACGCAGGCTCCGGCGGGTTCGACTGAGGGCGGGCGCCCGGCTGAGGCAAGCGGGGCTGCCGTCAGAAGGCCTCCCGTGCCCTCACAACCAGTGTGTTTGCTCTGCCGTGGGTCCCGCGTCAGGGTCGTGGCAGGAGCCGCTTCCGACGCGCTTGCGAAGTGCTTCGCTGAGGCCGAGGTCAGGGGCCTCCTTCTAGGACGGCCCCCGACCTGAGGCCCGGCAGGCAGCCCCCTTAGGCTTCCGCCACCCCCGCCTCGGCCAAGCGTTCTCTCTTTGCGAAAGTGGCCTGCTCGCGGCAAGGAGCTCGGCTTCAGGCTCACTTCTCGGAGGTAAGGCTGTGCTGCTCCTCGAGGTTTCCAGGCTAAGCGTTTTGAAGTAATCCTTCTCCGTGGAGCGACGAGTGTGTGGACGTGGGCCGGGATTGCGTGCCACCCTGCCTGGTATCTCCCAGGGAGGTCGGGGGGCTTGACCTCACTCAGGGCGTCCAAGCCCCGGCGAGTCAGCAAACCGCTTCCCCGTGTAGGACGTGAGGCGCCGGCCCGGGAGAGGCCGGCCCCACAGCCCGGGCGCTCGTGCCTCACGAAGCGCGCCCTTCCTCTCTCCTCCCCGCTTCTCTCTTCGCACTCATCTTTCCCTGGGCGGACGTGTTCCCGGCAGCACCCTGTTGCACGGGATCCAGGGGGGAGCTGTCTCCTCGGTTGCCAGGCCCGGGAGGGTGTTGACCTTGACTCCCCGAAGCCCGCTGTGGCCCCGGAGGTGCTGCTGGAACCCGCAGGTCCCGGGAGCGGAGGCCCAAGCCGGCAGCGTGAGCGCGTCTTCCTCCGCATCTGAGAGAATGCGTGGTGCTCTAGGGGAACGGGGAGGTGAGAGGGCCCCGTCCGGGAAGCGCGTTCCAAGAGCTGAGGGTTGGGCGCCTCGCTCCGGGCTCCTAGGTTCCAGAGCCGCTTCTCTCTTCCCGGGACGGAGTGGGGCTTGCTGGGCCAATGCATCGTCCTGAAGCAATCTCGTGGCAGGGGCTCGGCGCTTCCCCCGTGCGTTTCGGGCGAGCCTCCCAGCTCAGGGCGCCCCCAGAGAGTTTGGCTTGCAGGCCGGCGTCGCCGTCACGACCTCCCCGAGACCCGGGTGTTCAGCTCGGGGCACGCCGAACGCAGGCTCCGGCGGGTTCGACTGAGGGCGGGCGCCCGGCTGAGGCAAGCCGGGCTGCCGTCAGAAGGCCTCCCGTGCCCTCACAACCAGTGTGTTTGCTCTGCCGTGGGTCCCGCGTCAGGGTCGTGGCAGGAGCCGCTTCCGACGCCCTTCAGAAGTGCTTCGCTGAGGCCGAGGTCGGGGTCCTCCTTCTAGGATGGCCCCCGACCTGAGGCCCGGCAGGCAGCCTCCCTTAGGCTTCCGCCACCCCCGCCTCGGCCAAGCGTTCTCTCTTTGCAAAAGTGTCCTGCTCGCGGCAAGGAGCTCGGCTTCAGGGTCACTTCTCAGAGGTAAGGCTGTGCTGCTCCCTCGAGGTTTCCAGGCTAAGCATTGAGAAGGCATCATTCTCCGTGGAGCGACGAGTGTGTGGTCGTGGACCGGGATGGCGATCCACCCTGCCTGGTATCTCCCAGGGAGGTCGGGGGGCTTGACCTCACTCAGGGCGTCCAAGCCCCGGCGAGTCAGCAAACCGCTTCCCCGTGTAGGATGTGAGGCGCCGGGCCGGGAGAGGCCGGCCCCACAGCCCGGGCGCTCGTGCCTCATGAAGCGCGCCCTTCCTCTCTCCTCCCCGCTTCTCTCTTCGCGCTCACGTTTCCCTGGGCGGACGTTTTCCCGGCAGCACCGTGTTGCACGGGATCCAGGGGGGAGCTGTCTCCTCGGTTGCCAGGCCCGGGCGGGTGTCGACCTTGACTCCGCGAAGCCCGCTGTGGCCCCGGAGGGGCTGGCGGCACCCGCAGGTCCCGGGAGCGGAGGCCCAAGCCGGCAGCGTGAGCGCGTCTTCCTCCGCATCTGAGAGAAGGCGTGGTGCTTTCCGGGAACGGGGAGGTGAAAGGGCCCCGTCCGGGAAGCGCTTTCCAAGAGCTGAGGGTTGGGCGCCTCGCTCCGGGCTCCTAGGTGCCAGAGCCGCTTCTCTCTTCCCGGGACGGCGTGGGGCTTGCTGGGCCAATGAGTCCTCCTGAAGCAATCCCGTGGCAGGGGCTCGGTGCTTCCCCCGTGCGTTTCAGGCGAGCCTCCCAGCTTAGGGCGCCGCCGGAGAGTTTGGCCTGCACGACGGCGTCGCCGTCACGACCTCCCCGAGAGCCGGGAGTTCAGCTCGGTGCACGCTGAACGCAGGCTCCGGCGGGTTCGACTGAGGGCGGGCGCCCGGCTGAGGCAAGCGGGGCTGCCGTCAGAAGGCCTCCCCTGCCCTCACAACCAGTGTGTTTGCTCTGCCGTGGGTCCCGCTTCAGGGTCGTTGCAGGAGCCGCTTCCGACGCCATTGCGAAGTGCATCGCTGAGGCCGAGGTCGGGGGCCTCCTTCTAGGACGGCCCCGACCTGAGGCCCGGCAGGCAGCCTCTCTTAGGCTTCTGCCACGCCCGCCGCGGCCAAGCGTTCTCTCTTCACGAAAGAGACCTGCTCGCGGCAAGGAGCTCGGCTTCAGGCTCGCTTCTCGGAGGTAAGGCTGTCCTGCCCCCTCGAGGTTTCCAGGCTAAGCGTTGAGAAGGCATCCTTCTCCGTGGAGCAACGAGTGTGTGGACGTGGGCCGGGATGGCGTGCCACCCTGCCTGGTTTCTCCCAGGGACGTCGGGGGGCTTGACCTCAATTAGGGTGTCCAAGCCCCGGCGAGTCAGCAAACCGCCTACCCGTGTAGGACGTGAGGCGCCGGGCCGGGAGAGGCCGGCCCCACAGCCCGGGCGCTCGTGCCTCACGAAGCGCGCCCTTCCTCTCTCCTCCCCGCTTCTCTCTTCGCACTCATCTTTCCCTGGGCTGACGTGTTCCCGGCAGCACCTTGTTGCACGGGATCCAGGGGGGAGCTGTTTCCTCGGTTGCCAGGCCCGGGAGGGTGTTGACCTTGACTCCGCGAAGCCCGCTGTGGCCCCGGAGGGGCTGGCGGCACCCGCAGGTCCCGGGAGTGGAGGCCCAAGCTGGCAGCGTTAGCGCGTCTTCTTCCGCATCTGAGAGAAGGCGTGGTGCTTTCGGGGAACGGGGAGGTGAAAGGGCCCCGTCCGGGAAGCGCGTTCCAAGAGCTGAGGGTTGGGTGCCTCGCTCTGGGCTCCTAGGTGCCAGAGCCGCTTCTCTCTTCCCGGGACGGAGTGGGGCTTGCTGGGCCAATGCGTCGTCGTGAAGCAATCCCGTGGCAGGGGCTCGGCGCTTCCCCCATGCGTTTCGGGTGAGCCTCCCAGCTCAGGGCGCCCCCAGAGAGTTTGGCCGGCAGGCCGGCGTCGCCATCACGACCTCCCCGAGAGCCGGGAGTTCAGCTCGGGGCACGCCGTACGCAGGCTCCCGCGGGTTCGACTGAGGGCGGGCGCCTGGCTGAGGCAAGCCGGGCTGCCGTCAGAAGGCCTCCCGTGCCCTCACAACCAGTGTGTTTGCTCTGCCGTGGGTCCCGCGTCAGGGTCGTGGCAGGAGCCGCTTCCGACGCCCTTGCGAAGTGCTTCGCTGAGGCCGAGGTCGGGGTCCTACTTCTAGGACGGCCCCCGACCTGAGGCCCGGCAGGCAGCCTCCCTTAGGCTTCCGCCACCCCCGCCTCGGCCAAGCGTTCTCTCTTTGCGAAAGTGTCCTGCTCGCGGCAAGGAGCTCGGCTTCAGGGTCACTTCTCAGAGGTAAGGCTGTGCTGCTCCCTCGAGGTTTCCAGGCTAAGCGTTGAGAAGTAATCCTTCTCCGTCGAGCGACGAGTGTGTGGACGTGGGCCGGGATGGCGTGCCACCCTGCCTGGTTTCTCCCAGGGAGGTCGGGGGGCTTGACCTCAATTAGGGTGTCCAAGCCCCGGCGAGTCAGCAAACCGCTTACCCGTGTAGGATGTGAGGCGCCGGGCCGGGAGAGGCCGGCCCCACAGCCCGGGCGCTCGTGCCTCACGAAGCGCGCCCTTCCTCTCTCCTCCCCGCTTCTCTCTTCGCACTCATCTTTCCCTGGGCGGACGTGTTCCCGGCAGCACCGTGTTGCACGGGATCCAGGGGGGAGCTGTTTCCTCGGTTGCCAGGCCCGGGAGGGTGTTGACCTTGACTCCCCGAAGCCCGCTGTGGCCCCGGAGGTGCTGCTGGAACCCGCAGGTCCCGGGAGCGGAGGCCCAAGCCGGCAGCGTGAGCGCGTCTTCCTCCGCATCTGAGAGAAGGCGTGGTGCTCTCGGGGAACGGGGAGGTGAGAGGGCCCCGTCCGGGAAGTGCGTTCCAAGAGCTGAGGGTTGGGCGCCTCGCTCCGGGCTCCTAGGTGCCAGAGCCGCTTCTCTCTTCCCAGGACGGAGTGGGGCTTTCTGGGCCAATGCGTCGTCCTGAAGCAATCCCGTGGCAGGGGCTCGGCGCTTCCCCCGTGCGTTTCGGGCGAGCCTCCCAGCTCAGGGCGCCCCCAGAGAGTTTGGCTTGCAGGCCGGCGTCGCCGTCACGACCTCCCCGAGACCCGGGTGTTCAGCTCGGGGCACGCCGAACGCAGGCCCCGGCGGGTTCGACTGAGGGCGGGCGCCCGGCTGAGGCAAGCGGGGCTGCCGTCAGAAGGCCTCCCGTGCCCTCACAACCAGTGTGTTTGCTCTGCCGTGGGTCCCGCGTCAGGGTCGTGGCAGGAGCCGCTTCCGACGCCCTTGCGAAGTGCTTCGCTGAGGCCGAGGTCAGGGGCCTCCTTCTAGGACGGCCCCCGACCTGAGGCCCGGCAGGCAGCCTCCCTTAGGCTTCCCCCACCCTCGCCGCGGCCAAGCGTTCTCTCTTCGCGAGAGAGGCCTGCTCGCGGCAAGGAGCTCGGCTTCAGGCTCGCTTTTCGGAGGTAAGGCTGTGCTGCTCCCTCGAGGTTTCCAGGCTAAGCGTTGAGAAGGCATCCTTCTCCGTGCAGCGACGAGTGTGTGGACGTCGGCCGGGATGGCGTGCCACCCTGCGTGGTTTCTCCCGGGGAGGTCGGGGTGCTTGACCTCACTCAGGGCATCCAAGCCCCGGCGAGTCAACAAACCGCTTCCCCGTGTAGGACGTGAGGCG
Organism: Martes martes; assembly: GCF_963455335.1. NCBI lineage: Eukaryota > Metazoa > Chordata > Mammalia > Carnivora > Mustelidae > Martes > Martes martes. The sequence continues at coordinate 14,991,429 of NC_137892.1, read as the reverse complement.
CCGGCCCGGGAGAGGCCAGCCCCACAGCCCGGGCGCTCGTGCCTCACGAAGCGCGCCCTTCCTCTCTCCTCACCGCTTCTCTCTTCGCACTCATCTTTCCCTGGGCGGACGATTTCCTGGCAGCACTGTGTTCTACGGGATCCAGGGGGGAACTGTCTCCTCGGTTGCCAGTCCCGGGCGGGTGTCGACCTTGACTCCGCGAAGCCCGCTGTGGCCCCGGAGGGGCTGGCGGCACCCGCAGGTCCCGGGAGTGGAGGACCAAGCCGGCTGCGTGACCGCGTCTTCCTCTGCATCTGAGAGAAGGCCTGCTGCTTTCGGGGAACGGGGAGGTAAAAGGGCCCCGTCCGGGAAGCGCGTTCCAAGAGCTGAGGGTTGGGCGCCTCGTTCCGGGCTCCTAGGTGCCAGAGCCGCTTCTCTCTTCCCGGGACGTAGTGGGGCTTGCTGGGCCCATGCGTCGTCGTGAAGCAATCCCGTGGCAGGGGCTCGGCGCTTCCCCCGTGCGTTTCGGGTGAGCCTCCCAGCTCAGGGCGCCCCCAGAGAGTTTGGCCTGCAGGCCGGCGTCGCCGTCACGATCTCCCCGAGAGCCGGGTGTTCAGCGCGGGGCACGCCGAACTCAGGCTCCGGCGGGTTCGACTGAGGGAGGGCGCCCAGCTGAGGCAAGCGGGGCTGCTGTCAGAAGGCCTCCCGTGTCCTCACAACCAGTGTGTTTGCTCTGCCGTGGGTCCCGCGTCAGGGTCGTGGCAGGAGCCGCTTCCGACGCCCTTGCGAAGTGCTTCGCTGAGGCCGAGGTCGGGGGCCTACCTCTAGGACGGCCCCCGTATTGAGGCCCGGCAGGCAGCGTCCCTTAGGCTTCCGCCACCCCCACCGCGGCCAAGCGTTCTCTCTTTGCCAAAGTGGCCTGCTCGCGGCAAGGAGCTCGACTTCAGGCTCGCATCTCGGAGGTAAGGCTGTGCTGCTCCCTCGAGGTTTCCAGGCTAAGCGTTGAGAAGGCATCATTCTCCGTGGAGCGACGAGTGTGTGGTCGTGGACCGGGATGGCGATCCACCCTGCCTGGTATCTCCCAGGGAGGTCGGGGGGCTTGACCTCACTCAGGGCGTCCAAGCCCCGGCGAGTCAGCAAACCGCTTCCCCGTGTAGGACGTGAGGCGCCGGGCCGGGAGAGGCCGGCCCCACAGCCCGGGCGCTCGTGCCTCATGAAGCGCGCCCTTCCTCTCTCCTCCCCGCTTCTCTCTTCGCACTCACCTTTCCCTGGGCGGACGTTTTCCCGGCAGCACCGTGTTGCACGGGATCCAGGGGGGAGCTGTCTCCTCGGTTGCCAGGCCCGGGCGGGTGTCGACCTTGACTCCGCAAAGCCCGCTGTGGCCCCGGAGGGGCTGGCGGCACCCGCAGGTCCCGGGAGCTGAGGCCCAAGCCGGCAGCGTGAGCGCGTCTTCCTCCGCATCTGAGAGAAGGCGTGGTGCTTTCCGGGAACGGGGAGGTGAAAGGGCCCCGTCCGGGAAGCGCTTTCCAAGAGCTGAGGGTTGGGCGCCTCGCACCGGGCTCCTAGGTGCCAGAGCCGCTTCTCTCTTCCCGGGACGGAGTGGGGCTTGCTGGGCCAATGCGTCGTCGTGAAGCAATCCCGTGGCAGGGGTTCGGCGCTTCCCCCGTGCGTTTCGGGTGAGCCTCCCAGCTCAGGGCGCCCCCAGAGAGTTTGGCCTGCAGGCCGGCGTCGCCGTCACGACCTCCCCGAGAGCCGGGTGTTCACCTTGGGGCACGCCGTACGCAGGCTCCGGCGGGTTCGACTGAGGGCGGGCGCCCGGCTGAGGCAAGCTGGGCTGCCGTCAGAAGGCCTCCCGTGCCCTCACAACCAGTGTGTTTGCTCTGCCGTGGGTCCCGCGTCAGGGTCGTGGCAGGAGCCGCTTCCGACGCCCTTGCGAAGTGCTTCGCGGAGGCCGAGGTCGGGGGCCTACTTCTAGGACAGCCCCCGACCTGAGGCCCGCCAGGGAGCCTCGTTTAGGCTTCCGACACCCTCGCATTGGCCAAGCATTCTCTCTTCGCGAAAGAGACCTGGTCGCGGCAGGGACCTCAGCTTCATGCTCGCTTTTCGGAGGTAAGGCTGTGCTGCTCCCTCGAGGTTTCCAGGCTAAGCGTTGAGAAGGCATCCTTCTCTGTGGAGCGACGAGTGTGTGGACGTGGGCCGGGATTAGTGCCACCCTGCCTGGTTTCTCCCAGGGAGGTCGGGGGGCTTGACCTCTCTCAGGGCGTCCATGCCCCGGCGAGTCAACAAACCGCTTCCCCGTGGAGGACGTGAGGCGCCGGCCCGGCAGAGACCGGCCCCACAGCCCGGGCGCTCGTGCCTCACGAAGCGCGCCCTTCCTCTCTCCTCCCCGCTTCTCTCTTCGCCCTCATCTTTCCCTGGGCGGACGTTTTCCCGGCAGCACCGTGTTGCACGGGATCCAGGGGGGAGCTGTCTCCTCGGTTGCCAGGCCCGGGCGGGTGTCGACCTTGACTCCGCGAAGCCCGCCTTGTCCCCGGCGGGGCTGGCGGCACCCGCAGGTCCCGGGAGCAGAGGCCCAAGCCTGCAGCGTGAGCGCGTCTTCTTCGGCATCTGAGAGAAGGCGTGGTGCACTCGGGGAACGGGGAGGTGAACGGGCCTCGTCCGGGAAGCGCATTCCAAGAGCTGAGGGTTGGGCGCCTCGTTCCGGGCTCCTAGGTGCCAGAGCCGCTTCTCTCTTCCCGGGACGGAGTGGGGCTTGCTGGGCCAATGCGTCGTCCTGAAGTAATCCCGTGGCAGGGGCCCGGCGCTTCCCCCGTGTGTTTCGGGCGAGCCTCCCAGCTCAGGGCGGCCCCAGAGAGTTTGGCCTCCACGCCGGCGTCGCCGTCACGACCTCTCCGAGAGCCGGTTGTTCTGCTCGGTGCACGCCGAACGCAGGCTCCGGCGGGTTCGACTGAGGGCGGGTGCCCGGCTGAGGCAAGCGGGGCTGCCGTCAGAAGGCCGCCCGTGCCCTCACAAACAGTGTGTTTGCTTTGCCATGGGTCCCGCGTCAGGGTCGTGGCAGGAGCCGCTTCCGACGCCCTTGCGAAGTGCTTCGCTGAGGCCGAGGTCGGGGGCCTACTTCTAGGACGGCCCCCACCTGAGGCCCGGCAGGCAGCCTCCCTTAGGCTTCCGCCACCCCCACCGCGGCCAAGCGTTCTCTCTTTGCCAAATTGGCCTGCTCGCGGCTAGGAGCTTGGCTTCAGGCTCGCATCTCGGAGGTAAGGCTGTGCTGCTCCCTCGAGGTTTCCAGGCTAAGCGTTGAGAAGGCATCCTTCTCCGTGGAGCGACGAGTGTGTGGTCGTGGACCAGGATGGCGTTCCACCCTGCCTGGTATCTCCCAGGGAGGTCGGGGGGCTTTACCTCACTCAGGGCGTCCAAGCCCCGGCGAGTCAGCAAACCGCTTCTCCGTGTAGGACGTGAGGCGCCGGGCCGGGAGAGGCCGGCCCCACAGCCCGGGCGCTCGTGCCTCATGAAGCGCGCCCTTCCTCTCTCCTCCCCGCTTCTCTCTTCGCACTCATCTTTCCCTGGGCGGACGTTTTCCCGGCAGCACCGTGTTGCACGGGATGCAGGGGGGAGCTGTCTCCTCGGTTGCCAGGCCCGGGCGGGTGTCGACCTTGACTCCGCGAAGCCCGCTGTGGCCCCGGAGGGGCTGGCGGCACCCGCAGGTCCCGGGAGCGGAGGCCCAAGCTGGCAGCGTGAGCGCGTCTTCTTCCGCATCTGAGAGAAGGCGTTTTGCTTTCGGGGAACGGGGAGGTGAAAGGGCCCCGTCCGGGAAGCGCGTTCCAAGAGTTGAGGGTTGGGCGCCTCGCTCCGGGCTCCTAGGTGCCAGAGCCGCTTCTCTCTTCCCGGGACGGAGTGGGGCTTGCTGGGCCAATGCGTCGTCGTGAAGCAATCCCGTGGCAGGGGCTCGGCGCTTCCCCCATGCGTTTCGGGTGAGCCTCCCAGCTCAGGGCGCACCCAGAGAGTTTGGCTTGCAGTCCGGCGTCGCCGTCACGACCTCCCCGAGACCCGGGTGTTCTGCTCGGGGCACGCCGAACGCAGGCTCCGGCGGGTTCGACTGAGGGCGGGCGCCCGGCTGAGGCAAGCGGGGCTGCCGTCAGAAGGCCTCCCGTGCCCTCACAACCAGTGTGTTTGCTCTGCCGTGGGTCCCGCGTCAGGGTCGTGGCAGGTGCCGCTTCCGACGCCCTTGCGAAGTGCTTCGCTGAGGCCGAGGTCGGGGGCCTCCTTCTAGGACGGCCCCCGTCCTGAGGCCCGGCAGGCAGCCTCCCTTAGGCTTCCGCCACCCCCACCGCGGCCAAGCGTTCTCTCTTTGCCAAAGTGGCCTGCTCGCGGCAAGGAGCTCGGCTTCAGGCTCACTTCTCGGAGGTAAGGCTGTGCTGCTCCCTCGAGGTTTCCAGGCTAAGCGTTGAGAAGTAATCCTTCTCCGTGGAGTGACGAGTGTGTGGACGTGGGCCGGGATGGCGTGCCACCCTGCCTGGTTTCTCCCAGGGAGGTCAGGGGGCTTGACCTCAATTAGGGCATCCAAGCCCCGGCGAGTCAGCAAACCGCTTACCCGTGTAGGACGTGAGGCGCCGGGCCGGGAGAGGCCGGCCCCACAGCCCGGGCGCTCGTGCCTCACGAAGCTCGCCCTTCCTCTCTCCTCCCCGCTTCTCTCTTCGCACTCATCTTTCCCTGGGAGGACGTGTTCCCGGCAGCACCGTGTTGCACGGGATCTAGGGGGGAGCTGTCTCCTTGGTTGCCAGGCCCGGGAGGGTGTTGACCTTGACTCCCCGAAGCCCGCTGTGGCCCCGGAGGTGCTGCTGGAGCCCGCAGGTCCCGGGAGCAGAGGCCCAAGCTGGCAGCGTGAGCGCGTCTTCCTCCGCATCTGAGAGAATGCGTGGTGCTCTAGGGGAACGGGGAGGTGAGAGGGCCCCGTCCGGGAAGCGCGTTCCAAGAGCTGAGGGTTGGGCGCCTCGCTCCGGGCTCCTAGGTTCCAGAGCCGCTTCTCTCTTCCCGTGACGGAGTGGGGCTTGCTGGGACAATGAGTCCTCCTGAAGCAATCCCGTGGCAGGGGCTCGGCGCTTCCCCCGTGCGTTTCGGGCGAGACTCCCAGCTCAGGGCGCCCCCAGAGAGTTTGGCCTGCAGGCCAGCGTCGCCGTCACGACCTCCCCGAGATCCGGGTGTTCACCTCGGGGCACGCCGAACGCAGGCTCCCGCGGGTTCGACTGAGGGCGGTCGCCCGGCTGAGGCAAGCGGGGCTGCCGTCAGAAGGCCTCCCGTGCCCTCACAACCAGTGTGTTTGCTCTGCCGTGGGTCCCGCTTCAGGGTCGTTGCAGGAGCCGCTTCCGACGCCCTTGCGAAGTGCATCGCTGAGGCCGAGGTCGGAGGCCTACTTCTAGGACGGCCCCCGACCTGAGGCCCGGCAGGCAGCCTCCCTTAGGCTTCCGCCACCCCCACCGCGGCCAAGCGTTCTCTCTTTGCCAAAGTGGCCTGCTCGCGGCAAGGAGCTCGGCTTCAGGCTCGCATCTCGGAGGTAAGGCTGTGCTGCTCCCTCGAGGTTTCCAGGCTAAGCGTTGAGAAGGCATCCTTCTCTGTGGAGAGACGAGTGTGTGGACGTGGGCCGGGTTGGCGTGCCACCCTGCCTGGTTTCTCCCAGGGAGGTCGGGGGGCTTGACCTCACTCAGGGCGTCCAAGACTCTGCGAGTCAACAAACCGCTTCCCCGTGTAGGACGTGAGGCGCCGGCCCGGCAGAGCCCGGCCCCATAGCCCGGGCGCTCGTGCCTCATGAAGCGCGCCCTTCCTCTCCCTCCCCGCTTCTCTCTTCGCACTCATCTTTCCCTGGGCGGACGTTTTCCCGGCAGCACTGTTTTGCACGGGATCCAGGGGGGAACTGTCTCCTCGGTTTCCAGTCCCGGGCGGGTGTCGACCTTGACTCTGCGAAGCCCGCTGTGGCCCCGGAGGGTCTGGTGGCACCCGCAGGTCCCAGGAGCGGAGACCCAAGCCGGCAGCGTGTGCGCGTCTTCTTCCGCATCTGAGAGAAGGAGTGGTGCTTTCGGGGAACGGGGAGGTGAAAGGGCCCCGTCCGGGAAGCGCGTTCCAAAGCTGAGGGTTGGGCGCCTCGCTCTGGGCTCCTAGGTGCCAGAGCCGCTTCTCTCTTCCCGGGACGGAGTGGGGCTTGCTGGGCCAATGCGTCGTCGTGAAGCAATCCCGTGGCAGGGGCTCGGCGGTTCCCCCATGCGTTTCGGGCGAGCCTCCCAGCTCAGGGCGCCCACAGAGAGTTTGGCCTGCAGGTCGGCGTCGCCATCACGACCTTCCCGAGAGCCGGGTGTTCAGCTCGGGGCACGCCGAACGCAGGCTCTGGTGGGTTCTACTGAGGGCGGGCGCCCGGCTGAGGCAAGCGGGGCGCCCGCCGTCAGAAGGCCTCCCGTGCCCTCGCAACCGGTGTGTTTGCTCTGCCGTGGGTCCCGCGTCAGGGTTGTGGCAGGAGCCGCTTCCGACGCCCTTGCGAAGTGCTTCGCTGAAGCCGAGGTCAGGGGCCTACTTCTAGGACGGCCCCCGACCTGAGGCCCGCCAGGGAGCCTCATTTGGGTTCCGACACCCTCGCCTTGGCCAAGCGTTCTCTCTTCGCGAAAGAGACCTGCTCGCGGCAGGGAGCTCGGCTTCAGGCTCGCTTGTCGGAGGTAAGGCTGTGCTGCTCCCTCGAGGTTTCCAGGCTAAGCGTTGAGAAGGCATCCTTCTCCGTGGAGCGACGAGTGTGTGGACGTGGGCCGGGATAAGTGCCACCCTGCCTGGTTTCTCCCAGGGAGGTCGGGGGGCTTGACCTCTCTCAGGGCGTCCAAGCCCCGGCGAGTCAACAAACCGCTTCCCCGTGGAGGACGTGAGGCGCCGGCCCGGCAGAGGCCGGCCCCACAGCCCGGGCGCTCGTGCCTCACGAAGCGCGCCCTTCCTCTCTCCTCCCCGCTTCTCTCTTCGCACTCATCTTTCCCTGGGCGGACGTGTTCCCGGCAGCACCGTGTTGCACGGGATCCAGGGGGGAGCTGTTTCCTCGGTTGCCAGGCCCGGGAGGGTGTTGACCTTGACTCCCCGAAGCCCGCTGTGGCCCCGGAGGTGCTGCTGGAACCCGCAGGTCCCGGGAGCGGAGGCCCAAGCCGGCAGCGTGAGCGCGTCTTCCTCCGCATCTGAGAGAAGGCGTGGTGCTCTCGGGGAACGGGGAGGTGAGAGGGCCCCGTCCGGGATGCGCGTTCCAAGAGCTGAGGGTTGGGCGCCTCGCTCCGGGCTCCTAGGTGCCAGAGCCGCTTCTCTCTTCCCGGGACGGAGTGGGGCTTGCTGGGCCAATGCATCGTCCTGAAGCAATCCCGTGGCAGGGGCTCGGCGCTTCCCCCGTGCGTTTCGGGCGAGCCTCCCAGCTCAGGGCGCCCCCAGAGAGTTTGGCTTGCAGGCCGGCGTCGCCGTCACGACCTCCCCGAGACCCGGGTGTTCAGCTCGGGGCACGCCGAACGCAGGCTCCGGCGGGTTCGACTGAGGGCGGGCGCCCGGCTGAGGCAAGCGGGGCTGCCGTCAGAAGGCCTCCCGTGCCCTCACAACCAGTGTGTTTGCTCTGCCGTGGGTCCCGCGTCAGGGTCGTGGCAGGAGCCGCTTCCGACGCGCTTGCGAAGTGCTTCGCTGAGGCCGAGGTCGGGGGCCTCCTTCTAGGACGGCCCCCGACCTGAGGCCCGGCAGGCAGCCTCCCTTAGGCTTCCCCCACCCTCGCCGCGGCCAAGCGTTCTCTCTTCGCGAGAGAGGCCTGCTCGCAGCAAGGAGCTCGGCTTCAGGCTCGCTTCTCAGAGGTAAGGCTGTGCTGCTCCCTCGAGGTTTCCAGGCTAATCGTTGAGAAGGCATCTTTCTCCGTGGAGTGATGAGTGTGTGGACGTGGGCCGGGATGGCGTGTCACCCTGCCTGGTTTCTCTCAGGGAGGTCGGGGGACTTGACCTCACTCAGGGCGTCCAAGATCCGGCGAGTCAGCAAACCGCTTCCCCGTGTAGGACGTGAGGCGCTGGCCCGGGAGAGGCCGCCCCCACATCCCGGGCGCTCGTGCCTCACGAAGCGCGCCCTTCCTCTCTCCTCCCCGCTCCTCTCTTCGCACTCAACTTTCCCTGGGCGGACGTTTTCCCGGCAGCACCGTGTTGCACGGGATCCAGGGGGGAGCTGTCTCCTCGGTTGCCAGGCCCGGGCGGGTGTCGACCTTGACTCCGCGAAGCCCGCTGTGGCCCCGGAGGGGCTGGCGGCACCCGCAGGTCCCGGGAGCGGAGGCCCAAGCCGGCAGCGTGAGCGCGTCTTCCTCCGCATCAGAGAGAAGGCGTGGTGCTTTCGGGGAACGGGGAGGTGAAAGGGCCCGGTCCGGGAAGTGCTTTCCAAGAGCTGAGGGTTGGGCGCCTCGCTCCGGGCTCCTAGGTGCCAGAGCCGCTTCTCTCTTCCCGGGACGGCGTGGGGCTTGCTGGGCCAATGAGTCCTCCTGAAGCAATCCCGTGGCAGGGGCTCGGCGCTTCCCCCGTGCGTTTCGGGCGAGCCTCCCAGCTTACGGCGCCGCCGGAGAGTTTGGCCTGCATGACGGCGTCGCCGTCACGACCTCCCCGAGAGCCGGGAGTTCAGCTCGGGGCACGCCGAACGCAGGCTCCGGCGGGTTCGACTGAGGGCGGGCGCCCGGCTGAGGCAAGCGGGGCTGCCGTCAGAAGGCCTCCCCTGCCCTCACAACCAGTGTGTTTGCTCTGCCGTGGGTCCCGCTTCAGGGTCGTTGCAGGAGCCGCTTCCGACGCCCTTGCGAAGTGCATCGCTGAGGCGGAGGTCGGGAGCCTACTTCTAGGACGGCCCCCGACCTGAGGCCCGGCAGGCAGCCTCCCTTAGGCTTCCGCCACCCCCACCGCGGCCAAGCGTTCTCTCTTTGCCAAAGTGGCCTGCTCGCGGCAAGGAGCTCGGCTTCAGGCTCGCATCTCGGAGGTACGGCTGTGCTGCTCCCTCGAGGTTTCCAGGCTAAGCGTTGAGAAGGCATCCTTCTCCGTGGAGCGACGAGTGTGTGGTCGTGGACCGGGATGGCGTTCCACCCTGCCTGGTATCTCCCAGGGAGGTCGGGGGGCTTGACCTCACTCAGGGCGTCCAAGCCCCGGCGAGTCAGCAAACCGCTTCCCTGTGTAGGACGTGAGGCGCCGGGCCGGGAGAGGCCGGCCCCACAGCCCGGGCGCTCGTGCCTCATGAAGCGCGCCCTTCCTCTCTCCTCCCCGCTTCTCTCTTCGCACTCATCTTTCCCTGGGCGGACGTTTTCCCGGCAGCACCGTGTTGCACGGGATCCAGGGGGGAGCTGTCTCCTCGGTTGCCAGGCCCGGGCAGGTGTCGACCTTGACTCCGCGAAGCCCGCTGTGGCCCCGGAGGGGCTGGCGGCACCCGCAGGTCCCGGGAGCGGAGGCCCAAGCTGGCAGCGTTAGCGCGTCTTCTTCCGCATCTGAGAGAAGGCGTGGTGCTTTCGGGGAACGGGGAGGTGAAAGGGCCCCGTCCGGGAAGCGCGTTCCAAGAGTTGAGGGTTGGGCGCCTCGCTCCGGGCTCCTAGGTGCCAGAGCCGCTTCTCTCTTCCTGGGACGGAGTGGGGCTTGCTGGGCCAATGCGTCGTCGTGAAGCAATCCCGTGGCAGGGGCTCGGCGCTTCCCCCGTGCGTTTCGGGTGAGCCTCCCAGCTCAGGGCGCCCCCAGAGAGTTTGGCCTGCAGGCCGGCGTCGCCGTCACGACCTCCCCGAGAGCCGGGTGTTCAGCTCGGGGCACGCCGTACGCAGGCTCCGGCGGGTTCGACTGAGGGCGGGCGCCCGGCTGAGGCAAGCTGGGCTGCCGTCAGAAGGCCTCCCGTGCCCTCACAACCAGTGTGTTTGCTCTGCCGTGGGTCCCGCGTCAGGGTCGTGGCAGGAGCCGCTTCCGACGCCCTTGCGAAGTGCTTCGCTGAGGCCGAGGTCGGGGGCCTACTTCTAGGACGGCCCCCGACCTGAGGCCCGGCAGGCAGCCTCCCTTAGGCTTCCGCCACCCCCGCCTCGGCCAAGCGTTCTCTCTTTGCGAAAGTGTCCTGCTCGCGGCAAGGAGCTCGGCTTCAGGGTCACTTCTCAGAGGTAAGGCTGTGCTGCTCCCTCGAGGTTTCCAGGCTAAGCGTTGAGAAGTAATCCTTCTCCGTGGAGCGACGAGTGTGTGGACGTGGGCCGGGATGGCGTGCCACCCTGCCTGGTTTCTCCCAGGGAGGTCGGGGGGCTTGACCTCAATTAGGGTGTCCAAGCCCCGGCGATTCAGCAAACCACTTACCCGTGTAGGACTTGAGGTGCCGGGCCGGGAGAGGCCGGCCCCACAGCCCGGGCGCTCGTGCCTCACGAAGCGCGCCCTTCCTCTCTCCTCCCCGCTTCTCTCTTCGCACTCATCTTTCCCTGGGCGGACGTGTTCCCGGCAGCACCGTGTTGCACGGGATCCAGGGGGGAGCTGTTTCCTCGGTTGCCAGGCCCGGGAGGGTGTTGACCTTGACTCCCCGAAGCCCGCTGTGGCCCCGGAGGTGCTGCTGGAACCCGCAGGTCCCGGGAGCGGAGGCCCAAGCCGGCAGCGTGAGCGCGTCTTCCTCCGCATCTGAGAGAAGGCGTGGTGCTCTCGGGGAACGGGGAGGTGAGAGGGCCCCGTCCGGGAAGCGCGTTCCAAGAGCTGAGGGTTGGGCGCCTCGCTCCGGGCTCCTAGGTGCCAGAGCCGCTTCTCTCTTCCCGGGACGGAGTGGGGCTTGCTGGGCCAATGCATCGTCCTGAAGCAATCCCGTGGCAGGGGCTCGGCGCTTCCCCCGTGCGTTTCGGGCGAGCCTCCCAGCTCAGGGCGCCCCCAGAGAGTTTGGCTTGCAGGCCGGCGTCGCCGTCACGACCTCCCCGAGACCCGGGTGTTCAGCTCGGGGCACGCCGAACGCAGGCTCCGGCGGGTTCGACTGAGGGCGGGCGCCCGGCTGAGGCAAGCGGGGCTGCCGTCAGAAGGCCTCCCGTGCCCTCACAACCAGTGTGTTTGCTCTGCCGTGGGTCCCGCGTCAGGGTCGTGGCAGGAGCCGCTTCCGACGCGCTTGCGAAGTGCTTCGCTGAGGCCGAGGTCGGGGGCCTCCTTCTAGGACGGCCCCCGACCTGAGGCCCGGCAGGCAGCCTCCCTTAGGCATCCCCCACCCTCGCCGCGGCCAAGCGTTCTCTCTTCGCGAGAGAGGCCTGCTCGCAGCAAGGAGCTCGGCTTCAGGCTCGCTTCTCAGAGGTAAGGCTGTGCTGCTCCCTCGAGGTTTCCAGGCTAAGCGTTGAGAAGGCATCTTTCTCCGTGGAGTGATGAGTGTGTGGACGTGGGCCGGGATGGCGTGTCACCCTGCCTGGTTTCTCTCAGGGAGGTCGGGGGACTTGACCTCACTCAGGGCGTCCAAGATCCGGCGAGTCAGCAAACCGCTTCCCCGTGTAGGACGTGAGGCGCTGGCCCGGGAGAGGCCGCCCCCACATCCCGGGCGCTCGTGCCTCACGAAGCGCGCCCTTCCTCTCTCCTCCCCGCTCCTCTCTTCGCACTCAACTTTCCCTGGGCGGACGTTTTCCCGGCAGCACCGTGTTGCACGGGATCCAGGGGGGAGCTGTCTCCTCGGTTGCCAGGCCCGGGCGGGTGTCGACCTTGACTCCGCGAAGCCCGCTGTGGCCCCGGAGGGGCTGGCGGCACCCGCAGGTCCCGGGAGCGGAGGCCCAAGCCGGCAGCGTGAGCGCGTCTTCCTCCGCATCAGAGAGAAGGCGTGGTGCTTTCGGGAAACGGGGAGGTGAAAGGGCCCCGTCCGGGAAGCGCTTTCCAAGAGCTGAGGGTTGGGCGCCTCGCTCCGGGCTCCTAGGTGCCAGAGCCGCTTCTCTCTTCCCGGGACGGCGTGGGGCTTGCTGGGCCAATGAGTCCTCCTGAAGCAATCCCGTGGCAGGGGCTCGGTGCTTCCCCCGTGCGTTTCGGGCGAGCCTCCCAGCTTAGGGCGCCGCCGGAGAGTTTGGCCTGCACGACGGCGTCGCCGTCACGACCTCCCCGAGAGCCGGGAGTTCAGCTCGGGGCACGCCGAACGCAGGCTCCGGCGGGTTCGACTGAGGGCGGGCGCCCGGCTGAGGCAAGCGGGGCTGCCGTCAGAAGGCCTCCCCTGCCCTCACAACCAGTGTGTTTGCTCTGCCGTGGGTCCCGCTTCAGGGTCGTTGCAGGAGCCGCTTCCGACGCCCTTGCGAAGTGCATTGCTGAGGCCGAGGTCGGGGGCCTACTTCTAGGACGGCTCCCGACATGAGGCCCGGCAGGCAGCCTCCCTTAGGCTTCCGCCACCCCCACCGCGGCCAAGCGTTCTCTCTTTGCCAAAGTGGCCTGCTCGCGGCAAGGAGCTCGGCTTCAGGCTCGCATCTCGGAGGTAAGGCTGTGCTGCTCCCTCGAGGTTTCCAGGCTAAGCGTTGAGAAGGCATCCTTCTCCGTGGAGCGACGAGTGTGTGGTCGTGGACCGGGATGGCGTTCCACCCTGCCTGGTATCTCCCAGGGAGGTCGGGGGGCTTGACCTCACTCAGGGCGTCCAAGCCCCGGCGAGTCAGCAAACCGCTTCCCCGTGTAGGACGTGAGGCGCCGGGCCGGGAGAGGCCGGCCCCACAGCCCGGGCGCTCGTGCCTCATGAAGCGCGCCCTTCCTCTCTCCTCCCCGTTTCTCTCTTCGCACTCATCTTTCCCTGGGCGGACGTTTTCCCGGCAGCACCGTGTTGCACGGGATCCAGGGGGGAGCTGTCTCCTCGGTTGCCAGGCCCGGGCGGGTGTCGACCTTGAATCCGCGAAGCCCGCTGTGGCCCCGGAGGGGCTGGCGGCACCCGCAGGTCCCGGGAGCGGAGGCCCAAGCTGGCAGCGTTAGCGCGTCTTCTTCCGCATCTGAGAGAAGGCGTTTTGCTTTCGGGGAACGGGGAGGTGAAAGGGCCCCGTCCGGGAAGCGCGTTCCAAGAGTTGAGGGTTGGGCGCCTCGCTCCGGGCTCCTAGGTGCCAGAGCCGCTTCTCTCTTCCCGGGACGGAGTGGGGCTTGCTGGGCCAATGCATCGTCGTGAAGCAATCCCGTGGCAGGGGCTCGGCGCTTCCCCCGTGCGTTTCGGGTGAGCCTCCCAGCTCAGGGCGCCCCCAGAGAGTTTGGCCTGCAGGCCGTCGTCGCCGTCACGACCTCCCCGAGAGCCGGGTGTTCAGCTCGGGGCACGCCGTACGCAGGCTCCGGCGGGTTCGACTGAGGGTGGGCGCCCGGCTGAGGTAAGCTGGGCTGCCGTCAGAAGGCCTCCCGTGCCCTCACAACCAGTGTGTTTGCTCTTCCGTGGGTCCCGCGTCAGGGTCGTGGCAGGAGCCGCTTCCGACGCCCTTGCGAAGTGCTTCGCTGAGGCCGAGGTCGGGGGCCTACTTCTAGGACGGCCCCCGACCTGAGGCCCGGCAGGCAGCCTCCCTTAGGCTTCCGCCACCCCCGCCTCGGCCAAGCGTTCTCTCTTTGCGAAAGTGTCCTGCTCGCGGCAAGGAGCTCGGCTTCAGGGTCACTTCTCAGAGGTAAGGCTGTGCTGCTCCCTCGAGGTTTCCAGGCTAAGCGTTGAGAAGTAATCCTTCTCCGTGGAGCGACGAGTGTGTGGACGTGGGCCGGGATGGCGTGCCACCCTGCCTGGTTTCTCCCAGGGAGGTCGGGGGGCTTGACCTCAATTAGGGTGTCCAAGCCCCGGCGAGTCAGCAAACCGCTTACCCGTGTAGGACGTGAGGTGCCGGGCCGGGAGAGGCCGGCCCCACAGCCCGGGCGCTCGTACCTCACGAAGCGCGCCCTTCCTCTCTCCTCCCCGCTTCTCTCTTCGCACTCATCTTTCCCTGGGCGGACGTGTTCCCGGCAGCACCGTGTTGCACGGGATCCAGGGGGGAGCTGTTTCCTCGGTTGCCAGGCCCGGGAGGGTGTTGACCTTGACTCCCCGAAGCCCGCTGTGGCCCCGGAGGTGCTGCTGGAACCCGCAGGTCCCGGGAGCGGAGGCCCAAGCCGGCAGCGTGAGCGCGTCTTCCTCCGCATCTGAGAGAAGGCGTGGTGCTCTCGGGGAACGGGGAGGTGAGAGGGCCCCGTCCGGGATGCGCGTTCCAAGAGCTGAGGGTTGGGCGCCTCGCTCCGGGCTCCTAGGTGCCAGAGCCGCTTCTCTCTTCCCGGGACGGAGTGGGGCTTTCTGGGCCAATGCATCGTCCTGAAGCAATCCCGTGGCAGGGGCTCGGCGCTTCCCCCGTGCGTTTCGGGCGAGCCTCCCAGCTCAGGGCGCCCCCAGAGAGTTTGGCTTGCAGGCCGGCGTCGCCGTCACGACCTCCCCGAGACCCGGGTGTTCAGCTCGGGGCACGCCGAACGCAGGCTCCGGCGGGTTCGACTGAGGGCGGGCGCCCGGCTGAGGCAAGCGGGGCTGCCGTCAGAAGGCCTCCCGTGCCCTCACAACCAGTGTGTTTGCTCTGCCGTGGGTCCCGCGTCAGGGTCGTGGCAGGAGCCGCTTCCGACGCGCTTGCGAAGTGCTTCGCTGAGGCCGAGGTCGGGGGCCTCCTTCTAGGACGGCCCCCGACCTGAGGCCCGGCAGGCAGCCTCCCTTAGGCTTCCCCCACCCTCGCCGCGGCCAAGCGTTCTCTCTTCGCGAGAGAGGCCTGCTCGCAGCAAGGAGCTCGGCTTCAGGCTCGCTTCTCAGAGGTAAGGCTGTGCTGCTCCCTCGAGGTTTCCAGGCTAATCGTTGAGAAGGCATCTTTCTCCGTGGAGTGATGAGTGTGTGGACGTGGGCCGGGATGGCGTGTCACCCTGCCTGGTTTCTCTCAGGGAGGTCGGGGGACTTGACCTCACTCAGGGCGTCCAAGATCCGGCGAGTCAGCAAACCGCTTCCCCGTGTAGGACGTGAGGCGCTGGCCCGGGAGAGGCCGCCCCCACATCCCGGGCGCTCGTGCCTCACGAAGCGCGCCCTTCCTCTCTCCTCCCCGCTCCTCTCTTCGCACTCAACTTTCCCTGGGCGGACGTTTTCCCGGCAGCACCGTGTTGCACGGGATCCAGGGGGGAGCTGTCTCCTCGGTTGCCAGGCCCGGGCGGGTGTCGACCTTGACTCCGCGAAGCCCGCTGTGGCCCCGGAGGGGCTGGCGGCACCCACAGGTCCCGGGAGCGGAGGCCCAAGCCGGCAGCGTGAGCGCGTCTTCCTCCGCATCAGAGAGAAGGCGTGGTGCTTTCGGGGAACGGGGAGGTGAAAGGGCCCGGTCCGGGAAGCGCTTTCCAAGAGCTGAGGGTTGGGCGCCTCGCTCCGGCTCCTAGGTGCCAGAGCCGCTTCTCTCTTCCCGGGACGGCGTGGGGCTTGCTGGGCCAATGAGTCCTCCTGAAGCAATCCCGTGGCTGGGGCTCGGTGCTTCACCCGTGCGTTTCGGGCGAGCCTCCCAGCTTACGGCGCCGCCGGAGAGTTTGGCCTGCATGACGGCGTCGCCGTCACGACCTCCCCGAGAGCCGGGAGTTCAGCTCGGGGCACGCCGAACGCAGGCTCCGGCGGGTTCGACTGAGGGCGGGCGCCCGGCTGAGGCAAGCGGGGCTGCCGTCAGAAGGCCTCCCCTGCCCTCACAACCAGTGTGTTTGCTCTGCCGTGGGTCCCGCTTCAGGGTCGTTGCAGGAGCCGCTTCCGACGCCCTTGCGAAGTGCATCGCAGAGGCGGAGGTCGGGAGCCTACTTCTAGGACGGCCCCCGACCTGAGGCCCGGCAGGCAGCCTCCCTTAGGCTTCCGCCACCCCCACCGCGGCCAAGCGTTCTCTCTTTGCCAAAGTGGCCTGCTCGCGGCAAGGAGCTCGGCTTCAGGCTCGCATCTCGGAGGTAAGGCTGTGCTGCTCCCTCGAGGTTTCCAGGCTAAGCGTTGAGAAGGCATCCTTCTCCGTGGAGCGACGAGTGTGTGGTCGTGGACCGGGATGGCGTTCCACCCTGCCTGGTATCTCCCAGGGAGGTCGGGGGGCTTGACCTCACTCAGGGCGTCCAAGCCCCGGCGAGTCAGCAAACCGCTTCCCTGTGTAGGACGTGAGGCACCGGGCCGGGAGAGGCCGGCCCCACAGCCCGGGCGCTCGTGCCTCATGAAGCGCGCCCTTCCTCTCTCCTCCCCGCTTCTCTCTTCGCACTCATCTTTCCCTGGGCGGACGTTTTCCCGGCAGCACCTTGTTGCACGGGATCCAGGGGGGAGCTGTCTCCTCGGTTGCCAGGCCCGGGCAGGTGTCGACCTTGACTCCGCGAAGCCCGCTGTGGCCCCGGAGGGGCTGGCGGCACCCGCAGGTCCCGGGAGCGGAGGCCCAAGCTGGCAGCGTTAGCGCGTCTTCTTCCGCATCTGAGAGAAGGCGTGGTGCTTTCGGGGAACGGGGAGGTGAAAGGGCCCCGTCCGGGAAGCGCGTTCCAAGAGTTGAGGGTTGGGCGCCTCGCTCCGGGCTCCTAGGTGCCAGAGCCGCTTCTCTCTTCCTGGGACGGAGTGGGGCTTGCTGGGCCAATGCGTCGTCGTGAAGCAATCCCGTGGCAGGGGCTCGGCGCTTCCCCCGTGCGTTTCGGGTGAGCCTCCCAGCTCAGGGCGCCCCCAGAGAGTTTGGCCTGCAGGCCGGCGTCGCCGTCACGACCTCCCCGAGAGCCGGGTGTTCAGCTCGGGGCACGCCGTACGCAGGCTCCGGCGGGTTCGACTGAGGGCGGGCGCCCGGCTGAGGCAAGCTGGGCTGCCGTCAGAAGGCCTCCCGTGCCCTCACAACCAGTGTGTTTGCTCTGCCGTGGGTCCCGCGTCAGGGTCGTGGCAGGAGCCGCTTCCGACGCCCTTGCGAAGTGCTTCGCTGAGGCCGAGGTCAGGGGCCTACTTCTAGGACGGCCCCCGACCTGAGGCCCGGCAGGCAGCCTCCCTTAGGCTTCCGCCACCCCCGCCTCGGCCAAGCGTTCTCTCTTTGCGAAAGTGTCCTGCTCGCGGCAAGGAGCTCGGCTTCAGGGTCACTTCTCAGAGGTAAGGCTGTGCTGCTCCCTCGAGGTTTCCAGGCTAAGCGTTGAGAAGTAATCCTTCTCCGTGGAGCGACGAGTGTGTGGACGTGGGCCGGGATGGCGTGCCACCCTGCCTGGTTTCTCCCAGGGAGGTCGGGGGGCTTGACCTCAATTAGGGTGTCCAAGCCCCGGCGAGTCAGCAAACCACTTACCCGTGTAGGACGTGAGGTGCCGGGCCGGGAGAGACCGGCCCCACAGCCCGGGCGCTCGTGCCTCACGAAGCGCGCCCTTCCTCTCTCCTCCCCACTTCTCTCTTCGCACTCATCTTTCCCTGGGCGGACGTGTTCCCGGCAGCACCGTGTTGCACGGGATCCAGGGTGGAGCTGTTTCCTCGGTTGCCAGGCCCGGGAGGGTGTTGACCTTGACTCCCCGAAGCCCGCTGTGGCCCCGGAGGTGCTGCTGGAACCCGCAGGTCCCGGGAGCGGAGGCCCAAGCCGGCAGCGTGAGCGCGTCTTCCTCCGCATCTGAGAGAAGGCGTGGTGCTCTCGGGGAACGGGGAGGTGAGA
The DNA here is from genome assembly GCF_963455335.1 of Martes martes. Classification (NCBI taxonomy): domain Eukaryota; kingdom Metazoa; phylum Chordata; class Mammalia; order Carnivora; family Mustelidae; genus Martes; species Martes martes. The sequence continues at coordinate 14,973,893 of NC_137892.1, read as the reverse complement.
GGGCCCCGTCCGGGAAGCGCGTTCCAAGAGCTGAGGGTTGGGCGCCTCGCTCCGGGCTCCTAGGTGCCAGAGCCGCTTCTCTCTTCCCGGGACGGAGTGGGGCTTGCTGGGCCAATGCATCGTCCTGAAGCAATCCCGTGGCAGGGGCTCGGCGCTTCCCCCGTGCGTTTCGGGCGAGCCTCCCAGCTCAGGGCGCCCCCAGAGAGTTTGGCTTGCAGGCCGGCGTCGCCGTCACGACCTCCCCGAGACCCGGGTGTTCAGCTCGGGGCACGCCGAACGCAGGCTCCGGCGGGTTCGACTGAGGGCGGGCGCCCGGCTGAGGCAAGCGGGGCTGCCGTCAGAAGGCCTCCCGTGCCCTCACAACCAGTGTGTTTGCTCTGCCGTGGGTCCCGCGTCAGGGTCGTGGCAGGAGCCGCTTCCGACGCGCTTGCGAAGTGCTTCGCTGAGGCCGAGGTCGGGGGCCTCCTTCTAGGACGGCCCCCGACCTGAGGCCCGGCAGGCAGCCTCCCTTAGGCATCCCCCACCCTCGCCGCGGCCAAGCGTTCTCTCTTCGCGAGAGAGGCCTGCTCGCAGCAAGGAGCTCGGCTTCAGGCTCGCTTCTCAGAGGTAAGGCTGTGCTGCTCCCTCGAGGTTTCCAGGCTAAGCGTTGAGAAGGCATCTTTCTCCGTGGAGTGATGAGTGTGTGGACGTGGGCCGGGATGGCGTGTCACCCTGCCTGGTTTCTCTCAGGGAGGTCGGGGGACTTGACCTCACTCAGGGCGTCCAAGATCCGGCGAGTCAGCAAACCGCTTCCCCGTGTAGGACGTGAGGCGCTGGCCCGGGAGAGGCCGCCCCCACATCCCGGGCGCTCGTGCCTCACGAAGCGCGCCCTTCCTCTCTCCTCCCCGCTCCACTCTTCGCACTCAACTTTCCCTGGGCGGACGTTTTCCCGGCAGCACCGTGTTGCACGGGATCCAGGGGGGAGCTGTCTCCTCGGTTGCCAGGCCCGGGCGGGTGTCGACCTTGACTCCGCGAAGCCCGCTGTGGCCCCGGAGGGGCTGGCGGCACCCGCAGGTCCCGGGAGCGGAGGCCCAAGCCGGCAGCGTGAGCGCGTCTTCCTCCGCATCAGAGAGAAGGCGTGGTGCTTTCGGGAAACGGGGAGGTGAAAGGGCCCCGTCCGGGAAGCGCTTTCCAAGAGCTGAGGGTTGGGCGCCTCGCTCCGGGCTCCTAGGTGCCAGAGCCGCTTCTCTCTTCCCGGGACGGCGTGGGGCTTGCTGGGCCAATGAGTCCTCCTGAAGCAATCCCGTGGCAGGGGCTCGGTGCTTCCCCCGTGCGTTTCGGGCGAGCCTCCCAGCTTAGGGCGCCGCCGGAGAGTTTGGCCTGCACGACGGCGTCGCCGTCACGACCTCCCCGAGAGCCGGGAGTTCAGCTCGGGGCACGCCGAACGCAGGCTCCGGCGGGTTCGACTGAGGGCGGGCGCCCGGCTGAGGCAAGCGGGGCTGCCGTCAGAAGGCCTCCCCTGCCCTCACAACCAGTGTGTTTGCTCTGCCGTGGGTCCCGCTTCAGGGTCGTTGCAGGAGCCGCTTCCGACGCCCTTGCGAAGTGCATTGCTGAGGCCGAGGTCGGGGGCCTACTTCTAGGACGGCTCCCGACATGAGGCCCGGCAGGCAGCCTCCCTTAGGCTTCCGCCACCCCCACCGCGGCCAAGCGTTCTCTCTTTGCCAAAGTGGCCTGCTCGCGGCAAGGAGCTCGGCTTCAGGCTCGCATCTCGGAGGTAAGGCTGTGCTGCTCCCTCGAGGTTTCCAGGCTAAGCGTTGAGAAGGCATCCTTCTCCGTGGAGCGACGAGTGTGTGGTCGTGGACCGGGATGGCGTTCCACCCTGCCTGGTATCTCCCAGGGAGGTCGGGGGGCTTGACCTCACTCAGGGCGTCCAAGCCCCGGCGAGTCAGCAAACCGCTTCCCCGTGTAGGACGTGAGGCGCCGGGCCGGGAGAGGCCGGCCCCACAGCCCGGGCGCTCGTGCCTCATGAAGCGCGCCCTTCCTCTCTCCTCCCCGCTTCTCTCTTCGCACTCATCTTTCCCTGGGCGGACGTTTTCCCGGCAGCACCGTGTTGCACGGGATCCAGGGGTGAGCTGTCTCCTCAGTTGCCACGCCCGGGCGGGTGTCGACCTTGACTCTGCGAAGCCCGCTGTGGCCCCGGAGGGGCTGGCGGCACCCGCAGGTCCCGGGAGCGGAGGCCAAAGCCGGCAGCGTGAGCGCGTCTTCCTCCGCATCTGAGAGAAGGCGTGGTGCTTTCGGGGAACGGGGAGGTGAAAGGGCCCCGTCCGGGAAGCGCGTTCCAAGAGCTGAGGGTTGGGCGCCTCGCTCTGGGCTCCTAGGTGCCAGAGCCGCTTCTCTCTTCCCGGGACGGAGTGGGGCTTGCTGGGCCAATGCATCGTCGTGAAGCAATCCCGTGGCAGGGGCTCGGCGCTTCCCCCGTGCGTTTCGGGTGAGCCTCCCAGCTCAGGGGGCCCCCAGAGAGTTTGGCCTGCAGGCCGTCGTCGCCGTCACGACCTCCCCGAGAGCCGGGTGTTCAGCTCGGGGCACGCCGTACGCAGGCTCCGGCGGGTTCGACTGAGGGCGGGCGCCCGGCTGAGGTAAGCTGGGCTGCCGTCAGAAGGCCTCCCGTGCCCTCACAACCAGTGTGTTTGCTCTGCCGTGGGTCCCGCGTCAGGGTCGTGGCAGGAGCCGCTTCCGACGCCCTTGCGAAGTGCTTCGCTGAGGCCGAGGTCGGGGGCCTACTTCTAGGACGGCCCCCGACCTGAGGCCCGGCAGGCAGCCTCCCTTAGGCTTCCGCCACCCCCGCCTCGGCCAAGCGTTCTCTCTTTGCGAAAGTGTCCTGCTCGCGGCAAGGAGCTCGTCTTCAGGGTCAATTCTCAGAGGTAAGGCTGTGCTGCTCCCTCGAGGTTTCCAGGCTAAGCGTTGAGAAGGCATCCTTCTCCGTGGAGCGACGAGTGTGTGGTCGTGGACCGGGATGGCGTTCCACCCTGCCTGGTATCTCCCAGGGAGGTCGGGGGGCTTGACCTCACTCAGGGCGTCCAAGCCCCGGCGAGTCAGCAAACCGCTTACCCGTGTAGGACGTGAGGCGCCGGGCCGGGAGAGGCCGGCCCCACAGCCCGGGCGCTCGTGCCTCACGAAGCGCGCCCTTCCTCTCTCCTCCCCGCTTCTCTCTTCGCACTCATCTTTCCCTGGGCGGACGTGTTCCCGGCAGCACCGTGTTGCCCGGGATCCAGGGGGGAGCTCTTTCCTCGGTTGCCAGGCCCGGGAGGGTGTTGACCTTGACTCCCCAAAGCCCGCTGTGGCCTCGGAGGTGCTGCTGGAACCCGCAGGTCCCGGGAGCGGAGGCCCAAGCCGGCAGCGTGAGCGCGTCTTCCTCCGCATCTGAGAGAAGGCGTGGTGCTCTCGGGGAACGGGGAGGTGAGAGGGCCCCGTCCGGGAAGCGCGTTCCAAGAGCTGAGGGTTGGGCGCCTCGCTCCGGGCTCCTAGGTGCCAGAGCCGCTTCTCTCTTCCCGGGACGGAGTGGAGCTTGCTGGGTCAATGCATCGTCCTGAAGCAATCCCGTGGCAGGGGCTCGGCGCTTCCCCCGTGCGTTTCGGGCGAGCCTCCCAGCTCAGGGCGCCCCCAGAGAGTTTGGCTTGCAGGCCGGCGTCGCCGTCACGACCTCCCCGAGACCCGGGTGTTCAGCTCGGGGCACGCCGAACGCAGGCTCAGGCGGGTTCGACTGAGGGCGGGCGCCCGGCTGAGGCAAGCGGGGCTGCCGTCAGAAGGCCTCCCCTGCCCTCACAACCAGTGTGTTTGCTCTGCCGTGGGTCCCGCTTCAGGGTCGTTGCAGGAGCCGCTTCCGACGCCCTTGCGAAGTGCATTGCTGAGGCCGAGGTCGGGGGCCTACTTCTAGGACGGCTCCCGACCTGAGGCCCGGCAGGCAGCCTCCCTTAGGCTTCCGCCACCCCCACCGCGGCCAAGCGTTCTCTCTTTGCCAAAGTGGCCTGCTCGCGGCAAGGAGCTCGGCTTCAGGCTCGCATCTCGGAGGTAAGGCTGTGCTGCTCCCTCGAGGTTTCCAGGCTAAGCGTTGAGAAGGCATCCTTCTCCGTGGAGCGACGAGTGTGTGGTCGTGGACCGGGATGGCGTTCCACCCTGCCTGGTATCTCCCAGGGAGGTCGGGGGGCTTGACCTCACTCAGGGCGTCCAAGCCCCGGCGAGTCAGCAAACCGCTTCCCCGTGTAGGACGTGAGGCGCCGGGCCGGGAGAGGCCGGCCCCACAGCCCGGGCGCTCGTGCCTCATGAAGCGCGCCCTTCCTCTCTCCTCCCCGCTTCTCTCTTCGCACTCATCTTTCCCTGGGCGGACGTTTTCCCGGCAGCACCGTGTTGCACGGGATCCAGGGGTGAGCTGTCTCCTCAGTTGCCAGGCCCGGGTGGGTGTCGACCTTGACTCTGCGAAGCCCGCTGTGGCCCCGGAGGGGCTGGCGGCACCCGCAGGTCCCGGGAGCGGAGGCCAAAGCCGGCAGCGTGAGCGCGTCTTCCTCCGCATCTGAGAGAAGGCGTGGTGCTTTCGGGGAACGGGGAGGTGAAAGGGCCCCGTCCGGGAAGCGCGTTCCAAGAGCTGAGGGTTGGGCGCCTCGCTCTGGGCTCCTAGGTGCCAGAGCCGCTTCTCTCTTCCCGGGACGGTGTGGGGCTTGCTGGGCCAATGCGTCGTCGTGAAGCAATCCCGTGGCAGGGGCTCGGCGCTTCCCCCATGCGTTTCGGGTGAGCCTCCCAGCTCAGGGCGCCCCCAGAGAGTTTGGCCTGCAGGCCGGCGTCGCCGTCACGACCTCCCCGAGAGCCGGGAGTTCAGCTCGGGGCACGCCGTACGCAGGCTCCGGCGGGTTCGACTGAGGGCGGGCGCCCGGCTGAGGCAAGCGGGGCTGCCGTCAGAAGGCCTCCCGTGCCCTCACAACCAGTGTGTTTGCTCTGCCGTGGGTCCCGCGTCAGGGTCGTGGCAGGAGCCGCTTCCGACGCCCTTGCGAAGTGCTTCGCTGAGGCCGAGGTCGGGGGCCTACTTCTAGGACGGCCCCCGTCCTGAGGCCCGGCAGGCAGCCTCTCTTAGGCTTCCACCACCCCCGCCGCGGCCATGCGTTCTCTCTTTGCGAAAGTGGCCTGCTCGCTCAAAGAGCTCGTCTTCAGGGTCACTTCTCAGAGGTAAGGCTGTGCTGCTCCCTCGAGGTTTCCAGGCTAAGCGTTGAGAAGTAATCCTTCTCCGTGGAGCGACGAGTGTGTGGACGTGGGCCGGGATGTCGTGCCACCCTGCCTCGTTTCTCCCAGGGAGGTCGGGGGGCTTGACCTCAATTAGGGTGTCCAAGCCCCGGCGAGTCAGCAAACCGCTTACCCGTGTAGGACGTGAGGCGCTGGGCCGGGAGAGGCCGGCCCCACAGCCCGGGCGCTCGTGCCTCACGAAGCGCGCCCTTCCTCTCTCCTCCCCGCTTCTCTCTTCGCACTCATCTTTCCCTGGGCTGATGTGTTCCCGGCAGCACCGTGTTGCACGGGATCCAGGGGGGAGCTGTTTCCTCGGTTGCCAGGCCCGGGAGGGTGTTGACCTTGACTCCCCGAAGCCCGCTGTGGCCCCGGAGGTGCTGCTGGAACCCGCAGGTCCCGGGAGCGGAGGCCCAAGCCGGCAGCGTGAGCGCGTCTTCCTCCGCATCTGAGAGAAGGCGTGGTGCTCTCGGGGAACGGGGAGGTGAGAGGGCCCCGTCCGGGAAGCGCGTTCCAAGAGCTGAGGGTTGGGCGCCTCGCTCCGGGCTCCTAGGTGCCAGAGCCGCTTCTCTCTTCCCGGGACGGAGTGGGGCTTGCTGGGCCAATGCATCGTCCTGAAGCAATCCCGTGGCAGGGGCTCGGCGCTTCCCCCGTGCGTTTCGGGCGAGCCTCCCAGCTCAGGGCGCCCCCAGAGAGTTTGGCTTGCAGGCCGGCGTCGCCGTCACGACCTCCCCGAGACCCGGGTGTTCAGCTCGGGGCACGCCGAACGCAGGCTCCGGCGGGTTCGACTGAGGGCGGGCGCCCGGCTGAGGCAAGCTGGGCTGCCGTCAGAAGGCCTCCCGTGCCCTCACAACCAGTGTGTTTGCTCTGCCGTGGGTCCCGCGTCAGGGTCGTGGCAGGAGCCGCTTCCGACGCCCTTGCGAAGTGCTTCGCTGAGGCCGAGGTCGGGGGCCTACTTCTAGGACGGCCCCCGACCTGAGGCCCGGCAGGCAGCCTCCCTTAGGCTTCCGCCACCCCCGCCTCGGCCAAGCGTTCTCTCTTTGCGAAAGTGTCCTGCTCGCGGCAAGGAGCTCGGCTTCAGGGTCACTTCTCAGAGGTAAGGCTGTGCTGCTCCCTCGAGGTTTCCAGGCTAAGCGTTGAGAAGTAATCCTTCTCCGTGGAGCGACGAGTGTGTGGACGTGGGCCGGGATGGCGTGCCACCCTGCCTGGTTTCTCCCAGGGAGGTCGGGGGGCTTGACCTCAATTAGGGTGTCCAAGCCCCGGCGAGTCAGCAAACCGCTTACCCGTGTAGGACGTGAGCCGCCGGGCCGGGAGAGGCCGGCCCCACAGCCCGGGCGCTCGTGCCTCACGAAGCGCGCCCTTCCTCTCTCCTCCCCGTTTCTCTCTTCGCACTCAACTTTGCCTGGGCGGACGTGTTCCCGGCAGCACCGTGTTGCACGGGATCCAGGGGGGAGCTGTCTCCTCGGTTGCCAGGCCCGGGAGGGTGTTGACCTTGACTCCCCGAAGCCCGCTGTGGCCCCGGAGGTGCTGCTGGAACCCGCAGGTCCCGGGAGTGGAGGCCCAAGCCGGCAGCGTGAGCGCCTCTTCCTCCGCATCTGAGAGAAGGCGTGGTGCTTTCGGGGAAATGGGAGGTGAAAGGGCCCCGTCCGGGAAGCGCGTTCCAAGAGTTGAGGGTTGGGCGCCTCGCTCCGGGCTCCTAGGTGCCAGAGCCGCTTCTCTCTTCCCGGGACGGAGTGGGGCTTGCTGGGCCAATGCGTCGTCGTGAAGCAATCCCGTGGCAGGGGCTCGGCGCTTCCCCCGTGCCTTTCGGGTGAGCCTCCCAGCTCAGGGCGCCCCCAGAGAGTTTGGCCTGCAGGCCGGCGTCGCCGTCACGACCTCCCCAAGAGCCGGGTGTTCAGCTCGGGGCACGCCGTACGCAGGCTCCGGCGGCTTCGACTGAGGGCGGGCGTCCGGCTGAGGCAAGCTGGGCTGCCGTCAGAAGGCCTCCCATGCCCTCACAAGCAGTGTGTTTGCTCTGCCGTGGGTCCCGCGTCAGGGTCGTTGCAGGAGCCGCTTCCGACGCCCTTGCGAAGTGCATCGCTGAGGCCGAGGTCGGGGGCCTACTTCTAGGACGGCCCCCACCTGAGGCCCGGCAGGCAGCCTCCCTTAGGCTTCCGCCACCCCCACCGCGGCCAAGCGTTCTCTCTTTGCCAAAGTGGCCTGCTCGCGGCAAGGAGCTCGGCTTCAGGCTCGCATCTCGGAGGTAAGGCTGTGCTGCTCCCTCGAGGTTTCCAGGCTAAGCTTTGAGAAGGCATCCTTCTCCGTGGAGCGACGAGTATGTGGTCGTGAACCAGGATGGCGTTCCACCCTGCCTTGTATCTCCCAGGGAGGTCGGGGGGCTTGACCTCACTCAGGGCGTCCAAGCCCCGGCGAGTCAGCAAACCGCTTCTCCGTGTAGGACGTGAGGCGCCGGGCCGGGAGAGGCCGGCCCCACAGCCCGGGCGCTCGTGCCTCATGAAGCGCGCCCTTCCTCTCTCCTCCCCGCTTCTCTCTTCGCACTCATCTTTCCCTGGGCGGACGTTTTCCCGGCAGCACCGTGTTGCACGGGATCCAGGGGGGAGCTGTCTCCTCGGTTGCCAGGCCCGGGCGGGTGTCGACCTTGAATCCGCGAAGCCCGCTGTGGCCCCGGAGGGGCTGGCGGCACCCGCAGGTCCCGGGAGCGGAGGCCCAAGCTGGCAGCGTTAGCGCGTCTTCTTCCGCATCTGAGAGAAGGCGTTTTGCTTTCGGGGAACGGGGAGGTGAAAGGGCCCCGTCCGGGAAGCGCGTTCCAAGAGCTGAGGGTTGGGCGCCTCGCTCCGGGCTCCTAGGTGCCAGAGCCGCTTCTCTCTTCCCGGGACGGAGTGGGGCTTGCTGGGCCAATGCATCGTCGTGAAGCAATCCCGTGGCAGGGGCTCGGCGCTTCCCCCGTGCGTTTCGGGTGAGCCTCCCAGCTCAGGGCGCCCCCAGAGAGTTTGGCCTGCAGGCCGTCGTCGCCGTCACGACCTCCCCGAGAGCCGGGTGTTCAGCTCGGGGCACGCCGTACGCAGGCTCCGGCGGGTTCGACTGAGGGCGGGCGCCCGGCTGAGGCAAGCTGGGCTGCCGTCAGAAGGCCTCCCGTGCCCTCACAACCAGTGTGTTTGCTCTGCCGTGGGTCCCGCGTCAGGGTCGTGGCAGGAGCGGCTTCCGACGCCCTTGCGAAGTGCTTCGCTGAGGCCGAGGTCGGGGGCCTACTTCTAGGACGGCCCCCGACCTGAGGCCCGGCAGGCAGCCTCCCTTAGGCTTCCGCCACCCCCGCCTCGGCCAAGCGTTCTCTCTTTGCGAAAGTGTCCTGCTCGCGGCAAGGAGCTCGGCTTCAGGGTCACTTCTCAGAGGTAAGGCTGTGCTGCTCCCTCGAGGTTTCCAGGCTAAGCGTTGAGAAGTAATCCTTCTCCGTGGAGCGACGAGTGTGTGGACGTGGGCCGGGATGGCGTGCCACCCTGCCTGGTTTCTCCCAGGGAGGTCGGGGGGCTTGACCTCAATTAGGGTGTCCAAGCCCCGGCGAGTCAGCAAACCGCTTACCCGTGTAGGACGTGAGGTGCCGGGCCGGGAGAGGCCGGCCCCACAGCCCGGGCGCTCGTGCCTCACGAAGCGCGCCCTTCCTCTCTCCTCCCCGCTTCTCTCTTCGCACTCATCTTTCCCTGGGCGGACGTGTTCCCGGCAGCACCGTGTTGCACGGGATCCAGTGGGGAGCTGTTTCCTCGGTTGCCAGGCCCGGGAGGGTGTTGACCTTGACTCCCCGAAGCCCGCTGTGGCCCCGGAGGTGCTGCTGGAACCCGCAGGTCCCGGGAGCGGAGGCCCAAGCCGGCAGCGTGAGCGCGTCTTCCTCCGCATCTGAGAGAAGGCGTGGTGCTCTCGGGGAACGGGGAGGTGAGAGGGCCCCGTCCGGGATGCGCGTTCCAAGAGCTGAGGGTTGGGCGCCTCGCTCCGGGCTCCTAGGTGCCAGAGCCGCTTCTCTCTTCCCGGGACGGAGTGGGGCTTGCTGGGCCAATGCATCGTCCTGAAGCAATCCCGTGGCAGGGGCTCGGCGCTTCCCCCGTGCGTTTCGGGCGAGCCTCCCAGCTCAGGGCGCCCCCAGAGAGTTTGGCTTGCAGGCCGGCGTCGCCGTCACGACCTCCCCGAGACCCGGGTGTTCAGCTCGGGGCACGCCGAACGCAGGCTCCGGCGGGTTCGACTGAGGGCGGGCGCCCGGCTGAGGCAAGCGGGGCTGCCGTCAGAAGGCCTCCCGTGCCCTCACAACCAGTGTGTTTGCTCTGCCGTGGGTCCCGCGTCAGGGTCGTGGCAGGAGCCGCTTCCGACGCGCTTGCGAAGTGCTTCGCTGAGGCCGAGGTCGGGGGCCTCCTTCTAGGACGGCCCCCGACCTGAGGCCCGGCAGGCAGCCTCCCTTAGGCTTCCCCCACCCTCGCCGCGGCCAAGCGTTCTCTCTTCGCGAGAGAGGCCTGCTCGCAGCAAGGAGCTCGGCTTCAGGCTCGCTTCTCAGAGGTAAGGCTGTGCTGCTCCCTCGAGGTTTCCAGGCTAATCGTTGAGAAGGCATCTTTCTCCGTGGAGTGATGAGTGTGTGGACGTGGGCCGGGATGGCGTGTCACCCTGCCTGGTTTCTCTCAGGGAGGTCGGGGGACTTGACCTCACTCAGGGCGTCCAAGATCCGGCGAGTCAGCAAACCGCTTCCCCGTGTAGGACGTGAGGCGCTGGCCCGGGAGAGGCCGCCCCCACATCCCGGGCGCTCGTGCCTCACGAAGCGCGCCCTTCCTCTCTCCTCCCCGCTCCTCTCTTCGCACTCAACTTTCCCTGGGCGGACGTTTTCCCGGCAGCACCGTGTTGCACGGGATCCAGGGGGGAGCTGTCTCCTCGGTTGCCAGGCCCGGGCGGGTGTCGACCTTGACTCCGCGAAGCCCGCTGTGGCCCCGGAGGGGCTGGCGGCACCCGCAGGTCCCGGGAGCGGAGGCCCAAGCCGGCAGCGTGAGCGCGTCTTCCTCCGCATCAGAGAGAAGGCGTGGTGCTTTCGGGGAACGGGGAGGTGAAAGGGCCCGGTCCGGGAAGCGCTTTCCAAGAGCTGAGGGTTGGGCGCCTCGCTCCGGGCTCCTAGGTGCCAGAGCCGCTTCTCTCTTCCCGGGACGGCGTGGGGCTTGCTGGGCCAATGAGTCCTCCTGAAGCAATCCCGTGGCAGGGGCTCGGTGCTTCCCCCGTGCGTTTCGGGCGAGCCTCCCAGCTTACGGCGCCGCCGGAGAGTTTGGCCTGCATGACGGCGTCGCCGTCACGACCTCCCCGAGAGCCGGGAGTTCAGCTCGGGGCACGCCGAACGCAGGCTCCGGCGGGTTCGACTGAGGGCGGGCGCCCGGCTGAGGCAAGCGGGGCTGCCGTCAGAAGGCCTCCCCTGCCCTCACAACCAGTGTGTTTGCTCTGCCGTGGGTCCCGCTTCAGGGTCGTTGCAGGAGCTGCTTCCGACGCCCTTGCGAAGTGCATCGCTGAGGCGGAGGTCGGGGGCCTACTTCTAGGACGGCCCCCGACCTGAGGCCCGGCAGGCAGCCTCCCTTAGGCTTCCGCCACCCCCACCGCGGCCAAGCGTTCTCTCTTTGCCAAAGTGGCCTGCTCGCGGCAAGGAGCTCGGCTTCAGGCTCGCATCTCGGAGGTAAGGCTGTGCTGCTCCCTCGAGGTTTCCAGGCTAAGCGTTGAGAAGGCATCCTTCTCCGTGGAGCGACGAGTGTGTGGTCGTGGACCGGGATGGCGTTCCACCCTGCCTGGTATCTCCCAGGGAGGTCGGGGGGCTTGACCTCACTCAGGGCGTCCAAGCCCCGGCGAGTCAGCAAACCGCTTCTCCGTGTAGGACGTGAGGCGCTGGGCCGGGAGAGGCCGGCCCCACAGCCCGGGCGCTCGTGCCTCATGAAGCGCGCCCTTCCTCTCTCCTCCCCGCTTCTCTCTTCGCACTCATCTTTCCCTGGGCGGACGTTTTCCCGGCAGCACCGTGTTGCACGGGATCCAGGGGGGAGCTGTCTCCTCGGTTGCCAGGCCCGGCGGGTGTCGACCTTGAATCCGCGAAGCCCGCTGTGGCCCCGGAGGGGCTGGCGGCACCCGCAGGTCCCGGGAGCGGAGGCCCAAGCTGGCAGCGTTAGCGCGTCTTCTTCCGCATCTGAGAGAAGGCGTTTTGCTTTCGGGGAACGGGGAGGTGAAAGGGCCCCGTCCGGGAAGCGCGTTCCAAGAGTTGAGGGTTGGGCGCCTCGCTCCGGGCTCCTAGGTGCCAGAGCCGCTTCTCTCTTCCCGGGACGGAGTGGGGCTTGCTGGGCCAATGCATCGTCGTGAAGCAATCCCGTGGCAGGGGCTCGGCGCTTCCCCCGTGCGTTTCGGGTGAGCCTCCCAGCTCAGGGCGCCCCCAGAGAGTTTGGCCTGCAGGCCGTCGTCGCCGTCACGACCTCCCCGAGAGCCGGGTGTTCAGCTCGGGGCACGCCGTACGGAGGCTCCGGCGGGTTCGACTGAGGGTGGGCGCCCGGCTGAGGCAAGCTGGGCTGCCGTCAGAAGGCCTCCCGTGCCCTCACAACCAGTGTGTTTGCTCTGCCGTGGGTCCCGCGTCAGGGTCGTGGCAGGAGCCGCTTCCGACGCCCTTGCGAAGTGCTTCGCTGAGGCCGAGGTCGGGGGCCTACTTCTAGGACGGCCCCCGACCTGAGGCCCGGCAGGCAGCCTCCCTTAGGCTTCCGCCACCCCCGCCTCGGCCAAGCGTTCTCTCTTTGCGAAAGTGTCCTGCTCGCGGCAAGGAGCTCGGCTTCAGGGTCACTTCTCAGAGGTAAGGCTGTGCTGCTCCCTCGAGGTTTCCAGGCTAAGCGTTGAGAAGTAATCCTTCTCCGTGGAGCGACGAGTGTGTGGACGTGGGCCGGGATGGCGTGCCACCCTGCCTGGTTTCTCCCAGGGAGGTCGGGGGGCTTGACCTCAATTAGGGTGTCCAAGCCCCGGCGAGTCAGCAAACCGCTTACCCGTGTAGGACGTGAGGTGCCGGGCCGGGAGAGGCCGGCCCCACAGCCCGGGCGCTCGTGCCTCACGAAGCGCGCCCTTCCTCTCTCCTCCCCGCTTCTCTCTTCGCACTCATCTTTCCCTGGGCGGACGTTTTCCCGGCAGCACCGTGTTGCACGGGATCCAGGGGGGAGCTGTTTCCTCGGTTGCCAGGCCCGGGAGGGTGTTGACCTTGACTCCCCGAAGCCCGCTGTGGCCCCGGAGGTGCTGCTGGAACCCGCAGGTCCCGGGAGCGGAGGCCCAAGCCGGCAGCGTGAGCGCGTCTTCCTCCGCATCTGAGAGAAGGCGTGGTGCTCTCGGGGAACGGGGAGGTGAGAGGGCCCCGTCCGGGATGCGCGTTCCAAGAGCTGAGGGTTGGGCGCCTCGCTCCGGGCTCCTAGGTGCCAGAGCCGCTTCTCTCTTCCCGGGACGGAGTGGGGCTTGCTGGGCCAATGCATCGTCCTGAAGCAATCCCGTGGCAGGGGCTCGGCGCTTCCCCCGTGCGTTTCGGGCGAGCCTCCCAGCTCAGGGCGCCCCCAGAGAGTTTGGCTTGCAGGCCGGCGTCGCCGTCACGACCTCCCCGAGACCCGGGTGTTCAGCTCGGGGCACGCCGAACGCAGGCTCCGGCGGGTTCGACTGAGGGCGGGCGCCCGGCTGAGGCAAGCGGGGCTGCCGTCAGAAGGCCTCCCGTGCCCTCACAACCAGTGTGTTTGCTCTGCCGTGGGTCCCGCGTCAGGGTCGTGGCAGGAGCCGCTTCCGACGCGCTTGCGAAGTGCTTCGCTGAGGCCGAGGTCGGGGGCCTCCTTCTAGGACGGCCCCCGACCTGAGGCCCGGCAGGCAGCCTCCCTTAGGCTTCCCCCACCCTCGCCGCGGCCAAGCGTTCTCTCTTCGCGAGAGAGGCCTGCTCGCAGCAAGGAGCTCGGCTTCAGGCTCGCTTCTCAGAGGTAAGGCTGTGCTGCTCCCTCGAGGTTTCCAGGCTAATCGTTGAGAAGGCATCTTTCTCCGTGGAGTGATGAGTGTGTGGACGTGGGCCGGGATGGCGTGTCACCCTGCCTGGTTTCTCTCAGGGAGGTCGGGGGACTTGACCTCACTCAGGGCGTCCAAGATCCGGCGAGTCAGCAAACCGCTTCCCCGTGTAGGACGTGAGGCGCTGGCCCGGGAGAGGCCGCCCCCACATCCCGGGCGCTCGTGCCTCACGAAGCGCGCCCTTCCTCTCTCCTCCCCGCTCCTCTCTTCGCACTCAACTTTCCCTGGGCGGACGTTTTCCCGGCAGCACCGTGTTGCACGGGATCCAGGGGGGAGCTGTCTCCTCGGTTGCCAGGCCCGGGCGGGTGTCGACCTTGACTCCGCGAAGCCCGCTGTGGCCCCGGAGGGGCTGGCGGCACCCGCAGGTCCCGGGAGCGGAGGCCCAAGCCGGCAGCGTGAGCGCGTCTTCCTCCGCATCAGAGAGAAGGCGTGGTGCTTTCGGGGAACGGGGAGGTGAAAGGGCCCGGTCCGGGAAGCGCTTTCCAAGAGCTGAGGGTTGGGCGCCTCGCTCCGGGCTCCTAGGTGCCAGAGCCGCTTCTCTCTTCCCGGGACGGCGTGGGGCTTGCTGGGCCAATGAGTCCTCCTGAAGCAATCCCGTGGCAGGGGCTCGGTGCTTCCCCCGTGCGTTTCGGGCGAGCCTCCCAGCTTACGGCGCCGCCGGAGAGTTTGGCCTGCATGACGGCGTCGCCGTCACGACCTCCCCGAGAGCCGGGAGTTCAGCTCGGGGCACGCCGAACGCAGGCTCCGGCGGGTTCGACTGAGGGCGGGCGCCCGGCTGAGGCAAGCGGGGCTGCCGTCAGAAGGCCTCCCCTGCCCTCACAACCAGTGTGTTTGCTCTGCCGTGGGTCCCGCTTCAGGGTCGTTGCAGGAGCCGCTTCCGACGCCCTTGCGAAGTGCATCGCTGAGGCGGAGGTCGGGGGCCTACTTCTAGGACGGCCCCCGACCTGAGGCCCGGCAGGCAGCCTCCCTTAGGCTTCCGCCACCCCCACCGCGGCCAAGCGTTCTCTCTTTGCCAAAGTGGCCTGCTCGCGGCAAGGAGCTCGGCTTCAGGCTCGCATCTCGGAGGTAAGGCTGTGCTGCTCCCTCGAGGTTTCCAGGCTAAGCGTTGAGAAGGCATCCTTCTCCGTGGAGCGACGAGTGTGTGGTCGTGGACCGGGATGGCGTTCCACCCTGCCTGGTATCTCCCAGGGAGGTCGGGGGGCTTGACCTCACTCAGGGCGTCCAAGCCCCGGCGAGTCAGCAAACCACTTCCCTGTGTAGGACATGAGGCGCCGGGCCGGGAGAGGCCGGCCCCACAGCCCGGGCGCTCGTGCCTCATGAAGCGCGCCCTTCCTCTCTCCTCCCCGCTTCTCTCTTCGCACTCATCTTTCCCTGGGCGGACGTTTTCCCGGCAGCACCGTGTTGCACGGGATCCAGGGGGCAGCTGTCTCCTCGGTTGCCAGGCCCGGGCAGGTGTCGACCTTGACTCCGCGAAGCCCGCTGTGGCCCCGGAGGGGCTGGCGGCACCCGCAGGTCCCGGGAGCGGAGGCCCAAGCTGGCAGCGTTAGCGCGTCTTCTTCCGCATCTGAGAGAAGGCGTGGTGCTTTCGGGGAACGGGGAGGTGAAAGGGCCCCGTCCGGGAAGCGCGTTCCAAGAGTTGAGGGTTGGGCGCCTCGCTCCGGGCTCCTAGGTGCCAGAGCCGCTTCTCTCTTCCTGGGACGGAGTGGGGCTTGCTGGGCCAATGCGTCGTCCTGAAGCAATCCCGTGGCAGGGGCTCGGCGCTTCCCCCGTGCGTTTCGGGTGAGCCTCCCAGCTCAGGGCGCCCCCAGAGAGTTTGGCCTGCAGGCCGGCGTCGCCGTCACGACCTCCCCGAGAGCCGGGTGTTCAGCTCGGGGCACGCCGTACGCAGGCTCCGGCGGGTTCGACTGAGGATGGGCGCCCGCCTGAGGCAAGCGGGGCTGCCGTCAGAAGGCCTCCCGTGCCCTCACAACCAGTGTGTTTGCTTTGCCGTGGGTCCCGCGTCAGGGTCGTGGCAGGAGCCGCTTCCGACGCCCTTGCGATGTGCTTCGCTGAGGCCGAGGTCGGGGGCCTCCTTCTAGGACGGCCCCCGACCTGAGGCCCGGCAGGCAGCCTTCCTTAGGCTTCCCCCACCCTCGCCGCGGCCAAGCGTTCTCTCTTCGCGAGAGAGGCCTGCTCGCAGCAAGGAGCTCGGCTTCAGGCTCGCTTCTCAGAGGTAAGGCTGTGCTGCTCCCTCGAGGTTTCCAGGCTAAGCGTTGAGAAGGCATCTTTCTCCGTGGAGTGACGAGTGTGTGGACGTGGGCCGGGATGGCGTGTCACCCTGCCTGGTTTCTCTCAGGGAGGTCGGGGGACTTGACCTCACTCAGGGCGTCCAAGATCCGGCGAGTCAGCAAACCGCTTCCCCATGTAGGACGTGAGGCGCTGGCCCGGGAGAGGCCGCCCCCACATCCCGGGCGCTCGTGCCTCACGAAGCGCGCCCTTCCTCTCTCCTCCCCGCTCCTCTCTTCGCACTCAACTTTCCCTGGGCGGACGTTTTCCCGGCAGCACCGTGTTGCACGGGATCCAGGGGGGAGCTGTCTCCTCGGTTGCCAGGCCCGGGCGGGTGTCGACCTTGACTCCGCGAAGCCCGCTGTGGCCCCGGAGGGGCTGGCGGCACCCGCAGGTCCCGGGAGCGGAGGCCCAAGCCGGCAGCGTGAGCGCGTCTTCCTCCGCATCAGAGAGAAGGCGTGGTGCTTTTGGGAAACGGGGAGGTGAAAGGGCCCCGTCCGGGAAGCGCTTTCCAAGAGCTGAGGGTTGGGCGCCTCGCTCCGGGCTCCTAGGTGCCAGAGCCGCTTCTCTCTTCCCGGGACGGCGTGGGGCTTGCTGGGCCAATGAGTCCTCCTGAAGCAATCCCGTGGCAGGGGCTCGGTGCTTCCCCCGTGCGTTTCGGGCGAGCCTCCCAGCTTAGGGCGCCGCCGGAGAGTTTGGCCTGCACGACGGCGTCGCCGTCACGACCTCCCCGAGAGCCGGGAGTTCAGCTCGGGGCACGCCGAACGCAGGCTCCGGCGGGTTCGACTGAGGGCGGGCGCCCGGCTGAGGCAAGCGGGGCTGCCGTCAGAAGGCCTCCCCTGCCCTCACAACCAGTGTGTTTGCTCTGCCGTGGGTCCCGCTTCAGGGTCGTTGCAGGAGCCGCTTCCGACGCCCTTGCGAAATGCATTGCTGAGGCCGAGGTCGGGGGCCTACTTCTAGGACGGCTCCCGACATGAGGCCCGGCAGGCAGCCTCCCTTAGGCTTCCGCCACCCCCACCGCGGCCAAGCGTTCTCTCTTTGCCAAAGTGGCCTGCTCGCGGCAAGGAGCTCGGCTTCAGGCTCGCATCTCGGAGGTAAGGCTGTGCTGCTCCCTCGAGGTTTCCAGGCTAAGCGTTGAGAAGGCATCCTTCTCCGTGGAGCGACGAGTGTGTGGTCGTGGACCGGGATGGCGTTCCACCCTGCCTGGTATCTCCCAGGGAGGTCGGGGGGCTTGACCTCACTCAGGGCGTCCAAGCCCCGGCGAGTCAGCAAACCGCTTCCCCGTGTAGGACGTGAGGCGCCGGGCCGGGAGAGGCCGGCCCCACAGCCCGGGCGCTCGTGCCTCATGAAGCGCGCCCTTCCTCTCTCCTCCCCGCTTCTCTCTTCGCACTCATCTTTCCCTGGGCGGACGTTTTCCCGGCAGCACCGTGTTGCACGGGATCCAGGGGTGAGCTGTGTCCTCAGTTGCCACGCCCGGGCGGGTGTCGACCTTGACTCTGCGAAGCCCGCTGTGGCCCCGGAGGGGCTGGCGGCACCCGCAGGTCCCGGGAGCGGAGGCCAAAGCCGGCAGCGTGAGCGCGTCTTCCTCCGCATCTGAGAGAAGGCGTGGTGCTTTCGGGGAACGGGGAGGTGAAAGGGCCCCGTCCGGGAAGCGCGTTCCAAGAGCTGAGGGTTGGGCGCCTCGCTCTGGGCTCCTAGGTGCCAGAGCCGCTTCTCTCTTCCCGGGACGGAGTGGGGCTTGCTGGGCCAATGCATCGTCGTGAAGCAATCCCGTGGCAGGGGCTCGGCGCTTCCCCCGTGCGTTTCGGGTGAGCCTACCAGCTCAGGGCGCCCCCAGAGAGTTTGGCCTGCAGGCCGTCGTCGCCGTCACGACCTCCCCGAGAGCCGGGTGTTCAGCTCGGGGCACGCCGTACGCAGGCTCCGGCGGGTTCGACTGAGGGCGGGCGCCCGGCTGAGGTAAGCTGGGCTGCCGTCAGAAGGCCTCCCGTGCCCTCACAACCAGTGTGTTTGCTCTGCCGTGGGTCCCGCGTCAGGGTCGTGGCAGGAGCCGCTTCCGACGCCCTTGCGAAGTGCTTCGCTGAGGCCGAGGTCGGGGGCCTACTTCTAGGACGGCCCCCGACCTGAGGCCCGGCAGGCAGCCTCCCTTAGGCTTCCGCCACCCCCGCCTCGGCCAAGCGTTCTCTCTTTGCGAAAGTGTCCTGCTCGCGGCAAGGAGCTCGGCTTCAGGGTCACTTCTCAGAGGTAAGGCTGTGCTGCTCCCTCGAGGTTTCCAGGCTAAGCGTTGAAAAGTAATCCTTCTCCGTCGAGCGACGAGTGTGTGGACGTCGGCCGGGATGGCGTGCCACCCTGCCTGGTTTCTCCCAGGGAGGTCGGGGGGCTTGACCTCAATTAGGGTGTCCAAGCCCCGGCGAGTCAGCAAACCACTTACCCGTGTAGGACGTGAGGTGCCGGGCCGGGAGAGGCCGGCCCCACAGCCCGGGCGCTCGTGCCTCACGAAGCGCGCCCTTCCTCTCTCCTCCCTGCTTCTCTCTTCGCACTCATCTTTCCCTGGGCGGACGTGTTCCCGGCAGCACCGTGTTGCACGGGATCCAGGGGGGAGCTGTTTCCTCGGTTGCCAGGCCCGGGAGGGTGTTGACCTTGACTCCCCGAAGCCCGCTGTGGCCCCGGAGGTGCTGCTGGAACCCGCAGGTCCCGGGAGCGGAGGCCCAAGCCGGCAGCGTGAGCGCGTCTTCCTCCGCATCTGAGAGAAGGCGTGGTGCTCTCGGGGAACGGGGAGGTGAGAGGGCCCCGTCCGGGAAGCGCGTTCCAAGAGCTGAGGGTTGGGCGCCTCGCTCCGGGCTCCTAGGTGCCAGAGCCGCTTCTCTCTTCCCGGGACGGAGTGGGGCTTGCTGGGCCAATGCATCGTCGTGAAGCAATCCCGTGGCAGGGGCTCGGCGCTTCCCCCGTGCGTTTCGGGCGAGCCTCCCAGCTCAGGGCGCCCCCAGAGAGTTTGGCTTGCAGGCCGGCGTCGCCGTCACGACCTCCCCGAGACCCGGGTGTTCAGCTCGGGGCACGCCGAACGCAGGCTCCGGCGGGTTCGACTGAGGGCGGGCGCCCGGCTGAGGCAAGCGGGGCTGCCGTCAGAAGGCCTCCCGTGCCCTCACAACCAGTGTGTTTGCTCTGCCGTGGGTCCCGCGTCAGGGTCGTGGCAGGAGCCGCTTCCGACGCGCTTGCGAAGTGCTTTGCTGAGGCCGAGGTCGGGGGCCTCCTTCTAGGACGGCCCCCGACCTGAGGCCCGGCAGGCAGCCTCCCTTAGGCATCCCCCACCCTCGCCGCGGCCAAGCGTTCTCTCTTCGCGAGAGAGGCCTGCTCGCAGCAAGGAGCTCGGCTTCAGGCTCGCTTCTCAGAGGTAAGGCTGTGCTGCTCCCTCGAGGTTTCCAGGCTAATCGTTGAGAAGGCATCTTTCTCCGTGGAGTGATGAGTGTGTGGACGTGGGCCGGGATGGCGTGTCACCCTGCCTGGTTTCTCTCAGGGAGGTCGGGGGACTTGACCTCACTCAGGGCGTCCAAGATCCGGCGAGTCAGCAAACCGCTTCCCCGTGTAGGACGTGAGGCGCTGGCCCGGGAGAGGCCGCCCCCACATCCCGGGCGCTCGTGCCTCACGAAGCGCGCCCTTCCTCTCTCCTCCCCGCTCCTCTCTTCGCACTCAACTTTCCCTGGGCGGACGTTTTCCCGGCAGCACCGTGTTGCACGGGATCCAGGGGGGAGCTGTCTCCTCGGTTGCCAGGCCCGGGCGGGTGTCGACCTTGACTCCGCGAAGCCCGCTGTGGCCCCGGAGGGGCTGGCGGCACCCGCAGGTCCCGGGAGCGGAGGCCCAAGCCGGCAGCGTGAGCGCGTCTTCCTCGGCATCAGAGAGAAGGCGTGGTGCTTTCGGGAAACGGGGAGGTGAAAGGGCCCCGTCCGGGAAGCGCTTTCCAAGAGCTGAGGGTTGGGCGCCTCGCTCCGGGCTCCTAGGTGCCAGAGCCGCTTCTCTCTTCCCGGGACGGCGTGGGGCTTGCTGGGCCAATGAGTCCTCCTGAAGCAATCCCGTGGCAGGGGCTCGGTGCTTCCCCCGTGCGTTTCGGGCGAGCCTCCCAGCTTAGGGCGCCGCCGGAGAGTTTGGCCTGCATGACGGCGTCGCCGTCACGACCTCCCCGAGAGCCGGGAGTTCAGCTCGGGGCACGCCGAACGCAGGCTCCGGCGGGTTCGACTGAGGGCGGGCGCCCGGCTGAGGCAAGCGGGGCTGCCGTCAGAAGGCCTCCCCTGCCCTCACAACCAGTGTGTTTGCTCTGCCGTGGGTCCCGCTTCAGGGTCGTTGCAGGAGCCGCTTCCGACGCCCTTGCGAAGTGCATTGCTGAGGCCGAGGTCGGGGGCCTACTTCTAGGACGGCTCCCGACATGAGGCCCGGCAGGCAGCCTCCCTTAGGCTTCCGCCACCCCCACCGCGGCCAAGCGTTCTCTCTTTGCCAAAGTGGCCTGCTCGCGGCAAGGAGCTCGGCTTCAGGCTCGCATCTCGGAGGTAAGGCTGTGCTGCTCCCTCGAGGTTTCCAGGCTAAGCGTTGAGAAGGCATCCTTCTCCGTGGAGCGACGAGTGTGTGGTCGTGGACCGGGATGGCGTTCCACCCTGCCTGGTATCTCCCAGGGAGGTCGGGGGGCTTGACCTCACTCAGGGCGTCCAAGCCCCGGCGAGTCAGCAAACCGCTTCCCCGTGTAGGACGTGAGGCGCCGGGCCGGGAGAGGCCGGCCCCACAGCCCGGGCGCTCGTGCCTCATGAAGCGCGCCCTTCCTCTCTCCTCCCCGCTTCTCTCTTCGCACTCATCTTTCCCTGGGCGGACGTTTTCCCGGCAGCACCGTGTTGCACGGGATCCAGGGGTGAGCTGTCTCCTCAGTTGCCACGCCCGGGCGGGTGTCGACCTTGACTCTGCGAAGCCCGCTGTGGCCCCGGAGGGGCTGGCGGCACCCGCAGGTCCCGGGAGCGGAGGCCAAAGCCGGCAGCGTGAGCGCGTCTTCCTCCGCATCTGAGAGAAGGCGTGGTGCTTTCGGGGAACGGGGAGGTGAAAGGGCCCCGTCCGGGAAGCGCGTTCCAAGAGCTGAGGGTTGGGCGCCTCGCTCTGGGCTCCTAGGTGCCAGAGCCGCTTCTCTCTTCCCGGGACGGAGTGGGGCTTGCTGGGCCAATGCATCGTCGTGAAGCAATCCCGTGGCAGGGGCTCGGCGCTTCCCCCGTGCGTTTCGGGTGAGCCTCCCAGCTCAGGGGGCCCCCAGAGAGTTTGGCCTGCAGGCCGTCGTCGCCGTCACGACCTCCCCGAGAGCCGGGTGTTCAGCTCGGGGCACGCCGTACGCAGGCTCCGGCGGGTTCGACTGAGGGCGGGCGCCCGGCTGAGGTAAGCTGGGCTGCCGTCAGAAGGCCTCCCGTGCCCTCACAACCAGTGTGTTTGCTCTGCCGTGGGTCCCGCGTCAGGGTCGTGGCAGGAGCCGCTTCCGACGCCCTTGCGAAGTGCTTCGCTGAGGCCGAGGTCGGGGGCCTACTTCTAGGACGGCCCACGACCTGAGGCCCGGCAGGCAGCCTCCCTTAGGCTTCCGCCACCCCCGCCTCGGCCAAGCGTTCTCTCTTTGCGAAAGTGTCCTGCTCGCGGCAAGGAGCTCGGCTTCAGGGTCAATTCTCAGAGGTAAGGCTGTGCTGCTCCCTCGAGGTTTCCAGGCTAAGCGTTGAGAAGGCATCCTTCTCCGTGGAGCGACGAGTGTGTGGTCGTGGACCGGGATGGCGTTCCACCCTGCCTGGTATTTCCCAGGGAGGTCGGGGGGCTTGACCTCACTCAGGGCGTCCAAGCCCCGGCAAGTCAGCAAACCGCTTACCCGTGTAGGACGTGAGGCGCCGGGCCGGGAGAGGCCGGCCCCACAGCCCGGGCGCTCGTGCCTCACGAAGCGCGCCCTTCCTCTCTCCTCCCCGCTTCTCTCTTCGCACTCATCTTTCCCTGGGCGGACGTGTTCCCGGCAGCACCGTGTTGCACGGGATCCAGGGGGGAGCTGTTTCCTCGGTTGCCAGGCCCGGGAGGGTGTTGACCTTGACTCCCCAAAGCCCGCTGTGGCCTCGGAGGTGCTGCTGGAACCCGCAGGTCCCGGGAGCGGAGGCCCAAGCCGGCAGCGTGAGCGCGTCTTCCTCCGCATCTGAGAGAAGGCGTGGTGCTCTCGGGGAACGGGGAGGTGAGAGGGCCCCGTCCGGGAAGCGCGTTCCAAGAGCTGAGGGTTGGGCGCCTCGCTCCGGGCTCCTAGGTGCCAGAGCCGCTTCTCTCTTCCCGGGACGGAGTGGGGCTTGCTGGGTCAATGCATCGTCCTGAAGCAATCCCGTGGCAGGGGCTCGGCGCTTCCCCCGTGCGTTTAAGGCGAGCCTCCCAGCTCAGGGCGCCCCCAGAGAGTTTGGCTTGCAGGCCGGCGTCGCCGTCACGACCTCCCCGAGACCCGGGTGTTCAGCTCGGGGCACGCCGAACGCAGGCTCAGGCGGGTTCGACTGAGGGCGGGCGCCCGGCTGAGGCAAGCGGGGCTGCCGTCAGAAGGCCTCCCCTGCCCTCACAACCAGTGTGTTTGCTCTGCCGTGGGTCCCGCTTCAGGGTCGTTGCAGGAGCCGCTTCCGACGCCCTTGCGAAGTGCATTGCTGAGGCCGAGGTCGGGGGCCTACTTCTAGGACGGCTCCCGACCTGAGGCCCGGCAGGCAGCCTCCCTTAGGCTTCCGCCACCCCCACCGCGGCCAAGCGTTCTCTCTTTGCCAAAGTGGCCTGCTCGCGGCAAGGAGCTCGGCTTCAGGCTCGCATCTCGGAGGTAAGGCTGTGCTGCTCCCTCGAGGTTTCCAGGCTAAGCGTTGAGAAGGCATCCTTCTCCGTGGAGCGACGAGTGTGTGGTCGTGGACCGGGATGGCGTTCCACCCTGCCTGGTATCTCCCAGGGAGGTCGGGGGGCTTGACCTCACTCAGGGCGTCCAAGCCCCGGCGAGTCAGCAAACCGCTTCCCCGTGTAGGACGTGAGGCGCCGGGCCGGGAGAGGCCGGCCCCACAGCCCGGGCGCTCGTGCCTCATGAAGCGCGCCCTTCCTCTCTCCTCCCCGCTTCTCTCTTCGCACTCATCTTTCCCTGGGCGGACGTTTTCCCGGCAGCACCGTGTTGCACGGGATCCAGGGGTGAGCTGTCTCCTCAGTTGCCAGGCCCGGGCGGGTGTCGACCTTGACTCTGCGAAGCCCGCTGTGGCCCCGGAGGGGCTGGCGGCACCCGCAGGTCCCGGGAGCGGAGGCCAAAGCCGGCAGCGTGAGCGCGTCTTCCTCTGCATCTGAGAGAAGGCGTGGTGCTTTCGGGGAACGGGGAGGTGAAAGGGCCCCGTCCGGGAAGCGCGTTCCAAGAGCTGAGGGTTGGGCGCCTCGCTCTGGGCTCCTAGGTGCCAGAGCCGCTTCTCTCTTCCCGGGACGGTGTGGGGCTTGCTGGGCCAATGCGTCGTCGTGAAGCAATCCCGTGGCAGGGGCTTGGCGCTTCCCCCATGCGTTTCGGGTGAGCCTCCCAGCTCAGGGCGCCCCCAGAGAGTTTGGCCTGCAGGCCGGCGTCGCCGTCACGACCTCCCCGAGAGCCGGGAGTTCAGCTCGGGGCACGCCGTACGCAGGCTCCGGCGGGTTCGACTGAGGGCGGGCGCCCGGCTGAGGCAAGCGGGGCTGCCGTCAGAAGGCCTCCCGTGCCCTCACAACCAGTGTGTTTGCTCTGCCGTGGGTCCCGCGTCAGGGTCGTGGCAGGAGCCGCTTCCGACGCCCTTGCGAAGTGCTTCGCTGAGGCCGAGGTCGGGGGCCTACTTCTAGGACGGCCCCCGTCCTGAGGCCCGGCAGGCAGCCTCTCTTAGGCTTCCACCACCCCCGCCGCGGCCATGCGTTCTCTCTTTGCGAAAGTGGCCTGCTCTCGGCAAGGAGCTCGGCTTCAGGGTCACTTCTCAGAGGTAAGGCTGTGCTGCTCCCTCGAGGTTTCCAGGCTAAGCGTTGAGAAGGCATCCTTCTCCGTGGAGCGACGAGTGTGTGGACGTGGGCCGGGATAAGTGCCACCCTGCCTGGTTTCTCCCAGGGAGGTCGGGGGGCTTGACCTCAATTAGGGTGTCCAAGCCCCGGCGAGTCAGCAAACCGCTTACCCGTGTAGGACGTGAGGCGCCGGCCCGGGAGAGGCCGGCCCCACAGCCCGGGCGCTCGTGCCTCACGAAGCGCGCCCTTCCTCTCTCCTCCCCGCTTCTCTCTTCGCACTCATCTTTCCCTGGGCGGACGTGTTCCCGGCAGCACCGTGTTGCACGGGATCCAGGGGGGAGCTGTTTCCTCGGTTGCCAGGCCCGGGAGGGTGTTGACCTTGACTCCCCGAAGCCCGCTGTGGCCCCGGAGGTGCTGCTGGAACCCGCAGGTCCCGGGAGCGGAGGCCCAAGCCAGCAGCGTGAGCGCGTCTTCCTCCGCATCTGAGAGAAGGCGTGGTGCTCTCGGGGAACGGGGAGGTGAGAGGGCCCCGTCCGGGAAGCGCGTTCCAAGAGCTGAGGGTTGGGCGCCTCGCTCCGGGCTCCTAGGTGCCAGAGCCCCTTCTCTCTTCCCGGGACGGAGTGGGGCTTGCTGGGCCAATGCTTCGTCCTGAAGCAATCCCGTGGCAGGGGCTCGGCGCTTCCCCCGTGCGTTTCGGGCGAGCCTCCCAGCTCAGGGCGCCCCCAGAGAGTTTGGCTTGCAGGCCGGCGTCGCCGTCACGACCTCCCCGAGACCCGGGTGTTCAGCTCGGGGCACGCCGAACGCAGGCTCCGGCGGGTTCGACTGAGGGCGGGCGCCCGGCTGAGGCAAGCGGGGCTGCCGTCAGAAGGCCTCTCGCGCCCTCACAACCAGTGTGTTTGCTCTGCCGTGGGTCCCGCGTCAGGGTCGTGGCAGGAGCCGCTTCCGACGCGCTTGCGAAGTGCTTCGCTGAGGCCGAGGTCGGGGGCCTCCTTCTAGGACGGCCCCCGACCTGAGGCCCGGCAGGCAGCCTCCCTTAGGCTTCCCCCACCCTCGCCGCGGCCAAGCGTTCTCTCTTCGCGAGAGAGGCCTGCTCGCAGCAAGGAGCTCGGCTTCAGGCTCGCTTCTCAGAGGTAAGGCTGTGCTGCTCCCTCGAGGTTTCCAGGCTAAGCGTTGAGAAGGCATCTTTCTCCGTGGAGTGACGAGTGTGTGGACGTGGGCCGGGATGGCGTGTCACCCTGCCTGGTTTCTCTCAGGGAGGTCGGGGGACTTGACCTCACTCAGGGCGTCCAAGATCCGGCGAGTCAGCAAACCGCTTCCCCGTGTAGGACGTGAGGCGCTGGCCCGGGAGAGGCCGCCCCCACATCCCGGGCGCTCGTGCCTCACGAAGCGCGCCCTTCCTCTCTCCTCCCCGCTCCTCTCTTCGCACTCAACTTTCCCTGGGCGGACGTTTTCCCGGCAGCACCGTGTTGCACGGGATCCAGGGGGGAGCTGTCTCCTCGGTTGCCAGGCCCGGGCGGGTGTCGACCTTGACTCCGCGAAGCCCGCTGTGGCCCCGGAGGGGCTGGCGGCACCCGCAGGTCCCGGGAGCGGAGGCCCAAGCCGGCAGCGTGAGCGCGTCTTCCTCCGCATCAGAGAGAAGGCGTGGTGCTTTCGGGGAACGGGGAGGTGAAAGGGCCCGGTCCGGGAAGCGCTTTCCAAGAGTTGAGGGTTGGGCGCCTCGCTCCGGGCTCCTAGGTGCCAGAGCCGCTTCTCTCTTCCCGGGACGGCGTGGGGCTTGCTGGGCCAATGAGTCCTCCTGAAGCAATCCCGTGGCAGGGGCTCGGTGCTTCCCCCGTGCGTTTCGGGCGAGCCTCCCAGCTTACGGCGCCGCCGGAGAGTTTGGCCTGCATGACGGCGTCGCCGTCACGACCTCCCCGAGAGCCGGGAGTTCAGCTCGGGGCACGCCGAACGCAGGCTCCGGCGGGTTCGACTGAGGGCGGGCGCCCGGCTGAGGCAAGCGGGGCTGCCGTCAGAAGGCCTCCCCTGCCCTCACAACCAGTGTGTTTGCTCTGCCGTGGGTCCCGCTTCAGGGTCGTTGCAGGAGCCGCTTCCGACGCCCTTGCGAAGTGCATCGCTGAGGCGGAGGTCGGGGGCCTACTTCTAGGACGGCCCCCGACCTGAGGCCCGGCAGGCAGCCTCCCTTAGGCTTCCGCCACCCCCACCGCGGCCAAGCGTTCTCTCTTTGCCAAAGTGGCCTGCTCGCGGCAAGGAGCTCGGCTTCAGGCTCGCATCTCGGAGGTAAGGCTGTGCTGCTCCCTCGAGGTTTCCAGGCTAAGCGTTGAGAAGGCATCCTTCTCCGTGGAGCGACGAGTGTGTGGTCGTGGACCGGGATGGCGTTCCACCCTGCCTGGTATCTCCCAGGGAGGTCGGGGGGCTTGACCTCACTCAGGGCGTCCAAGCCCCGGCGAGTCAGCAAACCGCTTCCCTGTGTAGGACGTGAGGCGCCGGGCCGGGAGAGGCCGGCCCCACAGCCCGGGCGCTCGTGCCTCATGAAGCGCGCCCTTCCTCTCTCCTCCCCGCTTCTCTCTTCGCACTCATCTTTCCCTGGGCGGACGTTTTCCCGGCAGCACCGTGTTGCACGGGATCCAGGGGGGAGCTGTCTCCTCGGTTGCCAGGCCCGGGCAGGTGTCGACCTTGACTCCGCGAAGCCCGCTGTGGCCCCGGAGGGGCTGGCGGCACCCGCAGGTCCCGGGAGCGGAGGCCCAAGCTGGCAGCGTTAGCGCGTCTTCTTCCGCATCTGAGAGAAGGCGTGGTGCTTTCGGGGAACGGGGAGGTGAAAGGGCCCCGTCCGGGAAGCGCGTTCCAAGAGTTGAGGGTTGGGCGCCTCGCTCCGGGCTCCTAGGTGCCAGAGCCGCTTCTCTCTTCCTGGGACGGAGTGGGGCTTGCTGGGCCAATGCGTCGTCCTGAAGCAATCCCGTGGCAGGGGCTCGGCGCTTCCCCCGTGCGTTTCGGGTGAGCCTCCCAGCTCAGGGCGCCCCCAGAGAGTTTGGCCTGCAGGCCGGCGTCGCCGTCACGACCTCCCCGAGAGCCGGGTGTTCAGCTCGGGGCACGCCGTACGCAGGCTCCGGCGGGTTCGACTGAGGGCGGGCGCCCGGCTGAGGCAAGCGGGGCTGCCGTCAGAAGGCCTCCCGTGCCCTCACAACCAGTGTGTTTGCTCTGCCGTGGGTCCCGCGTCAGGGTCGTGGCAGGAGCCGCTTCCGACGCCCTTGTGAAGTGCTTCGCTGAGGCAGAGGTCGGGGGCCTACTTCTAGGACGGCCCCCGACCTGAGGCCCGGCAGGCAGCCTTCCTTAGGCTTCCGCCACCCCCGCCTCGGCCAAGCGTTCTCTCTTTGCGAAAGTGTCCTGCTCGCGGCAAGGAGCTCGGCTTCAGGGTCACTTCTCAGAGGTAAGGCTGTGCTGCTCCCTCGAGGTTTCCAGGCTAAGCGTTGAGAAGTAATCCTTCTCCGTGGAGCGACGAGTGTGTGGACGTGGGCCGGGATGGCGTGCCACCCTGCCTGGTTTCTCCCAGGGAGGTCGGGGGGCTTGACCTCAATTAGGGTGTCCAAGCCCCGGCGAGTCAGCAAACCGCTTACCCGTGTAGGACGTGAGGCGCCGGGCCGGGAGAGGCCGGCCCCACAGCCCGGGCGCTCGTGCCTCACGAAGCGCGCCCTTCCTCTCTCCTCCCCGCTTCTCTCTTCGCACTCATCTTTCCCTGGGCGGACGTGTTCCCGGCAGCACCGTGTTGCACGGGATCCAGGGGGGAGCTGTTTCCTCGGTTGCCAGGCCCGGGAGGGTGTTGACCTTGACTCCCCGAAGCCCGCTGTGGCCCCGGAGGTGCTGCTGGAACCCGCAGGTCCCGGGAGCGGAGGCCCAAGCCGGCAGCGTGAGCGCGTCTTCCTCCGCATCTGAGAGAAGGCGTGGTGCTCTCGGGGAACGGGGAGGTGAGAGGGCCCCGTCCGGGAAGCGCGTTCCAAGAGCTGAGGGTTGGGCGCCTCGCTCCGGGCTCCTAGGTGCCAGAGCCGCTTCTCTCTTCCCGGGACGGAGTGGGGCTTGCTGGGTCAATGCATCGTCCTGAAGCAATCCCGTGGCAGGGGCTCGGCGCTTCCCCCGTGCGTTTCGGGCGAGCCTCCCAGCTCAGGGCGCCCCCAGAGAGTTTGGCTTGCAGGCCGGCGTCGCCGTCACGACCTCCCCGAGACCCGGGTGTTCAGCTCGGGGCA
Organism: Martes martes; assembly: GCF_963455335.1. NCBI lineage: Eukaryota > Metazoa > Chordata > Mammalia > Carnivora > Mustelidae > Martes > Martes martes. Next base: position 14,946,099 of record NC_137892.1, on the reverse strand, counting down.
CGCCGAACGCAGGCTCCGGCGGGTTCGACTGAGGATGGGCGCCCGCCTGAGGCAAGCGGGGCTGCCGTCAGAAGGCCTCCCGTGCCCTCACAACCAGTGTGTTTGCTTTGCCGTGGGTCCCGCGTCAGGGTCGTGGCAGGAGCCGCTTCCGACGCCCTTGCGAAGTGCTTCGCTGAGGCCGAGGTCGGGGGCCTCCTTCTAGGACGGCCCCCGACCTGAGGCCCGGCAGACAGCCTTCCTTAGGCTTCCCCCACCCTCGCCGCGGCCAAGCGTTCTCTCTTCGCGAGAGAGGCCTGCTCGCAGCAAGGAGCTCGGCTTCAGGCTCGCTTCTCAGAGGTAAGGCTGTGCTGCTCCCTCGAGGTTTCCAGGCTAAGCGTTGAGAAGGCATCTTTTTCCGTGGAGTGACGAGTGTGTGGACGTGGGCCGGGATGGCGTGTCACCCTGCCTGGTTTCTCTCAGGGAGGTCGGGGGACTTGACCTCACTCAGGGCGTCCAAGATCCGGCGAGTCAGCAAACCGCTTCCCCGTGTAGGACGTGAGGCGCTGGCCCGGGAGAGGCCGCCCCCACATCCCGGGCGCTCGTGCCTCACGAAGTGCGCCCTTCCTCTCTCCTCCCCGCTCCTCTCTTCGCACTCAACTTTCCCTGGGCGGACGTTTTCCCGGCAGCACCGTGTTGCACGGGATCCAGGGGGGAGCTGTCTCCTCGGTTGCCAGGCCCGGGCGGGTGTCGACCTTGACTCCGCGAAGCCCGCTGTGGCCCCGGAGGGGCTGGCGGCACCCGCAGGTCCCGGGAGCGGAGGCCCAAGCCGGCAGCGTGAGCGCGTCTTCCTCCGCATCAGAGAGAAGGCGTGGTGCTTTTGGGAAACGGGGAGGTGAAAGGGCCCCGTCCGGGAAGCGCTTTCCAAGAGCTGAGGGTTGGGCGCCTCGCTCCGGGCTCCTAGGTGCCAGAGCCGCTTCTCTCTTCCCGGGACGGCGTGGGGCTTGCTGGGCCAATGAGTCCTCCTGAAGCAATCCCGTGGCAGGGGCTCGGTGCTTCCCCCGTGCGTTTCGGGCGAGCCTCCCAGCTTAGGGCGCCGCCGGAGAGTTTGGCCTGCACGACGGCGTCGCCGTCACGACCTCCCCGAGAGCCGGGAGTTCAGCTCGGGGCACGCCGAACGCAGGCTCAGGCGGGTTCGACTGAGGGCGGGCGCCCGGCTGAGGCAAGCGGGGCTGCCGTCAGAAGGCCTCCCCTGCCCTCACAACCAGTGTGTTTGCTCTGCCGTGGGTCCCGCTTCAGGGTCGTTGCAGGAGCCGCTTCCGACGCCCTTGCGAAGTGCATTGCTGAGGCCGAGGTCGGGGGCCTACTTCTAGGACGGCTCCCGACATGAGGCCCGGCAGGCAGCCTCCCTTAGGCTTCCGCCACCCCCACCGCGGCCAAGCGTTCTCTCTTTGCCAAAGTGGCCTGCTCGCGGCAAGGAGCTCGGCTTCAGGCTCGCATCTCGGAGGTAAGGCTGTGCTGCTCCCTCGAGGTTTCCAGGCTAAGCATTGAGAAGGCATCCTTCTCCGTGGAGCGACGAGTGTGTGGTCGTGGACCGGGATGGCGTTCCACCCTGCCTGGTATCTCCCAGGGAGGTCGGGGGGCTTGACCTCACTCAGGGCGTCCAAGCCCCGGCGAGTCAGCAAACCGCTTCCCCGTGTAGGACGTGAGGCGCCGGGCCGGGAGAGGCCGGCCCCACAGCCCGGGCGCTCGTGCCTCATGAAGCGCGCCCTTCCTCTCTCCTCCCCGCTTCTCTCTTCGCACTCATCTTTCCCTGGGCGGACGTTTTCCCGGCAGCACCGTGTTGCACGGGATCCAGGGGTGAGCTGTCTCCTCAGTTGCCAGGCCCGGGCGGGTGTCGACCTTGACTCTGCGAAGCCCGCTGTGGCCCCGGAGGGGCTGGCGGCACCCGCAGGTCCCGGGAGCGGAGGCCAAAGCCGGCAGCGTGAGCGCGTCTTCCTCCGCATCTGAGAGAAGGCGTGGTGCTTTCGGGGAACGGGGAGGTGAAAGGGCCCCGTCCGGGAAGCGCATTCCAAGAGCTGAGGGTTGGGCGCCTCGCTCTGGGCTCCTAGGTGCCAGAGCCGCTTCTCTCTTCCCGGGACGGAGTGGGGCTTGCTGGGCCAATGCATCGTCGTGAAGCAATCCCGTGGCAGGGGCTCGGCGCTTCCCCCGTGCGTTTCGGGTGAGCCTCCCAGCTCAGGGCGCCCCCAGAGAGTTTGGCCTGCAGGCCGTCGTCGCCGTCACGACCTCCCCGAGAGCCGGGTGTTCAGCTCGGGGCACGCCGTACGCAGGCTCCGGCGGGTTCGACTGAGGGCGGGCGCCCGGCTGAGGTAAGCTGGGCTGCCGTCAGAAGGCCTCCCGTGCCCTCACAACCAGTGTGTTTGCTCTGCCGTGGGTCCCGCGTCAGGGTCGTGGCAGGAGCCGCTTCCGACGCCCTTGCGAAGTGCTTCGCTGAGGCCGAGGTCGGGGGCCTACTTCTAGGACGGCCCCCGACCTGAGGCCCGGCAGGCAGCCTCCCTTAGGCTTCCGCCACCCCCGCCTCGGCCAAGCGTTCTCTCTTTGCGAAAGTGTCCTGCTCGCGGCAAGGAGCTCGGCTTCAGGGTCACTTCTCAGAGGTAAGGCTGTGCTGCTCCCTCGAGGTTTCCAGGCTAAGCGTTGAGAAGTAATCCTTCTCCGTCGAGCGACGAGTGTGTGGACGTCGGCCGGGATGGCGTGCCACCCTGCCTGGTTTCTCCCAGGGAGGTCGGGGGGCTTGACCTCAATTAGGGTGTCCAAGCCCCGGCGAGTCAGCAAACCACTTACCCGTGTAGGACGTGAGGTGCCGGGCCGGGAGAGGCCGGCCCCACAGCCCGGGCGCTCGTGCCTCACGAAGCGCGCCCTTCCTCTCTCCTCCCCGCTTCTCTCTTCGCACTCATCTTTCCCTGGGCGGACGTGTTCCCGGCAGCACCGTGTTGCACGGGATCCAGGGTGGAGCTGTTTCCTCGGTTGCCAGGCCCGGGAGGGTGTTGACCTTGACTCCCCGAAGCCCGCTGTGGCCCCGGAGGTGCTGCTGGAACCCGCAGGTCCCGGGAGCGGAGGCCCAAGCCGGCAGCGTGAGCGCGTCTTCCTCCGCATCTGAGAGAAGGCGTGGTGCTCTCGGGGAACGGGGAGGTGAGAGGGCCCCGTCCGGGAAGCGCGTTCCAAGAGCTGAGGGTTGGGCGCCTCGCTCCGGGCTCCTAGGTGCCAGAGCCGCTTCTCTCTTCCCGGGACGGAGTGGGGCTTGCTGGGCCAATGCATCGTCCTGAAGCAATCCCGTGGCAGGGGCTCGGCGCTTCCCCCGTGCGTTTCGGGCGAGCCTCCCAGCTCAGGGCGCCCCCAGAGAGTTTGGCTTGCAGGCCGGCGTCGCCGTCACGACCTCCCCGAGACCCGGGTGTTCAGCTCGGGGCACGCCGAACGCAGGCTCCGGCGGGTTCGACTGAGGGCGGGCGCCCGGCTGAGGCAAGCGGGGCTGCCGTCAGAAGGCCTCCCGTGCCCTCACAACCAGTGTGTTTGCTCTGCCGTGGGTCCCGCGTCAGGGTCGTGGCAGGAGCCGCTTCCGACGCCCTTGCGAAGTGCTTCGCTGAGGCCGAGGTCGGGGGCCTCCTTCTAGGACGGCCCCCGACCTGAGGCCCGGCAGGCAGCCTCCCTTAGGCATCCCCCACCCTCGCCGCGGCCAAGCGTTCTCTCTTCGCGAGAGAGGCCTGCTCGCAGCAAGGAGCTCGGCTTCAGGCTCGCTTCTCAGAGGTAAGGCTGTGCTGCTCCCTCGAGGTTTCCAGGCTAAGCGTTGAGAAGGCATCTTTCTCCGTGGAGTGATGAGTGTGTGGACGTGGGCCGGGATGGCGTGTCACCCTGCCTGGTTTCTCTCAGGGAGGTCGGGGGACTTGACCTCACTCAGGGCGTCCAAGATCCGGCGAGTCAGCAAACCGCTTCCCCGTGTAGGACGTGAGGCGCTGGCCCGGGAGAGGCCGCCCCCACATCCCGGGCGCTCGTGCCTCACGAAGCGCGCCCTTCCTCTCTCCTCCCCGCTCCTCTCTTCGCACTCAACTTTCCCTGGGCGGACGTTTTCCCGGCAGCACCGTGTTGCACGGGATCCAGGGGGGAGCTGTCTCCTCGGTTGCCAGGCCCGGGCGGGTGTCGACCTTGACTCCGCGAAGCCCGCTGTGGCCCCGGAGGGGCTGGCGGCACCCGCAGGTCCCGGGAGCGGAGGCCCAAGCCGGCAGCGTGAGCGCGTCTTCCTCGGCATCAGAGAGAAGGCGTGGTGCTTTCGGGAAACGGGGAGGTGAAAGGGCCCCGTCCGGGAAGCGCTTTCCAAGAGCTGAGGGTTGGGCGCCTCGCTCCGGGCTCCTAGGTGCCAGAGCCGCTTCTCTCTTCCCGGGACGGCGTGGGGCTTGCTGGGCCAATGAGTCCTCCTGAAGCAATCCCGTGGCAGGGGCTCGGTGCTTCCCCCGTGCGTTTCGGGCGAGCCTCCCAGCTTAGGGCGCCGCCGGAGAGTTTGGCCTGCACGACGGCGTCGCCGTCACGACCTCCCCGAGAGCCGGGAGTTCAGCTCGGGGCACGCCGAACGCAGGCTCCGGCGGGTTCGACTGAGGGCGGGCGCCCGGCTGAGGCAAGCGGGGCTGCCGTCAGAAGGCCTCCCCTGCCCTCACAACCAGTGTGTTTGCTCTGCCGTGGGTCCCGCTTCAGGGTCGTTGCAGGAGCCGCTTCCGACGCCCTTGCGAAGTGCATTGCTGAGGCCGAGGTCGGGGGCCTACTTCTAGGACGGCTCCCGACATGAGGCCCGGCAGGCAGCCTCCCTTAGGCTTCCGCCACCCCCACCGCGGCCAAGCGTTCTCTCTTTGCCAAAGTGGCCTGCTCGCGGCAAGGAGCTCGGCTTCAGGCTCGCATCTCGGAGGTAAGGCTGTGCTGCTCCCTCGAGGTTTCCAGGCTAAGCGTTGAGAAGGCATCCTTCTCCGTGGAGCGACGAGTGTGTGGTCTTGGACCGGGATGGCGTTCCACCCTGCCTGGTATCTCCCAGGGAGGTCGGGGGGCTTGACCTCACTCAGGGCGTCCAAGCCCCGGCGAGTCAGCAAACCGCTTCCCCGTGTAGGACGTGAGGCGCCGGGCCGGGAGAGGCCGGCCCCACAGCCCGGGCGCTCGTGCCTCATGAAGCGCGCCCTTCCTCTCTCCTCCCCGCTTCTCTCTTCGCACTCATCTTTCCCTGGGCGGACGTTTTCCCGGCAGCACTGTGTTGCACGGGATCCAGGGGTGAGCTGTCTCCTCAGTTGCCACGCCCGGGCGGGTGTCGACCTTGACTCTGCGAAGCCCGCTGTGGCCCCGGAGGGGCTGGCGGCACCCGCAGGTCCCGGGAGCGGAGGCCAAAGCCGGCAGCGTGAGCGCGTCTTCCTCCGCATCTGAGAGAAGGCGTGGTGCTTTCGGGGAATGGGGAGGTGAAAGGGCCCCGTCCGGGAAGCGCGTTCCAAGAGCTGAGGGTTGGGCGCCTCGCTCTGGGCTCCTAGGTGCCAGAGCCGCTTCTCTCTTCCCGGGACGGAGTGGGGCTTGCTGGGCCAATGCATCGTCGTGAAGCAATCCCGTGGCAGGGGCTCGGCGCTTCCCCCGTGCGTTTCGGGTGAGCCTCCCAGCTCAGGGGGCCCCCAGAGAGTTTGGCCTGCAGGCCGTCGTCGCCGTCACGACCTCCCCGAGAGCCGGGTGTTCAGCTCGGGGCACGCCGTACGCAGGCTCCGGCGGGTTCGACTGAGGGCGGGCGCCCGGCTGAGGTAAGCTGGGCTGCCGTCAGAAGGCCTCCCGTGCCCTCACAACCAGTGTGTTTGCTCTGCCGTGGGTCCCGCGTCAGGGTCGTGGCAGGAGCCGCTTCCGACGCCCTTGCGAAGTGCTTCGCTGAGGCCGAGGTCGGGGGCCTACTTCTAGGACGGCCCCCGACCTGAGGCCCGGCAGGCAGCCTCCCTTAGGCTTCCGCCACCCCCGCCTCGGCCAAGCGTTCTCTCTTTGCGAAAGTGTCCTGCTCGCGGCAAGGAGCTCGGCTTCAGGGTCAATTCTCAGAGGTAAGGCTGTGCTGCTCCCTCGAGGTTTCCAGGCTAAGCGTTGAGAAGGCATCCTTCTCCGTGGAGCGACGAGTGTGTGGTCGTGGACCGGGATGGCGTTCCACCCTGCCTGGTATCTCCCAGGGAGGTCGGGGGGCTTGACCTCACTCAGGGCGTCCAAGCCCCGGCAAGTCAGCAAACCGCTTACCCGTGTAGGACGTGAGGCGCCGGGCCGGGAGAGGCCGGCCCCACAGCCCGGGCGCTCGTGCCTCACGAAGCGCGCCCTTCCTCTCTCCTCCCCGCTTCTCTCTTCGCACTCATCTTTCCCTGGGCGGACGTGTTCCCGGCAGCACCGTGTTGCACGGGATCCAGGGGGGAGCTGTTTCCTCGGTTGCCAGGCCCGGGAGGGTGTTGACCTTGACTCCCCAAAGCCCGCTGTGGCCTCGGAGGTGCTGCTGGAACCCGCAGGTCCCGGGAGCGGAGGCCCAAGCCGGCAGCGTGAGCGCGTCTTCCTCCGCATCTGAGAGAAGGCGTGGTGCTCTCGGGGAACGGGGAGGTGAGAGGGCCCCGTCCGGGAAGCGCGTTCCAAGAGCTGAGGGTTGGGCGCCTCGCTCCGGGCTCCTAGGTGCCAGAGCCGCTTCTCTCTTCCCGGGACGGAGTGGGGCTTGCTGGGTCAATGCATCGTCCTGAAGCAATCCCGTGGCAGGGGCTCGGCGCTTCCCCCGTGTGTTTAAGGCGAGCCTCCCAGCTCAGGGCGCCCCCAGAGAGTTTGGCTTGCAGGCCGGCGTCGCCGTCACGACCTCCCCGAGACCCGGGTGTTCTGCTCGGGGCACGCCGAACGCAGGCTCAGGCGGGTTCGACTGAGGGCGGGCGCCCGGCTGAGGCAAGCGGGGCTGCCGTCAGAAGGCCTCCCCTGCCCTCACAACCAGTGTGTTTGCTCTGCCGTGGGTCCCGCTTCAGGGTCGTTGCAGGAGCCGCTTCCGACGCCCTTGCGAAGTGCATTGCTGAGGCCGAGGTCGGGGGCCTACTTCTAGGACGGCTCCCGACATGAGGCCCGGCAGGCAGCCTCCCTTAGGCTTCCGCCACCCCCACCGCGGCCAAGCGTTCTCTCTTTGCCAAAGTGGCCTGCTCGCGGCAAGGAGCTCGGCTTCAGGCTCGCATCTCGGAGGTAAGGCTGTGCTGCTCCCTCGAGGTTTCCAGGCTAAGCGTTGAGAAGGCATCCTTCTCCGTGGAGCGACGAGTGTGTGGTCGTGGACCGGGATGGCGTTCCACCCTGCCTGGTATCTCCCAGGGAGGTCGGGGGGCTTGACCTCACTCAGGGCGTCCAAGCCCCGGCGAGTCAGCAAACCGCTTCCCCGTGTAGGACGTGAGGCGCCGGGCCGGGAGAGGCCGGCCCCACAGCCCGGGCGCTCGTGCCTCATGAAGCGCGCCCTTCCTCTCTCCTCCCCGCTTCTCTCTTCGCACTCATCTTTCCCTGGGCGGACGTTTTCCCGGCAGCACCGTGTTGCACGGGATCCAGGGGTGAGCTGTCTCCTCAGTTGCCAGGCCCGGGCGGGTGTCGACCTTGACTCTGCGAAGCCCGCTGTGGCCCCGGAGGGGCTGGCGGCACCCGCAGGTCCCGGGAGCGGAGGCCAAACCCGGCAGCGTGAGCGCGTCTTCCTCCGCATCTGAGAGAAGGCGTGGTGCTTTCGGGGAACGGGGAGGTGAAAGGGCCCCGTCCGGGAAGCGCGTTCCAAGAGCTGAGGGTTGGGCGCCTCGCTCTGGGCTCCTAGGTGCCAGAGCCGCTTCTCTCTTCCCGGGACGGTGTGGGGCTTGCTGGGCCAATGCGTCGTCGTGAAGCAATCCCGTGGCAGGGGCTCAGCGCTTCCCCCATGCGTTTCGGGTGAGCCTCCCAGCTCAGGGCGCCCCCAGAGAGTTTGGCCTGCAGGCCGGCGTCGCCGTCACGACCTCCCCGAGAGCCGGGAGTTCAGCTCGGGGCACGCCGTACGCAGGCTCCGGCGGGTTCGACTGAGGGCGGGCGCCCGGCTGAGGCAAGCGGGGCTGCCGTCAGAAGGCCTCCCGTGCCCTCACAACCAGTGTGTTTGCTCTGCCGTGGGTCCCGCGTCAGGGTCGTGGCAGGAGCCGCTTCCGACGCCCTTGCGAAGTGCTTCGCTGAGGCCGAGGTCGGGGGCCTACTTCTAGGACGGCCCCCGTCCTGAGGCCCGGCAGGCAGCCTCTCTTAGGCTTCCACCACCCCCGCCGCGGCCATGCGTTCTCTCTTTGCGAAAGTGGCCTGCTCGTGGCAAGGAGCTCGGCTTCAGGGTCACTTCTCAAAGGTAAGGCTGTGCTGCTCCCTCGAGGTTTCCAGGCTAAGCGTTGAGAAGGCATCCTTCTCCGTGGAGCGACGAGTGTGTGGACGTGGGCCGGGATAAGTGCCACCCTGCCTGGTTTCTCCCAGGGAGGTCGGGGGGCTTGACCTCAATTAGGGTGTCCAAGCCCCGGCGAGTCAGCAAACCGCTTACCCGTGTAGGACGTGAGGCGCCGGGCCGGGAGAGGCCGGCCCCACAGCCCGGGCGCTCGTGCCTCACGAAGCGCGCCCTTCCTCTCTCCTCCCCGCTTCTCTCTTCGCACTCATCTTTCCCTGGGCGGATGTGTTCCCGGCAGCACCGTGTTGCACGGGATCCAGAGGGGAGCTGTTTCCTCGGTTGCCAGGCCCGGGAGGGTGTTGACCTTGACTCCCCGAAGCCCGCTGTGGCCCCGGAGGTGCTGCTGGAACCCGCAGGTCCCGGGAGCGGAGGCCCAAGCCAGCAGCGTGAGCGCGTCTTCCTCCGCATCTGAGAGAAGGCGTGGTGCTCTCGGGGAACGGGGAGGTGAGAGGGCCCCGTCCGGGAAGCGCGTTCCAAGAGCTGAGGGTTGGGCGCCTCGCTCCGGGCTCCTAGGTGCCAGAGCCCCTTCTCTCTTCCCGGGACGGAGTGGGGCTTGCTGGGCCAATGCTTCGTCCTGAAGAAATCCCGTGGCAGGGGCTCGGCGCTTCCCCCGTGCGTTTCGGGCGAGCCTCCCAGCTCAGGGCGCCCCCAGAGAGTTTGGCTTGCAGGCCGGCGTCGCCGTCACGACCTCCCCGAGACCCGGGTGTTCAGCTCGGGGCACGCCGAACGCAGGCTCCGGCGGGTTCGACTGAGGGCGGGCGCCCGGCTGAGGCAAGCGGGGCTGCCGTCAGAAGGCCTCTCGCGCCCTCACAACCAGTGTGTTTGCTCTGCCGTGGGTCCCGCGTCAGGGTCGTGGCAGGAGCCGCTTCCGACGCGCTTGCGAAGTGCTTCGCTGAGGCCGAGGTCGGGGGCCTCCTTCTAGGACGGCCCCCGACCTGAGGCCCGGCAGGCAGCCTCCCTTAGGCTTCCCCCACCCTCGCCGCGGCCAAGCGTTCTCTCTTCGCGAGAGAGGCCTGCTCGCAGCAAGGAGCTCGGCTTCAGGCTCGCTTCTCAGAGGTAAGGCTGTGCTGCTCCCTCGAGGTTTCCAGGCTAAGCGTTGAGAAGGCATCTTTCTCCGTGGAGTGACGAGTGTGTGGACGTGGGCCGGGATGGCGTGTCACCCTGCCTGGTTTCTCTCAGGGAGGTCGGGGGACTTGACCTCACTCAGGGCGTCCAAGATCCGGCGAGTCAGCAAACCGCTTCCCCGTGTAGGACGTGAGGCGCTGGCCCGGGAGAGGCCGCCCCCACATCCCGGGCGCTCGTGCCTCACGAAGCGCGCCCTCCCTCTCTCCCCGCTCCTCTCTTCGCACTCAACTTTCCCTGGGCGGACGTTTTCCCGGCAGCACCGTGTTGCACGGGATCCAGTGGGGAGCTGTCTCCTCGGTTGCCAGGCCCGGGCGGGTGTCGACCTTGACTCCGCGAAGCCCGCTGTGGCCCCGGAGGGGCTGGCGGCACCCGCAGGTCCCGGGAGCGGAGGCCCAAGCCGGGAGCGTGAGCGCGTCTTCCTCCGCATCAGAGAGAAGGCGTGGTCCTTTCGGGGAACGGGGAGGTGAACGGGCCCCGTCCGGGAAGCGCTTTCCAAGAGCTGAGGGTTGGGCGCCTCGCTCCGGGCTCCTAGGTGCCAGAGCCGCTTCTCTCTTCCCGGGACGGAGTGGGGCTTGCTGGGCCAATGCGTCGTCCTGAAGCAATCCGGTGGCAGGGGCACGGCGCTTCCCCCGTGCGTTTCGGGCGAGCCTCCCAGCTCAGGGCGCCCCCAGAGAGTTTGCCCTGCAGGCCGGCGTCGCCGTCACGACCTCCCCGAGAGCCGGGTGTTCAGCTCGGGGCACGCCGAACGCAGGCTCCGGTGGGTTCGACTGAGGGCGGGCGCCCGGCTGAGGCAAGCTGGACTGCCGTCAGAAGGCCTCCCGTGCCCGCACAACCAGTGTGTTTCCTCTGCCGTGGGTCCCGTGTCAGGGTCGTGGCAGGAGCCGCTTCCGACGAGCTTGCGAAGTGCTTCGCTGAGGCCGAGGTCGGGGGCCTCCTTCTAGGACGGCCCCCGTCCTGCTTCCCGGCAGGCAGCGTCCCTTAGGCTTCCGCCACCCCCACCGAGGCCAAGCGTTCTCTCTTTGTCAAAGTGGCCTGCTCGCGGCAAGGAGCTCGGCTTCAGGCTCGCATCTCGGAGGTAAGGCTGTGCTGCTCCCTCGAGGTTTCCAGGCTAAGCGTTGAGAAGGCATCCTTCTCCGTGCAGCGACGTGTGTGCAGACGTGGACGGGGATGGCATTCCACCCTGCTTTGTCTCTCCCAGGGAGGTCTAGGGGCTTGACCTACGGCGTCCCCACCCATAGCGAATTAGCCAACCGCTTCCCCGGGGAGGACGCGAGGCGTCGGCCCGGGAGAAGCCGGCCCCACGGCCCGGGCTCTGGGGCCTCCCGAAGCGCGCCCTTCCTCTCTCCTGCCTGCTTCTCTCTTCGCACTCGTCTTTCCCTGGGCGGACGTTCTCCCCCGGAGCGCACCGTGGCTCGGCCTGGAGGGACCTGCTGTCTCCTTTGGTTTTCAGGCCCAAGCGTGCGACTGCCTTGACTCCCCGAAGCCGCTGTCGTCTCCGAGGTGCTGGCGGCATCCGCAGGTCTCTGGGGTGGAGGCCCCAGCCGGCAGGGTGTTTGCATCGCTTTCTGCGTCGGAGAGCAGGCGTGGTGCTTTCGGTGAAGGGGGAGCTGACAGAGCTCCCTCTGGGAAGCGCGTGCAAGAGCCGAGGGTTGGGCGCCTTGCTCCGTGCTTCTAGGGGTCACAGCCGCTTCTCTCCTAACGGGACAGAGTGGGGCTTGCTGTGCCAAGGCGTCCCGCTGAAACAGTCCCATGGCAGGGGCTCGGCCCTTCACCCGTCCGTTTCAGGCTGGCCTCCCTGCTCAGGGTGGCCCGCGGAGAGGTAGGCCTGCGGGCCGGCGTCGCCCTCCCGACCTCCCCGCGAGCCGGTTGTGCAACCCGGTGCCCTCTGAACGCCGGCTCCGTTTGGCTCGACTGCGGGCGAGCGCCCGGCTCCGTGATTCGTGGCTGCCGCCAGAAGGCCTCTCGCAGCCTCGGAACGAATGGGTTTGCTCTGCGGTGGGTCCGGCCGATCGGTCCCAGCAGAAGCTGCTTCCGATGTCCTCGCGTGTGCTTCGCCGAAGCCGAGGTCGGGTGCCCCCTTCTAGGACGTCCCCCCACCTGAGGCCCGACTGGCACCCTTCCTGCGGCTTCCGCCCCACCCTGCCGCGGCCCAGCTTTCCCCTTCGCCAAGGAGGCCTGCTCGCGGAAATCAGCTCGGCTTCAGGCTTGCCTCTCGGAGGGAAGGCTGTGGTGCTCGCTCGAGGTGAACAGGCCTCGCGCTGAGAAGGCCTCCTTCTCCGTGCAGCGACGTGTGTGCGGACGTGGACGGGGATGGCATTCCACCCTGCCTTGTCTCTCCCAGGGAGGTCGAGGGGCTTGACCTACGGCGTCACCTCCCACGGCGAGTCAGCCAACCGCTTCCCCGTGGAGGACGCGAGGCGCCGGCCCGGGAGAAGCCGGCCCCACGGCCCGGGCGCTCGGGCCTCACGAAGCGCGCCCTTCCTCTCTCCTGCCCGCTTCTCTCTTCGCACTCGTCTTTCCCTGGGCGGACGTTCTCCCCCGGAGTGCACCGTGGTTCGGCCTGGAGGGACCTGCTGTCTCCTTTGGTTTTCAGGCCCAAGCTTGCGACCGCCTTGACTCCCCGAAGCCGCTGTCACCTCCGAGGTGCTGGCGGCACCCGCAGGTCCCTGGTGTGGAGGCCCCAGCCGGCAGGGTGTTTCCATCGGTTTCTGCGTCGGAGAGCAGGCGTGGTGCTTTCGGGGAAGGGGGAGCTGACAGAGCCACCTCCGGGAAGCGCGTGTCAGAGCAGAGGGTTGGGCGCCTTGCTCCGTGCTTCTAGCGGTCACAGCCGCTTCTCTCCTAACGGGACAGAGTGGGGCTTGCTGGGCCAAGGCGTCCCGCTGAAACAGTCCAATGGCAGGGGCTCGGCCATTGGCCCGTCCGTTTCAGGCTGGCCTCCCTGCTCAGGGCGCCCGCGGAGAGGTGGGCCTGGGGGCCGGCGTCGCCCTCCCGACCTCCCCGCGAGCCGGTTGTGCAGCCCGGTGCCCTCTGAACGCCGGCTCCGTTTGGCTCGACTGCGGGCGGGCGCCCGGCTCCGTGATTCGTGGCTGCCGCCAGAAGGCCTCTCGCAGCCTCGGAACGAATGGGTTTGCTCTGCGGTGGGTCCGGCCCATCGGTCCCAGCAGAAGCTGCTTCCGATGTCCTCGTGCGTGCTTCGCCGAAGCCGAGGTCGGGTGCCCCCTTCTAGGACGTCCCCCCACCTGAGGCCCGGCTGGCACCCTTCCTGCGGCTTCCGCCCCACCCTGCCGCGGCCCAGCTTTCCCCTTCGCCAAGGAGGCCTGCTCGCGGAAATCAGCTTGGCTTCAGGCTTGCCTCTCGGAGGGAAGGCTGTGTTGCTCGCTCGAGGTGAACAGGCCTCGCGCTGAGAAGGCCTCCTTCTCCGTGCAGCGACGTGTGTGCGGACGTGGACGGGGATGGCATTGCACCCTGCCTTGTCTCTCCCAGGGAGGTCGAGGGGCTTGACCTACGGCGTCCACACCCACGGCGAGTCAGCTAACCGCTTCCCCGGGGAGGACGCGAGGCGTCGGCCCGGGAGAAGCCGGCCCCACGGGCCGGGCGCTCGGGCCTCACGAAGCACGCCCTTCCTCTCTCCTGCCCGCTTCTCTCTTCGCACTCGTCTTTCCCTGGGCGGACGTTCTCCCCCGGAGCGCACCGTGGCTCGGCCTGGAGGGACCTGCTGTCTCCTTTGGTTTTCAGGCCAAAGCGTGCGACCGCCTTGACTCCCCGAAGCCGCTGTCGGCCCCGAGGTGCTGGCGGCACCCGCAGGTCCCTGGGGTGGAGGCCCCAGCCGGCACGGTGTTTCCATCGGTTTCTGCGTCGGAGAGCAGGCGTGGTGCTTTCGGGGAAGGGGGAGCTGAAAGAGCCCCCTCGGGGAAGCGCGTGTCAGAGCCGAGGGTTGGGCGCCTTGCTCTGTGCTTCTAGCGGTCACAGCCGCTTCTCTCCTAACGGGACAGAGTGGGGCTTGCTGGGCCAAGGCGTCACGCTGAAACAGTCCAATGGCAGGGGCTCGGCCATTGGTCCGTCCGTTTCAGGCTGGCCTCCCTGCTCAGGGCGCCCCCGGAGAGGTGGGCCTGCAGGCCGGCGTCGCCCTCCCGACCTCCCCGCGAGCCGGGTGTGCAGCCCGGTGCCCTCTGAACGCCGGCTCCGGTATGCTCTACTGCGGGCGGGCGCCCGGCTCCGCGAAGCGAGGCTGCCGCCAGAAGGATCCCGTAGCCTCGCAACAAGTGGGTTTGCTCTGCGGTGGGTCCGGCCGCTCGGTCCCAGCAGAAGCTGCTTCCGATGTCCTCGCTCGTGCTTCGCCGAGGCCGAGGTAGGAGGCCCCCTTCTAGGACGGCCCCCCAGCTGAGGCCTGGCTGGAAGCCTTCCTGCGGCTTCCGCCCCACCCTGCCGCGGCACAGCTTTCCCCTTCGCCAAGGAGGCCTGCACGCGGAAGGCAGCTCGGCTTCAGGCTTGCCTCTCGGATGCAAGGCTGTTGTGCTCCCTCGAGGTGAGCAGGCTTCGCGCTGAGAAGGCCTCCTTATCCGTGCAGCGACGTGTGTGCGGACGTGGACGGGGATGGCATTATACCTTGCCTTGTCTCTCCCAGGGAGGTCGAGGGGCTTGACCTACGGCGTCCACACCCACGGCGAGTCAGCCAACCGCTTCCCCGGGGAGGACGCAAGGCGCCGGCCCGTGAGAAGCCGGCCCCACGGCCCGGGCGCTCGGGCCTCACGAAGCGCGCCCTTCCTCTCTCCTGCCCGCTTCTCTCTTCGCACTCATCTTTCCCTGGGCGGACGTTCTCCCCCAGAGTGCACCGGGGCTCAGCCTGGAGGCACCTGCTGTCTCCTTCGGTTTTCAGGACCAGGCGTGCGACCGCCTTGACTCCCCTAAGCCGCTGTCGGCCCCGAGTTGCTGGCAGCACCCGCAGGTCCCTGGGGTGGGGGCCCCAGCCGGCAGGGTGTTTGCATCGCTTTCCGCATCTGAGAGCAGGTGTGGTGCTTTCGGGGAAGGGGGAGCTGACAGAGTCCCCTCTGGGAAGCGCGTGCCAGAGCCAAGAGTTGGGCGCCTTGCTCCGTGCTTCTAGGGGTCACAGCCGCTTCTCTCCTACCGGGACAGAGTGGGGCTTGCTGTGCCAAGGCGTCCCGCTGAAACAGTCCCATGGCAGGGGCTCGGCCATTCGCCCGTCCGTTTCAGGCTGGCTTCCCTGCACAAGGCGGCCCCCGGAGAGGTGGGCCAGCAGGGTGGCGTCGCCCTCCCGACCTCCCCGCGAGCCGGGTGTGCAGCCCGGTGCCCTCTGAACGCCGGCTCCGGTGGGCTCGACTGCGGGCGGGCGCCCGGCTCCACGAAGCGGGGCTGCCGCCAGAAGGCCTCCCGCACCTCGGAACGAGTGGGTTTGCTCTGCGGTGGGTCCGGCCGCTCGGTCTCAGCAGAAGCTGCTTCCGATGTCCTCGCGCGTGCTTCGCGGAGGCCGAGTTCGGGGGCCCCCTTCTAGGACGGCCCCCCACCTGAGGCCCGGCTGGCACCCTTCCTGCGGCTTCCGCCCCATCCTGCCGTGGCCCAGCTTGCCCCTTTGCCAAGGAGGTCTGCACGCGGAAGTCAGCTTGGCCTCAGACTTGCCTCTCGGAGGGAAGGCTGTGGTGCTCGCTCGAGGTGAACAGGCCTCGCGCTGAGAAGGCCTCCTTCTCCTTGCAGCGACGTGTGTGCGGACGTGGACGTGGATGGAAACCCACCCTGCCTTGTCTCTCCCAGGGAGGTCGAGGGGCTTGACCTGCGGCGTCCCCACGCACGGCGAGTCAGCCAACCGCTTCCCCGGGGAGGACGCGAGGCGTCGGCCCGGGAGAAGCCGGCCCCACGGCCCGGGCGCTCGGGCCTCCCGAAGCGCGCCCTTCCTCTCTCCTGCCCGCTTCTCTCTTCGCACTCGTCTTCCCCTAGGCGGACGTTCTCCCCCGGAGCGCACCGTGGCTCGGCCTGGAGGGACCTGCTGTCTCCTTCGGTTTTCAGCCTCAGGCGTGCGACCTCCTTGACTCCCCGAAGCCGCTGTCGGCCCCGATGTGCTGGCGGCACCCGCAGGTCCCTGGGGTGGAGGGCCCAGCCTGCAGGGTGTTTGCATCGCTTTCTGCATCTGAGAGCACGCATGGTGCTTTCGGGGAAGGGGGAGCTGACAGAGTCCCCTCCGGGAAGCGCGTGCCAGAGCCGAGGGTTGGGCGCCTTGCTCCGTGCTTCTAGGGGTCACAGCCGCTTCTCTCCTAAAGGGTCAGAGTGGGGCTTGCTGTGCCAAGGCGTCCCGCTGAAACAGTCCCATGGCAGGGTCTCGGCCCTTCGCCCGTCCGTTTCAGGCTGGCCTCCCTGCTCAGGGCGCCCCCCGGAGAGGTGGGCCTGCAGGCCGGCGTCGCCCTCCCGACCTCCCCGCGTGCCGGTTGTGCAGCCCAGTGCCCTCTGAACGCCGGCTCCGGTGGGTTCGACTTCGGGCTTGCGCCCGGCTCCGTGTAGCAGGACTGCCGCCAGAAGGCCTCCCGCAGCCTCGGAACGAGTGGGTTTGCTCTGCGGTGGGTCCGGCCGCTTGGTCCCAGCAGAAGCTCCTTACTATGTCCTCGCGCATGCTTCGCGGAGGCCGAGTTCGGGGGCCCCCTTCTAGGACGGCCCCCACCTGAGGCCCGGCTGGCACCCTTCCTGCGGCTTCCGCCCCATCCTGCCGTGGCCCAGCTTGCCCCTTCGCCAAGGAGGCCTGCACGCGGAAGGCAGCTTGGCCTCAGGCTTGCCTCTCGGAGGGAAGGCTGTGGTGCTCGCTCGAGGTGAACAGGCCTCGCGCTGAGAAGGCCTCCTTCTCCTTGCAGCGACGTGTGTGCGGACGTGGACGAGGATGGCATTCCACCCTGCCTTGTCTCTCCCAGGGAGGTCGAGGGGCTTGACCTGCGGCGTCCACATGCACGGCGAGTCAGCCAACCGCGTCCCCGGGGAGGACGCGAGGCGTCGGCCCGGGAGAAGCCGGCCCCACGGCCCGGGCGCTCGGGCCTCCCGAAGCGCGCCCTTCCTCTCTCCTGCCCGCTTCTCTCTTCGCACTCGTCTTTCCCTGGGCGGACGTTCTCCCCCGGAGCGCACCATGGCTCGGTCTGGAGGGACCTGCTGTCTCCTTCGGTTTTCAGGCCCAGGCGTGCGACCGCCTTGACTCCCCGAAGCCGCTGTCGGCCCCGAGGTGCTGGCGGCACCCGCAGGTCCCTGGGGTGGAGGCCCCAGCCGGCAGGGTGTTTGCATCACTTTCCGCATCTGAGAGCAGGCGTGGTGCTTTTGGGGAAGGGGGAGCTGACAAAGCCCCCTCCGGGATGCGTGTTCCAGAGCCGAGGTTTGGGCGGCTTGCTCCGTGCTTCTAGGGGGTCACAGCCGCTTCTCTCCTAACGGGACGGAGTGGGGCTTGCTGGGTCAAGGCGTCCCCCTGAAACAGTCCCATGGCAGGGGCTCGGCCCTTCGCCCGTCCGTTTCAGGCTGGCCTCCCTGCTCAGGGCGACACCCGGAGAGGTGGGCCTGCAGGCCGGCGTCGCCCTCCCGACCTCCCCGCGAGCCGGGTGTGCAGCCCGGTGCCCTCTGAAAGCCCCTTCCGGTGGGCTCGACTGCGGGCTTGCGCCCGGCTCCGTGAAGCAGGACTGCCACCAGAAGGCCTCCCGCAGCCTCGGAACGAGTGGGTTTGCTCTGCGGTGGGTCCGGCAGCTCGGTCCCAGCAGAAGCTGCTTACTATGTCCTCGCACGTGCTTCGCGGAGGCCGAGTTCGGGGGCCGCCTTCTAGGACGGCCCCCCACCTGAGGCCCGGCTGGCACCCTTCCTGCGGCTTCCGCCCCATCCTGCCGTGGCCCAGCTTGCCCCTTCGCCAAGGAGGCCTGCACACGGAAGGCAGCTTGGCCTCAGGCTTGCCTCTCGGAGGGAAGGCTGTGGTGCTCGCTCGAGGTGAACAGGCCTCGCGCTGAGAAGGCCTCCTTCTCCTTGCAGCGACGTGTGTGCGGACGTGGACGTGGATGGCATTCCACCCTGCCTTGTCTCTCCCAGGGAGGTCGAGGGGCTTGACCTGCGGCGTCCCCACGCACGGCGAGTCAGCCAACCGCTTCCCCGGGGAGGACGCGAGGCGTCGGCCCGGGAGAAGCCGGCCCCACGGCCCGGGCACTCGGGCCTCACAAAGCGCGCCCTTCTCTCTCCTCCCCCTTCTCTCTTCGCACTCGTCTTTCCCTAGGCGGACGTTCTCCCCCGGAGCGCACCGTGGCTCGGCCTAGAGGGACCTGCTGTCTCCTTCGGTTTTCAGGCCCAGGCTTGCGACCGCCTTGACTCCCCGAAGCCGCTGTCGGCCCCGAGGTGTTGGCGGCACCCGCAGGTCCCTGGGGTGGAGGCCCCAGCCGGCAGGGTGTTTGCATCACTTTCCGCATCTGAGAGCAGGCGTGGTGCTTTCGGGGAAGGGGGAGCTGACAAAGCCCCCTCCGGGATGCGTGTTCCAGAGCCGAGGTTTGGGCGGCTTGCTCCGTGCTTCTAGGGGGTCACAGCCGCTTCTCTCCTAACGGGACGGAGTGGGGCTTGCTGGGTCAAGGTGTCCCGCTGAAACAGTCCCATGGCAGGGTCTCGGCCCTTCGCCCGTCCGTTTCAGGCTGGCCTCCCTGCTCAGGGCGGTCCCCGGAGAGGTGGGCCTGCAGGCCGGCGTCGCCCTCCCGACCTCCCCGCGAGCCGGGTGTGCAGCCCGGTGCCCTCTGAAAGCCCCTTCCGGTGGGCTCGACTACGGGCTTGCGCCCGGCTCCGTGAAGCAGGACTGCCGCCAGAAGGCCTCCGGCAGCTTCGGAACGAGTGGGTTTGCTCTGCGGTGGGTCCGGCCGCTCGGTCCAAGCAGAAGCTGCTTCCGATGTCCTCGCGCGTGCTTCGCAGAGGCCGAGGTCAGGGGCCCCCTTCTAGGACGGCCCCCCACCTGAGGCCCGGCTGGCAGCCTTCCTGCGGCTTCCGCCCCATCCTGCCGTGGCCCAGCTTGCCCCTTCGCCAAGGAGGCCTGCACGCGGAAGGCAGCTCGGCTTCAAGCTTGCCTCTCGGAGGGAAGGCTGTGGTGCTCGCTCGAGCTGAACAGGCGTCGCGCTGAGAAGGCCTCCTTCTCCGTGCAGCGACGTGTGTGCGGACGTGGACGGGGATGGCATTCCACCCTGCCTTGTCTCTCCCAGGGAGGTTGAGGGGCTTGACCTGCGGCGTCCCCACCCACGGCGAGTCAGCCAACCGCTTCCCCGGGGAGGACGCGAGGCGTCGGAGCGTTAGAAATCGGCCCCCCGGCCCGGGCGCTCGGGCCGAACGAAGCGCGCCCTTCCTCTCTCCTGCCCGCTTCTCTCTTCGCACTCGTCTTTCCCTGGGCGGACGTTCTCCCCTGGAGCACACCGTGGCTCGGCCTGGAGGGACCTGCTGTCTCCTTCGGTTTTCAGGCCCAGGTGTGCGACCGCCTTGACTCCCCGAAGCCGCTGTCGGCCCCGAGGTGCTGGCGGCACCCGCAGGTCCCTGGGGTGGAGGCCCCAGCCGGCAGGGTGTTTGCATCACTTTCCGCATCTGAGAGAAGGCATGGTGCATTCGGGGAAGGGGGAGCTGACAGAGTCCCCTGCGGGAAGCGCGTTTCAGAGCCAGGGTTGGGCACCTTACTCCGTGCTTCTAGGGGTCACAGCCGCTTCTCTCCTAAAGGGTCAGAGTGGGGCTTGCTGTGCCAAGGCGTCCCGCTGAAACAGTCCCATGGCAGGGTCTCGGCCCTTCGCCCGTCCGTTTCAGGCTGGCCTCCCTGCTCAGGGCGGTCCCCGGAGAGGTGGGCCTGCAGGCCGGCATCGCCCTCCCGACCTCCCCGCGAGCCGGGTGTGCAGCCCGGTGCCCTCTGAACGCCGGCTCCGGTGGGCTCGACCGCGGGCAGGCGCCCGGCTCCGCGAAGCGGGGCTTCCGCCAGAAGGCCTCCCGCACCTCGGAACGAGTGGGTTTGCTCTGCGGTGGGTCCGGCCACTCGGTCCCTGCAGAAGCTATTTCCGATGTCCTCGCCTGTGCTTCGCGGAGGCCGAGGTCGGGGGCCCCCTTCTAGGACGGCCCCCAAACTGAGGCCCGGCTGGCAGCCTTCCTGCGGCTTCCGCCCCACCCTGCCGCGGCCCAGCTTGCCCCTTCGCCAAGGAGGCCTGCACGCGGAAGGCAGCTCGGCCTCAGGCTTGCTCTCGGAGGGAAGGCTGTGGTGCTCGCTCGAGGTGAACAGGCCTCGCGCTGAGAATGCCTCCTTCTCCGTGCAGCGACGTGTGTGCGGACGTGGACGGGGATGGCATTCCACCCTGCCTTGTCTCTCCCAGGGAGGTCGAGGGGCTTGACCTGCGGCGTCCCCACGCACGGCGAGTCAGCCAACCGCTTCCCCGGGGAGGACGCGAGGCGTCGGCCCGGGAGAAGCCGGCCCCACGGCCCGGGCGCTCGGGCCTCCCGAAGCGCGCCCTTCCTCTCTCCTGCCCGCTTCTCTCTTCGCACTCGTCTTTCCCTAGGCGGACGTTCTCCCCCGGAGCGCACCGTGGCTCGGCCTGGAGGGACCTGCTGTCTCCTTCGGTTTTCAGCCTCAGGCGTGCGACCGCCTTGACTCCCCGAAGCCGCTGTCGGCCCCGAGGTGCTGGCGGCACCCGCAGGTCCCTGGGGTGGAGGCCCCAGCCGGCAGGGTGTTTGCATCACTTTCCGCATCTGAGAGCAGGCGTGGTGCTTTTGGGGAAGGGGGAGCTGACAAAGCCCCCTCCGGGATGCGTGTTCCAGAGCCGAGGTTTGGGCGGCTTGCTCCGTGCTTCTAGGGGGTCACAGCCGCTTCTCTCCTAACGGGACGGAGTGGAGCTTGCTGGGTCAAGGCGTCCCCCTGAAACAGTCCCATGGCAGTGGCTCGGCCCTTCGCCCGTCCGTTTCAGGCTGGCCTCCCTGCTCAGGGCGGTCCCCGGAGAGGTGGGCCTGCAGGCCGGCGTCGCCCTCCCGACCTCCCCGCGAGCCGGGTGTGCAGCCCGGTGCCCTCTGAAAGCCCCTTCCGGTGGGCTCGACTGCGGGCTTGCGCCCGGCTCCGTGAAGCAGGACTGCCGCCAGAAGGCCTTCCGCAGCCTCGGAACGAGTGGGTTTGCTCTGCGGTGGGTCCGGCCTCTCGGACCCAGCAGAAGCTGCTTCCGATGTCCTCGCGCGTGCTTCGCGGAGGCCGAGGTCGGGGGCCCCCTTATGGGACGGCCCCCCACCTGAGGCCCGGCTGGCACACTTCCTGCGGCTTCCGCCCCATCCTGCCGTGGCCCAGCTTGCCCTTTCGCCAAGGAGGCCTGCACGCGGAAGGCAGCTCGGCTTCAGGTTTGCCTCTCCGAGGGAAGGCTGTGGTGCTCGCTCGAGGTGAACAGGCCTCGCGCTGAGAAGGCCTCCTTCTCCGTGCAGCGACGTGTGTGCGGACGTGGACGGGGATGGCATTCCACCCTGCCTTGTCTCTCCCAGGGAGGTCGAGGGGCTTGACCTACCGCGTCCCCTCCCACGGCGAGTCAGCTAACCGCTTCCCCGGGGAGGACGCGAGGCGCCGGCCCGGGAGAAGTCGGCCCCACGGCCCGGGCGCTCGGGCCTCACGAAGCGCGCCCTTCCTCTCTCCTGCCCGCTTCTCTCTTCACACTCGTCTTTCCCTGGGCGGACGTTCTCCCCCGGAGCGCACCCTGGCTCGGTCTGGAGGGACCTGCTGTCTCCTTCGGTTTTCAGGCCCAGGCGTGCGACCGCCTTGACTCCCCGAAGCCGCTGTCGGCCCCGAGGTGCTGGCGGCACCCAAGGTCCCTAGGGTGGAGGCCCCAGCCTGCAGGGTGTTTGCATCGCTTTCCGTGTCGGAGAGCAGGCATGGTGCTTTCGGGGAAGGGGGAGCTGACAGAGTCCCCTCCGGGAAGCGCGTTTCAGAGCCAGGGTTGGGCACCTTACTCAGTGCTTCTAGGGGTCACAGCCGCTTCTCTCCTAAAGGGTCAGTGTGGGGCTTGCTGTGCCAAGGCGTCCCGCTGAAACAGTCCCATGGCAGGGTCTCGGCCCTTCGTCCGTCCGTTTCAGGCTGGCCTCCCTGCTCAGGGCGGTCCCCGGAGAGGTGGGCCTGCAGGCCGGCGTCGCCCTCCCGACCTCCCCACGAGCCGGGTGTGCAGCCCGGTGCCCTCTGAACGCCGGCTCCGGTGGGCTCGACCGCGGGCAGGCGCCCGGCTCCGCGAAGCGGGGCTTCCGCCAGAAGGCCTCCCGCACCTCGGTACGAGTGGGTTTGCTCTGCGGTGGGTCCGGCCGCTCGGTCCCTGCAGAAGCTATTTCCGATGTCCTCGCCTGTGCTTCGCGGAGGCCGAGGTCGGGGGCCCCCTTCTAGGACGGCCCCCAAACTGAGGCCCGGCTGGCAGCCTTGCTGCGGCTTCCGCCCCACCCTGCCGCGGCCCAGCTTGCCCCTTCGCCAAGGAGGCCTGCACGCGGAAGGCAGCTCGGCCTCAGGCTTGCTCTCGGAGGGAAGGCTGTGGTGCTCGCTCGAGGTGAACAGGCCTCGCGCTGAGAAGGCCTCCTTCTCCGTGCAGCGACGTGTGTGCGGACGTGGACGGGAATGGCATTCCACCCTGCCTTGTCTCTCCCAGGGAGGTCGAGGGGCTTGACCTACCGCGTCCCCGCCCTCGGCGAGTCAGCGAACCGCTTCCCCGGGGAGGACGCGAGGCGTCGGCCCGGGAGAAGCCGGCCCCACGGCCCGGGCGCTCGGGCCTCCCGAAGCGCGCCCTTCCTCTCTCCTGCCCGCTTCTCTCTTCGCACTCGTCTTTCCCTAGGCGGACGTTCTCCCCCGGAGCGCACCGTGGCTCGGCCTGGAGGGACCTGCTGTCTCCTTCGGTTTTCAGCCTCAGGCGTGCGACCGCCTTGACTCCCCGAAGCCGCTGTCGGCCCCGAGGTGCTGGCGGCACCCGTAGGTCCCTGTGGTGCAGGGCCCAGCCTGCAGGGTGTTTGCATCGCTTTCCGCGTCGGAGAGCAGGCATGGTGCTTTCGGGGAAGGGGGAGCTGACAGAGTCCCCTCCGGGAAGCGCGTGCCAGAGCCGAGGTTTGGGCACCTTGCTCCGTGCTTCTAGGGGTCACAGCCGCTTCTCTCCTAAAGGGTCAGAGTGGGGCTTGCTGTGCCAAGGCGTCCCGCTGAAACAGTCCCATGGCAGGGGCTCGGCCCTTCGCCCGTCCGTTTCAGGCTGGCTCCCTGCTCAGGGCGGTACCCGGAGAGGTGGGCCTGCAGGCCGGCGTCGCCCTCCCGACCTCCCCGCGTGCCGGGTGTGCAGCCCAGTGCCCTCTGAATGCCGGCTCCGGTGGTTTCGACTTCGGGCTAGCGCCCGGCTCCGTGATGCAGGACTGCCGCCAGAAGGCCTCCCGCAGCCTCGGAACGAGTGGGTTTGCTCTGCGGTGGGACGGCCGCTTGGTCCCAGCAGAAGCTCCTTACTATGTCCTCGCGCGTGCTTCGCGGAGTCCGAGTACGGGGCCCCCCTTCTAGGACGGCCCCCCACCTGAGGCCCGGCTGGCACCCTTCCTGCGGCTTCCGCCCCATCCTGCCGTGGCCCAGCTTGCCCCTTTGCCAAGGAGGCCGCACGCGGAAGGCAGCTTGGCCTCAGGCTTGCCTCTCAGAGGGAAGGCTGTGGTCCTCGCTCGAGGTGAACAGGCCTCGCGCTGAGAAGGCCTCCTTCTCCTTGCAGCGACGTGTGTGCGGACGTGGACGTGGATGGCAACCCACCCTGCCTTGTCTCTCCCAGGGAGGTCGAGGGGCTTGACCTGCGGCGTCCCCACGCACGGCGAGTCAGCCAACCGCTTCCCCGGGGAGGACGCGAGGCGTCGGCCCGGGAGAAGCCGGCCCCACGGCCCGGGCGCTCGGGCCTCCCGAAGCGCGCCCTTCCTCTCTCCTGACCGCATCTCTCTTTGCACTCGTCTTTCCCTAGGCGGACGTTCTCCCCCGGAGCGCACCGTGGCTCGGCCTGGAGGGACCTGCTGTCTCCTTCGGTTTTCAGGCTCAGGCGTGCGACCGCCTTGACTCCCCGAAGCCGCTGTCGGCCCCGAGGTGCTGGCGGCATCCGCAGGTCCCTGGGGTGGAGGGCCCAGCCTGCAGGGTGTTTGCATCGCTTTCTGCATCTGAGAGCACGCATGGTGCTTTCGGGGAAGGGGGAGCTGACAGAGTCCCCTCCGGGAAGCGCGTGCCAGAGCCGAGGGTTGGGCGCCTTGCTCCGTGCTTCTAGGGGTCACAGCCGCTTCTCTCCTAAAGGGTCAGAGTGGGGCATGCTGTGCCAAGGCGTCCCGCTGAAACAGTCCCATGGCAGGGTCTCGGCCCTTCGCCCGTCCGTTTCAGGCTGGCCTCCCTGCTCAGGGCGCCCCCCGGAGAGGTGGGCCTGCAGGCCGGCGTCGCCCTCCCGACCTCCCCGCGTGCCGGGTGTGCAGCCCAGTGCCCTCTGAACGCCGGCTCCGGTGGGTTCGACTGCGGGCGGGCGCCCGGCTCCGTGAAGCAGGACTGCCGCCAGAAGGCCTCCCGCAGCCTCGGAACGAGTGGGTTTGCTCTGCGGTGGGTCCGGCCGCTTGGTCCCAGCAGAAGCTCCTTACTATGTCGTCGCGCGTGCTTCGCGGAGGCCGAGTTCCGGGGCCCCCTTCTAGTACGGCCCCCCACCTGAGGCCCGGCTGGCACCCTTCCTGCGGCTTCCGCCCCATCCTGCCGTGGCCCAGCTTGCCCCTTTGCCAAGGAGGCCTGCAAGCGGAAGGCAGCTTGGCCTCAAGCTTGCCTCTCGGAGGGAAGGCTGTGGTGCTCGCTCGAGGTGAACAGGCCTCGCGCTGAGAAGGCCTCCTTCTCCTTGCAGCAACGTGTGTGCGGACGTGGACATGGATGGCAACCCACCCTGCCTTGTCTCTCCCAGGGAGGTCGAGGGCTTGACCTGCGGCGTCCCCACGCACGGCGAGTCAGCCAACCGCTTCCCCGGGGAGGACGCGAGGCGTCGGTCCGGGAGAAGCCGGCCCCACGGCCCGGGCGCTCGGGCCTCCCGAAGCGCGCCCTTCCTCTCTCCTGCCCGCTTCTCTCTTCGCACTCGTCTTTCCCTAGGCGGACGTTCTCCCCCAGAGCGCACCGTGGCTCGGCCTGGAGGGACCTGCTGTCTCCTTCGGTTTTCAGCCTCAGGCCTGCGACCGCCTTGACTCCCCGAAGTCGCTGTCGGCCCCGCGGTGCTGGCGGCACCCGCAGTTCCCTGGGGTGGAGGGCCCAGCCTGCAGGGTGTTTGCATCGCCTTCTGCATCTGAGAGCTCGCATGGTGCTTTCGGGGAAGGGGGAGCTGACAGAGTCCCCTCCGGGAAGCGCGTGCCAGAGCCGAGGGTTGGGCGCCTTGCTCCGTGCTTTTAGGGGTCACAGCCGCTTCTCTCCTAAAGGGTCAGAGTGGGGCTTGCTGTGCCAAGGCGTCCCGCTGAAACAGTCCCATGGCAGGGTCTCGGCCCTTCGCCCGTCCGTTTCAGGCTGGCCTCCCTGCTCAGGGCGGTCCCCGGAGAGGTGGGCCTGCAGGCCGGCGTCGCCCTCCCGACCTCCCCGCGAGCCGAGTGTGCAGCCCGGTGCCCTCTTAACGCCGGCTCCGGTGGGCTCGACTGCGGGCGGGCGCCCGGCTCCACGAAGCGGGGCTGCCGCCAGAAGGCCTCCCGCAGCCTCGGAACGAGTAGGTTTGCTCTGCGGTGGGTCCGGCCGCTCGGTCTCAGCAGAAGCTGCTTCCGATGTCCTCGCGCGTGCTTCGCGGAGGCCGAGGTCGGGGGCCCCCTTCTAGGACGGCCCCCCACCTGAGGCCCGGCTGGCAGCCTTCCTGCGGCTTCCGCCCAATCCTGCCGTGGCCCAGCTTGCTCCTTCGCCAAGGAGGCCTGCACGCGGAAGGCAGCTCGGCTTCAAGCTTGCCTCTCGGAGGGAAGGCTGTGGTGCTCGCTCGAGGTGAACAGGCCTCGCGCTGAGAAGGCCTCCTTCTCCGTGCAGCGACGTGTGTGCGGACGTGTACGGGGATGGCATTCCACCCTGCCTTGTCTCTCCCAGGGAGGTCGAGGGGCTTGACCTACCGCGTCCCCTCCCACGGCGAGTCAGCGAACCGCTTCCCCGGGGAGGACCGAGGCGCCGGCCCGGGAGAAGCTGGCCCCACGGCCCGGGCGCTCGGGCCTCACGAAGAGCGCCCTTCCTCTCTCCTGCCCGCTTCTCTCTTCGCGCTCGTCTTTCCCTGGGCGGACGTTCTCCCCCGGAGCGCACCCTGGCTCGGTCTGGAGGGACCTGCTGTCTCCTTCGGTTTTCAGGCCCAGGCGTGCGACCGCCTTGACTCCCCGAAGCCGCTGTCGGCCCCGAGGTGCTGGCGGCACCCGCAGGTCCCTGGGGTGGAGGCCCCAGCCTGCAGGGTGTTTGCATCGCTCCCCGCGTCGGAGAGCACGCATGGTGCTTTCGGGGAAGGGGGAGCTGACAGAGTCCCCTCCGGGAAGCGCGTGCCAGAGCCGAGGGTTGGGCACCTTGCTCCGTGCTTCTAGGGGTCACAGCCGTTTCTCTCCTAAAGGGTCAGAGTGGGGCTTGCTGTGCCAAGGCGTACCGCTGAAACAGTCCCATGGCAGGGTCTCGGCCCTTCGCCCGTCCGTTTCAGGCTGGCCTCCCTGCTCAGGGCGGTCCCCGGAGAGGTGGGCCTGCAGGCCGGCGTCGCCCTCCCGACCTCCCCGTGTGCCGGGTGTGCAGCCCAGTGCCCTCTGAACGCCGGCTCCGGTGGGTTCGACTTCGGGCTTGCGCCCGGCTCCGTGAAGCAGGACTGCCGCCAGAAGGCCTCCCGCAGCCTCGGAACGAGTGGGTTTGCTCTGCGGTGGGTCCGGCCGCTTGGTCCCAGCAGAAGCTCCTTACTATGTCCTCGCGCGTGCTTCGCGGAGGAAGAGGTCGGGGGCCCCCTTCTAGGACGGCCCCCCACCTGAGGCCCGGCTGGCACCCTTCCTGCGGCTTCCGCCCCATCCTGCCGTGGCCCAGCTTGCCCCTTTGCCAAGGAGGCCTGCACGCGGAAGGCAGCTTGGCCTCAGGCTTGCCTCTCGGAGGGAAGGCTGTGGTGCTCGCTCGAGGTGAACAGGCCTCGCGCTGAGAAGGCCTCCTTCTCCTTGCAGCGACGTGTGTGCGGACGTGGACGTGGATGGCAACCCACCCTGCCTTGTCTCTCCCAGGGAGGTCGAGGGGCTTGACCTGCGGCGTCCCCAGGCACGGCGAGTCAGCCAACCGCTTCCCCGGGGAGGACGCGAGGCGTCGGCCCGGGAGAAGCCGGCCCCACGGCCCGGGCGCTCGGGCCTCCCGAAGCGCGCCCTTCCTCTCTCCAGCCCGCTTCTCTCTTCGCACTCGTCTTTCCCTAGGCGGACGTTCTCCCCCGGAGCGCACCGTGGCTCGGCCTGGAGGGACCTGCTGTATCCTTCGGTTTTCAGCCTCAGGCGTGCGACCGCCTTGACTCCCCGAAGCCGCTGTCGGCCCCGAGGTGCTGGCGGCACCCGCAGGTCCCTGGGGTGGAGGGCCCAGCCTGCAGGGTGTTTGCATCGCTTTCTGCATCTGAGAGCACGCATGGTACTTTCGGGGAAGGGGGAGCTGACAGAGTCCCCTCCGGGAAGCGCGTGCCAGAGCCGAGGGTTGGGCGCCTTGCTCCGTGCTTCTAGGGGTCACAGCTGCTTCTCTCCTAAAGGGTCAGAGTGGGGCCCGCTGTGCCAAGGCGTCCCGCTGAAACAGTCCCATGGCAGGGGCTCGGCCCTTCGCCCGTCCGTTTCAGGCTGGCCTCCCTGCTCAGGGTGGTACCCGGAGAGGTGGGCCTGCAGGCCGGCGTCGCCCTCCCGACCTCCCCGCGAGCCGGGTTTGCAGCCCGGTGCCCTCTTAACGCCGGCTCCGGTGGGCTCGACTGCGGGCGGGCGCCCGGCTCCACGAAGCGGGGCTGCCGCCAGAAGGCCTCCCGCAGCCTCGGAACGAGTAGGTTTGCTCTGCGGTGGGTCCGGCCGCTCGGTCCCTGCAGAAGCTACTTCCGATGTCCTCGCCTGTGCTTCGCGGAGGCCGAGGTCGGGGGCCCCCTTCTAGGACGGCCCCCAAACTGAGGCCCGGCTGGCAGCCTTCCTGCGGCTTCGGCCCCACCCTGCCGCGGCCCAGCTTGCCCCTTCGCCAAGGAGGCCTGCACGCGGAAGGCAGCTCGGCCTCAGGCTTGCCTCTCGGAGGGAAGGCTGTGGTGCTCGCTCGAGGTGAACAGGCCTCGCGCTGAGAAGGCCTCCTTCTCCGTGCAGCGACGTGTGTGCGGACGTGGACGGGGATGGCATTCCACCCTGCCTTGTCTCTCCCAGGGAGGTCGAGGGGCTTGACCTACCGCGTCCCCTCCCACGGCGAGTCAGCGAACCGCTTCCTCGGGGAGGACCGAGGCGCCGGCCCGGGAGAAGCTGGCCCCAAGGCCCGGGCGCTCGGGCCTCACGAAGCGCGCCCTTCCTCCTCCTGCCCGCTTCTCTCTTCGCACTCGTCTTTCCCTGGGCGGACGTTCTCCCCTGGAGTGCACCCTGGCTCGGTCTGGAGGGACCTGCTGTCTCCTTCGGTTTTCAGGCCCAGGCGTGCGACCGCCTTGACTCCCCGAAGCCGCTGTCGGCCCCGAGGTGCTGGCGGCACCCGCAGGTCCCTGGGGTGGAGGCCCCAGCCTGCAGGGTGTTTGCATCGCTTTCCGCGTCGGAGAGCACGCATGGTGCTGTCGGGGAAGGGGG